>NW_024429199.1:46682250-47282250 GCF_017639785.1 Mesocricetus auratus
TCTACACATTCAATGCAATTCCCATCAAAATCCCAGCACAATTCTTCACAGACCTTGAAAGAAAAATTTTTAACTTTATATGGAAAAACGAAAGACCCAGCATAGCCAAAAGAACCCTGAACAATAAAAGAACTTTCAGAGGCATCACTATCCTTGACTTCAAGCTCTATTATAGAGCTATAGTCCTGAAAACATTTTGGTATTGGTACAAAAATAGACAGGTACCAATGGAATCTAATTGAAAACCCTGATACAGACCCACACACCAATGAACACCTGATTTTTTGACAAAGAAGCTAAAGTTATACAATGGAAAAAAGAAAGCATCTTCAACAAATGGTGTTGGCATAACTGGATGTTGGCATGTAGAAGACTGCAGATATATCCATATCTATTGCCATGCACAAAACTTAAGTCCAAATGAATCAAAGATCTCAACATAAATCCAGCCACACTGAACCTCTTAAAAGAGAAAGTAGGTGGTACCCTCGAACAAGGAGACTGCTTCCTGAACATGACACCAGTAGCACAGACACTGAGATCAACAATTAATAAATGGGACCTTCTGAAACTGAGAAGCTTCTGTAAGGCAAAGGACACAGTCAACAAGACAAAAAGGCAGCCCACAGAATGGGAAAATATATTCACCAATCCCACATCTGACAGAGGGCTGATCTCCAAAATATACAAGCAACTTAAGAAGCTAGACACCAAAACACCAATTAAAAAGTGGGGTGCAGAACTAAATAGAGATTTCTCAATAGAGGAATCCAAAATGCATAAGAAAGTGCTCAACATCCTCAGCTATCAGGGAAATGCAAATCAAAACAACTCTGAGATACCATCTTACTCCAGTCAGAAAGACTAAAATAAAAAAAATGAAAGTTTATGCTGGAGAGGATGTGGAGAAGGGGGAACATTCCTCCACTGCTGGTGGGAGTGCAAACTTGTACAGTCACTTTGAAAATCAGTATAGCAGTTCCTCAGAAAAATAGGAATCAGTCTACCTCAAGACCCAGCAATTCCACTCTTAGACATATATCCAAAAGATACACATTCATACACAAGGACATCTATTCAACCAAATACATAGCAGCATTATTTGCAATAACCAGAATGTGGAAGCAACCTAGATGCCCCTCAGCAGAAGAATGGATGGAGAAAATGTGGTACATTGACACAATGGAGTACTACTCAGATGAAAAAAAACAATAGAATCTTGAAATTCTCAGGCAAATGGATGGAACTAGAGGAAACCATTCTGAGTGAGGTTACCCAGTCACAAAAAGAAAAACACGGTATGTATTCACTCATATATGAATTTTAGATATAAAGGATTACCAGCCTACAATCCACATCACCAGAGAAGCTAGGAAGGGAAGACCCTAAGAGAGACATACATGGTACCCTGGAGAAGAGGAAATGGACAAGACCTCCTGAGATAATTGGGAGTATGGGGGAGGGGAGAGGGAGTTAGGAGAAAGAGAAGAGGAGAACAGGAGGGGAGAGGAGGACATGAGGGAGCAGGAAGACTGAGTCAGGGGAAGAATAGAGGAGAGCAAGAAAAGAGATACCATAATAGAGGGAACCATTATAGGTTTAAAGAGAAATCTGGCACTAGGGAAATGTCCAGAGATCTACAAGGATGACACCAACTAAGAATCTAAGTAATAGTTGAGAGGCTACCTTAAATGCCCTTCCCTAATAATGAGATTGATGACTACCTTATATGCTACCTTAGAGCCTTCATCTAGTAGCTGATAGAAGCAGAAGCAGACACCCACAGCTAAACACTGAGCTGAATTCCTGAAATCCAGTCACAGAGAGGGAGAAGTGATGAGCAAAAGGGTCAAGGCCAGGCTGGAGAAACCCACAGAAACAGCTGACCTGAACAAGGGGGAGCTCATGGACCCCAGACTGATATCTGGGAAACCAGCATAGGACTGATCCAGACTCCCTGAATGTGGGTGTCAGTGAGGAGACCTGGGCAATCTATGGGGCCTCTGGCAGTGGATCAGTATTTAACCCTAGTAACACGAATGAACTCTGGGAACCCATTCCACACAAAGGGATATTCTCTCACCCTAGACACATAGGGGAGGGTCTAGGCCCTACTCCAAATGATATGACAGACTTTGAAGATCCCCCATGGGAGGCCTCACCCTTCCTGGGGAGCAGAAAGGGCTGGGGTAGGGAGCCGGTGGAGGGCAGGGGAGGAGGGGAGGGAGAGGGAACTGGGATTCACATGTTATTTAAATTAAAAAAATCTACCTATGTCTCTTCAGGCTCACAAAAAATCAAATATATATGTTACCCCCAACAACCAACAAACAAATACAAGTGGTGGATAGTTGCACAAAGGTTTGGAAACATTAGCTGAAGAAGAGTTTCAGCAGAGAATATTTGCTCTTACTGTATTAATACATATCACAAACCTCTTAGAGTAATATAGCCACTTTTTGGGGAGGGGGCTGGTACTTTCCACTATTAATAACATTATCCTAGCCCTGTATTTCTCATTATTAATAAAATTATTTTTCAGAAGTAATGCCTCTTATTTCAGGAAATGGATTTTGCTTCTTTTCGTTGATGTCCCAAGTCCCTTCCAACGCAGCTCTTCTATTGTGTTGAGAGGCTCTCACCTCTAACTGAGTGTATATCTATGTAAGAGGTAAATCAATAGTAACCCAGTGCTCTGATTTTCTTTGCAAGTTTTCTGTTTTGAACCATGAAAGACCTTGTCATCTTACTGGTGCAGTAATATTAACTCAAGGATATTACGCTGTTGTCCTAGAGACCCTCCACCCAAACATCACTCACTGAATATGGGTGAAAAAATATTCTCCCTTCCCTGACACCATTCTTTCAACTAACCGTAAAAAAATTCTTTTACGAAAGTCTCTGCTTAAACAGAGGATGACGAACAGGGTTAACTTTCATTAGCCATGTGCAGAGCAGTATTTACTGACCATCTATGGGGTCATTATCCCAGAAAGCCTTGGGATAATGATGCCATTAGCAAGCAGCGTAAGACATTTTATCTTTGATTTATAGTAGCTTAAAATCTGTCACTGATGGGTGATGGTATAGGTGTATAAAATATTTTATAATGTAATAAATGTATACAATAGCAAACAATCATTATGACGGCCAGTAAATCAAGTTGGTTACATTTGTCACCACTGTTTTGAAAACAATATTTTGTTTTTTTCTTTCTTTCTTTCTTCCCTTCCTCCCTCCCTCCCTCTCTCTGTCTCTCTCTCTTTCTTATTTTCTTTCTTTCTTCCACACACATAAATAATCCAAGGGACAGCACAGGAGCTGCATGATGACTAATTGGCTCCTGGACAGCCATATTTAATTTGTGATGTTGATTTGATATTGAATCATTAGTTTTCCCATCCTTTTCACCCTTTGTTTTAAGTGGCAATTATGTGTGCTTGTCTCAGCAGGAGGCAGATGGAGTAAGAAAAAAGGGAATTCAGTTCTGAATGTGTTTCTTACACAAGTGACCAGAGCAACAGCTTGAGGAAGGAAAAGAAAGGTCCAGAGCAGAGGGAGGAGGGTCGGGACTGATGGGAAGGAGTGAGCATTGGTCCTACAGAGTGGGGGTGAATGGGCGTGAAAACCATCACAGGAAACTCCCTGTGGCCCCACACATCTGCCCAGTGCAAGCTCTAGCACTTCTGAGTCTATTCCAGGCAACATCTGGAAACCTTTCCTAGAATCTTTTCTTCAGTTCCATCTCCATCAGAAAGTGGCCCTCTCTCTACTGTCGGGTTTTTAAGGAGCAGGAAGTGGTTTTCTCTTTACTCTTCCTCTTTGGCCAGCAAAGCTCAGGCCCTCTTTGTTGTTGTTGTTGTTGTTTTTCCGAGACAGGGTTTCTCTTAATACCTGGAAACATAGTATCTCTTCTCATGTCACCAGGCTCAGGTGGGAACAGCTACTGGTATAATGTTACCCTCTGTACAGAGCAACAAGGAGACTCATCCAAGCTCATCTGGCTGCCTGTAGGGCTCCCTACATTCTGAGTGCACCGAAGTTAATAGTGTGGCTAGCACTTACTTCTCTCTAGAGTTTTCTATGCTTCTCCATTTGGGTCTGAATTAGGTAACAGGGTCACAGACCTGGAGACTGGTAAGGAAGCTAGTGAAAGCTCAGTTGAAATATAACTTGGAAATGCACCTTGCAGCAAGTACGTTGTCCTATTGAGGGGTCTGAAATTTACTCATGTTTTCTTAGGGAGCGGGAAAACGCTTGGTAGATTAAAGAAATGGCAGACACATTAGGAAACGAGAGTGCGTCCTCTGTGTTTCCGTCTTTCTTCTCTTTTACCTTCCCGGGTGGCATCCACGGGAGTTGGGTCCAGCCTGTGTCGCCTTTGCTTACTGGACTGGCTTTTGTGATGTGCTGCTGTCATTATCAGTAGAAGCTGGTGAAAGCATCACCTTGTACTTAGCCGGTCCATTTTAGCCACAAGCCTTGATCACAAGACATCTGAGAGAAAAGGAAGCCAGGTGCTTAGAGAAAAGAGGCTCAGCGGAGGAAAGCAAGCCTGAGTACCGTAGAGAAAATGAGAGAAAAGAGGGACAAATGGGGACAGAGTGTAGCAGAAATGACCCCTCATTTGGGAAGGAAAATGAAGCCACCTGAGGTGTAAACCTTGAGACAAATGAGCCAGAAGTGCAGATGTATTTCAGTCCATGTGCAAGAACCAGAGGGGGACAGGTCAGGGGGTGCAAGCAGCCAGGGTTGAGGCTGTGGCCATGAGCTGGGAGTCGGGACACCTGAGCCCCCAATCTGAAGTGGGCACAGAAAGACTCAGTCTTTTATTATTAGTATTATTATTTATTTTATGTGCATTGGTGTTTTACCTGCATGCATGCCCATGTGAGGGTGTCAGAACCCCTGGAACTGGAGTTACAGACAGTTGTGAGCCATCATGTGGGTGCTGAGAATTGAACCCTGGTCCTCTGGAAGAGCAGTCAGTGCTCTTAACCACTGAATCTCCAGTCATCTGGAGGTTCAGTCTTGTTTACTGTTGCTATTCTGCTTTTAAATCCTGCCTGCCTGGAAGCAAGGGAGTTTTCCTCTTCCTGTTCCCTCCCTTCCTGTCCACGTCCTTCCCACTCCCTCTCCCCCCACCATTCTTTTCCTCCTCCTCCTCCTCCTCCTTCCTGTCTTCTCTTCCTTCTCTTCCCCTTACAACTATTTTTCTTAACACACCATTATGCGGAGAGAGGGCCCTGAAATCTGTCTCCTCTGTGTCGCCCCATCTATCAGCTTTATCGATACATATTTAAATCGTGCTTTTATTGTATCCTAGGGTGGTAGAAGACACTAAATTATCCAGGTTGTATCTATCCAGCTGTTACATAATTGTCCCATGCCCCATCGCTTTTTATTGCCAGGTGATTGGCTGTTCTGGGAGAGCAGTACCTGGAGGGCATCGGAGCAATGCAAGCTAACGTTAGTGATAGTTTGGGAGTAAGGGGCTCGATATTATTTCAAAACAAATTTTGTATCTCTATTGTATTTTGTTTGATGGGCTTAAGCGCCCTCTGAGTTTTGCACAGCTAGGTAAGTGTGTGCAAAGCCAGGGAAGACTCCAGGAAGCGTCATTACAGTGACTCCCTCCCACTCATGAGTAGTATGCTTTTATGGTCATTAAACCCCCCCCCCCCATAGGCCCTTGGAGGCCTGGATCACAGGGAGTTCAGGCTGCCTTGCAAATGCCCTTTCCAGGGCAGAAAGGAGGAAGGTACAAACTGAATTATGCCACAGCTGAAATCAGACACTCCCCTCCCTTAAAAATTAATGTTAAAATCCATGCCTCCAAGACAATGGCCCCGGCAGAGGGATCTTGGTAGGAGATGGGCTTTTGGGATAAGTTGCTCTACGAAGCTGACTGAGCGGAGGCACCTAGGATCTTCCTCCCTGTGAGGCTAGCATTTGCCGACAGCCGTCTGTGAGGAACAGCGGACTTGATGGGGTCTTGGTCACAGCCATTCACCCTTCAGCATCCGGCAAGGAAAGTCTGTTGTTCACAAACCATCCAGGCCTGGATAAATGAGACAGCCAATAATTCCACGATCAAGTGTTTTTGGATCGTAATAGGTAGATGGCTTAAAAAAAACAAAACAAAACAAAACGAATCCACCCCCATTTCTGCTTTCATAGTACTTACATGAATTTAACCGAATCACTTTAGCTGTTTATCTAAAAATGGTCCTACCCTCACTCAGATGTTTTTGTGAGTTCTCGTGGTGAACTGTGAGAGGCTGAGAGTTAGAATTGCACAGCCCCGGGGATGCCCCAGGCAAACCCTAGCTGGCCCTCTGTGTAGCTGCATGACTTTGAGCAAGTCACTAGCCGCTCCGAGTCTCTGTCTTTTTCTGTGTAAAACCAGGCTGGCTCTTGCTGTCCCTGTACGTAGTATGATGGGTCTGAACTGTCCATCCCGGTACCAGAGGCAAAAGTTGGTACTCAACTGTTCCTACCTGAATTAAACTGGGTTAGATGTGCAATATGCTTTATTTGAATAAAGGCCATTAGCAGAAACACTGAAAGTTAAAAATGTTTTCTCTAGAAATGATGCTGCGTCTTGTGTTTCACAATGATTCCTCTTTTTGCCCTGGGAGAGATTCCCGTTAACCTAGCTGGTTGCGTGCTTTCAAGCCGTAGTTTCTTCTGAAGTAATTCTATCTTTTAAAACTGTTTCATGAGTTTTTCCTCATAGCCTAAATATATCTGGTTTTGGTACCTCAGAAAACACAAGTAGAAAGTATTTTATTATCAATTCACAGGCTGGCACCTCTCCTAGGAGGAAGTTGATTAATCCGTTCCAGGTAAAGGAGGCATCCTGTGTGGCGCCCCATCCATGAGGCAGAATTGTGGGGTGTGGTAGGGGCTAAGCTGGGAGCTGTCTGTGCGGATCTGGTGGCGTTCTCTTGTTCATGAGAGAAGCATCCTTTTGGAGGTTTCTATTCTGTTCTGGCTCTCAGAGTTGTTTTTGCTGGGCTCAGTAGGTCACTGCTGACTGGTAGAAGAGGTGGCCTTGGAGTGTTCCCAGTTGGCAGTTGTCACCTTGCTGAGTCAGTTGGCATTCACGGCAGCTGCCCTTGCAGGAGAGAGCACCGTCCCCACAGCGCATTAGACACAACCTCAGAGCTTGGCTGGCCCAGAGGCGGGCGGGTTGGCTCTGCAGGGTCACAGTAAGTCCGCTAAGTTACCATTCGTTCATAGCTAGTTCAGTCTGTCTCACGACCATTTGTATCCTTGATTCTCCACTGGGAGTTATTTTTAAAGGTTCATTTGTCCATACTCCAAGGCAGTGCATAGTCCTCTGCAGTGGCACCCAGGTAGTGAACCATTGGGGACATCTGTGAGCCTCACCTCTACGCCGTAGTTTAGACAGGAGCAGTTGGCTTCTTTGTTTATCAACTTGTTCATACAATTAGACCACACAGTGAGCAGTAGGACCAGATTCGAAGCTCTGATGCCTGATCTTGGCATTAGGGGCAGCTATACACATCAGGATTGGCTATATGTGTTAGAGCCAGAGATATCCTATGGGTTCAACCGCATGCCTTAGGGTCAGTCATATGTATTAAGATCAGTCATGTGCATTAGGGGCAGACGCATACCTTGGACCAATTGTATACCTTTAAGCCTCACCCCACACATCTCTTTTCTCCCCTTGTCTCCTCTTCTCTAGCCAACGATCTATTAAACTTGAAAACTAACACTCTCTCATGGAGGAATGGAAGTTCCTGCCTCTTTCTCTGCATTGAT
Source organism: Mesocricetus auratus (assembly GCF_017639785.1). Taxonomy (NCBI): domain Eukaryota; kingdom Metazoa; phylum Chordata; class Mammalia; order Rodentia; family Cricetidae; genus Mesocricetus; species Mesocricetus auratus. The sequence continues at coordinate 46,690,045 of NW_024429199.1, forward strand.
TGAAACAGAACTGCATATACAGCTTGTATATTGTATATAAGCACAATTCTGGAATTCTTCCTGTTGGAAGGCCCACAGTTCACTGCTCTGGGTATGCAATTAAATGCCAAGCTCCAGAAATGCTTTCAAAAAGACACCAGCAAAGACAAAAAGGGAAAAGACCTTTTTATATTAAGTCAGGGGGAAAGCATAAAATAAAAGTATAGAAAAAATAGGTAAACAGTATGTTGAAGAGACAGGAGCTCCTTTCCAGAGAAGCAAATCAGATTCCTTTATTTGATGATGTATCCTAAGTAAAAACAGCAGCTTAAGAATTAACCAGACAAGAAGTCGGCTTAGAAAGGGAACATTAAGAACAAAATCAGCCAGCCAACCAACCACCAAAGCCAAAACCCAACGGGGTATAAAGTCGCTGGCATCTCAAAAGTCGTGCAGAGTGGGGCACATCGTGCATCTGAATGGCGGCCAGGCCAACATCAAGGCTGTGGCTCCTGCGCCCCTAATATGTCAAGCCCTGGAGGTGCGATTGTGACATTGGAGTGTAATGTTGAAAGGTCTCAGTGTTGATGTCTGATTTATTTGAAATATATGAATATGGCTGAGCAGAGAGAGAAAGAGAGAGACAGACAGACAGACACAGAAAGACAAAGACAGAAAGATAGAGAGACAGAGGCAGACAGAGTCACACACAGAGACAGAGAAACAAGAGAGAGAAACAAAGAGACACAGACTAGACAGAGGGGCGGGGAGAATGAGAACGTTCTCCTTCTTTGCAGATACTAAACACACCAAGCCTTGATCTAATCCCTCCGGACCCCTGTACTCCCTGCAGAGCCTGGAGCTATGATTTCCCTACTTTGTTCAGAACCGTCTAGAGCTGCCACTTCAGAGGGCCTCTAGCTTCTTCTAGGCAAACCCATTAGGTCACCACTAACACCTGCTCAAAGGAGACTGATGTGGGCTTGGAGGATACGGCCTCCCCAGCCAGGTCCTAGAATTTAAGGCCATCATTGGCATCTTAGAGCTCCATTCATTCCTTCTGCTTGGGCCATATACATGGTGTTCCTGACCTAAGCCAGAGTCCATAGGGCCAGGATGGCAGGGATGCTGCCCGAGGCCTTTGTGGACCCTCTAGCGTGGCCCCAGATGATAAGTCTGTGATGGCGATGAGAGAAGAGAAGTCCAAAGGGAAGATGGAGACTCAGGGCCCCGTTCTCTGTGTCCTGTGTGTACTGTGCATGCTCAGGCAGTAACAGACTTTCAGAAACTAATAAAAATAATGTCTGATTTTCACTAATGGAACATTCTCTGCAAAAATATGTACACGGACCAATCACCGTGAAGCAGTCAGGGTTTCTGTGTGGGATACCTGTTTTCCCTTGGGCAGTCACACATTCTGTTAGTAAAGCCATTCTTAGAGATCTGAAGACACAGCCACCAACATCACTTTTTGGCCTCTGATACGCCCCTCCTGACCTGTAATTGCTCTGAAAATATGTTGTCTCCATCACCCGGCTGAAGACCAAGATGCGCCTTGGGCTACGGCTGAGTACTTAGCATTGAGGTCGATAACGGATTGCTTCCCTGACGAAATCCACAGCCGTAGGTTCTCACTGCGGATGAGACATGGTGCTGAGACTAGGAGAGCTTCCCGTAGAGATGTACTAATGCGGCCACTGCCCCGAGGGGCACAGGGATAGCAGGAGTTTTGCGCTGTCTTTTCCCACTGGCTTGAAGAGCCCAGGAAGCTGCTCTCCTCTGTGGCCTCTGCTTCCGTTCCTGCCTCCAGGTTCCTGCGTGAAATCCTTCTTGCCTTGGCTCCTTTTGATGATGGACTGTAACTTGTGAGATGGAGTAGACCCTTTCCGCCCCCAATCAGCTTTATTTCCTTATTTTTATTTCTTTACGGCAACAGACAACAAACTAGGACACAGCTACGCCTCTCTTACTGGGCAGAGCAGTGCTCAGAGGCAAGCAGGGGTGTGTGCCGTGACGGAAGGCGGAACCCGTGACGGTAGTGAGAGGGGGTGATGTTGAAGCTGGGTCCTTGCCAAGGTTCTGTATGAGGTGTCTCTCTCAAAAAACTCACGCAGTCAAGGCTTAGTCCCAAGCCGGTGGCGCTCCTGAGAGGTGATTGGCTCATGAAGGTGCTAGTGTCATTAGTGGGTTGGTCTATTGGGAAGTTTACAGCTGAATGTCTAAAGGAGGGGGGCCTCCTTGTAGGAAGTGGGACATTGGTTTTGAAGGATGCCCCTCATCCTTTGACACCCTTCCTTCGGCTCCTTGGCCACCGTGAGGGGAGTAGCTTTCCCGAAGTCAGTACCTTCTACCTTGGTGTTCTTCTCTGTCTCACCGTGGGCAGGCCCAGAAACGACAGGGCGTGAACTGAAGCTTCCGAACCCAGTAACCACAGGGAACCCTTCTCTTGAGCTGTCTTAGAAGATTTCCTGTCACTCTCTGACTAGCACGGACCTGAAGGAGGTGCCTCCGTAGACACAGCAGTTATGTGACGTTCTTCTCCTGTTGCTGGCAGAAGCAACACCAGGGAGGAGGAGTTTATTTGGGCTCACAGTTCAAGGGCAGAGTCCACCGTGGCCTCGGAAGTTACTGAACCAGCAGCCTGATGCAGCCTGTCACACTGCAGCCCCAGGGACAGTGCTGCCTGTTTTAGGGTGAGTCTCCCCCCCTCACTGTTAGCCTAACCAGAATCATCCCCCACAGGCACGGCCACGGGCTAACCAAATCTAGACCCCTCTCTCAGGTGTGCCTACGGGCTTTCCTTCTAAGTCATCTGGAACCCGCTGAGCGGTTGCACCACATTCCCATGTTCTCAGGCTCCTCCGAGACTGGGATCCACTGTCAGGAACTCCAGGCTGCTTTCCGGGGGTGGGGAGACTGTCTGAATCATACTCATGACCAACAGGATGTTTTACATTGACCTGGAAAAGACAAGCAGCCTTTTGTGCTCACAGAGCCTGGCTCACATGGGGGGAGGGTGGGCTAGGGGATTTCCAAACTGAGTTTTTGCAAGTCTCAAGCAGGATCAAACATAGTATCATACTCAGGACTGCTTTCTGAGGAGCTGGGCCCTCGTCACATGCTGACGGTGTGGGGAAGTATTCCTTTTTCCTGTCTCCCATCCCTGCCTAGCTGGTGCCATGTCGGTTCTCGTTTGTCCTTTAGGTCTGTGCCCGGTAAAGGGAAGCGACAGTTACGGTATTGTAGCCATTGTCATTCCAGTCAGAGTTAGGACTAGCAACAGTCACGTGGAGACATAAGGCTGTGACAACAAAGTGGAGGCCAGTTGGTATAGAGGGGAGAGAAAGGGGAGGGGAGAGGGGAAAGGGGTGGACGAGGGCAGCGGATTATGAACTGGTCGCCGAGGAAGTGACAGCAGAAACGGAGTTTTCACTCTGATTTTGAGAACTGATGCTCTAAATGACCCCAGCTGATTCTGCAGAAAGAAGACAGAACTGAAAAGCTCCACAGAGTCTGGCCACGCCCAACAACTCCGACCGCGACCGTGTGGCTTGACAGTTACAGATTAATGACTGAGGAAAAGGCAGATTGGAAGATAGTTTATTGGCTTTCACGAACAAACCATCTTTCTGACTCATCAATGCTGCAAATGGCTGTCAGTGTCTCTAATAACTCCTTTCATGGCATATGTCCCAAGATGCCTTTTAAAGCTAAGATTGCAACTTGGTGACACATAAGTGGGTTAAACTGGTCTTTTTTTTTAAAGCAACTTTGAATTTAAATGACAAAAATCGACGTTTTATTCTGCATAGGAAAATGAATTGTAGATCCCTGAAGTAAATACATATGAAATTGCAAAATGTCTTTAGATGTGGAGGTTTTCCCATGAGCATCGCGGTGCTTGGCCGGGGTTAGCCGTTTATTAAGTGTTAAGGGAAAGGCATTGTTGAAATTTGAGAAATCTACAGCCCTCAGGGTCTGAGTTGTGATTCATGCACGGATTCAGAAATATTAATTTTCTTTCATAAAACGAAGTCCCAACACCTTGTCGTTGATGATGAGGATTAATGTGCTAGAATGTTTTTCATGGAAGCTTCTGAGTAACAGATTCACAAATACTTCTGTTTTATAATTTAAAAGTCAAAATAATTTTTTAAAAAATAACACCAAATCAAAGGGACATTGTCAAACGAGAGGAGTCAAACTTCGAGGCTTGAATGATCCCCAGTCTTTGAACACTGAGACTTCTGGAACCTTCCCTCTCCCACCTGTTCATGTGTATGCGTGGGTGTCAGCATTTTAAAGCTCTAAACTTTAAAGTTTGAATCGATGTTGACCGTTTGTGGCTTATTGTTACTTGTAAGTAACACTATCCAGTGCGTCCATAAGTTTTGTGTACTTGAGGACGGAATTTAAATCTGAGTGTGGTGCGTGTTAGGCATGAGGAGAGTGAGGGAACTGACATTCTGGGTGGCTTAGGGCGGGAGCGAATAAGAAATGAGGCAAGAGAGAGAACAGAGCGATGGGTGTGGCTCTCCTGGGCAGTCGGCTGGCTGCCAGTTGCCTGGATACCTTTGTATGGTGACATAATTCGGCCCCGAGGCTGTGAGTTCCCTTTTCTTCTGGTGTCTGTGGTGATGGGTGTTGTTGCTGGGGATAGTCAGGAGCAGAGGCAGGGAATGAGACAGAAGAAAAAGTTGACCACACAAATACAATGCTTGGGATGCTGGAACTGGTCCCGCCCAGAGCGGGGGGAGTGGGAAGTTCTGCACAAAGCCCATCCTGTTCCCATAGAAACCAGTGCTCAGTGCTGGATGACAAGCTTGACTCTGCACAGCCCCCTTCCTCTTCTTTTTAAAATCTCTGTTGGAGTTTCTTTGTCTTCTTGCTATTCTTGTTTTAATAAAAACGGAGGGCCGGGGGAGGGGGAGAAAACACCCCTCCACCCCACCCAACCTCAAGGCATCCTGTGAACAAACCATGGCATGGAGGATTCCGGGCAGCCTGAAGTCTGGCTGGATCGCCCCGCATCAGAGATCCGGTACTGTCATTTCTCAAGTCATGGATGGACAGTCTACACAGAGAGGTGCCCACAGAGATTGGCAGCCTAATTTGAATACCAATGCTAGCCTGGGCTGGCTTCCAGAGACAAGGAGGAGCCACCCTGGCTGGCAGAATGTTGGTGGCCAGACTCAGTGGGGGCTGGAGGGCAGTTTTTTCCCCGCCCACTGCTGTGGGCTTCCTTCCTCTCTCTCCCATGCCCTCCTCTGCCGGGTTATTGGCAATCTGGCTTTCTATTCTTCAAGGATTAATGTCTCAGTGCAAGGGGTAAAATTGGCAATTAGAAAGCAAAGTCTCAGAGCCTGGGACTTTTATCTCTTTATCATTTCCCAGTTAGATTTCATTAGGGTGCTACTGGAGAGAGAGGTTTAGGGCTTTTGTTGTGTGGTCAAAGAGTCTAAAGATACCAACAGGATGTTTTATATTTACCTGGAAAAGACAAGCAGCCTTTTGTGCTAACAGAGCCTGGCTTACATGTATAATGGGGGGGGGGGGGGATTTCTAAACTGAGTTTTTGCTAGTCTCAACCAGGATAAAAAATAAGACCCATTCCTGTCAAAACTGCGAAGTTATTTGGTAATTTTTGAAAACCAGAAATGATTTTCTTTTTACTCCCTACCCAATAACATGTTTTAAGTTAAAAAAAAAAAGGGATTACGAATTTACCTCTTTGCAGCGGGAAAGACCCTGTTTAAATAATTTCTTATCTCCTGAAAGTCTAATTAAATACCCTAGCTGAGTGAAGCTGCAGTTTGTCTGGTGTAAAGGCCCTTGAGACATCTCCCTCCAGCTCCTTGCTAGCATGCTGAAGCAGTGCAGGAAGGACAGGGCCCTGCGGGGTGCCTTTCCTGAGGCCCCACACACTCCTTTTGACGCTCCAAGTACCCACCTGCTGTTCCGCATTTGTGACTTGGGTGGCACTGTGCCAGTGACATCAGACAGGCAGGGTATTGTCCCAGGCAGATAGAAGTTGTCACCATGAGTGAATGTTTCTTACGTGCTCATGGGCATAGTGTGTCCTGCCAAGGAGATCAATAGGAGACCGAGAAACACAGATGAGGGAAAGCCATTCTTGTGGGACAAGATGTCTCATGTTACTTGTCACGGGCTTGTCAGTTTTATCTCTTTGTTAAGTGTGAAAAATGTGGCCTCAGATTTTTTTTGTGCCGTTATTCCATCAAGTCCCAGCCTTTGATACTGAGCCAAGATCTCATCCCGATATGATGTCTCCGGGGTCCATATATGTGTGTGAGGATTCTGGCCATTATTCATTAAACTCAGGGCGTTGTTACTCAGCCAGCACTCAGCCAATGAGCACTTACCAAAGCACTAATGCAATAGCATAGGCGCGGTTTAATTCCCAGCTAATTACAGACGGTGACTTTACCTAGTGTGTTTGAAAACCCACTGGGGAGATGGGAGAGCCTAGAAGAAATTGCTCCTTCTTGGAAGCAACCTTTTCTGGGGGCCATCACTGACTTTGCCTTGTCAGTATTCTCAGTAATCTTATCTTTGCCCAGGCAATCAATTAAATTATTTAGTAGAGAAGGAAAGGCTCAATCTTCACATTTAACTCTTCAGATTGATAGGCACACCGGGCTCTGCAGCATCTCACATCTGAGCAGCGATGTTTCGGAGTCCTTTTCTCTTCTACAGAAGCAAAGCAGCCCCTGCAGCCCCTTGAATGGACTGTGAGGACGGTGTGACTGCCTGAGCTGCAAGGGCCCCAGTCACACCATTCTTTCCAGCAGCAAGCAAAGGGACCTCGGGGCTTAGGAAGATGCAAAGAAGCAGTAGTTTGCTTTTGGGCAGGCCTGGGAGTGCCGAGGTTTTAATTCATTCCCCATGTGAATGAGATTTTGACCCCCAATCACCTCGAGGAGACAAATCCACCTTGTGTGAGCTCATCTGAAAAACTGTCCCATGCAAGTCTCTAGGGATGAGTCCGGTATGGGCTGCTTTGCATGTATTTATATTCTCCAAGTTGTCATCATGTCTGATGCACAGAAGAAAAGACTTTTGGGGAGTTTGCTCTCAGGGCTCTGGTGGGAGGGTAAGGAATGGGATCCACATTTATTTTCGTCTATTTTTAAATTTTTGACTTTAAGCCTTGTTCTTGAAGGTTCTCTTATGTTGCCAGTGGGTGGGGGAAGGCTGTGGAGACCAGGGTCCTTTCTGATCACAGTACACGCTGCGAGGTTGGTGTCCTCCCAAAGTTCACACCACGCCAGGTGCACTGCTCTGGTCCTCAGCTTTCTGAGGTCTTGGGATTGTGCTTTTCATTCCATGGCGTGGCTTCGAGCTGCTGCTTGGAGACAGGAGCCTCCCCCTGGGCTTTGTTAATGAATATAATTTTACAGCAACAAAAGAGGCTATGAGAGTTGAAGTTCCTGGACGGGGAAAACAGCACTGTCTTTTTTTTCCCTCCCCCTTCCAAATCAAATTTTCTAGTCATCGCTGTTTTTTTTTTTCAACACACAGTCATGAGAGCCCTGATATAACTCTGGCGATACCCACCTATCAGGATGTTTGTGTTGGTTCAATGGCTCAGCATCCTCATTTAGGATTCTTTCCAGTCATGAACACACTCACACACATACACACACACACACACACACACACACACACACACACACACACACACACGCTTTTTGTACATTACATGCGGGACTTCTAATCTGTATCACACCACAGTAATGAATAACCAACAGTGATCATCATGGTCTCAGAAAACAGGACTCCATAAAAGTCGGCAGGTTGAGAAATACGGTTCCAGGAGTCTGTTAACAGTCCTTCCCTCCAACTACAGCCACCGATGTGTCACAGCACCAAGACCGAGAGATGGCAAGCAAGTAGCCGCTGACCCCTCTCCTCCGTATGTCGATGTATTCCACTGTCCACAAGTTCTAGTGAAGGAGGCAACACATTGGCTGGGACACACCAGATACTTAACTGTGTGACCGCAAGATTCCCAGCCTGCTTGAGAGGCACTTTCTACATTTTCAAGTACGTCACTAAAGGATGACCAGACTTAGTAGTGTCCTCTGAATTGCCCCCCTCTTACTTGTAAGGGGCATTGTTGGCAATCTCTACCCGCTGTCTACCCGCTGGGGACTTAGCATGAATGGGTCACCACCCATCCCTGAGGGCTTCCGCTGAAGTGCGTCCTGTGGGTGTGTGAATGAGTAGCTATAAACCCCAGGAGTCCATGTTTAGTCAGTTACTGGTCCAGGTGCTCACTGGTCTGTGTACTAATCAATGAAACAAGGACATCTGCTTGATGTGGGTCATAAACGCCTGTGTGAGGTGGGTGGTTCACACCCGTGTGTGGTGGGTGGTTCACACCTGTGTGTGGTGTGTCGTTCACACCTGTGTGAGGTGGGTTGTTCATATGTGTGTGAGGTTGGTCGTTCATATGTGTGTGTGCTCTGCTTTTCCTACACTGCTCAGGCTTGTGTTCTGCTTCATTTTACTGCCTAACTACAGGGAGAACTTTTACTAGAGACGGCAAACTTTCGTGAATTTACTTGGGAATGTTTATGTGTGTGCTCGTGAATGCGGTGTATATATGTGTTTTTAGAGGCAGAGGACAGCCTTTGTGCAAGTCCTAAGGTTTTTATCTATCTTAATGTTGAGACAGGGTCTCTCCTTTGCCTGAAGCTTGTCAAGTAGGCTGACTGGCTGTCCACAGAGCCCAGGAACCCGCACCTCTCTCTGCATCCCCAAGCTCTGGATTGAACATCTTCACCACCGTCCCGAGCTTCTATATGGGTCCTGGGGATCAAACCCAGCTCATGCTTGGAAGGCAGACACTTTACCAACTGAGCAGTCTCCCGAGTCCTGGGCCTAGTGATTTTAATACTCACCACCCCTGTGAGGAAAACATTTGTATTCTCAAAATTAATCAAGTGCCAGGCTCAGAGCATACAAGTTGTTTTAATATTTTTTAACATTTTATTATTTTGTCTTAAGTATACGAGTATTTTACATACCCCTATGTAGGTGCTGGTAATCGGACTTGGGTCCTCTTAACCGCTGAGCCCGTCCCTCCTGCGCCTTGTTTTAATGTTTTGAACCAGGTCATGCTTATGTAGCTCAGGCTACCCCAGAATTCACAGCAATCCTTCAATTCTCCCTTCCTCAGCTTTCCTAGTGCTGGAATTAGACATGTTGCCATGCCTACTTAGTGATGTCATATCCGAGAAAAGACATTGACACAAGGCAAATCTGTGTATCTGCGTATGTGCACGCATGTGTAGGTATGCTTCATTAACTCTGCCTCTTCATGTTCTACTAAACCTGGAGCAGAATTGATTTCACACTGATTCTCCTGTCCTGACACAGTTTCCACCTTTCCCCTTCTTCGTCTGCTCCCTTACACACTCCCAAACCTGCCTGACACTTTCACTCTTCTTAACAATGCCACCTGTGCTGACTGTCCATCATCCACCCGGCCTAGGTGATGACTGACATGCAGAGCGGCCACCGAGCTGCTCCTCCGATGGCCCCGCGTAAGATCTGGCACCACGTGTTTGTAATGCCTTTTGAACACAGTTTAGGATTTTCACATACCTGTTGGTGACATGCAAACTGTTTTTCCGAGCATGTGTGGAAATATCCTGAGGACTGCCCCGTTTAATACATGGCTTGGCAGGTTTCGCTTGTGTTCTTTACCCTGGAAAATGTAACTTTTATGGGATCTAGATCTCAGCAAAGATCCATATGTGCTTGGGCTAAGCTGTTTTACAGAGGTAAGCCCTTTTGACTCTGAAGCTATCACTATTGGCTTCGCCCTGTTCCGTGGCCCAAAGTCCTACATGGCCAACTGTCATGTACTTGCTTCCCATCCGTGAGGCACAACTGCTGCTGTCACTCCCTCGCCCCTTTGGGAAGACAGCTGGCTCAGACCCTATCCAGCACCAGTAACCGGGATGGAGGGTGCCCTCCTGCAGGAGAAACTTCCGGCCAGCCTACCCAAGCCGCAGTTGCCCTGCCCAGGTGCTGGGCCAGCCTGTGTGAGCGTGCTTGGCAGACGGCTTCCTCCCTGAGCGAAGTCTGCCCTTACACCCAGAGACTGCAGGCAAAGAGACACCTGACTGGAGACACCAATGAGAAAAAGACAACACAGCAGAGTCAGCCACCTGAGCCAATGGGACCTTGGGAGGGGTATAAAGGCGGGCCTGATGTCCTTAATAAGCAAGTGTGTAAGACCACTCTGCTACTCAGTGACTCCCAGCACCTGTGTCGTTGACTCTGCATCTTCCCGACCCCTCCCCCGAGGTGTGTCCGAGCAGGCTCACCTGCAACAGTCTTCCACCCCTACTCTCTCTCCTTCATGGGGTTGAGTTTGCAGAGATCACAGATGAGCTACCGGACTGAGATTATTAACATGAGGGTTGTGTAAACCGGGCTCCTAGCTGTGGCTCTGTTGTCAGTTTTACCAAGAAAGTCCCGTGTGCTGCTTAGGGTTTGGCCAGCTTGACACCAGCAATAGTCACCTGAGAAGAGGGGACCTCCAGGAATTGCCTCCACTACATCTGCCTGTAGGGGTGTCTGCGGGCCTTTTCTCCAATCACCTGTGAGGGCCCCGCCTCCTGTGGTGGTGAGCCTGCAACCTAGAGGTGGCCTGGGTTGTATAAGAAAAGCAGACTGAGCAAGCCATGGGGAGCAAGCCAGTGAGCAGTTCCGCTTACGACTCCCGTGTCAGTTTTTGCTTGAGTCCCTGCCGTGATTTCCCTTGGAGATGGACTATGTAAGCCAAGCAACCTATTTCCTCCGCAAGTTTAGGTCTCTGTTTCATCCCAGCGGTAAAGCAGCCAGCCAACTCTAGTAGCTGCTAAATGAGCGGCATGTTCATGTGTTGGGTTTTTGATGTTGTTGTTTGTTTCTTGTCCCATATAAAGAAATGTGAGTTTAGTAATAACGACGAGCTCTGAGTTTTCTACAGCTTTCTCCAATGCACCCCTTGTTGCTGTGCAGAGAGGAAGCTGCAGCCCCGTGGTCTTTTGAAAGGATGTGTAATGTCTCCGGATCCACCATCCCATGGGGATGCGGCTGCAAATGCCTTGAGAGACACAGGCGAGGTCTGCCCTGGACCCGTGAGGTAGAGCAGCACTGGTCTTCATTACACTTGCAAACCCATGATCGTCGTTCTGTGCCACTAACAAGTATCTCTACGGACTCTCTGTGCAGGAGCTACAGGAAAAGCAAGCCGCTGTCTCTACCTACCAAAGAGCGCAGTCTGCCTGCAAACAGACGTGAGGTGGCTGTGATATCACCACGATGTACTCTAACCTGGGTACAGAAAGGGAAACCCTCTACACACAGCGACTCTGTATGATTGAAAGGCTTCAAGAAACACAGAACACAGAAGAGTGAGATTAATCGTGCCTAACTAATGCCAAGGTAAACGGAGGTGACGTTTAGAAGCAGGAAAGGCAGGGACTCAGGACAGAAGGTAAAAGTGCCTGGTGGCCCAGAATTTTATGAGGTGGGTGCACTGAGTTTGTGGCATTCAGGGGCAGAGGTTTTGGGACTCGGGGGTAAGTGAAGCACAGCGACCTCTCATGTTGAAAGAGCCCGCGTCCGTAGATGAGCCAGGCTGGTAAATTTCCATTATGGTTAGTTATGTCCCTCTAGATGAAACACTGAAGCCTTCTGAAGGTTTTCTCGAAGAAGGTAGCATGGTCAGGATGTATAGGTCAGGCTGTGGTTGATGGAGGTGAAGGCCAGGAAGGGAGGAGTGATGTCAGGATGGTCAGTTTAGAGGTACCTGTAGACCTGACCCAATATCATGTGAACAGTGGCAGCATCGTATAGGACCCATTTTGACTTCATGAGATCAAGTCCCAGGCTGAGCCACACACTACCAAGCTGCATGCTGTGGGCTAGAGAGAGGGCTCAGTGGTTAGGAGCATTGACGGTTCTTCCAGAGGACCCAAGTTTGAATCCCAGCACCTACATGGCAGCTCACAACTACTGTTCAAGAGGATCCAACACCCTCTTTCGACCTTCAGAGACACTGTACACACATGGTACACAGATATACCTACAGGAAAAACACTCTTGAAAACAAACAAACAAACAAACCAAGCCACCCACATGGGTTTTGTTGTTGTTGTTGTTGTTGTCTTCTAGAGCATAAAGCAATCTCTGTGATCCCCAGCCCTAGACAGAGGGAACAATTGTTGGGTGTTATTCTGACCTTTACCCCAATTCATGAAGAACTTTCCCCCTTTGCCTTGAGTCTAATCCACCCTGATGGAGGTTTACTCATGGATTGAGTGAACCCCAGGCTAACGTTGGCCACAGCCTTGCAACAGTCAAACTTCAATTTCCAGCACCACCTTCCACACACACACACAGGGCTGCCTTGCATACACTGGAATCTTCTAGACTGCGATGGATTTGCAGAGCCAAAGCACAGCCACGGAACACCACTTATGGGCTGCCCCAGTTCCTTTGGAATTGTTGTTTAACAAACTGTACTTTCATAAAGCCACCGGGCACTGGGAAACGCTTCCCAGAAGAGAACCAGTGACAGCCAGCCCCTTCGTTGTCAACACATAGCCAGAAGGGTCCCTCTGTTGAGAGTTGTTCCGATCTGGAGTTTTTAAAGGTGCCACGTTTGCTGTGTGTGTGGTGAAATGCAGAAGAGTAGCGCCAGTACCCTCCTTATGGCGGAGCCCACGTGGAGATGTTCAAAGCCTTAAGAGGCTGTATCCGCTGAGGTTCCCTCTTAGTGAGTCTCCTTCGCAGAGGCAGTGGCCTGTCCACTGCTGGCCACTTGGAAGTGAAGCAGCATGGGCATCACTTGTCTGCCAGTACTTGAGATTTTTCTCGGGCTACTGGAAAGCCCTGTATCAAAGTGGGTATGGTTTGATTTCTTTGGTCCGTGTTTCATTTATGACAGACAGGTCCTTGCCTGGGATGGTGTAGTCTCACTAGCGATTTAAACTGTAGCTGAACTAAAGGAAAAGTACAGTAAGACGGTTTTCCAAATACATTCACCCAGTTGTCTAACTTTGACTTTCTTCTTTCCCAAGTTCGAGTTTGTTCAGATGTTTTGGTTCTTGTTCCTTTTTGACAGCAGTTTTGATGTTTTATTAACTTTATTAATTCTGTGGTACTTAGCTGGTTAATTGCTTCTGTCCTAGAGTTTATTTTGCCTTTTTGTTGTTGTTTTTGTTGTCACCTTCTCTTTCCTCAGAGCACATAGATCATTGCAACATTTCCCAAGCTTTTCTCACATTTATATTTTGTTCTAAAATTGCTGCAATTCACAAAATTGCTGACCCTATATTTAGAGTGCACTCAGATTGAAAAGGGAACGCCTGGCGTGTTCAGGATGTTTGCAGCCCTACAACCCCCTCACCCAGCCACAGTAAATTTGAGAGTATAGGAGACCCTCAGAGACACAAAGATAAAAGTAACTCAATTATTTCCCTTTACCCTTTTGTCTAAAGGGTAAATATAGACCCAGTAACACACATAATAAATAACTAATTGGGCATTTACAGGTTTTTAAGGTTAACTTAACTGAAATGCTCCTAATTTGGAGATAGATTATCGCACATTTTTCTGTCGGTGGTGACCATAACCCTGATTATAAACTAAAAAATGTAAAAAGCGTAATATCAAGGGTTTACTGCCCTTACCAATTACTCGATATTGTATCCCAAGGCCATTATGGATGCTTTCTCAGTAGTATGTATTTCTTTACTCTCCTATGCAATATTCAGTAGGCCACACACTTAAATCATGTAAAATCCATAAGAGAGTCAAATGCTTTGAAGTTCGTATAGCCACAGGGGAGATTTATGACTTGGGGCCTTGAGAAGAAATTTCATTTTTACACGGCAGTAAGAGAGAAGGTGGTGGCAGCTACGAGGGCGCGGAGCTTAGGCGGATGCTGCTTTTGGAAATGGAATGGATCTGGGACGTAAGGAAGGCCCTGGGGCTTCTTACTGTCCCTCCTGTCCTTCCCTCCTTGATCCAGACATTTCTCTTGCTGTGTGTTCTAGGCACTCAGTGTGAATTTTTGATCTGGAGGTGATGAGGACAAGAGACTGGGGGGGGGGAGGCTGCAGGGCTTGTGAAAGAGGGGATGAAGAGGCCTGAAATTTCACAGATCACACACCATCTTGGTCTCTTCGAACAGCTGGGATGCATGGCCTCTCGGCACCCCTCCAGAATGCTTCCAGGAGACTAGAAAGCATGGAAGGAGCCCCTGTGTGTGTGTGCGTGTGCTTGTGTGTATGTGTGTGTGCGCGTGTGTGTATGTGTGTGAGTGTGTGTGCATGAGTGTGTGTATGTATGCGTGTGTATGTGTGTGTATGTGTGTGCGCGTGTGTGTGCGTGCGTGTGTGTATGTGTGTGTGTGCGTGCGTGTGTGTGTGTGTGTGTGCATGTGTGTGCGTGTGTGTGAGCGTGTGTGTGTGCGTGTGTGTGTGTGTGAGCGTGTGTGTGTGTGTGTGTGTGTGTGTGTGTGTAGGGTTGCCATAGAAAGGTTATTTTAAGAATCTTGAAATTTAAATACTCAGTTACTTTACTTGTGGGGGCAGTCGACTACCCCCCCCAATGCACTTTAACCCTATGTTTAAACAAATCTTAACTCATGAGGGACTGCTGAATGCAAGCCCCTTAGTCAGGTTGCTCTGTGTTCTGACAAAGTGTCCTGGACCTGAGTGTGAAAGCCCTGTCTAGTCATGGAGATCCGCCTCTCTTGGGCCTCTCTGGCCTCTCCAGCTGTGTGTGGACCTCACTCCAAGAAGCATTTGCCCAGAGGACACAACAGCTCCATTGGTGTCTGGGGGCGGGGGTCTCTTACTGGGTGACTCTGCCTCTGTGGAGCCAGGAATTGTGGACCCTGCATGTCAGGGCCGTTGTCCCCCTAAGTGTATTGTTAAATTTTGTCAGCATGTCTCTCTCCTGGGCTGATATTTAGGGCACTTTCTACTCTCAAGGTCTGTGCTGCCTGCGTTGAGTCTGTGGAACAGCTGTTTGCTTTTGAGCTCCCAGCGGTTACAACAACCGCCCTGTAAACTTCAGGGAGGCAGGCCTGGTCTCCCCTCCTCCGGCCTCCCTTTGGTCAGCTAGGGGCTGGGAAGCGGCAAGCAGGCTGGTGGAATGAGCCTGTGGCTGTCTCAACCTTTCTCTTTATCAGGGGTTGTTATTCCAGTGCCTCATAATTAGCTGCTAGAAATAGCTCCCATGTGGCCTTGCTTGGGTGAGGTATGGCTGGAGGAGTGGACATTCCTCTGCTAGCCTCTGTTGAAATCGCATTCCCAGTGAAAAAGGCAGGGCCGAGAAGCCCCGTGAATGCCGCCCTTGTAGGATACTGTGTACTTGCGTTACACAGTGTTCTGTCCGCGCTTGACCTCTGCAGCCGTTCACAGCGAGCACCTGGGGCTCGTCCCGCCAGGCACGCTCCCCGGGAAAAGGAAAAATGAATACAAGTACCACCCGAGAGACAGCAACATCTTCACATGATGTTGACTTCTTTTTTTTTAATGCGCCCACAATGCGGGATAAGATAATCCTCATTCTTAGAACCCTCAGCACGCGATTATGTGGAAATTTGAGCACAGGCTGTTTGTTTTATTTATAGACCCAGTTATGGTGTTTCAGTAAAGGAATGGCGTGGGCATTCGGCATGAGCCCGTGTCTCTGTGTATTGCAAGCAAACCCTCTCAGGGCTTAGAAGGGAATCCGTCGTTCCAGCCTCCTGAAAATGCCATCATTCATTAGCCACTTGCACCTGTCACAAAGCATGCGGCTGCTGTCCCAGTGGGAATCTGAGCCCCTTCTAGAAGCCGCCGTCCCCTGCTGTGAAGCTAGAGCAGGAAGAGGCCTAAGAGGCCTGTGTCAGCTCTCTGTTGTGAGGCCTTGGTCTTGCATGGCTTTTCCAATCACCCTTGCCCAGAGTGGTGCTGCTTTCGCTTTGAGCCGAATGTTTGCATTTAGTTACAATCACTCCAATTGTAAGGACTTAAAGGACTTTTTGATTTGGTTCCTTTCAAGAGAGATAGAGTGGGAAATGAAGATGAAAGAGCTTAAGGAAAAGCAACCTAGATTGCAGGTCCACCAAAATGTAGCTCCCTCCTAACGCCACCGCTCCTGTTAATTGTAGAGATTGCTTTTGCAAAATTCAGCCCGTCATCTCAGGAAAGGTGATTCATTTCCATTTACTTTCACATTTTCTTCTTTTCCCACACTGTTTTCTTTAATGGAAAATTGACATTTTTTTAGTTGTCAACCATTTAGGGAAACCGTCAAATCGTCCAGTATTTTTAAAGTGAGCCCTATAATTTGATAATTATTTTGTAAAAACACTCTTTGGCTCTTTGAGGCGCCCCCACCCCCCAATAATAAGATTTTGGAACAGATTTTCCCATGACAACATTCCTGAGCAGTGATTACGTGTTTTCGCTGCCTGGTCCTAGTGGCCAGATGATGTTTGTAGCTTGTTTATGGAACCGTCTTAACCTTGAACAGTCTTCAAGTGCTTCCGAGAGACTGTGCTGGGGGACAGAGCCCCCTGCTGGAAGTGGTGGGGGCTTGACTCCCCACTGGAGCCAAAGGCCCCTCCCACAGCCTGGAGTCACAGTCCCAACAAGCTGTGCAAAGGGAAGGCAGGCTTCAGATAACAGCAGGGATCCAGATAAGCTCGGGTTGTTCTTTTCAGAAAACCCCCTTTCCCTTTGGAAACTTACTGAGAAAGAAAAACATTGGCCCGTTTAAGCCACCATTCGTTTGCCTAATTAGTGATTCCTGGGCAAATATTCTTTATGTGGGTAACAGTCACACACAAAAGGGTTTCTCTCCCTGGTAAATGTCAGAAATGGTGGATTTCAGTGCGCCTTTCTGGGTTGGCTGAGTGAAACATTTTCAAATAACTCTTCCTTCTCAACCTGTTTGACTGTGAACTTTTTTTTCCAATTTCCAGTTTTTTGTTTGTGTTGTTGTTGTTGTTGTTTTTGATTACTCATTGGTGCCTATATAATTTTTTTGCACTTTGTATGTTCTTGTTTTATCCATGCCTTCCATGAAACCTGGAGTTATTCATATTTTGTAAGGAACATTTCTTCTTAGTGTTCAAGCACACTCTTTAATGATTTTCAGTTTTGGGAAGCATGACTTAAGAATCACCCACATTTTCAACGCATGGGTGAATCAAGTCCTATTCTCCCAGAAAACCAGAGAGGCATCATCGTGTTTACACTTATAGTGGTTTCCTACTTAAAATGTCTCCACGAGGGGTTGTGGTTAGGTGCATTAATGACTTCGCAAATGTGATAAGATAATGGGTAAATTCACTAGGAAACACAAAAGTTTGTGGAAAGGAATTAATTTCCATTTAACATATCCATGTGGCTTTAACTCTCTCTCTCTCCCTCTCTCATTTCCCCACCACCATGACTTTACCCTCTCAGTCAATCTTGATTTACACCCCTTTTTGCCCCACTGAGTCTGTGGTACTCTGCTGGCTGGATTAGAGAGCAGGAAGCTCTCTGCCTGAGGCATCGGGAAGGCTGCATTCACTCACTCCAGCTCAGATTCAGTCCTCGGCTACAAATGGGGAGGTGGCCATGGGGTTTATTTTCTCTCTTTCTCTTGCTTTCCTTAGATGGTTGTCTGTGATGCAGGTCTCATTGGTGGAGTAGAGTGGAGGGTTTGTGGCAGATGGGAATAAATGGTCTGCGAGCCTCACCACCCAGATGTGGTGGTACCCTCGGGACAGCAACTGCTGTCTCACCCTTGATTTAAGTTGTAGATTATGTCAGCTTCCTTCTAGCTCACAAGCCATCCTACCGGTAACTCTGTTGGTTGTACCTGTAGTACATTTTGTTTGAAAACCGTGGGCCATGCACGTACCGAGTTTTCCTGCCTGTGTGGGGTGCCCGCGTGGGACTGGCCCCGTGTGCCGCTGACAACCTCCTGTTCTGCGGTTCGCAGATGCACAGGAGGCCTGGGTACCACCTCTTCCCAGATGATGTCAGCCTCCCTCGCAGCCCATGTTTGGAGCCGGAGTTGAGGAAATGTGCCTGGTGTCCCCTCAGTCATCCTTTGTCACTCTGGTCTCCATGGATTTGAGACGACGAAGAACGTCAGAGGTTCTCCTGGTTGTTGCTCACATTTGGTCTGACTACACTGGAAGCATTGAGGCTTGCATTTCTCATGCATCAGCTGTATTTAGAACTCAGAACCGTGGAAGTGTTGGTTACTTTCGGTTAAGCCATGAGGCACTTCATTTAATTTTGTTTTTGAGGGACAGGGTCTCAGGTAGCCCAAGATGATCGCAAGTTTACCATGAAGCAGAAGATGATCCCGTGTTTCTGAGCTGCTGCCCATCCTGCCTCTCCTGCCTGGGTTGTGGGGTGACAGGCACGTGCCACCTTGTCTAGTTGATGAGGTGCCGTGGAGTAAACCTAGGACCTTATGCATGGGAGGCAAGCCCTTTATCACGGTGCACATTGTAGGCTGTATCGGGCAATGGCAAGCGTCTGCCCTTCCCAGCCCTGCCAAGAATGGCCTTCCTTCACCGCACAGCTACCCAACTAGGAAATGCGTTCAGCATCTCAGCTGTGTGACCAGAGAAACGGAGACTTAGGAAGTTTGTCTCTTTTCGGTTGCTGTTAACACCTCACCCTCAAGCAGAATGGCTGGAAACAACCCCAGGTGACCTAGCTCAGGATTTGGTAGTGCTTTGGGGGCAACACTGAGCTAATTTAGCTTTTGCAGTCCGACCAGAATGACTTCAGACAGGAGTGTAGAGCCTGGGTAGGTGGTGGGGACAGCAGCCTTGTTCTACATCTTCCTGTTGGATTACTCTAGGGGACCACCATGATGACAAGAGTAGTACCCTTTTGGATACAGGCCTTAAATCTTGTTAGGGCCCCAGTGGTCAAAGTGATGCATAGCCACGCCCAGAGTTGGTGGGAGAGGGCTCCAACCAGGGGAGGTGGAAAAGAGGCTGTGTCTCCAGTAACGTGTGTGTGTGTGTGTGTGTGTGTGTGGTGTGTTTGTGTGTGTGCATGTGCATGTGCATGTACGCAGTGGGGGACATGAACTTACTGTACTGCCGCAGCTCACTTGAAGAGCATCTGGAGCTGGCCGCCAGGGTCTTGTCTTCACCAATGACTCAAGTCTTTGGGAAGCAGAGCTCAGGCCTTGGGGAAGGGGTGGGGTGCTCGCCTTGGTTAGCAGGGCTGGATTTCCTGTCAGTTTCTTCAAGCCTCCTCCTCTTTCTCTCAGAAACCGGTGTTGAAAGCCAGTGTCTTGAGGTGAAAAGGCAGTTCTCGGATTGGAAAGTGCTGGAAAACTCCAAGAGCATTGCTCTATGCCTCTCACCTGCTTTAGGGAGTCCTGGGTGCTTGCTTGGTCGGACAATTTACACCCTCCCTTATCTGAGGCTCACACAGCTCCCCATTTGTAACCAAGTGTAAATGCAAAGTTTGAGTCTAAGGCCTGCTCCCTGTGTCCCAAGGCATGTGCCACGGGCTCAATACTTCAGTGGGTTGACTTCAATGTGGAAGATAGGCTGTGGCATCTCTGCCCTTGAAGGGCAGTGTGAGGAATTGGCCAGGGTGTGCGTTTGGGTTCCTTCCTGAAGGATGTGGTTAGGCATCTGATAGGTTACCTTAATTACACTACTTCCTTCTTGCACACATTTCCAAAATCTAATTATAGTGCATGTGACACCCCGTGACCATCCAGAGGCCAGAGATTAATATGAAGTCACAGCAGGACAGTGAGCTCCCCTGAGCAGCTTACACACCACTGCAAATAACATCCCCTATGATCTGCCGCTAATATCTGGGTGCCTGCATCACCGGGAGAACATGCGGGGAAGGTGCTCACTGTGCCATCTGGGTTAGCTGACCAAACAGCTAAGGCTTATTCCACTGGCGCACAAGGGTCTCGTTCTAGAACCTGACATTTGTGTTCTTTGGCTATGCAACCATTCCAAGAGGTTTCCCCTTTTAAGAACATGTCCTTTTGGCTTTGCTGCCCCTGGTTCCCAGGGTCCCAGGCAGGGGGCTTGCTGCTCTTCAGGCTCAGAGAGAGAGCGTTCCTCGTTCCTCACTGAGGCTGCTGTCTCTCCAGGGCTTCATTTAGCTTCATTTAGCCTAGAGCTCCGGCTCAGCTCAGCACATGACAGTGCGAGATGCTGTCCTGGAGCAAGAGCAGGAAGCAATGGGAAGTGCTTGCCACGGCATAGAGAGAGCCCTTTCCCTCCTCACATCTGGAGACCTTAGATACATGAGGGGACTTTTTAGAGACCACCCTGGCAACAGAGAGAAACACTCTTGATTGACCTAAATGTCGTCATGCAATGGCCCTCCTCTAGCTGGCACGGGGCCTTGGTAGCATATGTCCGACCAGCAGAGAGGCAGGAACGGGTAGGGGTGAGAGTAATGGAGGGCAATGCTACTTACCCGGGGGCCCCGATACCAGAGGCAGAAACATACGGGGTGGCCAGAGGGTGGGGGGGTGGGCAGCATCGCAGGAATAAAGCCTTAGGATCCCTTGACAGAGAGCTGAGCAAACCCGGTAATCAATTCAAGGAGGAGGGGCGTGCCAGCGTTGGTGGAGTCCAATGCTCTTCAGTACAGATGTCTCCCAAGGGTCTGGCAGTTAACTTGGATTACCCAGAGGCTATGGCTCAGGACTCAAAGCTCTCTGGGATCTGCTTGCAGCGCTATGGGGGATAATTAATTGGGATGTGCTACGTATCTCAAATTAGTTAAGAAAGTAAGTTCCCGACGTTTTTCGATGTAAAATTAGGCGGCGGATATGCTTGTCAGCTTGCTCAAATTGCTCTGTGTGGCGCATGCCGTCGAAGCCTAGAGATGTACCCCGGGGTACCCCGTGGGCACACAACTGCTGCTGTCAGCTGAGAATAAGAATAGGCAAGCGGCTCTGCAGGTCTCCTTTGGAAGGTCATCTGTGCGGAGCCGGGAACGTGAGCCACAAAGGGACACCATGCTCAAGGCCTTTGGAGGCTTGCCGGGGGACTTCCACAGTGGGCAGGGCCTGTGCTCTCACCTGCTGAGCGGCAGTGATGGGCCTGAGGGTCCCCTCTGAGAGCCTGCGCATCGGAGCACGTGGTGAGGTCAGAGGTTCTGCTGTGCAAACATGACTGTCCCAGCCACACACTGAGACCACGCACACAAATGTACTGTTTCCCTACACGCACAGCTGGGGCACTGGGAAGAACGCTGCGGTGTGTGGGAGTAACGTGTAGGAGAAGGCCAAGGTGGCCTCCTAGGACCCTCTGCTAGGACTCAAGTGGCCACAGGAACAGCAGAGAACTGTCCTCCCTGCACCTAACCATGCTCTGGAGAAGGAGGGAAGAGAGTTCTGGATGGGGGGTAGGTGGTTAGCGGGGGGACACTCTTCTCTCCCCATGGCCTGCTCTTCCATAAGTACAGAGGAGCAGCATCTTTACCGAAGAGACCGGAAAACAGCTGCTCCCAGGAATATTAACCCGCAGGAGCTTAGCGGCACTGAGCAGAGACCACTCAGGCCTCCCTCCTTCCCTGGGAATGTCACGATGTTGGGCCACTCATGCCTGGTGACAGTGTAAGATCCAGAATGAACATCAGTGCTGAAGGAAAAAAATCCCAGATCCTCTGTCGCCTTAATGTTAGGACACTTTGATTACCAACATTTCTTTGTATTATGTCGAATTTTAAAGCCTCACTTGAATGTATATCTGGGCTTTCCTTTACAAGCTTGTCAAGAGTGGATATTTAGAGCACATGGGAGGATTGTGTTGCGTGTATATGGGGTGTACAGTATGAGTATATTTCTGTTGTGTACTGGAGACTCCACATTAGATGTTTCTGGAGGGGAATGTGTTGTGATTTTGAGAACACTGTACATGCCAGGAGTTGCTAATGTCTTTCCGTGTCCAAATTGAGGGTTCTCTCTCTGAGTCTCAATATGAGTACAAGCAGTTTTTATTGCTGACACAGGTGGGGATTGTCCAAATTATTTTCAACCGAAAGGCTTTCCAAGACGTCAAGCCCCATGCTAACCATCGACAGACGCGTGCGGATGGCGAGGGCAAGGCTTCCCAGCTCTGTTGCCTGGAGATGTCTAGGAAGGGTGAATGAAATAAACATCTTTTGAATCTCCAGACGCCAGAGGGGCTGATGTGACATCTCTGGGTGGCTTCACTGCCATGTGCGGCTGATTAGATATTAAGGTCGGTGCTAAGAAATCAAGGTCATGGCGTTCTGCGTTCTCCTCGGGCAGCTGGGTTCAGATAAGCTCGGTGGTGGGTGATGCCGCCGAATAGATAAGGGGCAGTTTTTTTTAACAGTCTTAAAATATTGTTACAGCGAGGAAGGTCCTGATAAGTTCACAGCATCCTCAACGACTTAGCCAGTATTTCTTTAGTCCCCAGCTCTGTTACTCATACTCACCACACACACACACACACACACACACACACACACACACACACACACACACACACACACATACACACACACACACACACATACACACACACATACACACACACACACACATACACACACACACACACATACACACACACACACACACACACACACGGAAGGAAGCTGACACTTTCTGGAATAGGCAGTTACAGATTGGCTTTCAAATATGAATGCAAGAAACAGCTGTGATTCACACACACCGCCCCCCCCACGTCTCTGAACGGCTTGATTTATGGCCTGGATTACTGGAAGCAGTAATTCTTCGCTCTTTATGATGTTTTGGTGGTAGGTGCAGTAGCCCGCAGTCAGAACAGCACGATTTCAACTAGGCTTTTACAAAAAGGTCCCTGCAGAAAGGGTGCGGGGATTGGACAGCCTCTGTAACAGAGCAGTTAATAAGACACAAGCACATTAATCATGTGGCAGCTCCTGGCTTTAGCAGGGAAAGACTCCAGCTCTTAAAAATCAGCAATTTAGGTGGAGACTGTGTTGAAAGAGGTCGGCTGAGTTTGCTGTTTTTAATACACAGCCAACAGCCGACTTTGTACCTGGGCATCTGCAGGCTCCTTGTCCTGTATCTGGAATTTTCGATAAACCCAATAAAGGAGTCAGGTCTCTTATTTCTGTCCTTCTTTCTATTCACTGTCAGGGCCTGAACTGTACTGAGGAATTAACTGGTTACCTATTAATTCATGAAAAGCTGTCAAGGAGTGGATCTTCAGTTATCCGGACAGTGCGTAAACCCTCCTGCTTTGTCTAGACACACCTAAGAGAGATTGGGGGGGGGGACTGGGGGGGTTGGGGGGAAAGCAGAGAAATTTGGCCAGATCAAAGGAAGACTTCCATCACTGAGTTGAAGGAGTTTGTCCCATGTAGAAAATGTCATTTTAAAACAGATCAGGATCTCTGCCCTTTAGGCCAGCAGAGGTTTGTAGTGTAAGACATGTTAAATAAACATAAGGGTTTCTTGAATTTATCTATAGAACGAACTGTTGGTGAGTCTGGCAAGAAACCAAAACAAGAAACCGACTCATCAGGCAGTGACCAGTTTCGGTGACTCTCCATGTAACTACGTTTTACTAGTAACACGGAAGATGAATGAAGTTTCATCTATCGGACAATGGTCGTCTCCGAGTTGATAGAAAAGAGAGCCGTGGGACTACATCAACCTTTTTACATTTTTTTAAAGAAGAGGAGACGTGATTAGTAGTGATGACAGCCACCTTTTGAGGGCGTTGAAATCATGGCTGCTGGGACCAGAGCCAAAGCCTAGGACAACTTTAGGGTTCTCTACCTCCATGGCTTCTTAGTCTCCAGCCACTTACTGTATCTTTTTGTGCCTCGGACTCCTGTTGGTAGTCGATGCACAGCACTAGGTCCTGATTCCAATGACTGACATGAGGGGCAGGGGCCATTCTGGCATGTGCACTTATAAGAAACATCTTAATGTTCTTCACACAGCGAAATATCTGAAGGTCAATTCTGGCATACTAACATTACCAACTCTGGCGTGTTGGTGAGAAATTGTATCATCGCTGTGAGTTTAGAATCCAAAGGAAAGTGTCCATGATAAATGACGCTCTCATGTTTTATGCATTTGCACAAAATTCTTAGTGAAGTATGTCTTTTAAAGGGTTAGAAAGCAATGTGTTTTGTAGCTTCTCGTGTCAGGAAAGATTAATTGTCGGAGTCAACGGTGGCTGCAAGCTCTGCATGAGGGTTAGGCACACTGGTGTCGATTAGGGAACGCGTGAGTGTGTTCTTCTTGGAGGGCAACTAGGAATACCCTTCACTGCCTTGTAGCCTGGTCCTTGGCAATGTCGATTCTTCTTCTTCAAATTTATGCTAAGAAAATAATCATTGACACATAAAAAGATTTGTCTGGGCGTTAGAATCCATACTGCAATAAAAGTGAGCAAATTGTAGCTACAAGCCACAGCAGATCGATTTCAGAATCATAAAATCTGGCAAGGGGAACCAAGTAGAGGAATACATATTTTATAATGCAGATCACTGGGTAATTTCATAGAGTCCAGAAGCAGTCCCAGCGAGACCTATGTGTGAGAAGAGACGGAGGGGTTTCCTGTGAGGAAGAGACAGGAAGGGAGGACTGGTGGGGGGGGGCTTGAAACGGACAGTGTCCTATTTCTTTGGATTTGTTTCTTCTCTTTGCAGCACAGGCTGTGAAACTCACGACGTTGTGCGTGTGGGGCAGGGCCTCTGCCAATGAGCCACATCCCCAGCACGCCTACCCTCTGTAACCTCTGCAGCAGTTAGCGGACACGCGTGTCTCCTGAGCTCCTTGAGTTGTGAGTCTAGGATGGGTTCATGGCCCGTGTTCTGAGTACGTTCTGCGTTCTTCTCTTAAGCCCACTGTTGTTACATGTTGTTCAACTTTAAGGAACGTTATTCTAACCAAGGAACGTTATAAAGGAAAACACAGGTGTATTTCAACACACTTGTTTTTATTAGCATATGTTAATGAACAAAGTCATGGGTTTCATGATGCTATTCTCACACGTGCATATGAGGTGCGTTGGTTACAGCCACCACCCCACCCCCCATGCCTGATGTTTTTAATTTCCCTTTCCTCCTCCTTTCTCCCTTTCCCTTTCCACACTCAGGGTCCCCTTGTCCCTTCGTGTCCTCCTTTCTCCACATTTGCTTAGCAGAGAAAACATGCCAGACTTGTTTGTGGGAGATGGTTCACTTCACTTACTGTGGTGATCGGGCCAATCTCAAACGGGGGAAAGAGAAGAAAATAATAACGATCAAAGCCGAAGTTATTGAAATGGAAGCTAGAACGGATAGTACAAAGGCCCAGAGAAAACAAAGAGGTGCTTCTTTGTGGGAATAATCAAGACTGGCAGACACTTAGCCAAACTAAGCAAAAGGGAGAAAAGACCCAGTTCAATACAATCAGAGATGAAAACGTGATGTTCCGGAAGATGCTTCTGAAACGCAGAGAACAGTCAGGGTGTAGCTGGGAAGTCTGTATTCCAGTAAATTAGAGAGCTGGTGGAGATGGATACGTTTCTGGGAACATAAGAGTTATCAAAATTGGACCAAGAAGATATAAATCCCCGAATAGATGAATAATGAGCGACGTGATAGAAGCAGAAGGGAATCCCGGGAACCAGTGGGCTCACAGTTAATCCAACCAGACATTTGAAGAAGGGCTCATACGGAAACTCATCAATATTAACCATTTATGTGGAACACGGCACAGCCATCCCCGAGTCTCCTCCTCCCAAGCCAAATTTACAACCACGTTTTTATCGCTACGTGGTAACTGTTAAAGCCAACAACACGGAGACTTCTAAGTTAATCGTGTCTGTCAGGAAGGGCAAATATTACCAAAATAATGGACAGGGGAAAGTATGCGTTATAGCATATGACCTCAGTTTCTTCTAAAAAAATATTGCTTTCATGATTAAACAGAGGCATTCAAAAGTTTCTGGAAATCTCTGTAAAGATAAAACAGCCCCCAGTGCCTGCCTGCAGGTTTCCTTTCCATGGTTTTTATAGAAGCTAAATGAAAAATTCCAGTAGCAATCAGTTCATTCATTAAGAGGTATCAGCTTCTGTGCCGTTTGATGAGGTTGGTGCCATCATCCTGGGACACCATCAACTCAGTGTTCCCACGGTGTGTGTCCTTGGTGTCCACGTTGGCCATTACATCTACGGTGGGCACCACGCTGCTCGTGTTTAAGTAGCAGCCTTCCGCATTAACGTCAGAGCATCTCATCTGTGCAATGGGTGTCACTAGGACACATCCCACACACAGGTGCGGTTTGCTTTGCTTGTCTTAGCACGGGCGTGGCTCGTCTTCTCCCTCCCCTCCCTCTTTCTGGGGGGCGGGGTTCTTTTCATCTTCTCAAGCGGTTCCTCTTGTACTCCTTTGCTTTCTTCTTTTTTTTCCTTTAAACTTGGAAGGACAGGCGTGCTCATTCATCTTTCCAGGCCTTGCTTGTTTCCCTTAACATGGTGACGGCCAGTTCCCAGTTCCGCCTGTTTTCCTGGAAATGAAGCAAACTTAGTTCTTAACGTCTGGTCCCAAAGCCCAAGGATAGAGACGCAAAGGAGACATCAGGGCATAAGACTGGAGAGGACAGATGACATCACTCGGTGCCCTGTGGCCACATGCACGGACAAAGGAACAAACAAGAGGAAGGCACAGTGCCGTCTCTCATGCCTCTTGGGATGTAACCACTGTGACAGGCTGGGGTTGCTGTACCAACAGAGATGGTCTTCACATGATGAAAGTGGGTGACTTCCTCCTCCAGGTTACCTGCAAGTGGGGTGTATTTTGTTCTCCAGTAGTGAGTTAATTACCACTAAATATGGAGAACAAATAAACCCCCACTTGCAAAAAAATAATTGTTTATTTTTTATGAAATTAAAAACTAAAGATTGGAATAGAAAAAAAAACAGTGAAATGAGTTAAAATGTCATAAACAATGCCTAGAAGTGATTGTACGAGGGGAAAAAACTGTGGTGTGGAAATTGGCTTGGGACTACAGCTGGATGAGAGAAGAGACAGTGGTGTGTGTGTGTGTGTGTGCGTGCGTGCGTGCGTGCGTGCGTGCGTGTGTGTGTGTGTGTGTGTGTGTGTGTGTGTTGTGTTAGTTCCTGAACAAACAGCTGAGTTTATGTGGAGTGAGAAATGCCAACCAGAGTTGCTCACAGAGTGGTCAGGGTAGTGTCCACAGAGCCGTGGGACAATGGGGAGTTATTAATTCTTTGCTAATAATTATTTTATCTGTATTCTCTCAAACATTCATTGGTATGGTAATAAAATACAATGGATACTATTTTTAATTGAAAATTACTAAAGCAAACTAGCTTGTTTTGTGTTCAAGCAGCAAGAGTCTATACACTTTGTATAGAGAGGTTTTTTTTTTTTTCACTGCCCATTTGGTGAAGGTGTGTAAGGCGATTTGGAATTCAGTAAACACAAATTCTGACACAGAGGACACCTCCCCAGTGCTCTGTCTGGCTCCTGCAGCTTGTCTAGAGACACAGTCTTTGCACAGGACAGCTTGCCAGTGTTCTCTGTTCTATTCTGTGAGCCTGCTTTTGAGAGAGGGTACTGGCTGCACGGAGTTTGGGCTTCTTCCATGGTTTCCCAGGACTTGAGAAGATGCTGTGCCCAGCCCTGAGTTCTGGGTGCTTCCGGAATGGGCTGAGGTCCTGCAGAGTGTGAGTGCCCCTGCACTATGCTGGGACATCAGCAGCTGGCACTGAACTCACCTTCCACTTCTGGACACAGGGAAATGGGTCTAGGCCTCACCCAGACCCTCATCCCCATGCTCCGTCACAATTCTGTCTTTAGTTTGTTATGGAGGCTTCACCAAGCATAACCCAGTGTGCAAGCTTCCTAAGGCTCTCACAGTCCAGGAATCCAGCCGCCGGGGAAGGCGGGCTGTGCTTTCGCTGTCAGATTCAGAGCTCAGGGGAAAACAGGCTCTCAAAGGGCAGTCCTGCATGCTTGTACTGCCCTGCAATGCCAACGCTGACCAGAGGGGGTGCTTGGGAGGGAAGCCCACTCAAATCCCTTCTAGTGTTTCCCATTTCCAAGGTGCAGGCGATATTTGGGTTGGCTTGCTCCAAGCAGGTGGGCAGGAGACTTGCTGAAGGGTGCGAAGAGAGAACCATCACCATCAGGTTCCCATGGTGGCTGCCGCTGGGGGCAATGTGTGGATTCCTTTTCAGCTACAAGACTAGTGTTCACCCCTCTGTGTTGGTCGGGTCACCCCAAAGATCTGGTTCCCCAGATCTCCCGGAGCCTTCGAAGTCCCATTCCGTGCGGAGAACCTCGTCCCTGCGGAGGAAGCCAGGCCTTTTCTCCTCCCCCTGAGTGCATTGCAGGGTTCTGAGGCACTTGACTTCTTGTCACGTTCATCACCATGACGTCATCTAAGCACAAAGCAGCCTTGTCCGCGTTCCGATGCGGGGCGGAAGATGCCCACAGTAGCCGGGCTTCACGGGAGGTTTGGAGTCGGGCAAAGGGCAGCTGCTGGCATGGCCACTAACTGCCCAGTGGTGGGAGACTAAGACCTTGGGAGAGGTTGCAGCAGAGGCAGGTGGCTCAGGAATTATCTCTCAAAAGACAATGCATGGTGAGAGGAAGGAAAACCAGGATCCATCCTGGTCACCACCAGCAAAATGCAAAAATTCTGAGCTAAACAGTAGCAACTCATACTCATCCACACATCCTTCAAATCACACGTTTTTTTAAGCAGCAAATTTTAGAAACATGTCAACAGAATTAACCATACCAAAGAGGAAAAATTAACAGGGAAAAATGTGGCATGTTAACACATTTTTAAAGGACATTTGATAAAATTTAGGAGATCTGCCAAATAATACATCTAAGCAAATCAGAATTAGGGAGAAATAATTTGAATTTGTAAGAGACAATTCATTACAAAACAGCACACCCAGAGACATTATTGTAAATGGTAAAAGGCTAAACTCATTCCTACTAAAACTGTGAACAAGACAAAGGTAATTACTGTCACAATTATCTGATATTTCAGAAGAGAAGAAAAGGAAATAATAATTAAAATGCTGGCAAAGAGGAGAGAAAATTATTCTTTTTGCAGATGATTTGAGTATATATCTATAAAATTCAAAATACTCTAATTTTAAAAGTTATTGTAATTAGTAAGTGAATTTGGTAAAGTAATTAGCTGTGACACATGTACCAATCAATAGCTTTTTTTCTAGCTGGTGGTAACTAGCTAGAAATTAAAATAAGAAAAATCATTCCATTAAACGGCAAAGGCAATTAACATAAAGTATTTACAAATCCGGTTAATCAGAAAACAAACTGAGTCTTTGTGAAAGATAACAACAACTTAAGGATATGAAAGGAGATCTTCTCAAAATGGAAAAATTATTTTTTATATAAAGTTAAGTGTCATTAACGTGCCGGCTGCCCCAAATAAAGAAGCATAATTATGAAACTCTTTGGAAAAAACTCTCCCCTTCTTGAAATAATGAGGAATATGGTGAGAGGCGCTGGCTAGACCACGAGACAGAACATACTCTAAAACCACTGAAATCAAATCGGCATGGTTCTGGGCTGGAGAGAAACTAGCTTACTGGAAGCATATTGAAATCTGACAGCAGAGCCCACGGTGTTGTGGGAGCTTGACAAGGCAGAGCTGAAAGTCAGTGAGAAATGATGGCGCTATCCAGAAAAGTCACCTTATCCCTGTCTGTCCCTCTCAGGTAACATCAGGTTGGGCTCTATTCCACACGACGTGTGCGTTACTAAATGGGTTGATGGTTTAAAAGCAGGAGTTTGTAACAGGAAACTAGAGAATTAGTAGTATCAATCTTATGGATGAGGTTCCTGCAAGCATGGCCATAGCCAGAACCCACATGAGAAATGAGAAGCCCGTGTGACTATTTAAAAACAAGATGCGCCTTGTAATGCCGACACCAAACATAGCCAACTGATGGATAAATGATTGAGAAAAAAATCCTTTTCATGCTAGGGAGCTCAGAGGTTAAGTTAAAAGGAAGGTTAAGAGCAAAACGTTACAAACGTGTAAGGGACATTTACAAGCGGATGGTGAGCAGACCAGCCAGGAGAAGCCATGCAAAGATCATTCATGGGAGCAGGGCAGCAAGCCCTCACTGTCCACAAGACACTGAGAAGCTGCTGGACCTTTCCGCAGGTGGAGGATGAACAGCTCTTGTTATACCTAGCGCCCTGGAAACCAGAAAAGCCATCTGGGCTGTGGGAAGTCTGCACTGCCATTGACTTGCCATGGCAGCGGATACAGCCTTTTTCTTCAGAGCATCCATAAACTTCTAATAATGTGTGTGTGTGTGTGTGTGTGTGTGTGTGTGTGTGTGTGTGTGTGTGTGTGTAGGGACTATATGTGTCCACATACATTAGTCATAGAACAAAGTCTCTCACGGGCTCTGGAGCTTGCCATTTTGGGGGGGGGGGTCAAGCCCCAGCAATCTTCTAATCCCCACCCCTTCTAGCTCTGGAGTTACAGGTACAGACCACCATGTTCAGCTTTCCTGTTGGTGCTGGGGAATGTGAATTCAGGTCCTCAGGACTGCTCCATAAGTCATTGCTCAGCCTAACGTCTGTGAGCGTGTACAGTACTCATATGGCTTCCAAACAAAGCAATGTGTCTTCAGGAATCCCAACTGTAAAACTGTGTGCGAGGGAGGTCACAGTATCAACCGCACCTACCAAAATCAAACGCAAAGCAAGGACTAATCAGTATGCAGACGGGTGACTTACTATGGTGCACCCGACAAGGCATTTACAAAAAGCCCTAAGAGTGAGCATTCCCTAGTGACTTGGAGTGATCTCACTGTGCACCATCAGGAGAGATAATCAAGACTGGAGCTTAGGAGCACACAATACAGTTTTACAGAAGAAACTATAGTGGCTTGAACTGTGCGCCCCTGAGAGGTAGACTGAAGTCTTAACTGTAGGGAGCTGAGAATGGGAACCCACTTGGAAATAGGATCTCTACAGAACAAAAGGAGCAAAGAATCACCGTGCGTTGGTGGCTCACGCCTTTAATCCCAGTGCTCAGGAGGCAGAGGCAGGCGGATCTCTGTGAGTTCAAGACCAGCCTGGTCTACCGAGCAAGTTCTAGGACAGCCTCCAAAACAATACAGAGAAACCCTGTCTTGAAAAACCAAATAAAAAAATAAACATAAAGCAAAGAATCTCAGTGTGAGATCCTCCTAGAGTCAAAGTGGGCCCGGAATCCAGTTCCGGATGTCCTCAGAAGAGAATGGGTCAGCGGGTATTTGTGAATAGCAAAATGGAAGCAGCAAGAAGAGTGAGGCTTTGAAAGCAGAGGCTGCCAAGGATAACTGGCCCCGCCCAGAACTTATGGACTATGCAAGGGAGTGGCTTCCCTGTTGTAGGCTGCAGAAGGAAGTGACCTTGTCCTGCTTAGGTCTTTAGATGTCAGGCTTGCCTTAGAAGGGGATGCCTCCTGTTATCTTGAGCTCCCTGGTATGTGGTAATTTGCCATGGTGGTGCTAATGTGACTCACTATCCATCCTTTGTGTAATCTCTCTTTCTCTGTCTCTGTCTCTGTCTCTCTCTGTCTCTGTCTCTCTCTCTCTGTCTCTCCCTCCCTCTCTCTTCCTCCCTCTCTCTCTCTCCTTCCCTCCCTCCCTCTCTCTCTGTCTCTCTCTCTCTTTCACATACATACACACACACACACACACACACCCGATAAAGACAGAAATGAAGTAAAGAAGCTGTTGACCCTGGGGCCTGTGTGACAGCTGGACTCCACCATTGCACAGCTGTGCAGTCTGGGAACTTCTCCTGACTTCCACAGCCTCAGCTTCCTCCCCTGAAAACAGCTGTCACCGTGGTTCTTGTGGGCAAGAAATGAGACCTTCTATGCTAACACCCAGAACAGAGGAAGATGGGCAGTACGTGATAAGCTTACTTTCCAGTCTGTGTCTGTGAGTGGTCCCTGGCTGCATTCCCCTCCCTGACTGTGGGGTTTTTAGCAGAATTTCTGAGACTGATGGATGAATGGATGGTTGAGCAAATGTAGTAGTTTGCCTCTTTTCATGATGTTTTAATTTCTTTAAAAATTTGCTCTATAAAAAGAATTGGATCAAGGTATCTAAATAATAAGATGTTTCACTCACCAGAACTCTTATGGAAACAGTGTGGGGGGGGTTTGATAAATAAGTAGACAAATGTGTTATCTGATGCTTAATTAATGACAAAGTTTATTTTTTTTAGGAAGTGGGCCAGTTCTAAGATCAATTGAAATTTAACGTTTTTTTTCCCCTTGAAGGATATATAGGTATAAAACCTCCCAGACTGTCAATGCTTAAAAACAAAACAATACTTGTTTATTTGTCATAATTTATGTAATTCTGATAAAAATTCCTCTTTTAAAAACTCATTTTTGGAAATCTCTTGAACAAACTGGGACTTCTAAATGCTCCAATAATTTTTTTTGCTATGTTCTTACTTAAAAATAATATGCCCTCTAAACATTTACATTCAAGATTTGTTTTTCTCAGATGTGTAAATAACACATAGTAATTTGCATCTCATGCATAAATCTCACTGTGCTGCAAACAATGATTCAGAAAAGGTCCTGGTTCCTCTGCCTTCCTCACTTCTGGTGGCTTAGCTGACTAGTATTTCCAGGAGAATAGGGCATGGGAAGTTAGAAAGACAATCATGGTGCCTGCTTTCAGTGGCGGGAGATGGGAACAGAGTCCCCAGCTCAGCCTTCCATCGGCCAACAAAGTAGGTCAAACTGTTGCCCCATCTACACGGCCCCTTGATTTCTTATATCACAGTATCAACATGACTTAAAGTGGTTCTCATTCCCTGGTGTTGCAGTGGTTCACGTGGGGACCCCTGGCTGGCTGAGCTAGCCTCACCCAGCCCCAGCCCGGATCCCCGTGTCACCCTGGCTTCGTGCTGGAACAGAGTTACAAGAGGTTCCCTCCACTGTTGCATTGATCGTGTTGTCCGGCTAAACTCTGCAGCTTGTTTTATACTGTGAATTTCCCGCACCACTGGTTTCTTATCTACTGCTCATTTGCTGGGCCTCTGCCTGGTAAGAAGACATCTCGGGAGAGCCTCGCCTCCATTATAAAATGTGACTACGGCACCTCATTGAGCCATACGCCCTTGGCGCGGCTAACTCCTTGCGGCGAATGTCTGCCACCGCTCTGAATAAAAGATGCCGCGTGAAACTAAGTAACACCACGCTCTTCTTGCCGTGCCTTTTATGTGCCTTCTCTTTCTACCACGAGGGACACGCCTTGTTTACCCAGTAGTGTTTCTTCCTGTAACGTGTGCAAAAATCGGTGTCTCTGCAATTATTCACCTATTCTGTCCCCTCTCCTCTATCCAAACAACTTAATAGGTGCCCTTGGAGTACCAAGTTTGTCTGTGAGGAGGTAAGAAGCACAGACAGCAGACAGGATCCTCCTCCTTGGGGGAACTCGGCCTTCAGGGAAGACGCAAGCCGGCTGCAGAGCGGCCGGAAGCAGTGCCAGGCAGTAGCCGATGAAGTCACGCATTCAAGCAAGAAGACTGTAGGAGATCGAGAAGGGAATGAACAGGAGACATGATCCTAAGAGAGAACGTTACATTTGAGTACTAGATGAACCAGCATAGCCATCAGCGTGACTGATTTTCACCATCGAGAGCGTTGCTTGGTACCCGTTACCTTGACAGCGGAGTGCCTGTATGGTACGGACACTGTTGTCTATCCACCACAGACCAGGATGTGTGTTAGTCACTTCTTCTCTCTGTGTCAAAACTGCTGAGGTAAGCAAAGAAGTGTATAGGACTACAAGAAGGGAGGGTTTATTTTGGCTCAAAGTTCTGGAGGTTTCGAACCTAGGCTTGCTTAGCCTGGTTCTCTGTAGGCCTGTGGTAAACACTGTATGGTGGAAGCCTGATGTGTACGTGTGCTAGGGTCGGGGTTTGGGATGCTTCTCACGTCATATCACGAAAGCGGTTAAAAAGAGAGGTCCTACAATGTCAGCCTAGGACATCCCCCTAGTGATCAAACTTCTTCTCCCTAGTCCCAGCCTTCTAAAGGTCCCATCATCTTTAGCATCTAGCCTCCAACATATGGGACTTTGGGGACATTCAAGATCCAAGCTGTATCAGAGGTATATATCATTAATAGTCATTTTCTTGGCACTGTGACAAAAAATAAATCAAATGAAGGAAGGTTCATTGTGGCTCCTGGTTTGAGAGTTACCATCCATCACTGAGGGGTTGGCATGGCAGTGAGGACATGTTGCCATTGGTCACATTGTGCCTGTGGTCAGGATGCAAAGGCCAAGAGATGTTCAGCTTTCCCTTCTTGTCTTCCCTTCTCATTGAGTCCGGGACCCTAACCCACAGGATGTATCTGTGGTTTGAAAACTTACCTCTGATTACTGCCCGTCTATAATCTATGGCTGGGAGTAGAGAACACAGTCCCTAACTCAGCTTTCCACAAGGGCAGTAAAAGTAATTCACACTTTAATATTTGAACACACTAGGTGTTTTGCCACTGACACATGTAGCCATTGCCTGGGAAGGGCTTAATTAGAGTGTACTGACACTCAGTTTTTTTTGCAGAGGTGTCATCAAAACCTAAGTCAGTTCTAGTTAGTGGGTGGGTGTTTCCCCACTCAGTGAAACAGCTCTGGGAAAAAACCTCACACACAGTGTGTCTCCTAGGTGACTCTAAGTGCAGTCAACTTTGACAATGAACAGTAGCTATTAGAGGGTCTTTATGGAGGAGGAGACATTAGAGAATCTGAGGATGCAGTGGGGGGTGGCACCCTGGGGGATGAGAAATGACTCAGACACCAGATGCATCAGGAGAAAGTCAGGCCAGGCGGGTCAAACAGAATTATCTGAGCGGGGGACAAGAGGCGATGAGGCCAGTTAGGTAGAAACAGGGGCTTCAAGGGAGGCTTCATGAAAGCAGATTTGGGATCCATCATCACCCTTCAGTGGG
Source organism: Mesocricetus auratus (assembly GCF_017639785.1). NCBI lineage: Eukaryota > Metazoa > Chordata > Mammalia > Rodentia > Cricetidae > Mesocricetus > Mesocricetus auratus. The sequence continues at coordinate 46,725,065 of NW_024429199.1, forward strand.
GAAATCGTTAAGTGGTAGCAGGGTGAGCAATGGCCACACAGCAGGATCATCACATACCACAGTGCTGTGACAGCTGAGCTCAGACCTTGTCTCCATCACTGTGAGACTCCCTTCAAAACCTGGGAATTTTGTGTAGACAATAGGTTGCTAAAGTTTACTGCAGCCATAGATTCTAACCCATGACCCAACTATTTTCTCTTAGAGAAATGATTCTAGGCTCCGCTGGTCCCTTGCACATGTGTGCACGCACGCACACACACACACACACACACACTTGTGTTTGCACATGAATATCTGTGCGTATACACTAGTAAGTCCCTTCTTCTACCCAGACATCACAGAGGCCAGTGGCTCTGCAGAGATTGCCACATTTTCTTTATCCATTCTTTTGTTGAGGGGACTCTAGGTTGTTTCCAGGTTCTGGCTATTACAAATAATGCTGCTATGAACACAGTTGAGCAAGTGTCCTTGTGGTATGATTGAGCATCCTTTGGGTATATGCCCAAGAGTGGTATTACTGGCTCTTGAGGTAGATTGATTCCCAATTCACTGAGAAACCACCATACTGATTTCCAAAGTGGCAGCACATTTTAGTTATGAAAACGATTTGATCTTTCTTTCTGTTTACATTGTTATTCTCTTTGAGACAGATTCTTACTCTGTAGCTCAGGCTGGCCTCAAATGAGCCATCTTTCTGCCTCAGTTTCCATTAATCTTGAATTCAGGATGCTTTTCACCGTGTCCTACCAATCTTTGATTTCTTTACACTTGGGAATGGAGCCATTCACGGGTGCAGGAGAGGATTCCATTCAAGGACATAGCCAAAGGTTCACACAACTACAGACAGGCTGGTTGGCTTACATGACGAATTCCAGTTGTGGGCTTATAGATGAGGATTTTAAAGGTTAAAATGTGCAAAGTATTTTTTTAATGGGTAACCTTGTTTGTTGGAATTCATTAATTAACTTTCAGTGCTCATTACTGGACTGGAGTCTTGTGCATGATAGGCAAGGACCCATGTCACAGAGTGAATGCAAGATATTCATTTGAATTGCTTTTGTAACACAGGCTTGTTGTCTTCTTAAAATATTTATAAATGGTAATACCGATGAGATACTTTTCGAAAACTCTCAGCTTTTCAAACAAAATGTTTACAGCACACTGTGTATTAACATGCTTCCAGAAGACATAGGTTTAAAAGTAAGGGAACTGATCAGAACCAATATGGGCCTGGACTTCGGATCCAAGGTGGAAAGTCTGAAGCTGCATTGAGCAAATACTTCCTAGGGATAGCCCTGCTGGTCCCATGGTGCCAGGAAGGTAGGCTTCTTGGCCACTGACTCACTCACGCAGTTCCCTTTTGGCCCATCGACCATCACAGACTCCAATGCTGGTGACAAATCCGTTTTCCATCTCCATACAATTCAGCTGCACATTATATGCATGAGCTCTGGGTGTCTTCTTCTCAGTTCTAAGTGAACTCGGGATCCTGCCGTTTCGCAGACAAAGCCTCCTTGAGAGGACCTGGCCGTGAGCGAGAGGTGCGAGTAATTAACCTGACCAGCTTGGTGTCCCTCTTCTGTCCTGCTCCATACCCACCCTGTCATAAAACCCGCCACCAGCACTGAATTAAGGGTGCTCAGGTACACAGGCTACCCATGTTTGTTTGTCAGGGTTAAATGTGCCCACGCCCCCGGGAACCTAAATCCCATCTTTATCATGATCCCTCCAGGGGACATTTGCAGGCCCCAGTCAAACCCTTCTCCCACGCTGATGGGTGGTAATTACTTTTGTGGGGGTGCTGAGAGAAGCGTGTGGGGGGTGAGGGGTAATTATCTTTTTCTGCAAACGTTTTATGAGAGAGGTCCCTGGAGACTCCAGGCTGGCAACAGTGAGGTAACCAGCTTCCCTTCAGTGGTATCTGTGGAGATGATTGTACAAGACAGAGGAGGCATAAAGAGCATGCCCGGGTATCCCAGTGCCCTGCCAACAACCTGCATGTCCCCACTCTCCATGTCACATTCCGTCCACTTCCTCTGTGATAACCTGGAAGCCCTGCGTGCCCCAAGCCAAGTCTAGTGGATCATGGAAGAGCTGCAATAATGATATTTTAGTCCATTATTGTAATTTGTTTTCAGGAGGCATATTTTTAATTATTTGCATGAATAATGTCATTATGTATTTGTGCCAATACAATTCTTATAATTAATTTACATGATGGAAACTTCTTAATGATTTTGATGTCAATGTTAGTAGCAACATCTGATGGTTGATCTGTGGGTGTTGACATAAATCTGACTTTTAATATAGTGCTGCCAGCACCGCTAGCAGTGCAAGTTTACTCTGTTGGGAAAGAAATAACCCATGGGCACAGAAACTCAATGAAGGAGAAAGTGAACCTCGCTAGGGGTCTGCAGACCCAGACCAAACACACGCACCTGGACGACACAGGGGTGGCTGCTGCAGACACAGATTAATGGAGAAGAGCCAATTCCTGGGAGCCTGAGGCTTTCTCTAGGGGACGTTTGTGCCCAGCCTCTTCCTGCCTTTGGTTCCTCTCTTCTTTCTGGTGCCATGCAGCAAGCTGCTTTCTGTGATCACACGTTCCCCTCTACGTCAGCCTGCTGCTGTACAGTTTAGGGGCAATGATGATAACATCCAAAACGATGAGCGAGGTAACACCTTTGTCCAGTAACTCGTTTTCCCAGGTACTGACCCCAGCAGTAGAAAAGCTAACCAACCCAGGCTCCTTGTCTGGCTCCCTTCCTCGGCACAGCTCTGAGATGGGAAGACTTGCCTGCATGCTTTACGACTTATGCAGGGGTTGGTTTTTTTTTTTTTTTTTTTTTTTTTTGGTCATCTCAGCAGAATCCCACGACTCTGGCTCCTTCAATCTCGTCATGGCACCTGTGTCTCCCTGTCCACGCTTGCTCTTCCAGAAGGAAGCATCTTCATATTTTAAACTTCTTAACGGGACATTTGGTACATTCCTCTCATATCAAACTTAAGGTGTCCATAGAAATGAAAACTCAAGGGAAAATTTGATGATCTCAGTAAAAATATACTTAGCATTTTATAGCTGGCAGCTCAGAGCCGAATGGGGCAGTCTGTGAGTAGTTTCTGAGTGATGGGGTCGCCGAGAGCTTGGCTCTGGGTCTCTCCTCTGTTTTTTTTTTTTTTTTTAAGGTTTAATTCTTTCTGGAAGGTCTGACTCACTTTTTGGTTTCGCCATGCATTTGACTCCCATCCCAGGACTCTCTAGACATGGCTCTGTTTGTCTGTGGGGACACATTTCTTGGGACATAGTTGTTTTCATTTGCCTGGTCATCTCCCCACAAAAATCCAGTCTTCTTCCTCAGTTTGTTGGCCCCATAATAATCACAGTTGCCCAGGTCTGGCCTCTGAATTTCCTTGTTAACCTCTCTTTGTTTTACCCTCTCTTCTGCTCTCAGTAGGGAATTGCTGCTGGCTGCCTTGCTCTGGGGGGGGAGGGAGTATCTCTAAGAGTTCCCGAGCACGTCTCTCCTCTTTTACCCTCCAGTGCCACCTCAGCTTGAGTCCCTTGTGATGACTGCAACCACTGCTAAGACTCCCCCCCCCCCCGTCTCCCCTGTTCTCATGAGAAGGTTGTATTAATGTTACGTTTGGCCAGGTGACGTTAATGGGATTGCAACTTCACAGAGCCTTCGAGATGAGCTCTCACTATTGGGATGGCACCTGTATCAGGACTATCACCCTCGTTCACGGAGGGAAAGCGGAGCCATGCAGAGGCTGCCTCGGCTGCCCCAGGGTGAACTACCGAGCCATGTCTGAACAAAGGTTTGCCGTTGTTGCTGTGGCTGTAAATCCATTCTTAATGTGTGGCCCTAATCCTGCCTTCTGTCCTCACTCTGGCTTGTTCTGTTTTCAAGGCTGTCTCATTCTCTTTTTCTGCCTCAATACCTCACCGGCACACCCCAAACACACCCAGGCTTTCCACATCCCCCTGCCATCCCCGTGTCATCCCTCAGGCTGAGAATGTCTGACCCTTGTTGCTTCTTTAGGCATCGGCACTACCTTTCCATAAGTTCTGTGGCATTGTCTGGAGCAACACAGACACAATCCCTGTTCCTTTTCAATCCCACAGAAACCCACTGTCCCTTTGTAACGCCATTTTTGCAAGTCCGCGTTCCATTTCCCCCCACCACGCCCATGCCACTGAGCGCTAGTGACTTTGATTGCAAGCTGTCTGTCTTTATTTATTTACTTATTATTTATTTATTTGGTCAGAAGAGCGTCTTGCTCATCTTTCTAGTTTGAGGAACCCAGTGTAGTACGAGGCAGACTCTAACTTTCATTTGGATCGCCTTGAGAGAAACAGGGCCGCCTATCTCCCAATACCTGAACACATTTAAATTGCTTTGCGTCCAGAGGAAGTCAGAGGCTCTGTGAAGAATTCTCTCCGGGGCCCCTTCCACTGGAGGAAGTGAGCCTGGCTCAGTGTAGCCCCAGCTCTGCGTGAGCCCCAGAGCTCTGCTCTCAGGGGGCCAGGAGTCACCGAGACTGACCCAGACCCAGACCCAGGGGCGGGTGAAAGCCGTGTGAAGCCGGGACACATCACAGGCGCTTGTGCCCGTGAGCTCCGCTGATGACATTTTATCACTTCCCTCTCTTGGCTTTCGCTGCGTGGCAACTGCAGGGTTTTGCTACCCTCTGTCTGTTCATGTGTGTACCTGAGTGTACATGCCAAGGACAGACATGGCAGACACGGGATCAGTGAGAGAGTCACCCTTTTCTTCGACAGTGGGGGATCCCTGGGTTGGAGCTCAGGTTTGCAGCCTTGGCAGCAAGTGCCTGTGCCCACTGGGCCATCCTACCAGCCGTGAGTTGCGGGTTTTCAATCCACGTATCCAGAATCACACTCCATGTGACTTGTTTTGCAGTGAGAGCTACGTCAGAAACCCTGAAACCCTTGGTGTCAGGGTTTCTGAAGGGAAAGATTCCACCCAGAATAGAAGCTCCCAATACATGTGCCCCCATTGCCCCCGCCAGGTGATGGTTACCATGCCAAGACCCAAGCACACACTTCTGGAGTGTTTGAGCAGCTGACCTAGTCTGTCTTCAGTGACCAGGAGACGTCTCTTATAGGCCCTGGCAGAGTCATTTGGGCTGTGACAAACATCTGGACTGGTTAATCAGTGCATGGTATGTTTCCCAGGGAGTCACCTGACACAACCCTATCCATCTTACTTAGCGTTTCTTTATGAGACAGCTTGAGCCTTAGAAATAACCGCTTTCCTAGGAGAGGACACACACTGGGGTCTGATGGGCACCAAGGTAGATAAAGGCCTGGGCTGTTGGCACCCCTAGTCCCGAGCCTCACTGTGCTTGATGCAGCTAACAAGGTGCCATGCTGACCCGGCCAGGTTTCTTCCTTCCTCACTTATAGGTGAGGCCTGACCTGGATGCTGGGACTCTGAAATCTACAGAGGACTCACTGCAATGCTTGACGTATGCCTTCAAGCTGAGGGAAGAGACAGGTTTACAAGCGAGCAGCTTCTTAACCGGGCATCGAGTATTCCGCCCATCACCTCAGATTATATTATTGTTCAAAAAGTAAAACATGAATGTCTGCTTCTATATTGTAGGTCCACCAGCTATAGCCAGAAAATTGTCGAGTGGCTGGAGATGTGTGTTTCTGTATAGCTTATTAAATTGTGTCTTTTTGTAATACACAGTAGCTTCAAGTGGCACTCCCCCCACACACATGCGCATGCACACACACACACACACACACATACACACACGTGCACGGACACACACAGGCATGCACACCAGTGCACAAGAGTTCATAAATATACAACTTTATATTTTTATCATTATTATTTGTAAACAGGGAATGAAGTTACCGTCCTTGAAATTATAATGGCAAGCACACAAAGACACAGTTGCCGGCACAGAATTCAATTAAGAGATAGCAATCGCCCCTTGGTGACTGTGTGAGGTGGAAATATACAGGCATGCTAATAAGTCATATCTTCAAGCCACCACGTTTATCAGCAGGCAGCCAGACATGGGCACAAGTGTGGGAAGACGGTGCTGTGCGGGGATATTTAATAAAAACCAGCTTCTCTCCATTTAAGGATTTGTGTTTAATCATTCAGCAACATTTTAAAACATCCTGGCTGGCAAGCTTCTCAATTGGAACCGCTTGCTTTAGATTTCTGCTCCACCTGGCTGAGGAGGCGTGGGAAGGGGCTGGTGAAGGATGAGCGATCTGTGTTTGCATTTTCGGAGGCTCTCCTCTCCATTTTCTGACCTTTGGGCTGTGTTTGTGTGTGTCTGCCATCCGAGCAGCGCTTTAGCCGAGGAAGCCTGCAGAAGGCGTTCATTAGCACGCTAGCTAGATGACCGACTCCATAAAATAACCTTTCCCTAGTAGATGCCCGGTATCTCTCATAGCTAGATTGCTCTAAGCATGGATATTAAAAATACTTAGTGACAAACATAGGAATGGTGCAAAAATACAGAGCATTTTCTGTTTCCATTTTATCACATATGCAGGGACATTTGTGTATCGGGTCAAAGAAATTCTGTATAAGTGCGTGTCGGAATAGACCACGTTGAGTAGCAGTAAATGGCAAAGGGAGGCAGCCATGCACCTTGGGCGTGGGACCCTCTTCCCAGAAGGACAGGGTGGGTCTTTATCAAAGGGAGGGCACTCCTTGTATTTGACAAATAAGAAAATGGTCTTTTATTGAAGTAATCCAGGAGCTATATTTTTGGCTGCCAAGATTAAAACCTTCATCTCCCAGAATGGTTCAAGAACGAGCTAGTCTACTGGCATCTAGGTCATGCAATTTGCCTGGAGGTGTTATGTCGCATTTGCTACGAGCAGCTGCCTGGGGGAATCTGCCGGCTTAGCAGATGGTTATGCTGGGCGAGTACCCTCCGTTTGGTGCCTTGAATCAATGAAACCCTCAGCAAAGCCCTTAGTTCTTCAAAGTGTACAAGGAGCTGAAAGAGAAAAGTTGAGCTTAAAAGGACTTAGTGTGGCTACAGACACGGGGGAGGGGATTGTGGCCATCGACTCCAGCTCCTTTTCTGAACACTTGGATCCTTTTGACTCTTTCTCCTTTCAGAGCCAAGCCCTTTCTTTTTCAAAGTAAGAAGAAGAAAAGTTGCTACAGACTCCAGACATTTGATGGATTTTAAGCTCTCAGGAGTTGAAGCAGCTGCGGCAACTGACTCTTAAAGATAGTTTGAGACTGAACAACCATTTGTAGTTTTGTGCCTGGCCCAACCGAGAGCCAACTTTTAAAACCCGAGTTCTTGCTCTCTGCCTGTCCATCTAGATGGCCCTCCCCACTGGAGGGCTGTAACTTCTGTCCTGGGAGCTGCCTGTCTCAGCAGTACATGAGAGTGATCACTGGATGAAGGAGATAGATCCTATCCACAGGGCAACAAAGGCACAATGCCACCATTTGACCTGAGCACCTGCAGCATCCTATCCATAGTTAAATACGGTTCTAGGCCTCTACTGAAGTCTAGAAGATTCTATTCTAGTCAAATGGAGGCACAATGGTCTGTGTTGATCCCAAGTACTTATAGAATTTCCACCCTTTTTCTTTTATAGCTCAACATAGGACGGTGTGGTCAGCGCAGAGCAAGTCCTCAAACGAACCATGGGGAACTGTCCTCTGATGTTGTAATTACATTTCCCCTTCCCTTTCCTCCCTCTGAACCCTCCCCTATACCTCTACTCACTCTCCTTTAAATACATGGCCTCCTTTTTATTAGTTGTTATTGTGTGCTCATATGCATATGTGTACACATCCCAATGTAACCCGCTTACTCTGTATGTTATTGCAGGTATGTTTTCAGGGCTGACAGTTTGGTTCTGGAAAACCAGTCCTCTACCCTGGGGAAGTACACCTCCCCCACTCCCAGCTTTCCCCAGTTGCTTACAGTTCTTTGTGTAGAGTTGAGGACACATGGGCTTTTCCCTGCCCACTTTGGCATGCCGATTGGGATTGTCCTTGTCCAGCTTACAAGTGAATTCTCTCCTTTTGCCCAGCATTCTAAAAAGTACATCTGGAACTGTGTGCTCCTTGTAACTCTTGATGGAATGTAGCCTTTACAAAACCCCTGTGATCCTCAAAAGGAATAACTGGTGTGGGCTTCTATGGTGTGGAGAAAAAAATGGGAGTGTGACTGCTCTTACTGGGAAAGTAGGCTCTGTTAGAAATCTCTTTGTATTCAGTGTTGCAAACAGGTATACACCAGAGAAGGTTCAGTAGTTAGAGCACAAAGGAGCATTTGGACGGACCTGGTGGCTGATTTGGAGAGCCGGGCAGCAGAAGAGTCTAGAACTCAGAAGCAACAGTGCTTGTGCTATGGGGAATTAGACGAAAACCAGGCACAGAAGTGAGCCGAGGGGTCAGGTGCCCACAAGGTCAGCAGCAGTCTTCAAGAGGTGCTTTCAGGAAGTGTTGGGGAGAAGACAACTGAGGCTGAGGAAATATGGACAGGAGTCTGTCCAACGGCTTCTGAAGACATTCGGTTTGCAAACGAGATGTGAAGGAATGTCTGCAGGTTCCAATGACTTTGTCCCCAGCAGGTTATGTTCATTTGACATCAGAGAGGAAAGTGGGGTAGACAGAGGAAAGGCTGGAGACAGAACAGATTACATGGTTGAAGAATTACTTCTTTTTGTGGTTGGGTTAGAAGTTAAACTGTGGCAAGGAGGGACAACAGTCCTTCCTCAGAATCTGCCCTTGCCTCACGGGTGACGAGGAGGACCAATCGCTTTTATCTGGACCCTGCTTCCCACTCTGTACGTTGTGAGTAATGGTGCCTTCCGGCCAAACACAGGTAGAATGGAGCGGCCAGGTTTATGCAGCTGTCCTTAGCACAATGCCCAAAGAGTAGACATAGAGGAAGTGAGGAGAACGAGGACTGTCACAGGAATGCTGAAAATCTTCATGTGACAGGGTTCAGGAGAGCCCCTGTGACATGGAGTGTAAGCAAGACAATGCCCTGGGGCCACAGAGTCACCAGGAGGGGAAGTGTTTACTTCAACTATCTGCTGTTACTTCCTCCTTAGGGTCAACACTGGATTTCGACCCTAGGTTCTTGGCTTCTTTGTTTTATAAAGAGTAAGGGCTGGAGTCTCTGAGTCGCATGCTGACTTTTGGGTGGCATATGTAGGCCAAGGCTGAGGGAGGGTCATGTGTGTGCCTATGTTAGTTCAGTGTCTACAAATAGAAGAGGGTGGAGATGAAAAACGCTGTGGCCTGATCAGACTCTCAAACCCAACTTTAACAAGGCTGAGAGGATACGGAGAGAGAGGGGCTGCGGTTGGTCCTCAGGCTCCAATAGCAAGGGGAGGGCAGGATATTACCTTGTAGGGCATATGAAGGTTGATTTACAGGTAGACAAGGAGGTGTCCCAGGTGCTGAAACAGTGGGCCAAGCATTGAGACAGATGCTTTTATGACCTTTAACAGGCATCGGCTTCCTGAAAGTCTGAGACATTAAAGGCCCTTTGAAGAAAAATTAATAGGTATGTTATCCATGGGAACAGCAACATACAGCATAAAATGGAGGACAATCAAAGCAGAGGAGAAAAAGCATAAAGAAGCAGAGGCTCAATTATTAGATGCAATGATGGAGCAGAGGAACACCCTTGTAGCCTGGCCGTCTGGGGGTACAGGCTCTCCTCAGTGGTGCCTGTGAGAATGGCTGATGGCCACGTGGCTTTTCATCTGTCCACACTGGCTCTCTTAGGTGGTAGTACCTGTGGTGCCTTCTGGATAGCTTTAGTTTTATGACACTAAAACATGCTTTTAGGAGAAAATTCCAATCTGTCCAGTGTGTTCCCAAAGTCAAATGCCCATTATAGGAAGCTGGCATGGCCAACACACAGTCGGTCCTTGGGCTTCCTGCTCCTTTGCATATACAGGGCATGCGGAGTGGTTTGAATTGATTGTTGACTCAATACAAGGTAGAATCACTCCTGAAGCCTGTCTCAGTATCAGTTGGGCTGTAGGCGTGCCTGTAAGAGTTTTCTCAGCTGGGATCCCTGAGGTGGGATGCCCACCCTGAATGTGGACAGCACTGATTCATGGGCTGGGCTGCAGACTGAGTGACAAGAAGAGAGCAAGCTAAGGACTCGGATGCTTTAAGTCATTGCTCTCTGCTCCTGACTAACTGCCTCAGGTTCCCACCACCTTGGTTTGCCTGAAATGATGGATTTTAATCCAGAAGCTCTCTCTCCCTTAAGGTTCTTTGGTCAGACTATTTTTAACCACAGAAACAGGAAATGGGATGAGGATAGAAGTGGATACCAAGAAGTGGGCCATTGATGTAATAAACTTGACTGTGTGCCGTTGAGGCCTTTGGAACTAACTCTACTGTAGGGAGGATGTAGGAGAGCTGGGGCGTTGGGCTAGAGAAGTCATTGAAGGCTGGAAACGGAGCTTAGTGCCCCATCCCAATAGAAGTCTGTAGGACAACAATACTAAGGGAAATGAGGGTAGTACAGGATGGGCTCATGAGCAAAAGAACTCTTAGGAAACGGGCTACAGAACATCCATGTGCCAAAATTCTGGCTTCAATCTGTCCCTACCCCAAGAACATAGGTGAAGCTGAACTTAAAGAAAATACACTGATTTGTGTGTTGGAGGGAAGGCGCACGACAAACTTAAGGTTGTAATTAAGGGGAGTGGGGACAACAAAGTAACGGTGACTGTCAAAGCATCCTAGCAGTCTACTTACTAAAGCAATGCAACAGTGGTTTCTCAGGGTCAGTACCCAGAGAATGGTAGAGATGTGGTCCAAGGGGCTGGGTTATACCTCATGGTGACAGCAGGACTCAGTAACGTCCTTCTCGTGATACTCTTTTAAAGGCATTGAAGTTAAAAAAAATAATTAGGGGGTTGTAGAGAGCACTTGGGGATGGACACTATGGAGGGGTCCTGAGAGGCACTGTGTGAAGATACAAAGATAAAGCTTGAGCTGCATGGGAGACCTCAGAATAGTAGAGATGCCTGGAACATGTGCCAAGTAGGGCCACAGGTACAGAGCAGGGCAAGCTTAGTAGGGAAGCTGAGTACTGTGCGGTATACGATTTTGAAGAGCGAGGTTAACCAAGCCTTTGGAGCCCTTCCAATTTCATCAAGAGCCCGATGTGCCAGACAAGGAGTGGAAGGACTTTCTGTCTTCCCTGTTGTTTTTACTTTGGTGAGAGCATTATTTCCTTTTGGATCAAAAGTACTTACTCCACATTATCATATGTGGGAAGTTTGTAAATTTGTTGTTGTTGCTGTTGCTTGTTTTTAACTTTTATTTTATAGGCGCTCATAGTAGACAGACCTTAGTCTTTTGAAATACTGGAATTATTGATGACTATGGGAACTTTTAAGGTTGGATTGAATATATTTTATATATTCTCTCTCTATATATATATACCATATAAACATCAGAATGTTTATATGTTTATATGATAGCACAGCTGTGAACCTATAGGGGCAAGAGATAGAAGATTATGATATAAAAGTGATGTGCTTGGGTGTGTCAAGTTGACAGGGGGTAGAGTTGAGATGGTTAGTTTGTTAACTTGGCACTGTGTAGAATTACCTTGGAAGTCAATCTCAATATCAAGATTAGTGTCTTGGTCATTGTTCTATAGCATGGTGAAGGGACACCATGGCCAAAGTAACTAACTCTTTTAGAATAAAGTATTTAGCTGGAGGCTTGCTTACAATTTCAGAGGCTTAGTCTGTTATCATCATGGCAGAAAGCGTGGATTAGCAGGAGGATGTGGTGCTGGAGGAGTAGCTGAGTGCTACATTCTGATTTGGAAAGGAAGGGAGGGAGGGACAGGGGGAGGGAGGGAGAGAAGGAGAGAGAGAGAGAGAGAGAGAGAGAGAGAGAGAGAGAGAGAGAGAGAGAGAGAGAGAGAGAGAGAGAGAGAGAGAGAGAGACTGGGCCTGGTATGGGCTTTTGAAATTTCAAAATCTACTCCGAGTGATGCACTTCCTCCAACAAGGCCACACCTCCCAATCCTTCTCAAACAGTTCCATTTCTTGGCAACCAAGAATCCCAATGTATGAGTCTATGGGAGTGCATGGGTGAAGAGAATTGTGGTATTATTTCATGGCCCAAATTAGTATACATGCATTAATGCATTGCTCTCTACTCTTAGCTGTGAGTTTAATGTAATTAGCTGCTTCAAGTTCTTGCCATCTTGACTAGCCTATAATGATAGATTATTACCCAGAAGCCCTTTCTTCTTTAAGGTGCTCTTACCACAGTGACAGGAAAAGATTCCAATATAGCATGCTTAAAAAACTCCTTCTCCATATTGATGCTAAGTTAATCTCTGCACAGCGAGGGAAGTACTCTCTGCTGTAATTCTTCCTTCCTTTTCTTATTTTAGTCAAAGTGAGTCTCTGTTCTTCACCGAATGTCATCCTTGGAGAACACAATTTCCAATTTAAACAAGAATTTAAATATCAATAAGCAAGCCATTGCAGCTGTTTTCAGGGGCTGGTGCTATAACATACCCCTTCTCTGCTTATTGTTAGGAGTAAAAGCCAGATTTAATTCACACTCCTCACTGGATAATCAATTACCTAATTGTATTTTGGCATGGGGTCCCCCTCCTGTCAAATAGTTCTTACTCAAGCCAGTGGTAGAGTAAAACAAAACCAACCAAATAGCCAATGACTACAAAAGCAATAAAAGATATTGCCAGAACTCAAATACAAACAAACAAAACCCAGACAGGTCACTATGATGCTGCAGATATGATGACCCAAGACTCAGGGAAGTAACAAGATTCCTGAAAAAATAATGCCTTGCCTGGTCCTAGCCTTGGCTGCATCAGGCTATTTTTCGTCACCAGGAAAATTGCCACTGCCCTTCCTGACACAGTGCAGATGTGGTTTCTTGAGTTGCCCTTTCCTGGTTCCCCCACAGGTCAGCTCTCCTTTTCCGTAGCTTCTTAGCACTCTCTCGCGTCTGCAAGCATGTGCCATACGTAATTGGCTGCTAGCACCTTCATCTCTGTGGGAAAAGGGAGTGCCATTTCTCAAGGTATTCCCAGCCCCTAAATGAACTGTTAATCCAAAGTGGCCATGGATCAGGTTTAACACTACACGGCTATGCTGTTGCCAGGTTGTGACATTGAATTCTAAGAAGTCTAAAAACCTCCGTCTTCACTTAATAAGTGATGTCAGAGCTGTATGCTCAGCGGTGATGTATTATTCCAGACAGATATTTTTCTCTTTTATGAAGGAGTCTTTTAATTGGGCTGTTAGAAATTCCTGGTAATTTATTCCTTTCTATTGCCCTCGAAATTCTGATTAGACACTGGCTAACCAGAGACCCAATGGATGAATATCTCCACTGCCTCAGGCCAGGCCCAGGCAGGGAAGCTGCCATGGAGGTACGCTTATTTTTAACATTTGCAGTGGGTGTCCATGTCCCCTATGCTGTCCTCTGGAGAGAGTTGAGGCTCCAACCATGTCCCCCCCCCCAAGTCCAACGGTTGCTATGTCTGGGTCACAGGTCTCGGGAACAGTGACATTCTGCCCCACATGGGGATGCTCTGGTCCTGTCACCTGCATGGCTAGGTAGTCAGTCTTTGAAGAGGAGCTGGGCCTGAGCAGTTTGTATGAACTCTGTGAGAAGGTTGCAATGCTCAGCACATGTCAAGCTTCTGAGGAGACAACCCATGCCTCTACTGACATCATCTTCAAAATCCAGTCCCTAAACTGACATCTACTGGGTGGGGTGTGTGACACTCAAACTGGAGCCCTTTTCTGAGAACATCATATGGGAGCTGTGACCCGATCATTTTTGTGTATTGTCTCACTAGATTCTTCCGTGTCGTCGGGAGGTCTCTTTAGCTCTGTCCAGCTTGTTTTGGTGGACTTTTCCGCCTTACCTAGATTGTGTGGGATACTACTGTTGTCCATTGTCCATCATTTTACAACATTACTCTTGGTCCCCGTGACTGAGGGCTGTAACAGTCCTGCAGGAGTGACAGAAGTCTTCAGCTTCCCTAACCTCAGAACGCCGTCAATCATACTCTCTCCAGCAGCCTTTTGGAACCACGGGAGTGATCAGAAATACCTTTACTCTGGGTAAACGTGTGACCCTTTGGGTACGCACCTGACTCCAGTCTCTATGCCCAGAAGCAGGTGAACAGAACCGTGTTACGCCCCCCCCATGTCTGAAACTGCAGTCTCTGGCCTTGATACAGTTATGTGACAGAGGGAATGTTCAGCTACCTCTGGGTGGCAGTTGCTTGCAATGCGCTGAAGCCCTGTGGGTTGTCCTCAAGGACACCGTAGCCATCTGGAAAGGATCCCCACCCCTGCCTGCATCAGACGCTGAGAGCAGCTTCACGGAACTGCAAGCCTAAGCTTGGGTCCCTCTGTGCTGTGCCTGCTGAGGATGGAGGGAACCTCCAAGTTACTTTGAATGAGTGAATGGAAATTTGGAAATTCCAAGGCTGGTTTTCCCAGCCTTGTTAATGGAGTTTGCTTGTCAAATAAGTTTCTGCAGCTGTAGGTTTATGTGAAGTTCCCAAATGCCCAGTGCTTTGCAATGACCAACATTACCCTGAAGCCTGGTGAGAAGGGGCGTTTGATTGAGCCTTGTTGCTGGGAAAAAGTGTTCTTCATCTTGCTTAGGTTCCATGAGAAGGAAGGTAGTGACTCCTCCATTGCTGAAGCAGCTCACCCGACTAGCTCTACTTCTAGTCTGAGTAGTAATGCTTTATAACAAGAGTGTCCTCTGGGGACAGCATGCTCTGAGTAGCGACACTAATGTGACCTCCAACATTGGTTTCAGATAATATTGATACACTTGCTTTATTGTCCCTCTGTGTAGTTAAATAATACCACTGAGGACTTCTGTGTGGCTTCACTGATAAGAGGATATAGGAATTTTATCATGTATTTTGAGTTTGTTTTCACTGAGGCCCCTCGATTGATTTTTGTAGATTTTTTTTGTTGGGAGAAATGAGTGTGGACAAGTCTATACCCCCCAAAAATATGATTGTCTTTCAATAATAGGAATATTGGGGTTTCAAGAATCTGATATCTGGAAATTAATCCTAAGCCTTTGTTAAAATGCTTAGTTCCCTCCTTGGTTACCTTGCTAACAAAATAGCAGATTAAATTGCCACTCTCCATGTTATGTTTTGCATCCTGCAATAGAGTCATATTTCTATCTCCTGCAAATTTTCTAAGTTCTACAATGGTGTGGCTTATTCTGACAGATAGAAAGGAAGACAGGAGAGGACAGAGTTGCCCTCAGTGTCTCTTTCTACCAAGAGTGTTCCTGTCATCTTCTGGTCCGGAGACATTGGCTGTCTTGTGCCCAGGGTCTGGCTGCTGAGTTCCTGGGAGCATGCCTAAACGTCCAAGTTCCTGTTTGTGATCCCACAGAGCCTGCCTCCAGCATAGCACTGAATGGCACCATTGTAAGGGCCTGTATGATGTTTAAGATGCTAAGAGGGCCACATTCCCAAAGAATGTCTTTCAAGAGAGGAAAATTAAATGACCAGTAGGAAAGGATCTTCACAAGTTCCTATTGTAAGTCACACAAAGACGTGCCGAAGCGTTTAGGTCCAATTCTTCAAGGTCTTCAGAGGCTGCCAAGCTCGGGCTCCCACCCTTTCCTTCCATGGGAGTCTAGGCTGAAATCTAAGTCCAAATGGATGAATGGGCTGGCAGAGGGGAGGGGGGAGGGGTTTCGCCACAGCTGTGAATCTGGCTCACTGGGGATTTCAGTCAGGATTGAGTCTCTGAAATTATTTGATTAGGGAATGGGATAAAAAATGGATAATATCTGATTCGTAGATTAGCCCTGGGTAGGGAAATACTAATTTCGAGTATCATTCATCTTCCCCTTTATCTGGGCTCTCAGAGCTGTAATGAAATCAGGTGTGAGGATGGGGTCCAGTTTGTAGAAGCTCGGAGGAGTTTGCACACTGAACTGGCAAATTAATCTGTGAAGAGCCCACATTCCTTCCAGCACTTACTTAGTCAATATGTGATGAATGAGAAATCTGGGAAGCACTTTTTTTTTTGTCTATTTACTCATCAGGATTTTTCTGATCACTGAATGGTGAGCCCTATTTATCTTTTCTAAAACCATGAAATGTTTTTGGGGGTGCTTAATTGTGTTTTCTTTTTTTTCTTCTGACTAAAACGTGAGCTATTGAAGTAAACGTATTTACATGTTAAACTTCCCAGACTGCATTAGAAGGGGAATTAGAAAGGGACTCAGGAGATCGGAAACGTGTTCTGCTTAGTGGAGAAGCTCATTATGTACAGTCCCCAAACAGTTTTACCATTAGTGCGATATGAGACATTCTGTAATCAATAGATAGACACCTGTGTAAACTGCTAAAGGAAATATTTGTTTAGCAATGTTTCAGAATTTAAGTTTGGTGGGAAATTTCTGCTATTTGAGTTTACTATATAAGGGGTGCTATGCTGTAGGGTAGTTCACCTTAGGTTTCCTGTAACCCTAGTGCATGTTACTATACCCTCCCACCCCCGTGTGTGTGTGTGTGTGTGTGTGTGTGTGTGCATGCATGCGTGAGCCCATACATGAATATGTAGAGGCCAGGTTTTTTAAGGCAGAGGTTCTCTTTGACCTGGAACTCCTTTGTTTGGCTAAGTCTTCTGCTGGCCAAGGAGTCCAAGGGATCCACCTGCCTGCTTCTGTCTTCACCACGCTGGGATTATTTACATGTGCCGCAAGGCCTGGTATTTACGTGAATTCTGAGGACCAAATGCAGGTTTTCCTGCTTGCAAAGCAAGTGTCCGTTTGCTGTGTTATCTCCCCAGCCTCCTAGTGAGTGTCAACTCATTAACTCACTCAATCAGCATTGAGACGGCATAGTGAAATGTTCATTGGAAGGAAGCAGAGCCAATTTTGGGCCTTGAGTCATGGCTCTATTATCCACCATGTGCTTGAATGCAGCACAAATCACTTGGCTTCTCTTAGCCTCAGTTTCTTATCTGTACAAGGGGTTACACATAAATAAGGGAGAGGGTCACGTGCAGTTTTTAGTGACACAATAGACATGAGCTTCCTTAGTGCCTGGAACACTGAGGGCCCTCCCCAGGAAATATTTACGCTGTAGATCTCCCTGGTCTGGGGCACTGCCTACATGTCACACCCTGCATCAGGCATTGGAAACGGCAATGGCCACACCACCTCCTCCAAGCTCCTTTCCTGTGAGAGGAGACATTTAAACAATTGAAGACACATCACCCATGTTGGGAATGTGGCCGTCACTCCATGTACTCCATTTGAGAATAAAATCTACTGAGTGAATGAACAAATGGCTGGAAGGATAGATGAGTGGGTTTATAACCAGACCAGCATGGTACAAGAACAGAGGGGCAGATGCATGCTTTTGCAGGACCCTGGGGGTGGTTTCTGTGTTTGTGATCGAAGAAGACATGCTTGCCTCTGACCCAACCTCTACCAGATGTTTAGAGCTGGAAATTATCCAAGGTAAGTGGCCCTGGCTGGAGAGATGAACTGCTGTAAGTCAAGAGAACAAAAAGCACAGGGGACAGAAAGCTTCAGCCGGTGAAGGTCGTGCTGCCCGAAAGGACTTACGAGAGAGCATGCCTGAAAAGAGACTCCCAGACAGGAAGTGATCAGGAGGCGACGTTCAACCACACACCACCATCACAGTCCCTCTCCCACCCTGCTCTCAAGACTCATCAGCAGATCACATCTCCTGCCTCCCATTCTTAGAACTACATCTTGGCATGACTTGTATTCTGGGAGAATGAAAACCCTGTGACTTCTCTTCTAAACAGAGGGATCCATGCTCTTGACATGCCATGTTTGTCTGGTACCTTGAGATCTGGGTTAAGAAGATCTTTGCTCTACTCTTTCTGTTTGTGAAATGTCCCTGCCTGGGGGGTGGAGGAGGGTGCTCCAGGGCTCACTCTCTCCACAGAGTCAGCCGCTCATCAGAATGGCCTTCTTGGCTCTCAGGTTTTGTTGAGATGATGCAGTCATTTCTGCCAAAAATTCGTAATGAAAGAGAGTAAAGGCCTCCCCCCACCCCTTACAGCAGCTGCCTTCCTGCTCTTTAAAGAGGTCTTGCTTTTCCATTTCCTAGGCTGGTAAAAGCCCCCAGAGGAAGTGCAGGCTGACAGTGTTGCCAGTCACACATTTGGCCAACAAGCACACTGTGAACGAAACCAAGTGACATAGCCACCCTCTCTTACAGAGCGTTATAACTGAACAAAGAAAAGGACGTTTGACATGAAAGGTAGGACTGAAAGTTAATTTTGAAAATACAACGATACTTATGACCATGCTTAGGTTTTTCAGACAACTCCCTGGACTGTCATTGCTTTTTCTCATTTTGAATAAACATTTGTCAAGGATCAGCAGTACTTCCCCACACACTTTTTATGCCTGATCCCTGAACTTAACATTCAGATGCAGGAAGGATTTGCTATTTCTTCAGCCCCACTGTCAACAGTGGCTATTCACAGCCAACAGCAACTATTCACAGCCAAAGGAAGCATGGTCCCTTCAGACAAATGAGTCAATCTCTCTTCTGTTCTTATTTCCGTAAAAGCTTTTCTGGGTTCACATTAGTGCCCAGTCTGGGAAATACCCAGCTGACTCTCCTGCTGGGGTGTTCTGCTGGTCCTGGCTGTGCAGGACAATACCACTGTCCCCATCTGGCAGGAGTAAGTCAGTGCCTGAATATAGCCTTTCTCATGTTCTTCAAATGTTCAATCCCAAAGTACAGTAGGGAGAATTCCACAGCTAATGCACCTGGCTGACTTTCCTTAGCAGGTTCAAGACTTTGGGCTTTTATCATCATCTGAAAGTGATTTTGGAGCATGGTGAATATGTAAGGTGATCTACCATTTCCTTAAGCAACAACGGGAGTGCAAAATGAAACATCTTGTCTTGCTCACATGTAATCACAATTTTGCATTGTTTGTTGTATGCATGTATAATTGTGTGTGTGGGTCTCTCATCTGTGTAAAAATGTGTAGAAGCCAGTTGTTGACATTGAGATATCATTGTCTATTGCTTCTCTGCCTGATTTTTGGAGATAGAGTCTTTCACTGAATCTGGAGTGCATGGAGCCCCCAAGGTCCATCTGGTCTACCCTGCTCCTCACCCCAGTGTCGGGTTACAGTTGTTTATTGCTATAAGCAGCCTTTTATATAGATGCTGTAGACCCAAACTCAGATTCCTATGCTTGCATAGTGAGTACTATCATCACTGAACCATCTCCCTGTTGTATTAGAGTTTTCATAATCCTTTGTGATTCAGTCAAATAAATGCTAAACTTCTTAGTTTTAGGATTTGAGTTGGGACAAATAATGTGTTTGTTTGGGTTTTTTTGACAATCTACTGTAATCAATGTAGCCTACGGAAATCTGGATTTCTAATGTTTACATGTGGCTGAAAGAGTATTTGGTTCATATCTCTGGCCTTTGTTGACTTTTGGTTTGGAGGATGATGGGTAAATAGGTACAGTTTAAGGCAATGGTGACTGGAAAGAAAGGTGTCTATATGCAATTACAGTGTGAATAGAGTTTTGATCTCTGGTTCTATTTCTGCACTCCTTAGCATCTATGATACAATTAATTGCACTTTTGTTTGATTCTGAAGAATCTATTCAAGACTCTCCTTGAAATGTATGAGTAAGTGCCTCTATTGAAATACATTGACTTCTCAGGCGCGGCTGCTCTGACACAGGTGTAGCATGAAGATATCAAACTACTTGAACAAATCCAGTAAGTGTCTGCCGGTGTCTCACAATGTGCTAAGGTCTGTTCACCAGTAGTGATTTGGTAAGAGAAGCCCTATGATTTTAAGTCCCTTGCAGCCCTTTCCATGACCTCCCTATGTGTCTTGGCTTACATGACCTTGAAGTTTCTAGCCCTAGCCATGTTCTGTCTCCTGGCTCTTGTTTCCTGGCTGACAGTACCCTCCCTCTCTCCCCCTCAACAGAAGGCAGGAAAAAGGGGTCTACCTTCCTAATCTAGCATGGGATAAGGGGAAAATGGAGCCCATAGTAATGCCAGTGTGGTTGGGACAGGACATGTGAGGAGTACTCTCTGGCCCCTTGCTTTCTGCTTTCACCCTTTCTGGTAATTCTGGATAATGGGCA
Organism: Mesocricetus auratus; assembly: GCF_017639785.1. NCBI lineage: Eukaryota > Metazoa > Chordata > Mammalia > Rodentia > Cricetidae > Mesocricetus > Mesocricetus auratus. The sequence continues at coordinate 46,745,240 of NW_024429199.1, forward strand.
GACCACCCACGGTGAGGATAATGTCTGTAATGGTCCCTAGGCGGCCACTCTACCAGAACTAACCCACTTACAGCCTCAGATATTTTTTTTCTCCTCTGCCAGTACCAGACCCTATAATTTCTGTCTTCTGCAAGAGAGAGAGTTTCTTAGACTTTCTTCGTTGCAGTTTGGGTCCGGATCCATCCTTTTGGGTGTTGTTCCTTCTTAATCTTAGCGTGGCAGTCCAAATAGCAGCAGTGGTGGTTCAGGAGGAGTGATGGTGACTTGGTAAGCAGTGAGGTAGGCCCACTGCTTGGTAAGCTGCCTGAGGCCCACTCCAAATCCATATCTAGTCTTTTAGTTTCTCAAACAGAAGAGCGGATGATTGTCGGTGCTGGAAATGCTATTGACGTTACAAACAGACAATTGACTGGTATGTGTTAATTGTGCCTACTCTACTTGTTGTAATGGTTAGTGACAATTGTGAACTTGACAGAGTTTAAAAATCATTGGGAGAGAGGCCTCTGGGCTTGCCTGGGAGACTGTCTTGATTGCCTTGAGGTGGGAAGATGCACCTAATGTGAGTGGCTACCATCCTGGCCCGAGTGAGTAGAGGAAGTGAGATGAGCAGCAGCAGAATTATTCATTCCTCTCTGCCTCCTGGCTGTGGATATCACGTGACCAGATAGTTCAAGCTCCTGCTGCCTTGGCTACCCCTGCATGATGGACTTTACCCTTGAACCTTGAGCAAGAATAAGCCCTTCTTCTCTTACGTGTCACAGTCGCAGGAAAAGTACCTGTGGTTCCTATATCACTTAAGCTTAGAAGTATTTACTTGTGGTCACTTGGCCTTGGAGCTATGCATGGAGACATGAGAGCGGGCTGAGTGACTCTCAAGAGTTCAGACAATCTGCCTGTCTGCTAATGAACCTTTGATGGAAGAGCCTGAAGTGGGAGGAGCCTGCCGTGGGAGGAGCCTGAAGTAGGAATAGCTTGCTTTTATACAGGTTCCCATTTCACTTTCCAAACTGAAAGTGCTCAGGTACAGGACAGTCAGGACTTCAGAAACAGAGCTGAGAAGAAGAATGGGGAGTTACAGGAGAGGATTTATCAGTAGAATGGGCTCACTCTGTAACAGTGGTAGAGAATCCCCACAATAGGCCATCTGCAACCTGTAGATCTAAGAGAGCGTGGATCAGTCCCATCTCAAAGGTATCAGAACCACAGAGACAATGATGTGACTCCCAGTCTGAAACCAACAGCCTAAGAAAGTCCTGGTGTGGGTCCCGGAAGCTCTATTAATCACGGTTCTCTGAGCAATAGAACACATAGAATGAACATATGCCATAAAAACATATGGCATATGACAGAGGCTGGGTAGTTCACAATGGCTGCCTGGACACTGGTGAGCCTGAGAGCCCAGTAGCTGCTCAGGCCACAAAGCTGGAAGCTTCAGCAATCTTATGACAGAGGCCTATAGCAGATGTTCTCAACCTGAGGGTTGTGACTCCTTTGGGGGGGTCAAATGACGCATTCAAAGGGGTCACTTAAGATCATCAGAAAGCACGGACACTTGCATTATGATTTGTAACAGTAGCAAAGGTGCACTTGTGAAGTAGCAATGAGAATAATGTTATAGTTGGTGGTCACCCCAACGTGAAGAACTGTATTAAAGGGTCACAGCATTAGGAAGGCTGAGAGCCACTACTCGAGACACGCCCTCAGGCACATACAAGATGGATCAGTCGTTCTAGGGAGACACCAGACCACCTGGCTACCCTCACAGCGGGAGAGGACGGGCTCTCTGCTAACTGAGGCACTGGGATAATTAACACAGTGATGAAGACGTGGTCTACCAAATGCCTGGCATCTCCTTTCATCTTCCTATTGCTGTGATTGGTGGGAAGCCAAGGTGTCAGGAAACAGCTGCTCACTTCCTATCCACAAAAGTATAAAGAAGAATGAATGAATATCTGCTGCTGCTGCTCAGCTCCCTTTCTCTATTCTCACTGTCCAGGACCCCAGCCAGGGAACGGCGCCACCCACAGTGGGCGGGTCATCCTACCTCAATGAGTGTCACCGAGAGAATCCCACATAGGCATGCCTGAAGGCCCATCTCCCCCGTGATTCTAGATTCTGTCAAGTTGACAGCTGACACTAACCAATGCCTCGGCTGTACTGGATGGTTTTGTGTGTGAACTTGATGCAAGCTAGAGTCATCAGAGGAATGACTTTGTGAGATCCAGCTGTAAGGCATTTTCTCATTCAGTGATCAATGGGGGATGGCTCAACCCATGGTGGCTGGTGCTATCCCTGGGCTGGTGGTCCTGGATTCTATAAGAAGGAGAGCTGAGCAAGCCATGGGAAGCAAGCTGGCAACAGCCCCCCTCCAGGGCCTCTGCATCAGCTCCTGCCTCCAGGATCCTTCCCTCTTTGAGTTCCTGTCTTGGTTTCCTTCAGTGAAGAATTGTGATATAGAAGTCTAAGCCAAATAAACTCTTCCATTCTCAACTTACTTTTGGTCATGGGTGTTTTGTCACAGCGATAGAAACCTTAACTAAGACACCTTGGTGCTCTTTAGCCCAACCTAAGTGACATCCAGAATCAACCACTGAACATCACATTCTCTTTACTTCATTCTGGTCTTTTTATTGCATCCCTCACCAAATCAGTTGCTTGCCTAGAGTTTCATTGCTCTCAATACCTGACTTTCAGACTGCCACACAGACCTGGCCTCCCTCTCGGTGACCCCTCCAAAAGCACAGTGTATGCTTGGGTATGTAGCTCCCTCTCACATGTTTTGCCAGAGAAGCAGGAGACTGTCCACTATCTTTCTTGCTCTTCAAGGATCAGTGTCGATCTTTCTCCACTGGCATAACTGATTAAGATCAGATAAACCCCCTAGTGTCTCTGAAACGTCTAACCTTTCTGCCAGCAATGACAGGTCTCCTTCCAACATCCCCCTGCCTCTTTCCTTCTCTCCTCCAATGCACAGACCCTCAGATCTAGTGCCATTCTTGGGGTTAAGGGTCACTGAGAACCCTGCCCCCACCCCTGTTCTCTTTACCCCCCCCCACATACACTTCCTGGCCTCTTGCTTCCGTTTTTCTTATTCACCATTCCCCTGCATTTTCTATTCTCCAATAACTGCACTCTCTACACTATGTCAGAGCCTCCGTTCTAAGACCCAAACTCTCCTCCTCGGCTCACGTATTCCTCTGTTATTTCTGGTTCCAAGACTTCATCTGAATGGAGACCCCCCAATTCATCTATGCTACACACTTCCCAGTGCCCCACCCTCCCTTTGTCTGCAACTCCCCTCCTCACCTGCCACCAACTTCATGGTCCATCACAACTTCTGCTCCCTTGGACACATCCTTGGTGTTCTTGTTTCCCTATCCCTGCATTATATTCTCCAAGAAAACTCAGTTTCAGTGAGACCAACTCCATGGAAGTGTGTGTCTGTGCTCAGTCAGTTAAATCTAACACCCAATGGTACCTATCTCTGTTTAAACATTTAAAAAACACTTCAATCAGCACATATCACTTATCTGTGATGACTTTCATTGTGGGATTTCATACCTGTGTATAGCTGGCTTCAGTCATGTTCCTCTCTCCTTCACATTCCCATCAGGTCCCTCTCGGCTGCAATGCTGGCAGGCAGCACTGGTGCATCTCTGCGTGATCACAGTCCTCCTCTGCAAATGACCCAATGAACTGTCCCTTCCTGCCCTACGCTATACTCAGCCTCAGCTAAGGGCTTAGTTCTTCTCTATGAATAAATAGATATAATATACATCGGACTCCCTTGGATCTTTGCCAGCATCTGCCCATTTGCCCGAGTGTCTCATTCGGTGCTTTTCATTTTAATTGTGATTTGCTCACTGTACGTTCTTTAGACATGCAGCTACATTTCTGAAAGTAAATTTAACTGTGTATTTCTTATTTGTTTGGGAGACATCTTCAAACACCTGGGTTTGCGGCCAGAAGATTAAGCAAAATGTAACAAGAGCAAAAATAAACTTTACTCCACGGCAACTGTGTCTTTCTTCTAGGCTCAGAATGCTGGAGCCCAACAAACAGGACAACTACAGAATCCACAAATGAACATGCTGTCTGAATCTCCAGTAAGTTTATGTAAAATCGTTGACCTGGATCCAAGGGCAGACCTTTGGAACACAATCAATACAGGTGCAGTCAGATAAGAACATTCTACTGTTTTATTAAAGTGCATCTAATTCAGAAGTCAATAACCCTCACACATCCTTAATCAGGGCCGACATCCTGGGAAGCGTTTCCATGAGTGATTCTGAAGAAGCTGGCTTTGGGCTCGTTAGAGAAGACATTCTACAAACAAGAATTCCAGGATCTTGTTTATTCGTTCCTTGGCAGAGCTCCTATCCTCCACCTCTTCATGGCTCCCATATTTTTTTTTTACCACAAACAATTTGTTAGAGCTCCCCTCCCCTATTCCACTACAATGGAACTTTTCTTCTGGAGTTATCGGGGACTGGGAATTCGGTAAGATGTACTGGAAAAGCTTAGCACATTTTGGGGGGGGGATTGGGTACTCCTGGGGAGGGAGTGAGGGTTCAGAGTTTATCCCTAGGGAAAAAGGGGTCTCCATTCCCTCAACTTTCTCAGCACCAGTGCCCTAGGATATTTCGAAGGTGTTATATAGCCAGAGGGCAATGATCCCATTTCCAGAAGTTTCCAGGATTTTTAAAAAAAAGATACATCCCAAACCAAAGTAGACAGAATGTGACACTATTTACTTAGTGACATCGTGGTCCTTAGGTTGCTCCTAAGCACACTCTGCTGCCAATTGTGAGAAATTGTGATTTGCAACAGCTGAGTGAAACTTATATTCATCTTCATTTAGTTAACTTGAAGAACATTGAAAATTCAAGCTCTGATATTCAGGGGGGATGTTTGTACTAATAGCGCTCCTCTGCTGGCTTAGGCATTTGCTGATCCTAACAGCAGCTATATGCAAGGTGAAAAAGGGTGCGCCATAGGTTCGAAATTATCTGCTCAGGTAAGAGTGATCATCCCCAAACCCCAGACATCAGCGGGTGCTGCCACCAGCAGCCTCTCCGGTGTAAAGTCACTGTCTCTAGCACAGAGAGACTCCCTGCCCATGTTTCCATGCAATGCACAGATCTTTCTCCATATTTTTTTTTACCTGAATGCCTTACCCAGTTTTTTATCCTAATAGAGGCTGAGCCTACACTAACCTAATGCTTATCGGAACCATATGTCTTTCCAAATGTGTATATTTTCTCTCTTTTCCTCTGGCCCTAAGGTGGCCACACAGGGTTCTGTGTGAGCCAGGGAAGTACTCACCCACCCAGCTATAATATCTTCAGCACATTTTCTAGGCTTTAAACAAATTAAAGATGGCTCAGTGGGTAAGGTGCTTTCTGCTAAGCCCGATGGACTGAGTTTGATCCCTGGGATCTACACTTAGTCCTCTGACCTACACACGCAAGCTGTGGCATGCTCATCCCTACTCCCAACACAAACAGATAAAAATGTAAGTTAATTAAGAATGAGTGTACTAATTCCTAATCTTAAAACGTGAGTAGTGTGTGTACCAAATAGAACATCCAACACTTGGTTCTTTTGCATTCAGCTGCAGAAGGCTCTCCAGGCATTGATCATCTTCCACCTGACACTGATATGTTTGTCACAAGCTATTGGTGTCCGTCTTCCCCGGGAGACGGTTAATCAGTGGCTTGGAGGACAGATTTGCATTTGGATGCTGTGGTGGGAGGAGGTCATCTCCTATTCAAGAGAGATGGAAAGTGGAGACGCCACCTGAAGGAAATGGGGCACCTTGAGAGATGGTTGATGCTTAGACAGCGTGGTACTGCGACAGAGATCCCGCATGGGCCAGTGTGGCTAATGCTGCCGGCCCAGGGTGCTACAAACTAACACAGAATTACTGACGCCAGGCATTGTCCAGGGGACCCCAAAGTAAATAATGGTGCAATCTATTATGTAGTTATTCCTGGCAAAAATGCCATGCAGCATACATGGTCTTAATGTCAGAAGTAAGCACCCCAAAGACAGGTCTTGGGGGTACAGGCAGCTTCTCTGGCTGTGGTTGGTCAGCATGAGTTGCATCCTTGGCAAAACACCTCCCGATCCTGACTGGTTCTCACAAGGAGGAGCCCATGGGTGCTGTTGACTCCTCTAGTTATTTACTCAAAATTGTGCGGCATTCACAGGTGAGAGCCTGTTTCTCTGGGCAGAGGTTCTGAGAGTCGGTTCTGTCATGGCATATATGCAATGTAGTTTGACACTCTGGCATGCTCATCTCCTAATGAACCACAAGCATGTCTTTGAAATGGTCGCCCACACCACTCATCATTAGGCAGAGCCTGACAAAACCATTACTGGATAGGATTTTGAAATTGTCTCTGTAAATTAAGAGAAACACACCCACAATTCACAGGACACAGAGAGATAGAACAGGGCATAAAATACCCAGAAAGACAAAGGGCATTCTAATTTTAGAATAAAGAGCCCAGTGTCTGGACACAGGGTGGGGCCGGAACGTGCCAGGGATGAGGCCACGAGCCCCCACTGCTGCTATCTCTTGCAAAGACTTCACATTGGACAAAACTGACACCATCCAGCCTTTCTTATCATTCTTAGGAGACATTTTTTATTGTAATTGATTTCTTGGAACTAATAAAATGACTTTATAGCGAAAGTGAATTCATTGCTTTTGTCTAATGAGCAAGATTCTTTTCTCTGGGGGAGTGGTCCCTGGATTCTTTTTGTCTTGGAGTACAATGGTAAGGACCGAACTGCATTTGATGAGCATATTGTCAGGGAGCTGACAGGGCTTACCTAGTGAGGTGGGAAGGCGCAGGTGCACAGGTTTAGTTCTTTCCTGGGGGGAATTAAGGTCTATTTTTAGTCAACTCTGCAGCAAAGGAGCACTATGAGCGGTGGGGATGACTGGAGGCTGACAGCCTGTCATCCCCAGATGGGCTCAAAACAAATCAAATCCTCGGCTGAGAGAGCCTGGACAAAACAGCAATAAGCAATGTTTATTGAGCACATACCTGTTTAGTGTCACAGGCTGTACTTGTGTTGTTTTTTTCATTTTTCCTCTCACATACCCTGAGCAGGTACTACTGTCACCCAACATGTAGCTAAAGACCTTGTCGTAGCTTCTTTCTAGAAGTTTTCCAAAGACTCACATGATGAAGGCCTCATGTTGGACATCACTTGTTATATGAACCCACAAGAGCATGCTAAAGGCTCTCAAGAATTTATATGGGTATAAGTTAGGGATAAACACTCGCTGATACAGAAGAGATTAGACCCCTCCATAATCCAGAGAGAGAGATTGGTGGGGGAGAGGGAGGGTTGGATTATGGATGGATAATGGATAGATGGATGATGGAAGGATAGATAAAAGCAACACAGTAAAGAGGGAGAGGGAGGGAGAGAGAGAAAGAACACGAGAGTACACAACCCTTCTCCCTCCACTCTTCAGAGGTCCTGTACTATATGCACACAAGACAAAGCTTTAGGGCTTGCTGCCCCAAAAGTCATTGGCTAAATGGATCAAAATCCCACAAACAGAAAGCTGGAGTCCATAGATGGTTCTAGAGAGAGACCTTAAGACAGTGTTTCTCAATTTGTGGGTTGAGACAGCTTTGGGGTCAAATGACCCTTTCATAGGGTCACCTATGACCATCAGTAAACACAAATATTTACATTACAGTTAATAACAGTAGCAAAATTACTGTCATGGAGTAGCAACAAAAATAATTTTATGGTTGGGGTCACCACAACATGAGGAACTGTATTAAAGGGTCACAGCGATAGGAAGGTTGGGAACCGCTGACTTAAGAGGAGTCCTAGTGGGAGGAAGAGGAGAGCACTAGGAATGTGTTCTCATACTGAGCTGTGGGTTTCAGCCTCTTCCTCCTGTTTTTTGTTTGTTTGTTTGTTTTTCCATCTGTGGTATGAAGTGAGGCTTTCTTCTCTGCCAGGTACCCATCACAAGCCTAACAATCATGGGAGCAACATACCATAGACCAAAACCTCCAAAACTGTGTGTCAAGAGAACCCTTTTCTCTTTGTGAGTTGGCTGTCTTGGGCATTTTTTGTAGTGGCCATAAGGTATTAATAGGTCCCAAGGATAAGCAACCCTTCCCAGTTCTCAAGAGTGGGATATGGCTGCATTGTGATGCTGTAACTCTAGAATGGAAACTTTTCACAACCCAACTCTTCTGGTTCTCAGGCTGCCATAGTTGCATAGAATCCATGAAATTGAGGCATACTTGCAGAAATGCGGGCTATCCACAAGGTCTTGCTTTTTCTTCCTTATTCTTCTCTGATAACCTCAGTCACCAGCTCAGAGTCTATTCTGGAGCTCAGCACCCAACTAATTGATAGGATGGAAAGACAGAGGGATGGATGGTGGATGGATGGGTGGATGGATGATGGATGGATGGATGATAGGTGGATGGATGATGGATGGATGATGGATGGGTAGCTGTGTGGTTGGATGATGAATGGATAAAAGATAGATAGATGATGGATGGATGATGAATGTATGGATGATGGAAAGATGGATAAAATCAACACAGTAAAATTTCCACTGAGTCAATCTGTAAGCAAAATTTGGTCAAAAAGATAAGTAAGATCCAGGAAAACAAATACCCTGGAGAAGGATATGCTACCTTTCAGTAAGCAAATACTACCTTTATGTATAGATGAAGAAGGAAATATCTGCAAACTGGCTAATTTGACATTCAATACGAGGAAACACTAAACTCAGGGCAACCTTTTAATTGAGGGATGACAAGAAAGTAAATTAAATAGAGTTCAGTAGTGTGAATGCCTAAATTATAAGGCTCCAAAATACTTAATCAGGAGATATCCTAGTACTAACTGCACTGAATAGAAATGTCTGACTGACCTTCATGGATGTTTCACTTAGATCTTTGTTTAATTTAATCGGATCTACTATGATGGAATGGTCCTGCAGTTTAGTGTTGTGGAGTCTCATGGTTCATGTAAAACGCTGTGTGTATTATTTTTGAGCACTGAGAAAACAAAGACAGCAAGAAAATATATCACCCTCTTTTGGTTCTGTTCACAAATCATTCTTTTCCTATTCTGAAGACCCCACAGCTGTGTCCCGGCTTCTAACTCATGACACTGGGGAAACGTGTTGTTTATTGATGTCAGCCATTCCCTGTCCTCCAGGTAGGCTTCCTATTTTGGGGAGAGGTCAAACATCTATGCTCAAGAGCATGGGCTTGGGCATCGTGTGTCTCATAGCCCTGTGGGGTTACAGAAGAGCCACCTGCTCCATTCTGAAGAAGAGAACCTTGGTTCACGTGTGTGCACAGTGGAACCCAGCCTACCCCCGAGGGTGACCATAGCTTAGCGATGCCACTCTGTCATTCATTTGTCTTCTTGCCTTTACAAGACACAAGAGAGGCAAGGCACTGAGTTGTCCCTGAACTGGGGAACTGCCAGCTGGAACAGGAAGAGTGCCGTCTCCCTCTTGATGAAGTGAGGCATATGTGTGGGTCTCACTTGACACTAGCGTGACCAAGCACACATCAGAAGATAACGAGAATACATAGACTTCTCGGTACTTCCTCTTGTTCATCATCTAGGAATTTTTGACTGTGGCTCTTTTATTGAGTAGCTGTGCTGTACGGCATGAGTGGGATCCTAAGGGGGAAAATGGAAGAGGGAACTGTATTGAAAGACAAGTGAAATTAAAACAAAACTGTCACACAGTATGCACGAGGAGCCATGTCTCTGCCTACTCAACACTAGCAAAGCACAATACATGCTTAATGCCATTCAGTCCCTAAGATGCTCCTGGGTCCAAGAGAGGCACACATTTCCATTGTGATTAACTCTGCTGAGAGCTACTTTATTCTGCTCCTGTGGGAACTACTATAAAGCAGAATAAATCTTATATTGGAGACTTTCCTTTTATTAGGGTAACATGAATCCAAAATATAAGGCTTCTCAAATATCATAAGACTCTGACTCCAAGTGACATTTTAACACCAGACTGTAAGAGTGGTCTATAGCAAACACCAGGGGAGATCAAGGTCAGAAAGTAAGGGAACTAACATGCTCAGTGAACTTCAGGCATCTAGAATCATGTAGAGGACTTCATATGAATTCTCTTATGTAACTTTCAGACCTTCCTCATGAAGGGAAAACGTTTCATCAGTCCTATCAACCAGCCAGATGTAGGCAAAGTTACATCTCAAAGACCATGTTTTTCATTTAAAAATACTTTTTATGTTCTGAAGATTTTAGACAACATATTTCAATTATTCTATCTATCATTATCTCCTTTAAAATCCTTCTCACCTTCATGCCTTCCATTGGTTTTTGTTATTGATAACTTCCTGATTCTAGTTAGTGCTGCTTCTATGTGTGTAGGTGAGGTGCCATCCTCTGAGGCTTGGGCAAGCTAGCGAGATGTCCCTGAAGGAGAACGCCCTCCTTCTTCCTCACCCACTCACTGCCAATAGCTCCTCTGACAAATGGAGGCAGGTGGTCTGGTGTCCCTTTCCATGTTGAAGGCCATATTTGCCATATTGTAACTACTGATCTTCACCTTGCTGTCTGATAAAACAACTGTTATTAAAAAAAAAAACCTATGGGCAGAGGCATGGTTGTCAGAGGTTCCTTTTACAAACATAAGGATTTTTTTTTCTTTTCTCACCTATTTTTGCATCATTGGTAAAGTATTCGACTCAAGGAACATTTTGCACGAAGCTCAGGTTTTCTTGCCCCTCAGATGCTTAACTCCACGCCCCCCTTTTTTTTCTGATTTGCTTTCTCCAATTTTGCCCAACAAATTATGTCATTTTCCTTACTCAAAGTTTGAGTTGTTCCCTGGACAGCTTCCTTGGATTCATACTGGATGTAGGGAAAAGGGACCAGTCAAAGAAACACACCCTGATCAGAGCCAAAGAAACACACTTTGGCCCTGCAACCACAACCAAAGAAATGCACCCTGACCCTAAAACCAGTGCCAAAGGAACATACTTTGTCCCTGAAATCAGAGTCAGTGAAAGAAATGTACCCTGGCCCTAAAATTGGAGCCAAAAGGCTAAAAAGGACCAGAGAAAGAAACACACTTTGGCCCTGAAACCAGAGCCAAATCTGACCCTAATCCTGTGTAAAAAAGTAACCAATCCCGGAGCAGAGCTCTAGCCAATCTGAGCTCAGCACTGAAATCGGACCAATCCCTACCCTGGAAAAACTTCCCCAACCCCAGGAATCCCTATATAAACCCTGTGTATGTTCAGCTTGGCTGGTCCAGCTGTCTTCCAATAAACCCTTTTGGATGAGCTTCGGGTGAAGGTCTTCTTTTTGCGGCGGCGACAGAGCAGAGGCGACCCTGGGCAGAGCAGAGCAGAGCAGAGCAAGCAGAGGCAACCCTGGGCAGAGCAGAGCAGAGCAGAGCGAGCAGCGCTGTAACACTTGCCTGGGAAACCTTCCTTGGCAGAGCGGAGTTGTTACACTCTGCTCCCAGCTCCCTGCTCTCCGCTCTCCGCTCTCTGCTCTCCAGGAGCAGAGCTGAACTGTAGCAACTTCGCCCGAGAAACCTCCTGCGGAGCAAAACTGCTACACTAGGCGAACATCCCCAGCTGGAAGACCCTGTCCTGCCGGAGCAGAGCTGACACACGGGAGAAGCCTTTCTCTGAGGCAAGGCTGTAAGCTGCCAAGCTTACTGCAACCTGTGGTGGTCCTTGGCTCCCGAGCTCCAGGATACCTTTCTACCTGAGCTGTGTAACACTGAGTATTCTGTGACTCCCGAGTGCCAGAATACTTGACCCACTCCTGTTCCATCCTGTCCTGACCCATCCCGACACTGGACACAGCAGATTGAGATGATACATGCAACAAGGAGTACAGATCTGACTTGTGGAACATTCATGATCGCTGGCTGGGCTTTCAATTGGGATCCTTCTTTGGTTGTGTTTAGAGTTTAGTTTGTCACATCATATTATGGGCTCTGTAAGTGGATGTATATACGTTCCCTTCTCAGTTCTTAGTGCCAATCCAGTGGGGGCCTGGCAGAGAGGAGACACATTCCATCTGGTACAGAGTAGGTTTGGGCATTGGATTTGGCTTTATGTGTCGTCTTTGTAAGCGTTGGTAGCATCTTTTCTAAGATGCTCAAAGTTAGCTCCCTCCTCCCTACAGGCCTCAGGCCCCTCCCCCCCCCAGGCTGCCTTCAATCCCTGGCTCCTTCACTTAATGGTACAGACTCGGGTACCCCTAGCTCCTCACCTCAGTCACTTCTCGCTATCATCCATTCCTTTGTTACTCCATGCTGTCCAGCAGAACCCTCTCTCCCAGGGACTACAGGGCTGCCATCCTCAGCTGGCACCCCATGATACGGCGTCATCCCTCATAGACGTCTCCTTCGGTAGACGGCCATCGCCAAAGAGACCCACATCTGGACAACGCGCAGAGACTGTGGAGCACTCGGCCCTGAACGGGGGGTGTCTTCCTCAAGCCCCTCCGCTCCAGGCTCAGAGATCTGTGCAGAAGAGGGGATGGGGAGACCGTCAAAGCCGGGGGCGATGGATGATTCCGCAGAAACAGCATCCTGCAGACACGACAGGACCAATGAACGCATGCGCACACAGAGACTGCACAGGTTCCGACATACAAAACCCCAGTAAGGAGAGTGAGAAGTGGGCCCAGAGTCCCACCCTAACCAAGAAGCTGTTTGTAACAAATGCCGCCAGCTGCGAGAGGGAAAATCAGTTTTCTCCAAAGGAGTGACGCTGGGCATATCAACCACACAGGCACACTCCAGGACCAGCCCCATGCTGAGGAGAATTTGGGCAACATAAAGCAGAGTCTGCTTTTCTTTTTATGGCTTGTTTATTTGTTTGTTTGTTTTTGGCCTTTTTGTTTTGTTTCTGTTTTTTCTTTTCGGGAAAGAGAGAAAGAACAAGAAGTTGGTGGGTAGAGGAGTGGGGGGAAATCTGGGAGGACTTGGAGGGGGGGAGAATAAGATCGAAGTACATTGTATGAAAATTAAAAGAATAATTTAAAACATATAATAGGAAGTTGAAATTCCTTTCTCCGGATTGAGTCCCTCTTAGTCTCCTAGCCTCATTGCCGTTGAGGCCAATTATCTAGTCTCCATAATAGCTCTGTGCTCTGTATGTTTTTAGTGTCTGCGCCGTCAGGTTTCGAGCATCTAGGAGTGTAATTACTTCCAGGACCAGAGAAGGTAGTGGTTAGTGAGGCTCAGAAAATTCTTGAAAGGACACACAAATACTTGTTAGGAATAGGATGTTTTTCTGGAGTAATCTAGCATTTCACCAGAGGATGAGTGTCTTCTAAGAGTTCTGTTCTCCAGTGTGGTTTGTGTGCATGTGTACAAATGTGCGTTTGTGTGTACCTGTATGTGTATGTGTATGTGTATGTGCATGGGCTTTGTGTTCCTGCATATATTTATGCATGTTTACCTGCGTGTGTGTGGAGAAGCATGTATGTGTACATGCATATTTACCTGGCTATGTATGCACATACACGTAGGTATGTGCACCTGCTTGTGTGTATCTGAACATATATAGCTCTGTATGCTCATGTAGTGTGTGTATTTATGTTTATACATTTATGCATATATGTGTGTGTGTGTTCCTATGTGTGCATGTACACATTGTGTTTGTATGTGTGCATCTGCTTGTGTGTGGATGTATATGCACCTATATATCTGTGTGTGTCCATGTGTATGTGTGTTTCTGTGTATGCATGTGTACATATTCATGGGTGTTTCTGGGTGTGTATTCTGTGTGTTCCTGTGTGTGTACCTGCGTGCGTGTATCTGCGTGTGTGTGTGTGTGGGTATACGTCGTGTGGCTGTGAATGCGTGTGTACCTGTGTGTGTGTGTGGCTATACGTCGTGTAGCTGTGAATGCGTGTGTACCTGCGTGTGTGTGTGTGTGTGTGTGTGTGTGTGTGGCTATACGTCGTGTGGCTGTGAATGCATGTGTACCTGTGTGTGTGTGGCTATACGTCGTGTGGCTGTGAATGCGTGTGTACCTGCGTTCTTGTGTGCATGGATTCTCTTCTAGGTTTGCCCATCTATGCATTTAGTCTACACTGAACTCCTTTTGATGTCTCTTGCAGTCACCAGCCTCTAGATTAAAATTCTGTCTGTTTATCTTTCAGTACCTCGTTTTTTGTTCAGTACTCGAAGGATAAAGCAGGATGCAAATTATTTTAACAGCCCTACAGACATGATTGTGTAGTACAGCAAAGAGCTGAGGAAAGATAAAATCTTGTATCCTTAAAATGCAAGAGAGTTCATGAGGAAGAATGCTGATATGGAACCAAAGGAAAAGTATTCCAAACCCTCCCCTTGTCTTACATGTATAATTACTGGTTTCTTTTAATAAACTGGTGATTATATCATGTGCTGCCACCAAGCTGGGACTTCTGAAAGATTCTTGTACTCAATGGCTATTAAAGTTTCCAAGAATCCAAATACTCATAACATCCCCAGCCTGCGATTTTTTTCAACAACAAGTCTTTAAATTCTTCTGACATTTAACGGAATTTTCTGTGGTGTTAGAGCCATGTTCTACACAAAATGCATTATAGAACATTTGATTTTTTTTCTTCCTCTGTGGGGGAGAAAAAGGTACCAATAATGAACTCTTGAGAAAGGAAATTCAATTCAAGGGAATTTTAAATATGCATGATAAAAATAGATGTGTACCCACGAAATGCTGATGACGCTTAATCAGCAGTAATTGTATTTCAGGCAAAGCCCTTTCCGTACCGCGCTGGGCTTTCTCTTATGTAAGCTGTACAATGCCTTAGGCAGGGGTGGCGGGCCCTGGGAGACTGCACACAAACATCTTTCAAACTATTTGGAGCTAAAGGTCATGCCAAGTGCCATTGAAAAGATAACATCCTACAGGTTGTCAATAAAGTCTGTGATATGATTTATTACCCGGAGCCAAGTGTTAATTGGATGGCAGCAGCCTTTGAATGGATCATCTTTCTCCTTTCTTAGGCCTGACAGATAAAAATGGAGATATTAGTCGAAATGAAGTAAGTCTCTTAGGCACCGACGGAAACCTGAGATTCCCTTATCAGCCTATATTTATTTATTTATATTTATGTATTCAAAGAAATTGAGCACCTGGCTGTCAAAAGGGGGAAATGATTTCACACTAAATGGAGATCTGTCAGCTTTTTCATTAATCAAGCTGCTACAGGGGACCCTGGCTGATGCTTCCCTCTAGTCTAACTGCTCAGGTCCACGGTCTTCCCGTCTATTGGCTTCGAGAGTCCATTCCCACTGGCCCGGGCTTTATTTTCCTTTTAACTGTGTGTATATAATGCATCAAGTGGCAGTGGACATGCATTGTAAGTTTCCTATTTCCCACACCTCACATGAACACCCTGGGTATCTCATGTGCATCGGAGGTGGGTCTGGACCCTGGTCCCTTGGCTTGGGAATTGAATTTAGCCATCTGAGGGATTAAACAAGGTATTCTCACTGTTGCTTTTTTTTTTCATGGAAAGTAAGAAGGTTGTGAGCAGGATGAAAACTGCACATTACAAAGTAGGAGCGTTGGCTACCAAAGAAATGTGAAGCTGGAAGCATCGATGGGGCTGTCACCGACTAGCAGAGGGTATGGTGTGCCACTGAGCAAAAGAAAATTTCTAGTGACATAATAGTAACACCTTGCAGGAGGTGGTCAGTAATCGGCTGCGTGTTATGGGCTACTAAGAGCCAGATTATTGTAGCTCCAGTTTTTCAAAGACTCAATTTTCAAGGAGACACCCCCCCAAACACTTTGGGTGTTTAATGGTTGGTGTGGCTAGGATGTACCTCATGTAATTTACATGTTGAGATTTAATTTTCACTAAGTTAGACTGAAGAGGGAGACTTTGGAAGAGACAAGTTGGTGGCGGCATGGGGGGGTGTCAGAGTCCTTACATACAGGCTTAAAGGAGGGCTTATTTCTTTTTACTCAACATCCATCTAGTTATCTGCAGATACAGCTGTGGGAGCCATCTTGGAGGAAGGCAGCAACTCAGAGTCTGAACCTGCTCCTGCCTTGATCTGGGCTTGCCAGTCTCTGACATTTTCTATAGCATCACAGACACACAAAGAAAATGACTAGGTTCAGTTTCATTTAATCTTCAGATTAATTAATTAATTAAATGGTTCCTGTACCTCTCTCACTACTGCTAGGCCTCATTTTCCCCCACCATAGCTGTCCCATTTCCATTTCCCCTTTCTGTCTCCCCCTCTGTCATTCTCTCTCTCCCTTCCTTCTTCCTTCCCTCCCTCCCTTCCTTCCTTCCTTGAGGTGGTTACCAGAGGAGACCAGCAGGCTTACCCGTGCTGCCAGGGAGTTGTATCCTTTTCAGTTGGAATAAGATTACCTGATCACTGCAGTGACTACACCTTCACCTGAGAGCAACTGTAGGGACCAACAGCATGGTCTACACAGGAGAGCAGCTTCTTCCTGCACGAAGTGTGATGAGACGTGTTTGGCTTTTGGCTGTCAGGACTCTGGGCCTCCTCTGGCCTGGGTAGCCCTAAACCAGTTCTTTATTGCATTCCCAATGTTGTCTTAGGACATGGCCAAGGTTTCAGGCTGTCTACACTGGGGAGGAGGCTCAGCTTCATGTAGCCAATTACAGACCTCTTGTGTGTTAAACATGGCTGTGCACCCAGACCCTGTCATCAGTCCTTATGCCCCAAGTCTATCCCAAGGGTTCTTTTTTTTTTTTGAGACTTTCTTATGTCCTTACTACCAGATTAATTGAGTGGTGATACTTGAATGACACCGAGTCCTCAACGAGGAGCCAGGCTTCCCAAATAGTTTCTTTGCATCCCACAAAAACAAACCTCTGTCTTTCCATCCTTGAAATGATGGGCTTCGTTCAGTATCTAAATTCATTTTTCCATGCTGTACCAAGAAAGATGGCTTCCTGACCAAAGCACTCTAGTTATGAGTTTTTATTCCTGAATAAGGAATTTGTTTCTATAGCCTCGCTGGTGAAATTAGAAGAGGTCAGCAGATTTTCTTGCTAAATAATTTTTAAGAACTCTAAAGAACTCTTTGCTTCCCTAGGCAGTCAAGTATATAGATAGATTTTTTTAAACTAAAAACAAATATACCTTTCATGGTGTTTTCTAATATAGAAACATTCTCTATAAAGCCTTTGGCCACTGCATAAGATGTTAATGAATACAGGACATTTGTTTATTTGTTTTGTTTTGTTTTTTTTCTCATGGCCATGAAGAGCAAAATCATGAAAATAATAGAAGTTTAGAACACCAATAAAATAAAATATTACATAAAACACTATTAGCAAAGGAAGCAGCCAAATACTGGGAACAATAAGGAATTTGTGTATCCACCCATAAACTAGCCAATGTGCCTTCTCATCTCTACTAGTAATGATCTTAACCATGGACGGTAGGTTGTTATCGAGAAGAGTACCAACAGTTAGAGCTGTGCAGAGTCTCCACATGTCTCAAGTTCTTTTTCTTCTGAGTGTTATTTATTCTCTTCTAACTTACATGTAAACCACGCGAATGTGTGCCCTAATGGAATACCGGGTGATATTTCATTACCTGTATATATTGCATAACCAGGCTATTCATATCTACTTCCTCAGGTATGTGTCCCTGCCTTATGGTGACAGTGTTCGAAATCGCCTCTTCTCAGCTTTGAGAAGCACAAAGTCTACCTGTCTCTGTAGCTTGGGTCACTAGGTGCAGCAGGGGCGGATGGTAGCAGGGGAGCGTGGGTGGTAGGGAAAGGTAGGTAGGATGATGGGGGAAGCGTGGGTGGATAGGATGGGTAGCAGGGGTGAGGGAAGTTTGGGAGGATGGTAGAAGGGGAGGGTGGGCTCCTGGGTAACCAGGAAGCAGGGAATGCTGCAAGAAAGACACCTGTGGGAAGAGACCTGATTGGCTCAAGGCATTTGGAGGGCGAGAGCAGCCCCACAGGCCAGTAACAAGAGCAGTTCACATGTGTAAGTTAGCATGAAAGAAGATGGAGAGATCAGGACAGCCTTTGAGCACAAGTAGTGTAACCCTAATCTAAGACCTCCAAATTGAAAAACGCTTCAAAATCCAAAACTTGGACTGTGACGCAAGGCCACATGTGGAATATTCCACACTACGATATTTCGTGTTTCATTATGAAAGTATGACACAAAATTACCTTCAGTCTAAGAGTATAAGGTGTGGATAAATAAAAATCAGTTCTACATTTATGTTGGGCTTAATCCCCAGGATTCTGATAATCTGTAACAAATACTCTAAAATCGAAATCAGTCTAGAATCTGAAGATCTGAAGCATTTCTGGTTCCAAGTGTGTGTGTGTGTGTGTGTGTGTGTGTGTGTGTGTGTGTGTGAGAGAGAGAGAGAGAGAGAGAGAGAGAGAGAGAATGTGTGAGTGTGTATGTGAGTGTATGTGCATGTGAGTATGTGACTTCCGCGTGGGGGAATGTGTGTGGGGGGCCGTGTAGGCTTGTTTAACCCAGGCCAAATAAGGGTGTTTTGGTTTCACATCTAAGTCCTATGAACGAATCTTGAGAATGAGCTCAGCTGTTTGTAGAATGTGAATGGAGGGGAGAGGTGAGGCAGGACTCTGCATCATGTCCACTCAGGGGCAGGCAAAGATTTGGTTGGGAGGATAAACTGGTTAAAGCATCATGTGACTGGTTTCTGATTCTGACGAAACTGATTACCTCTGGTGTCTACAATCCAGAACACCTCCGTGTGGACTTGTTTCAGTAACACTCCAGGAAAACAGGCTTGGCCTGAGAGTTTAGTTCCCTGACCTTGGTTCTAGCTTACTGCGTCCTGGGATGAGTTTCCAGCTGATAAATGACCTCCAGATGTGGAAACAGCCTTACTGTTATGGTTCCATCAGAATGAAACATCAGCAAGGTCCGGAAAGCAGAATTGGATTTGCAAAGCCAGGGCAAGTCTCCTTCAACCCTCTGCTTGCCCGGAGATGAGTCCTGTGTAATTACTGAGAGTGCCTGGTGAGTCACATAAGATGCAAATTCTTGCCTCAAGATCAAAGGTCCCGCCATTTTAGAGATTACCAGGTGTCCAAGCCAGGGGTGCATTAAACGCAATCTTTCTGTATAATGTAATCAGGGTGTCTGAGGAGTGTCTTCCCCTATTAGACAACAATCAAGGGTGGTTCAAGGAAGTCAAAGTGTTTTCACTGTGTGCAACTGTTCAGACTCCAGAGGCCTTAAGAAATCATGAATGGATTTAAGGAGTCACAGACCTTATTACCTGTTCAGCAGGTATTTTAAATAATACTTACTCTCCCTTTCATGTCAAATGCAAAATTAAATAAGTGGCTTTGAAAATTGTTACTTGTGGAGACAAAGGGAAGAGTCATGATGCCATCTTGTGAGCTGATCCAGAGACGCTGAAGGCAAACACAGCCACTTCAGTAAGCCACAGGGCAGTGGGAGAGATGAGGCTGCGGGACAAATGCCGTTTCATGTAGGACAGAAGTCAGATCACAGGGCCAGTAATCCAGACAGTCCCGGGAGCAGGCTGCTACTTGTTATGGTGTCTGAGCTCTGGACTTTTCTACTGTGAGTCTTTTAATGGGTTCCCAGGAGAGCGTCTTCCTGGTTGACCAAAAGCTGGCGGTAGCCTGAGTCCTCTTGAGGCCTTATTTAATTTCCTTGTAAGAGGTAGAGAAATCCATAGCCATCACCAGGGAGACTGAGATATCTGTAAGCCAGGGAACTGGGTTTCAGAGGACACTAATTGGCATTTCTGAATTATGCCAAGGCGGAGAACAATCACAGGAACGCGGTGGGTTTGTCAAAGGCACCTACGACGTGACAGCCTGAGGAAAGCAGAGAGCTCATCCTTGGTATTGATGAGAAACCTGACTCAGGCTTTGGAGAAGGGTGGGGAGAAAAGGAAGAGTTCCACTTTCCTTCAGAGGCGTTCTCCTAGTTGCAGCATTAACATGAGGGTGGTGGTTACAGTGACACTAGTGGTGATAACAGCAAGCGTTGATCTTGGTTTCTTTACAGTGTGACTTCTCAGGGGCTGGAAAGATGGCCCAGAGATTAAGAACACTTGCTGATCTTGCAGAGAACCCAAATTAGGTTCTTAGCTCCCACACAGCAGCTTCACAACCACCCGTCACTCCAACTCCATGGACTTCATCAGCAACTACACTTATGTACACAGATTCTCACACAGACACACACTCGTGAACACAATTAAAAATGTATCATTAGATAACTTGCTTACTGAATCCACCTCAACGTTTGAAAGTGAATTTCTCTTGGAAGAATCCATTAAATACATGTCAGAAAGAATTAATGCAGATTAAATTAAAAAGGGATAGAAAATGCATACCAATTAAGCACTTAGTATTTACTGGGCTCAGATGGATGATCTATTTCCTGAATAAGGAAAGGGGTTGTGAGAAAGCAAGCCATTAGTTAAATGAGTATCCAACATCGAAATGCCAATACTTGTGCAGTTCTGAGTGTGCCATGAGCTTCATGTCTGTATTCTCAGAATCAAGTTTTTTGGGGGGGGGTTATTTATTTGTTTGTTTGTTTTGTGTTGCCTTCATGCTGCACAGCCTTCTGGTCTACCTCTTTTAAGACCGTCCTTAACTTGACTCAAGGCCAAGCAGAAACACAAATTTTAGGAAGGAAAAGATTGGTGTTATGGTTCAAAAACTGTTACGCCCTGAAAATGAGTCAGCTTTTGATAAGTGTTTTTAGCCTTATCTTGGAAGGGAGGCAGGGGTTCTCTTTAAACATAAATAGGCAGAAACATGTTACTAATGTCCACTTTGGGCCGATCATATCCTTTCTCAGATAGTGACACTGACCTTTTTTATGTCATTCTCATGCAATTTCTCTAGACAGGTAAATCTGCCTCCAGAGTTTGAGGAGAAAGGCTGGCGAAATTCCATGTTGAGCTTAACAGTACCGTCCCCAAAGATGCCGAGATGCCCAGCTAAGCAAGGATGATGGGAAAAGGGTTTTTTTTATGAAGGAAGCTTAGGAGGGACCTGGAAGAAACTTCGAACCTTTAGTGATGGGGCTCAGGTATGGCAGCAGCTGAATATGAACCTAGCAGAGAGGTGTGTTGCCCAGACTGCCTCAGCGTGAATTCAGATCAGGCAGTGTGGCTCAGCAGCAGGTAGACACAAGTTTATTTTTTAGATGAAGCATTATTAGCGCAGTTTCCACAATCAGTTACTGAGCTAAGCTTAGAGAGAATGGCTCTGAGTATAGCTGAAGGGTAACCCTCCACATTCTCCATGTGCCCCAGGCTGGCCTCTGAGCTACAGTTGTTGAGACTACTTAGGACTCTAGCTCCACCTCTGGGATGCAGTCTTCTAGGAACAAACTTAAGAGATGTGAAGCAAATATTCCCAGTGTATACTGAAGGATGTGGAAGAAACACCAGAAGGGGGACCTGGAGGTGACAACAGTGCAGGCAGTGATGGAAGGGACATTGAAGATGGAGCACTGGGGTAGGGAAGACATCCTGTCCCCTGCATTCCTTTCCAATGGACGTTGAGATGGCAATACATGCCCTAGGTTGGTATATTTCCAAGCTGAGACTGGCTGTGGGGCATTGATGGCTTATAGTAAGACCAAGTCATAGATGGCTTTTTAACTACATATCTCATTTTAGGACAGGGTCTGGATGGAGGCTATTGTTGTTAGAGTTTTTACCCTTTGGGGACCCACCACCCAGCTCCCAAGTAATCACACAGGGAGGCTTATTCTTATTCATGGATGCCTGGCTTGCTTCCAAGCTGGCTTTTCTTACATTTTGACTCTGGACTTTCTGTCTTTCTCCATTCTGTGTATGTTTCTTCATTTATTACTCTATGGCTTGCTGTGCTATCTCGGTGGCTGTCCCCTGATGTCCTCCTCTCCTTCTTTTCTTGGTTCTCCTCTCAGATTTCTCCTCCCACTTGCTCTCTCTGCCTGCCAGGCCCCAATCTGTCCTTTCTTGCCAAGGTATTGGCTCTTTAGTTCTTTATTAGACCAATCAGGTGTTTTAGACAGGCAAAGTAACACAACCTCACAGAGTTGCACAAATGCAACCTAAAAGAATGAAGCATATCCATGCATCACGAAACCAGCATTCCACAGCATAAGCAAATGTAACACATCCTAAGTTAATATCCCACAACAGATGGGGGTCTTCCCTATTATGTTCCTGTTGTTATTTCAAGATCGTCAAGAACTTCTTTCTCTGAAAGAAGGAACCAGTATTTACCCCTAGAGCATGAACTGACATTTTGGAGTCCATTTCCTATGGAGGGATACCTTGCTGGGTGAATGTTACTGAGGAAGAATTCATCAGGGGAAATCCCTGATTCCTTTAGTAACCTTGAACCAAGAACAGAAACACAGGACCATATAGACCAGCCTGTTCCTTAATTACACTGTAATTTTATTCAACAACCCAATCTTTCTTTGTAGTCAACAGTGAGAATTTGGGGCCTGTTATCTACTTGAGTGTTAGAAAGTGATGTCATATTTTTAAAGTTCTTTTCTATCTCCTGTCCTTTATTTAATTTCTAGCACATTTAATTTCAAGTACACTGCCTAAGACACCTCCATTAGAAGGTCTGGTTTAGAAATTCAGAATTTGGTTGATTAGCATGCAAGAGGTCCTGGGTCCAACTCCTGGCACTGAAAAACAAAACAAAACAAAGCAAAAGGTTTGTAGAAATAGTCAGTTGGTAAAGTGCTTGCCACACAATCATGAGTACAAGAGTTAAACTCCAGAACCCACGTAAAATTAGTTAATCATGATGGCACTTGCTTACAGTCCTAGCCCTGGGGAGGTATAGACAGGCAGGTCCTTGGAGTTTGCTAGCTGTCCAGTTAAGTCTACTATGTGAATTCCAGGTCAACAAGAAATCCTAGTAATGACTTGTTTGTCTAACTATCTGGTCTGATAAAATAACAGTGTTTCTTTCCATCAGTTATGGAGTTCTTCACATCTAACTTCTGGTTATGGAGATCTTCACATGTAATGTCTACATCTAAGGTAGGCTTTTGCAGCTCTGCGTCAGTAGATAGTTATTTTACAAGCTTCCGAGCTGGAGATTTTAAACTCATCAAAATATTCGATAGACTCCTCTCCCGAGTGCCGAGATTAAAGGCACCGCCACCACCGCCCGAGTTCTGTGGATTCCCTTACACTCTGTGTGGCAGTAATCATCATGAGCATGCTCTATGTCCTCATCATTTACTGGTGAGTTTTATTGTCTATGTGTTGGAAGCTTCTGTCCTCGAGGTCAGGGTAGAGAACTAATGGCATGGCTTTGTAGGAATGGGCAGAATGGGCAGGCAGCCCCACCCATTGTCCCGGCATTCTGGTTTGTGGTCATGTAAAGACCTCTCCTCTCCCTGGCCAGGGCTGCGGCTGCGGCTGCTACTATGGCTGCCAACTTTCTCACCATCCCACACCAGGGAGCCCCAAGGTGCTTGCTCCTGCGCAGTCAAAGCCTGGACAGACTCTGCTGACTGTGTTTGCAGCTTGATTCTATACATGTGTAGGCAAGGCTGGAATGCAAGTCTGTGTGTGCTGCTCTCTCCACTGTGTGACCAGGCCCCTGTCTCAGAGTTCCCGTTTACAGATGAGACCGAAGAGCATTGAATGGAGCATGGGAACCTGAGCCAGGGCAACTGCAGATTCATGAAGCCAGGTCCCTGCAGGGCAACAAGTCCTCAAAGGATGATGTAATTTCACCTCTTGCAGAAGTGTGTTGCTTATGATGCAGATGGAGAAAGTGAAGGCAGGAGACATCTGTGGAAAGGTTTAGGTGGGAGACTGGGAGATCACTGAGGGTACACTTAGATGTTTTGTTTGGATTAGTGCTTACACATTTTTATAGACCACAGTCACAAAGCATTATCCATTCACACCTCCCTCACTGCATGTCTACAAGGAGTAAGAATTTATAATTAAAAGTGGGACAGAGTAGTGTGTGCCTTCAACCCAAGAGGCTAAGGCAGGGAAATCACTGTGAGTATGGCTTGGGCTACATGACAAGAGCCTATGCCAAAACCAAAAGCCAAGATAGAACAAAAAAATGCAAAGTTGTGTATGATGCTGTCTGAGTCCAGAAATCCTCAAACACTTGAACTTCTCTCCAGGGTCCTAATTTGCCTTTATCTGATCAATAAGCAATGATTTCAGCAACTCAGCTTTGCAGTGGAGATTGAACTCATTTTTCAGTTTATAGAAACATCATCCTTTCTATCTCTCTGTCCCTGGATTTCCATAATATCTATTCAATTACAAGTTCAATTACTATCCATAGGTTTGGGAACAAGGTTCACTTAACCATCGGTCAGTATTCCAACTAGGGTGAACTTTACAGAGTTCAAATGTACCAGAGCAGGCAGTCAACACAGTTATTATGGAAATCAGGGTTTTAGTTTCTCTTGACTTCCTTGAATGGAACTTGATAAACAACCCCGTTGGTAGGTCTCCTCACTATTGTGTATAATATGGGGCACACATGCTTGTCTCCCAACATGACTTTTTGTAATGAGGGGTCATGCCCAGTACCGTGCCGAAGTGGATATTTTTACGCACACTGAAGAATGAAGCTGTGGATCGAATTGTTTCCTGTTCTTTCTTGGTGACTCATGCACTCTTCCTCTCCCATCCTCCGGATTCTGCTTTGCTGACATTCCACAGCTAGGACAACGTGAAGCAAAGGCGGCATCCCTCTCCTCAGAAGTTCTGCTGAATGGTGGTAGATTCCACCTGCGCATCTACTTTAAACCCTTTATTTTAAAAGGAGAGAGACTAGGAAATATACCCCTCTGCCTTTGTTTAAGATGAGTGGATCATGGGCTTTTGTTTTTTCTAGATCTAGGTCATCTAAATTTTATTCTTGAATCAAACCAGTAGCCATGTAACAAGCTGCAGCACTCCCGTGAAGGGAGAAGGAAGCAGTTGGCCACATTGTATCGTTTCATTCTTAGTTAAAAGACAAAAGTCGTCTTCCTCCCTTTTCTTTAGTTCAGAAACTCATCCTATGGGATGCTGCTTGCTCATAGTTAAGAGTGTTCCTACTCCAATCAGCCAAGCTCTAGATAATCCCTCACAAGCATGCCCAGAGAACCCTTCACATGCACGCACGGGGTCTTCTTTTCTTTGGTTATTCTAGGTCAAGTAGAGTTGGCAATTAATAGCACAGCAATTTGGTAGATCTGAGTTAAACTCTCTGAATTGCTTATAAATTATTCTACTGTCTCATTTCACCCTCAGTGATTAGATGGTCCTATGAAGAATCTCTGAGAAGGCGGACAGTACCCATATACTGGCAAACATGCTCAAACACAGCCAGATAGCCTCTCTCCTCACGAAGGTGAGAGGGAATAAAGAGACATTTACTGAGAGTAGCATTTTCAGTCCACTGAGGCCAGGGCATCGATCGCACCACACGTTATGCAGCCTGCAATTCTCCGAGGGTCCCCAGAATCTGATCTGGTGTCTTGATGAGCATGCCTTTATCCTCTGGGAAATAGCGTACCTGACACAAATGCCTCCCTAGTTCGTGAGCCCATGGTATTGCTGTGATGGCTCTTAAGGCCTGGGGCCAAGTCATATCCCCACACTCTGTCCCCACCTCTGGTTGGAGTTTGTGGATATTGACAAAGAGGACATTTCAAGCCTGCAGATGTCTTCACACGTGGTTGGTGAATTAGAGTTAACATTTTTTTTTTTTGCCGTGAAAACTTCTTTTGATCTTCTGCTATTGCAGACCCAGGGGAGGTGTGAGCCCAAAGCCTTTCTATTGCTTATTGCCTGGAGTTTTGTTCTGTTTTCCACAGGTTTCAGGATTATAAAGGTTTTCATCAGGCCCCCATGTCCCTTGACATCTAAACTTGCTGAGATATTCTTCAAAAGAAGGAGAACACAATGGTGGACCGCTTCTGGTAAAGGGCTGATGATCTCTATCTCTCAACTTGATACACCTGGAGGAGGAGCCTCCCTCATGGAGTTGCCTCCATCAGACCAGCCTGCTGGGCACGTGAACAGGGGAATTTTCCCAGTTGCTTATTTGTGTAGGAGGGGCCAGCCCACTGTGGGCGGCGCCATCTTTAGGTAGTTGCGCCTGTGCTCTGTAAGAAAGGTGAAAAAGCAAGTCAGGAAGGAGTGGCAATGACTCTGTGGTCTCTGCTCCGGTTCATGCCTTGGACTTCCCTGAGGATGGGCTCCAGTCTGTAAGTGAAAGCAAACCCTTGCTTCTCCATGTGGATTTTGGTCAGAGTGGTTCATCGGAGCAGCAGAAAAGCACATTGGGACAGAAGTTGGTTCCAGGGATGCAGGATGCTGCTCTGATGGACCTGGCCGTGTTTGGGGGCTGGGATTGTGGAAACACTTGAAACATTTGGCTAAAGAAGACACTGAGTGTTTAGAGCTTAATGGACTGTTCTGTGAGCGTGTAGAAGACAAAAAAATTGCTTAGAGAAAGGGAGATGATGGAGGCCTGGTGTGCCTAGTTTCAGAGGGACGTTTGAGCGTACCTCAAAGAAAAGTTTGACAGCTTTGTGTGGTGTATTTTTTATTAAGAATTGTAAAAGACAAACCTTTGCTTTACTGTAACAGTGGATGCTGGTCATCTGGGACTAAAAAAAATCAGCTGTGATTAATAGGCAATCAGAACCACTGAGGTGAAATCTGAGGGTATTTCCCTGGGGTTAGTATGGGAAAATCTGTGGTCCGGAGGGGCAAATGCTGCTTCTCAATCCTCCAGCTGAACCGGGTTTGGTGTAACAGTCTCTCACGTGGTCCTGTTTTTTTTTTCTTTTATGGTGTGAAAGCTGCAGAATGTAAAAGGCTATGGAGAACCGCTGAGGTTTGGCACTGTGAGAAGTAATTGGTCACAGTGTATCCTCAGTTGCAGTAGAGACCTCAGGATTGAATGGGTCTCTGGGAGAAGCTGAAGCTTGGGCCTGTAAGAGACCCAGAGAGTCCATTGGTCAAGGGGTGCTCTTAGTTACAGTGAGACCCCAGAATATTTGAATTGCTAGGATTGTGGGACATCCACCAAGAATGGTATCAGCTGTGGAATGGAGCCAGCCTGTGCTAATCAGAATAAATGCCTATTTTCTGAGTGGCAGAGCTGAACATTGGGGCTGTCCAAGCCCTTTGTAGCCTAGAATATCATGAGTTAGTTCCAGACACCAGACCTCAAACTTCTGACATTGTTAGATGTTGGTTTTGCTTTTATATGATTGTAACTGTGTCTGGCTTATTGCTTCTTGGAATAAGAAAGTATTTAACGTTCTTTTTTTTTTTCATTTCATGGGAGCCTACAGTTAAGAAACTGGATATTTAATGTATAGAAGTTTTTTTAAAGACTGTGGGACTTAACATTTGATGGTGTTTTATATTATGGTACTAATATGAGGTCTTGGGGAACACTAATGTGTTCGGGTATCAAGCTGACAAGGGGTAGACTTGTGGTGGTTTATCTTGCTCATCAACTTGACTCCCCAGGAAGAAGGAATCTCAACTGGGGAAAATGTCTCAATCAGCTTGATATGTGCGCACATTTGACACATTTTCTTATTGATATAGGAGGGTCCAGTCCTTTGTAGATGGTACCATGTCTAGACAGATACTCCTGAGTTATATCAGAAGTGTCGCTGAGTAAGCTGGTAAGCAGTGTTTCTCTGTGGTCTCAGCTTCAGAAACTGACTCAGCCTCTTGCTTCTAGCTCCCGTGTTGGCTTTCTTTGATGTCGGAATGTAACCTTTCCTACCCAGATTGCTTTTGGTCATGATGTTTATCAGGGCAGGCACTGTCTCCAAAGAGCAGGAGTCCAGTCAGTAAATACGAGAGTGGGTGTCGATAACTTGAAATGGTTAACACTCAAGTCACCAGATTTGGTGTTTGTGTCAAATGCAATCATAACAATAACTCCTAAGATGATGAAGGAACTGAGAAATTGGCTCTGCTAACAGAGCTCCTGCTAGGGTCCCTCTGCTGACTGCTTCCTTGAGGATCCTGGAAGGGACTGCCGTGTAGGTACCATTACAAAGACAAAGGTGAAAACAAAAGCTTGTGGATGCACAAGAGATGCCACTGACCTTGGTCAGTGAGAAGGTGGTTGCTTCAAGGCAGTGTCTAAATCACCCCGGAAGCAGGAAAAGCTGCACTTAACCCTCTCACACATTCAGCAATGCAAAATGAATTGATGTGTAGGGCACCTGGGACTCGAGGTACTGGAAACCCTGACCTGGCTGTGTTGCGGTTACCATGGAGACCATTGGTGCATGTGTATGTGAGGGCATGTCCTGGAACACAAGATGTCAATTAGGGCTTCTCTTCTGCCGAATCGGGCACAGGAGCCTAGTGGAAGTTGAACTTGACCCTCTGGTGTGTATACATTGCTTTGACTGTGGTGGGCAGTGTCTGAAGCCATTCTGTGGTCTCATCTAGTCAAAGATGAGAGGAAAGGGAGAGCCTCTCAGAAGAGACCAGGAAGCTTCTGGGTGGGTGGTCCAGGGATTTAGGTGGCTAGAGATGAAAGAAGGGTATGGGACTTCTGTGGAATAGACAATGCTGAAAGGGTCACAGGGTCATGAGGGCCAGAGTAAGCTCTATGGGTTATACCACCACTGAAGGAAATCCAGTGTCCCGATAGACTGTTGGTTATGTGTCCACTGAAGGATGCCACTCACTTCTTGACTTTGTGTTTCGAATTGTCTTCAATGGACATGTATTGCTCTAAGAGGTGGAGTTAAGTAACATGCTGATATTCTCTCAGCAAACCCATTCCTCCTACATCGTCTCCCAAGCAGGACGCTTTCTGCCTCTTTTTTTTATTTATTTTTCAGTTTAAATTTAGATAAGAAACAAGGTTGCTTCACAAGTCAGTTCCAGGGCCCTCTCCCTTTCCCTCCCCTCCTCCCGTGCCCTCCCCCCAAACCCCCCCATTATCCCCTCATTTCCCCAGGGAGGGTGAGGCCCTCCATGGGGGTGTCCATAGTCTGTCATTTCATATAGGGCAGGGCCTAGACCCTTCCCCAAGAGTTCAGGGTGAGAGTGCACCTCACATTGTTGGATGGGAGTCCAAAGTCCGTGTGTATACTCGGGATGGGTACTGATCTGCTGCCCAAGGCTCAATAGATTACCTAGGCCTCCTCACTGACACTGACATTCAGGGGGTCTTGATCAGTCCCATGCTGGATTCCCAGGGTGATGCCTGGGATTCAAGAGTTAACCTTTGTCAGGTCAGCTGTTTCTGGGGGTTAAACCAGCCCAGTCTTAATCCCTTTGGTCATCAGTCCTCCCTCTCTGTTACTGGCTTTCTTGCGTTCACCTCACTACTTAAC
The DNA here is from genome assembly GCF_017639785.1 of Mesocricetus auratus. Classification (NCBI taxonomy): domain Eukaryota; kingdom Metazoa; phylum Chordata; class Mammalia; order Rodentia; family Cricetidae; genus Mesocricetus; species Mesocricetus auratus. The sequence goes on from NW_024429199.1 coordinate 46,774,643, forward strand.
CGAGGGAGTCTGCCTCTTCTTCCATCAGCCACTGAATGAAGTTTCTGTTTCCCAGATTCTCTGGCCATGGGAATGTAGGCTGGCACTCCCCAGATCTATGTCTGAAATCCATATATGAGAGAGTACATGCCATGTTTCTCTTTTTGTGACTGGGTTACCTCACTCAGGATGGTTTTTTCTAGTGTCATCCATTTGCCTTCGAATCTCAGGATTCCATTGTTTTTTTCTGCTGTGTAAATGTACCACATTTTCTCTATCCACTCTTCGGTTGAGGGACATCTAGGTTGCTTCCAAGTTCTGGCTATTACAAATAATGCTGCTATGAGCATAGTGGAACAGACATCTTTGTTGTATGAATGGGCATCTTTTGGATATATGCCTTAGAGTGGAGTTGCTGGGTCTTGCGGTAGGTTTGTTCCCATTTTTCTGAGGAATCTCCATACTGATTTCCAAAGTGGCTGAACCAGTTGGCACTCCCACCAGCAATGGAGGAGTGTCCCCCTTTTACCACATCCTCTCCAGCATAAATTGTCATTGGTGTTTTTGATTTTAGCCGTTCTGACAGGAGTGAGATGGTATCTCAGAGTTGTTTTGGTTTGCATTTCCGGGATGGCTAAGGATGTTGAGCACTTTCTCAAGTGCCTCTCAGCCATTTTAGACTCCTCTATTGAGAATTCTCTATTTAGTTCTGCAGCCCACTTTTTAATTGGGTCCTTTGATGTTTTGGAGACTTGCTTCTTGAGTTCTTTGTAAATTTTGGAGATCAACCCTCTGTCAGATGTGGGATTAGTGAGTATTTTTTCCCATTCTGTGGGCTGCCTTTTTGTCTTGCTGACTGTGTTCTTTGCCTTACAGAAGCTTCTCAGTTTCAGGAGGCCCCATTTATTAATTGTTGATCTCACTGTCTGTGCTAGTGGTGTTATGTTCAGGAAGCTGTCTCCTGTACCAGTTCGTTCAAGGGTACCACCCACTTTCTCTTCTAAGAGGTTCAGTGTGGCTGGATTTATGTTGAGGTCTTTGATCCATTTGGACTTAACTTTGTGCATGGCGATAAACATGGATCGATCTGCATTCTTCTACATGCCAGCCTCCAGTTATGCCAGCACCATTTGTTGAATATGCTTTCTTTATTCCATTGTATATTTTTAGCTTCTTTGTCAAAGATCAGATGTTCATACGTGTGTGGGTTAATATCTGGTTTTTCAATTCGATTCCATTGGTCTACCTGTCTATTTTTGTGCCAACACTAAACTGTTTTCAGGACTATAGCTCTATAATAGAGCTTGAGGTCAGGGATGGTGATGCCTCCGGATGTTGCCTTGTTGAACAGGGTGGTTTTGGCTATCCTGGGTCTTTTGTTTCTCCATACAAAATTGATTATTGTTCTTTCAAGGTATGTGAATTGTGCTGGGATTTTAATGGGAAATGCATTGAATCTGTAGATTGCTTTTGGCAGGATTGCCATTTTTACTACATTGATCCTACTTATCCAAGAGCATGGGAGATCTTTCCATTTTCTGAGGGCTTCTTTAATTTTTTTCTTTAAAGATTCAAAGTTCTTGCGATACAGGTCTTTCACTTGTTTGGTTAGCGTTACCCCAAGGTATTTTATGTTGTTTGTGGCAATTGTAAAGGGTGATGTTTCTCTGATTTCTTTTTCAGCCCTTTTATCATCTATATATAGTAGGGCTACTGATTTTCTTGAGTTGATCTTGTAGCCTGCCACTTTGCTGAAGGTGTTAATCAGCTGTAAGAGTTCCCTGGTAGAGTTCTTCGGGTCATTGATGTAAACTATCATATCGTCTGCAAACAGTGAAAGTTTGACCTCTTCCTTCCCAATTTGTATCCCCTTGATCCCCCTTTGTTGTCATATGGGAATAGCTAGAACTTCAAGTACCATGTTGAACAGGTATGGGGAGAGTGGACAGCCTTGTTTTGTTCCTGATTTTAGAGGAATTGCATTGAGTTTCTGTCCATTTAGTTTGATGTTGGCTGTTGGTTTACTGTATATAGCTTTTATTATGTTTAAGTATGTCCCAGTTATCCCAGATCTCTCCAGGACCTTTATCATGAAGGGGTGTTGGATTTTGTCAAAGGCTTTTTCAGCATCTAGTGAGATGATCATGTGATTTTTGTTTTTCAGCTTGTTTATATGGTGGATTACGTTGATGGATTTTCGTATGTTGAACCATCCCTGCATCCCTGGGATGAAACCTACTTGATCGTGGTGAATGATTGTTTTGATGTGTTCTTGGATCCGATTTGCCAGTATTTTATTGAGTATTTTTGCATCAATGTTCATAACACACTTCTCTGCTTTGAAAAGGATATCATGAAGAATTCAGTAGTCAAGGACTAGAGATGGTTTAGGAGTTGAGAGACTGTACTATCAGGCTCAGTTCCTAGAACCTAGTTTGGCCCACAAGCACCTGTAACTCCAGCTTCATGGGGACCTGACACCTCTGGAATGTATGGGTACCTATATTCATGAGCATGTACATACAGACATACATGCAGACACAAACACAGATGTACACACACAGATGTATACACACACAGATGCACACACACACAGATGCACACACACACAGGTGCACACACACAGATGCACACACACAGATGCACGCACACAGATGTACATGCACACACATATGTACACGCACACACAGATGTACACGCACACACAGATGTACACGCACACACAGATGTACACGCACACACAGATGTACACGCACACACAGATGTACACGCACACACAGGTGCACACACAAACATGCACACACAAACATGCACACACACAGATGCACACACACACAGATGCACACACACACAGATGCACACACACACAGATGCGCACACACACAGATGTGCACACACGCACACACAGATGCAGATGCAGACACAGATGCAGATGCAGACACAGATGCAGATGCAGACATACATGCGTGCACACACACACACACACACACACACTGAGGGAGGCATACATACACAACATACATACACACACAGAGGGAAGCACACAGACACATAGAAGGAGGAACACATGCACACAATTTTAAAAAGTTGAATTAGAAAAGTATTTAGTTGTTGTTTCACAGTTTGCCTGTGTGGGATGGGCAGAGTGTTAGTGTCTGTGTGAAAACACAGATCAAGTCCTGCCAGCATGACCAGAGCAAAGCTTAGTTCACAGGAAGCATCACATGCCAGATAGGTAGGAGGATGAGGGGTGTGGCCCTGGTAAGAGTGCTAGCCTAGCAAGTGTGTGACCTTGGGTTTGAACCCTAGGACCTCAAGTACCAAGGAGAAAAACTGTTAACCTTCCCATTTTCCATCTCATTTCTATCTTTTTTATATAATCTATAAAGCTATGAGCAGTTAAAGTATATGTATACTGCTTAAATACATAATATTCCAGGGTTACATTTGGAGTAGTCATCTTATAAAGTCTTAAAAAGTATTTTTCCAATGATTCAAAAATCAGTTTCATGTGGGACATGAGTGGGCAGCAGTTTGGATAAGTTGCTGTAACTGTGTCTGACCTGTGAAGTGTAGCTTATGTTAGACTGTTGTGATCCAGTGCTCGGTACAGTTGGTGAATTTAATGGTGACACTAATGCTGTTGAGAACTTGTTACTTAAAGGATACCACATTGGGAAGCTAAGGACATTGCAGAGGGATTCCCAGCCATTCTACAGTCTATAGAATTTTATGTCTAGAAGTGTTGCTTAAATGTCATCTTGAATTTAAAGAGTATTTAGTATCTGGGTGAAAAAAACGATCTCTAATATCTTGGAATGATAGTAAGACACGGGGGATGCTAATATTTAGCCAAGTGTCATCATTTTACTTTTGGAGTCAAAAGGTGAGCTCTAGATAAACAGGATAAAATCACAAAGTTTAGTGCAGAGACTGAAATTAAGTGAGTTTAGGGAATATACAAGCCTTAAAGAGTTTACTGATAAAACTCCTCCTCCTCCTTTTGGAAAAATAAAATGTATGGTTGCTACAATTGAGTATTCTGGAAGACACCTTTCTTTTTCCCAAGATTATAATAACACTCTGTGCTCCTTTCACGGGGGAATATCATTGCTTAGCTTTTATAGTTACACCCGTGAGCTCTCACAAGTGAAGTTTAAATTCAGTATAAAGGTAAATCACGTTTTTCATATGCAATCAGATTTCTACTTATGAAAGCTTCCCTCCTCCTGTGAGTCGCAGGGGAGCTAATGACAATGGTGGTGACAGTGATCTGGGATGGTTCTGAATGAATTCCCTATGGCATTTGCCCTAGGTGGCTCTTCTTGTCCTTGATCACCCTGGGCTGACAGCTTAGCAAGTTCTCTGGCTTTATTTTTCTCATTAAGACTGGATTAATTAATCTGGTTTCCTCTAATTCCCATAAAAATTTTAAAAGAGGCTCACTAATCTTTACTAAACTAGTGTTTTTGCTCTTTTTGCTTTGTATTCTGCATATTTGATGTGTGGTTTGTTGTGCATATGCTTGGATATGTTTTAGAAAACAATTCCAACACTGAGTTATGCTTCATTAAATTAATGTACTCTTATTGCATACATACAAATTCATGTTTGATATAGGTATGCATTGCATTATTGTGTTTCATTGAATAGATGTAAAAATTCTGCACAAGAAAAATATAATTAAAAAGTATTGCCTCAATAAAGCTAGTTAGTATATTTACCTTCTCTCTTACTTGTCTCTCTATGTGTGCCTGTACATGTACACACATGCACTGAAAATGTATAAGATCAATTATCTTGGCAAAATCAGGGCGAACAGTACAGTGTTCACTATAGTCACCATACCATACAGTGGACCTTTTGCTACTGTAAGTTTATACCTTTCTATTAACATTGTTTTATCCTATCCATGAACATGGTATGTCTATCCAGGTTACTCACATGTAAATAATAAATATCTGTTAGTAATGTTTTTTCAGGGTTCTCTGTGGCTATCACAAACATTGTTATTGAAATTATTTACTATTTCATATTCAATCATGTCACATTTAAACACTGTATATTCATCATTATTATGTAGAAATACAATTAACCTTTCATTTATTGCATTTGATTGACAATATTGTTAGTCTGTTATATTACTAAATTGTTTGCAGAGCTCTTTAGCTTTCTGAATGTGTAAGCATAGATTTGAGGGTTTTATTTCCTGCAGCTGTAGAGACTTATTTTCTGCTGACCAGGATGTCAGTCTTGAAGGTGTAACATGATGATGGACAACACTTTGTGTGTGTGTGTGTGTGTATTATATGAAGTGTTGGACAATACTATTTTATTGTGTCTCTTTTGGAAGATGTTGAACAACACCCTCCTTTTTTGATTGTGTTTCTTGTGGAAGGTGTTGGATGTTTAGTCTGAGAATTTGGGGCTGCCCTTCAATATTTTATGAGGTGACAGGAACTTTGTGTTAGTCTGTGAAATTTTCCTGCTTCAAAAGAAAAATCTCATGAAGTTGATTTTCATGAAATGTTTTAATAAATGATTAGTGGTAATTAGGAATTGTTAATCAAATACATCATTAAGAGCCCAGAGAAACAAATGAGCAGAGTCTTCATGTATGTAATACATGAATTGATAAATGAACGACTTATAAAGAAAGACAGTTAACTCAACTAAAATGAGCAAAAAGAACTTGGAAAAAAAAACCTTTGGATAAAACTAACCCAAAGGATAAAGTAAACACCCTTGAGTTCATGCTAATACGAACAAAGATCAAATAGAAATGGATGAGAAGGGATAAATAATCTTTATTGAAGAACTACTATATATATATTATATAATATTTATTATATGCTATATAGACTACACATATACTATACATATACGCACACAATACATACATACACACACATATGTGTGTGTGTGTATATATATATATATATATATATATTTCTTCCTCTGAGATTTGGGGCTTCATTTCTTTGTTTCAGAGGGGAGTGGCACATAGTGGCCAGCCTCCAATGAGTAGTCCATGCAAAGGAGAACTAGTTACAATATAGTGAAGAAATCCCCTGGATACTGTCCTCTGCAAGGTGGTGAAGGCAGTGGCAAGCCATGTTAATACCATGTACTCTGACATGATGCAGGAAGCTGAGCCTCTCAACTCCAGATGCCCCATGAAACATAGCTATGATGCTGAGTTTGACAGAACTCAGCAAGCAGGCATTCAGGATAGACACTTGGGATTGCGCAGGAACACAGGAAGCAAGAGAGGCAGGGCGATTTGGGGTGAGGGCTTGTGAGCAGGCTAGAAGTGAGGAGATGTAGGCAGAATGATCCCCATATCCAGGCAGGACTTCCTGTATGACATCACATGCCAAGTGTGAAGCCCTGTTAAAGCTTCATCATTGCAGAGGAACGGGAACAAGCACACACTGAAGGAAAAACAAATCCACGTATGTTGCCCAAATTAGTTTTGAAAATGCCAATTATATATCAGTGGAAGCAACATTACTTTAAAATCATGTTTTCTGTGTTGTTATCATATCCATTCAGTTTCTAGATAAGCGACGCTAATGTGGAAAGTCATTTTCTCAGTGCGCACCCAGTAATGAAGTCACCTAGATGAGAATGCCTACTTGATTTATCACTGAAACTGGGTGATGGCGACACTTCCCGGGAAAGCTTTTAGAATTTATCAAGTCTTGCTGGCCCAAAGAAAGGTAATTACTTTCTTTAGGCTGATGGGATGTGTAAACCAATACCAGCACTTGCAGATGTTTGCTATGACCAATCTTTTACTCAGAATTTAACTATGATACATTTGCTATATGTAGAGCAGTCATTGAGAGTTTCAAGGGCACAGGGTAAATGCTCTCACAGGCTTGGCGTGTCACCATGAGAAGGATGGAGTAGATTTATTTTACGAACTAAGGGACCACAGTCAGTGGTAACAAGAAAGCACATTTAGATACAAGAGAAGGAGGTTGTCTTCAGTAATTACAGTTATCCCTCAACGATTTGTCGTAAATCAATCAACTCCTCACTTGGAGAGAATTGACAGTAGCTCAGTGTTATGTCAAGGAGAAGCAGAAGTGATTCTTAGATCATGCAACGTATATTGGGCTAGATTACCTGGGACGTGGCTGAAGCATTGGTGTTGGCTGAGACCCGGCACCACCAACAAGCCAGGGTTCTAGACAAGATTTCCATCTTGACAACTAATCAAGTTTGTTAAGTGAATTGCGCATTTTTCTGCAGTACATTTTGGTAAGCCTGTATCAGAGTTTATTTCTTAGGGAACAGGAAATGTCTTCCTACCTATCCTGGAAGATACATGTAAAACACCATGTTTGTCTGTGATCCTGTTTATTCCATCAATGTAAGAATTTAGGTGTCCTGTAAGACCACTCGGAAAATTGTAACTAACAGATGCATGGTGGTGTGGCTGAGGTGCCTTGGCCTCTCTGTCTCTCTTCTGATGGAAGCTGCTACCCTTTCCTCCATGAATACTCCTTCCCCACACTTATGGGTGTGGATTCTATCATATATCACAGAATTATTTCATGAACTGATATCAGACTCAAGCTGAATCCTAACTGGTACCTTCTTTAAAATTTTCTTAAAAGAAGAATGTTAACTGGTCCTTTATTTTTGGCTTCTCTAAGATGTGACTGGTCACCTCTCAGGGTGTCTGTCTTGCTTTAGCAGACAGCCTTCTGGAACCAGGGAGGCAGGGCCTTGGATATAGACATGCTGAGATGCCGTTCTCAGCTTCCAAAATTCCAGACTTAACAACTGTATTACTCATGTGGCTTATTCCTAGAATACCTTATATTCAACTGATAACAACCCTGGTTTTATCTCTGGAGTTAACCCCAGTTGGATTTTGGAGACGTTCCTTTTCCCTTGACAGTATGAAAACTGAATTTGAAAAGTAACACCACTGAAAATCAATAATCATCAAGGGCCAAGTGACTTAATTATACTTAGTACCTGGGACATGTGTATTGAGTAAACGCTTAGGAGTTTTCTCCTTTTACTAGAGAGATTAGACGAGACGTCCTGATTGGAGAAATGTAGCAAAGACCCCTGTGCACAAGCGCAGTGATGTGATTAAAGTCAGACGCTATAACAAAGGACATTGTTCAGTGACAAGCTCAGAGCTGAGAACTTGAAGAAAGGCTGAAAAGATGGCCCAGCACTAAGACTGCTCGCTGCTCTTCCAGAGTTCAGCACTCAGGCCCCACAGCAGGAGGCTCACAACAGAATGTGATATAATTCTAGGGGACCTGGTGTCCTCTCCAGGCATCCACAAGCATGCATGCGCACCTATAGTCACGCAGACACACAGATCAAAACACAAAATAAAGAACTAGAGGAGTCAAAGCCATGCTGAGATTTGCTGATAGCATGGTGAGGCTTTTACAAGGGAAACATTTAAGGACACCAGTTAAGGATGGAGGGGGGAGACCTTGGACTATGATGACATGGTGCTCGTACTTAGAACAGGCACATTTTGAGGTCACAACATCAGTTTAGAATAGAAATACTTGATTACACACAGCATTGAGCTGAGATACAGAAGAGGAATTATGTTTATGATTTACGTGTATTCATTCACGTAAATTTATTTCTCAGGAGCTATGAACAGTGACAGTCATCAGAACACCTCTGAACCATGAGCCCCTGTTTTAATGAACTTTGAGTGCCTATGGAGCACTGAGTAACTTCTCTGAGAGGAGGCCAAGAACGTCTGGAATGGATCCTAAGAGAACACTGGCAGGGCAGGCCCTTGTATGGTGTGTTGGGACCCTGCTTACCCTCACATGTGCCTCAGTTAAAGTGATCCCAGTGGGTTACAAAGGAGAATTAGGCAGGTTAACGCTGGAGGAAAAGTCCTCGGAGTGCTAAGGACAAATAGGATGACCGCTAGGTGAGAGCGGTGGGAGCCTCCCAATGTTCTTGCTGTGTCCCCTCTGGAGTCCTTGGATCTCCCCCAAGACTCTTCCTAACTTATCACTGCTGTACCAGAGCACTGCTGGTGTGTAGGCTGGATGGGGGGGGCAGGGGGAGATGCTTCCTATAATCTTCAGATTAGAGCTAAGTCTTTGAGTGCATTCAATGTCCCGAGGTGTGTGACCTTCACAAGTACTTCTTTGGTGTCACTGGATAATAAAGGGGACTAATGGTGCCCAACAATGGCATTACCTCCAACTCCGCCCACTCCCAGATGAGGCCCTGGGAAAGACTAATCATGGAGAGTGATTTTGGTTGTGCAGCATTTTGACTGTATTCCGTATTGTCTACTTTCCTTCCCTTACCAGCTCAGGGCAATGGACTTAGCTTTCTGTCACGAGTATTCGGCCAGGTTTCTGGAGTTAAGACAGCGTGGCCCTCTGAGTGTTCTTACACCCATACTGTGTCACACTTGGGCTCACATTTCATCGTAATTGCTATTACAGGCTCTCCCCCAGCTTGTGGTTTCCCTTGACGATGCCTACAGGTGCTAGTTACACCTCTATGCATTAATCTTGTCTTCATGTGTGGTGCTTGTAGCTTGCCTTGTGTCTCATGTTTCTTTGTCCAAGAAATGCCACTGTTTTTCAGTTCACCCGGTTTTGCTGCTGCTGTTATATTAGTATTAGTCCTGCCTACACAGAAAGTTGACTCGTAAGCTCTTGACATGTCAGAACTCAAAGGGAAAGTATAACAATGCAATCGATGTAGAAAATATACCAGGAAAAATAGCAGTCAGCTCAGCACACGTTTAGAAGCCGAGTAATAAATAATCGATAGATCAAAGGAGAGATCTCAAAGCACCGAAGACATTGGGCTAAAACGTAAATGAAGGCAGGGCACGTAGGTGTGTGTGAAGCAGTCAAAATAGTGCTCAGAAGGTGGTTTCTCACTCTTTATGCTTTGACTAGAAAAGCAGGAGGCTACTCAGTGCCTTAAGGTTTGAGCATAAAGAACAATAATATCGCAACATGATTAAAAGGAAATGCATGGCAATCATAACGACATAAGTGACTACAATTAAAAATAGAAATATAATGGAGAAAATCGTGGAACCAAATCTGGTTTCCATGAATGTCAGAACAATCCATCCACCTTGGGCAGATCTGAGAAACTAATGAAGACGACAGAAGTACCTGCATGTTTCTACCTCGAAACAGTCCACATCCTGGGATGCCAGAGCGTCACCAGCCAGGTCAGGACGACTTAGACTCTCAGGAGATAATCTCAAAGGAATCAAGATTTGGAGCATGCCAGAAGTTTGGGTGAGCTTGGTTTATAATCACAGGGAGCCCCAAAGTCAGGTTTTCCTTGACACAGATTAAGAGAGGATATGCAGAAAGTCCCCTCCTCTCCCTAGAGGTCCAGGTTGGCTTTGATTGAAAGATTTTTAAGAATCCCACTGCTGGAGGCTGGGGAGATGACTCAGCGAATAAGAGCACTTGCTATTCAGGCATGGGAACCTGAGTTCACATCCCAACACACACATGAAAGCAAGGCACGATTGTCTATGTGTATGTCTATAACCCTAATCTTGGGGGGCAAGAGGCCGCCTGAGCCAGGTCAACTAGCCTAGTCCAGTCAGTGGATCAGTGAGAGAGACATAGTCTCAAAAATAGAATATAGGGAGCCATAGAGGAAAATTATCCAGTGTTTTCCTCTGACAGCTGCATGCTCACACGCGTACACAGGCTCCTATGTATGTGCACACATACACACCCACACACCTACATACCCAGTCACACTGCAGTCCACTGAAGAAGATGAAAATGTTTAGTACACTTGTGTCATGTTTAGGCAATAGGATGTCATTGGGTTGGAGCTGGAAATCAGAAGATCTTTTTCAGGGTCAGAGCCTGATGCAAATTTCTCCTCTCCCCAAGGCTTTGTTTTGGTAAAGTCTGAGCCAGGTGCTGGTGTTCAGCGGCAGGAACACTTCCATGTGGTCACTGTTGAACACTGATAGCACACCTGACTTTACCCACAACCACGTGCACTCTTCTTGGCCTGGTTCAGCAATAATGAAAGATAATGGTGACATGCTTACATTGCACTGAATTTAATTTGTGAGACTATTGGTCCCTTGGGAAATATTATAATAATTATTATTATCTTCAAGTAATCAAGTGCCAACGTCTCAGGTTGGTTTATTTGGAGTCGTGAAACTGAGTGTTTATTTGGAAAAAATCTGTTTGTAATACAATATGCAGCCACATTATACAGCTTGCTGGAGGGAAACACCAGCAAATTGATTTGCAAGTAAAATAGTTTGTAGAATTAACATTGGTGCCTTTTTGTGACTTGAAATATTCTGAAGTTTTAGAAACCAACATTTTTTTCCCATTTTGTTGTATTTTGGTCGTTTGAGAATGGATCTTGCTATATAGATCTAGATCGTCTAGAACTCGTTTTGTAGACCAGGATGACCTAGATTGGCAGTAGTCCTCCTGCCCCTGCCTCTGAGAGACTGCTCTTTCATACTGAAGTTATTTGTGGAGTTTAAAATGTAATGGTAAAGAAGCATCCTGATAGCAAAGTTTTAAATGTAGACACATGGATGAAGGATAATGAGTTAACAAGGGGAGGCGCGGGTCAACCGTCTTTTCTGTGTCCTTGAGTCTTGTTTAGCATCCTTTGCTGGTGGAGCCTGCAGATGAAAGCAGTGTAACCCCAGGAACAAGGAGGCAGAGGTGGGGTGACGGTACCTGTGAGAGGGAGGCTAGTCTAGCAGCTTTCCACCTGTCCTGTGTGACTGGAGCCCTGCTTCATGGGGAGGAGGAAGGAACGGGGGTTCTTTTGCTATCTAGTGGTCATACTATTCTCGCTTGTTCTAAGAAGGTTTTCAGTAGGACCCACCCCTTTTGCATACGTAACCTTCCCCACTCTGGGTACCTGCAGCACAGTTCTGATCATCACCCTACAAACACGGCTTGGCCACTGCCACTTCATTACTACTGCTCTATATCCAGCTTCAGTTCCCAGGGGGACAATCATATCCATCTTGCTCCCATTGACGAGGGTTTAAGAAATTTTAGTTCCAGACCTGTGAAAACTTCCACCAAGCCTATAGACCAACTTACGTAGATGACCATGTGTTGGATATTGAGTTTTTGCTTTAAAAAAGTTCATAGATACCTCATTTTGTTTAGACCTTTAATATCTTCTAAAAAAACATATCACACATCTCTGCTGAGATGGCCTTTTCATGGAACGCTATTTCAGATTCATTTGTTTAATTATGTAAATTACCCCTTTATGTTACATGCGTGTAGTGTAGCAATGGTGGGGGGGTATGTGCACGCCATAGTGGAAATGTGAAAGTTGGAGAGCAACCCCTTGGGAGTCAGTTCTCTCTTTCTACAATGCGAGGCCAGGGACTCACAGCAGGCTTGATGGCAAGCACTTTTATCTGATGAGCCATCTTGCCAGCCTGGCCTCTAAATTATGTTTTTATTGCTGTAGAATAGAAATGAATTAAAACCTTGAATATGGGCTGATATCCAAAGATTTGCCAAGTCTTACTTATTAGTCACAATAATGTATCTGCAGATTATCTCATATTTCTTAATACATGATCTTATTTTCTAAAACTAATCACAATTTGGTTTATTTCCTTTCAGTTTTATCTCTAGCTTTTTATTTGTACATTTTTATTTGCTTATTTTGATCCTTACCCCAAAGGAAATGCTTGTAACATTTAATCCATTCTGCATTTTCCAGCACAGGGCAGAAGAAGGATATAACCAACTATTATGATACACAATAAAATCACATAGTGTTACAGAAAGTAAGCATTGTGGGGTGTCAACTCTGCCTGGATCTTGTCATTTCAGACTAGGTGCTCATTGAGGATAATGATGTCAGAAAAGGGGGCAGGGAGGCTATCCAGACACTACCTCATTCCCAAAGAGACATCAGTGCTCTGAAGGAGCAGTACATGCAGTTGTTGGAAACTGTATCTGAGATAATTTTCCTCAATTCAGACTTGGAGATTTCTCAACGGTGAGATACGCAAGTAGCTAAGATTCAAAAAGAAGCTAAGGATGAATTTCCCAATGGGTTAGTCAGCTTCAGGGAGGACGGCCTCCAGCTGGAAATCTAGCCCGAGGGGTTAGGTTTCAGGGTGTACTGCTGTGAAGTGTCCTTGGACACTAGTTGTGATGGCTACTGGGAGTTTTGGTCAGGGATGAAAAGTTCCTTTCTCCTGGGCACAGCAACTCACACCATACACAGGAGAGTTGAGGGGCCAGGGACTGTCAGCACTTTCTGTTTAATACCCAGAACGCCTGTGCTGGACAGCTCCCCTTACAGACTCAAGGCTGGTCCTCATGACCTTCACTGCTGTCACGAGACCCAAAGTCCTCCCTTCTTCCTGTAGATCCTAGAGAAGTCCCTGTACTGAAAACTGAAGTTAGTCTTGTTAGATGCATCTTCCTCTTCTCTCTTTCTCAGAAGATGCTGAGGAGGAGATGGACAAGCCTTTCTCCAGAGCCTTGCTGGTGTTTTACATCTCCTGGCTCCTGGTTCACTAAGAAGACCCTACAGATGGCTGTCACTAATCTGTGGGTAGTTGCTTTTTCTCCAGTACTCCCCAATGCTCGGTTGTTCTCCTGTCTCTCTCTGGGTGTTCCTGCATATGTAGCTTTACACATATTACAGTATTACAGGTATGCATGAGCATGTCTGGAAGCCAGGGGACAACCTTAGCCTCATTCCTCAGGAGACAGGGCTGCCCACTGATCTGAAGTTCTCCAGATAGAAGAGCTTGTCAGGGAAATGGATCCCAGGGGTCCTCTGCGGTCCACTTCTCCTGAGCTGAAATGGCAAGCATGGACCACAATGTCTAACCCTTTAGGTGGGTTCTGGGGCTTAAACTCGGGTCCTCACATTGGTGTGACAAGCAGTTTACTGACTAATCACCTCCCCAGCCCAAAGTATAACGTGTTTACACTCGCTCCTTATCAGAGTGTACATCTGTGTGTGCATGTTATTTTCATCCTGCTGTAAAATCCGGGTAACAGGAGACAGTGTGCATTCATTTCAGAATCTTAGGGAAAAAACGGGACACCAACACTGCAGGTGCTTTCTGCAGACAGGTCACTAGGTCCTTCTTGATAATATAGCCCCCCCCAATAATGTGGGGACACTGTTGCATCTGAAACTTGGCAGGAGTCAAGAGTCATCAATGGATAGAAGATGAGGCTAATGTTGTCCTCTGGCTTCCAAACATGCTCATGCATACCTGTAATATGGTAGTAAGAGCCATCAATGGATATAGAAAATCAAGGAGGAAGTGTGTGTGTGTGTGTGTGTGTGTGTGTGTGTCTGTGTCTGTGTCTGTGTGTGTGTGGTCTCAAATCCTGCCACATGTCATCTCCGATTGTCCTGCTCTTCAATGTTTGAGGCAGAGTCTCTTATTGTCTCAAGTGCAGTTCTTCATTGGTTATTCTGGTTGGCCATTGAGGCCCGGGATCCTCACATCTCTACTCTGTTCTGGGATTGCAAGAGAATGCTGCCATACTGGCATTTTATATGGGTGCCACCATCAGAACTCAGGGGTCCTCATATTTGTATGATAAGGGCTTTCCTACTGTGACTTCCCCCCAGCCCCTTGAGGGTGAACAATTGATGAAGAACATCCGTATGTCTCCTCACAATCTCCCTGTTCGTAGGAAAAGTATTACAACCGTGGGAATCGATAGCCTTGATGGGATCAGAATTAACCTCCCCAGAAAGAGTCGGGGAACAGGACACTAGTGCCTCCAGGTAAATGCCTGAGATGGACACAGCTTTGCCTGTTAGGTTCTGGGTAAGAACTCACATCCTGGATGAAGTCAAGATTAAAGAGCAGACTAGCCAGCTTCTGCTAAGAAAAGAAGGGTACAAAGTTCTCCTCGGATGCCAAGACAGCCACACAGGGTGGAGGGCTATCAGATGAAAGCGTGGCCACTCCTGCAACCAGACAGGTTCCCCCCCTGGAGAAAACTGACCCAGGAAGGACACCACAGGCTTACGGCAAAACTGCAACGCTAGAGGCCAGAGGAAGACCCTTAAGAGCTTCGCTGAAGTGGGGGACGGCTGTGCAGTTATGAAGGCAGAGTTCCCTGTGAGGCGTGTACTTGTTTATTCGCGCACACAACAGTCCGCATGTGGAGACCAAGAGAACAGCTTTCAGGAGCTGGTTTCCTCCTTCCATCTTTATGTGGCAACTGGGGAGTCCGACTCAAATTGTCAGGCTTGGTGGCAGGCGTCCTTACCCACTGAGCCGTCTTGCCGGTCCTGGTTTTTCTGTTTTGCTTGTTTGTTGGTTGGTTTGTTTATTGGTTTCTCAAGGCGGGGTTTCTCTGGGTAGCTTTGGCATCTGTCCTGCATATCAGGCTGGCCTCGAACTCGCAGAGACCCAGTTGTCTCTGCCTCCCAAGAGGTGTGATTAAAGGCGTGTGCCACCACCGCCATCCAGCCTCCTGTTACTAATTAATACAAATACTAGAATATTTGGGGGTAAATTGTAAACACAGAAAATCATCTTTTTGTCTTGTTTTGTATAAATATATATCACTAACGGTTTTTTTTAAATTCCCTATCTAGAGATTTAAGTGTTTGCCTTTGGGAGACTATAGGAGATAATTTCTAGAGTTCTTAAAGAGAAATAGTATGTCCTTTTTAAAACGTACTAAGAGTAGATAGTTACTTTAACAAAAATGTGTATTTGTTCTGCACCCAATTTTTCTCATATGTCAATTTGGAGAAAACAATCTGTATCTGTAGCGCTTGGCTGGTCCACAGCTGCCGTTCCATGCAGGTTTCCTGGGTTCCTATGCCAAGCAGAAGGTTCGGAGAACGCAGAGCAGTGTGTGAAGGCCGCTGCTGTAAAACCTGGAGGACAGATAAGCAAAGCCCCCACCCCATCTTCCTCTCTCTGTTACATTCTCTTTATCATAGCAAGGCTTCTCCTGCTCCCTGTCTCCGGCGTTCTGATGACCTGTGCACAGATGATACACGCTTCAAATCCTCCGCCCATCAGAACACACCAGGGAGAGACGTTATCTTGCACCCTGGACCCTGGTTTGAACCTGCCATACCCCAGCCTTGCCACACAACACAGGGTATGGCACAGGGCTCTACTTTTTCCCTAAGTGTCCCCCCACCCCCATCCTGGGGGCTTTAACTGAAGGACAGGTGAAGCCAGCAACAGAGGTCTAACGTTCCGTCCTGCCCATTTGAAAGGAAGCCCTTGACACTTATCTACAGAGAGAAGCAAGGGGAGTCGTGGGAAAGCTCCAAAGAGAGGATGCAGAAGAGCAGGTTGTTTAAAAGGGAGACAGATGAAACTTCCGTGCCTAGAGAGAACAAATTCTGGGCACTTCCGCAAACTGATTGTGTGCCGAGGAAGTCCCAGAGGCCTTCTACAGCAATTCAGATTCTAATTGAACAGAGCTTTTGATTTCATGGTTTAACGTAAAATGACCCAAATATAATTACTGAAGCTGGCTGAGTTGTTTGCTCTGGGTCAGCAGCCCTTCGCTGGCTGCAGGGGCTTTTTACACACGGTCCAGAGGATGAGTGCTTTAGCTGGATTGCTTGCCTTCCTTCAGAGGAGACTTCCAGAGACGTCGCCAACAAACGGCTTGTTTTAATCACTGTCCTCCACTAAGGGCCACAGGATACCTGTTTTTTTGTTTCTTTGTTTTTGTTTTTAAGAATTGGCTTAATTTTGCAGAAAGAAGTGGCGGCATATAATGGGCACTCACTGCTGATTGGCTGACAGTTACAAGGAAGTCCACGGCCTCTCACCAGTTGTGATTGGTCGACAGCAGTTAGAGAAAGACCAGCTCTCTGATAGGTGGGTCCCCGCCGACTACACAAAACAAGGAAACGAGAAAGAGAGACTTAAAGCGATGGGGAAAATGTGTTCTGTGAGACCACTACTCAGACATTCCTGCCAACGTTTAAAGAGATGTTGGGAGCCCACATGCTAACTTCAGTTTTAACTTCCTAGAAACAAAATCTGATCTAGCTAAATGAGAGACTTCATCAGTTTAAAAGAAGTACCATGGCAGAGTTGAAGGTAGAATAAACTACTAAGGGAAGGTGCTTTCTTAAGAAAGATCCTGAACATCTATATTCCAGAATTAGAAATGCACTTCTTAGATATTAATAGACTTTAATCCCCTTCCTTGTTGCTGTTTGAAAATGTAGATGCATGTATTAAAATTCCACTCTAGTTTGGCCATGGTCTACATAGTGGGCCTGTTGCCAATTCTTTCTTTTAATGTTTATATTGATATGATCGCAGTTCATCTCTTATGCCAGATTCATGCCCAGGCATGTGCTTGTATATGTGTGTATGTCCATGTATGCATACATGTGCATGCGTGTAGTTCTAGACAGCCCTCTCGCATATAGAGATCAGTATAACGTCTGCCCCATGAACACGCAGGATTGTTCCCACGGGGATCTCCAGCCACCCTTCCTCATCCACCCCCGTTCTCTCCCCATTCTCTGCCTCCTGCCAATCACTAGCCTATTCCCTTTCTCTGTTCTAGTGTCAGTTCAATAATTTCTGTGCAAACCTACCACGGGCTTCCGTGTCCCTGAGACAGCCACACAGTCCAATCACCAGGTCACATGCTACCAGGGTGTTCTTGTTGACGCATTGCCTGTTAGCCTCAATGGCTGGCTCTGACCACGTCACACTCCCTTCCACAGTGATGGAGTTTTAGCCTCCTTGCCACGAGCTGGTGATTGCATGGCCTTTTATTTTTAGTCCTTGTGTAATGATACCTCATCTTGGTTTAATTTGCATTTCCCCAATGGCTAATGACAAGCAGCATTTTTCATTTTCCCATTTACCTCTTGTATTTTCTCTTTAGTGAAATGTCTTTTGCCCATGGTTTAGTTGGACTCTTTGCTTTTTGTTTGTTTGTTTGTTTGTTTGTTTGTCTTATTTGCTTATCACTGTTGAGACGTGAGAGTTCTTTGTACTCAAGGGAGTGATTATTTATAAAAACACAATTATTGTTAATCAATCTATAGCATGTCTCAAAATGTCCTCAATGATTTCACAGACCAGAGTTTAGACTTCAATAACATTTAATTTAGGAAAATCCACTATGAGGATTTTGGTGTCCTCCTACCTGGAACTTTACCATGCTCTTTTTTTTTTCTACCAAAATTCTGCAAATGTTTGATTTTACACCTAAATCCTATGGTTAATTTTGAATTAAATTTTGTATATGTGTGGAGTTTAGGCTGAAACGAATTAATTTTTCTTAGAGTTGTCTGTTTCCATACCAATTGAATGAGTTGAATAGACCTAATACCCCTACTTTCATTTTGTTTGGAAAATGAGCCTTTAGTTTTCCTACATGTATAAAAATCTTTGGGATATTAATACAAGTTTTATTAAGCAATTAATTCACCTTGTATAGAATTGATATCTTTGCTGTGTGGCCTTCTAAACTGTAAACACAGTATCTGCATTTATTTGTGCCTTCTCCCTTCTCCATAATCTTAGAAGATAGGTCCTATATATCTATATTTTAAAGTTTATACCGGAGGGATACACTTTTCTCTGCAGAAACTGCTACTGGATTTTAAAGGTTGGTCTCAGCCAGTGTGTTTTCAGCATATTGAAATGTAATTGAATTTCATGGGATGATCTTGTTTCCTGTGCCCTGATTAATTTATTATGGTCACTGATAATTTCTGATAATCAACACATTTCTTTCAGTTGCACACGCAGAAACTGTCAGTGCAATCTATTCCTTTCACTCTGTTGCCTTCCTCCTTTCTGCTTTGAATTCTTGTCCTGGCACTAGACCATCTCTCCTTTTGCTCAATAAAGGCTGCAAGCACAGACACTGTACCACCATCGCAGCTATGAGAGATTGTCCCAGTGAGACCCAAGGGTTTCGAAAATGCCTTTTACCCAGGTGATGGAGTTTTCTTCTATCCCTCATCTTCTGTGAATTACTGCTGATTCCTGTTTATAATTCATGAGTTGGTGTTAGATTTTAAGATGCGTTTTTTCTGTCTCCATAGAATCCTATGGTTTTTGAATGTTAAACCAACCTTGCATGTTGGGAAAAACATTTTTTTCACTTAGTCAGTGCTGGTTTTGACTTTAGAATCTGTATATTTCACATCCTCTTTTTTAGTGATTGTTATGGTCAGGCCATGTTATCAGTTAAGGAGTGTGTGGTTTATAGTCCAAATCTATTGCACATTAAAACAAGCACATTTGTCATGAGAAAGAAGAGGTTCTCAGCCACAATGTTTTGCTTATATACTCACTCCGTCCTTTTGCAATGGCATCTCTCCCAACCCTCTGGCACCCATGTAACCCAGCGGCTTCACCACGACTGACTAGACTAACAATTCGGAGGTCACAGAAAGAACTGGGAAATTCCAAGTTAAAAACGTTTGCTTTGATTCTATTTCTACGAAATAATTTACTGAAAATTTTATTGATTTTGTTGGAGACAGGGAATAAGGAAAATACTGGCTTGCTTTCTGTCAGGATGACAAAACTGGATTAGAGGCAGACCACACCCTTCTCTATTCTTTCTTTAGTCACATAGTCAAAAAGCCATTTGAGCCCACAATGAGCCAAGGACTGCTGTGGGTGGTGAGGCCCAGAAGTGATGGCAGTCACCAAGGCTTGCTCTCCTAGAGCTCTGTCTGCAGAATGTTGTCCCTGTGGGTGTGGGTCCCCGGTGGGCCTTTATGGCATGTATGTGATACTTCTTATGACAAGTCAGAATTTTAGGCGGAGAGAAGCATTGAATCGTTTGGCTGTTTGGGAGGGAACAAAATCACTTTTAGTTTAGAGTTGGGATTTGGGGGGAAAGATGCTTTTGTTTTTGTTTTTCACTTAACCCTCTAAAGAAAGAAGACACTGAGATATTAACAGGATGCTATGTGGGGGAGGATTGAAAAGAAGGTATACCAGCCAGAGGGCAGGGCAACGCTGAGAAGGCAATGAGGTTATTATGAAGATGGCCCCCGTAGGCTCAAATATTTGCATGCTTAGTCCCTAATTGGTGAATTGTTTTGGAAGGATTAGAAAGTGTGTCCTTGTTGGAGCAGGTGTGGGTCCTGAGGTTTCAAAAGCCCACACTAGGACCAGTGTTGCCCGTCAGGACATAGCTCTCAGCTACGTTTCCAGCACTATGCCTTCCTTGTGTGTCCCCATGCTCTACATTGTGACAGTAATATAATAACTCTCTGAAACTGTAGGCCAGCCCCCAATTAAATGCTGTTTTTTATAACCGTTGCCTTGGTCATGGTGTCTCTTGGCAGGAATAACACAATGGCCAAGATAAGCTGTGTGTGTAGGGTCAAGAAAACTTACCAGCAAAGAGAATTACTACCCATTGTTGTAAGGTTTGGTGAGCCTTTCTTTAGAGACTGGGAGAAGTTATAACAGGAGAGTGGCCTGAGCAGACGTGGGTGGGTATAACAACGGTCCAACGGCGAGGAAGGTTGACTGGTGTTGGGCTCTGAGACACAACGAGGATGGTGACAGTAAGACCTTCAAGAGTCTTAGGGAGGCGGTGCCACCTAATGAGACAGGGAGAGAAAGAAGAGTGTGGGGGTAAGGGTTCATGGTGATTGACTTATACACCACAGACGAGGGGAGAATGTAAGATGATCCTCAGGTGCCAGTGTTGAGGCTTGGACAAGTGAGTGAAGAGTGGAGGCATTATCAGACTCTGAGGACCCAAAGGAGAACAGGTTCCAAAGGAGGAAGTAAGTCTTTTAGATTCTGAATGCTCAACTCTGTGATTCCCAACAAAGACACATACAAAACACTCATGCAACTATGTGCGCATAGACACACATGCATGATCACAACACTTAGAACGCTGGGATTGGAGTGGACCAAGATTATGAGGAAGGCCTGTGAGATGGTTCCATGAGGAAAGGTAATTACTGCAAAGCCAGAAGACCTGAGGTCAATCCCCAGGATCTTCATGATAGGAGGAGAGTAGTGACTACCGCAAGTTGTCCTTTGACCTTCAGATGCAAACTGTGGCAGGTGCACCTCCCTCCTACAAATGACTAAATGCAGTAGAAAGGGATTATAAAGACATAGAAATTGTGGACTGAGAAGGAATTAAGAACACGGGCCTTAGAAAACAGTGGCTCCCAGTGAAATGAGAAATATGATTAGTATACCTTCTCTATGAGCATAGAGAGAACTGAGCAGTTTTTTTTTCTCATCATGAAATCTCTTCAGGGCAGGTGCCAGTTTAAGGACTGACTAGTGACTTCCACAATGACAAATCTGCCCAGTCTCTGAGCTCAACCCCAACAACCAACAAAACAACCCACAAACACAATACTGGCTGTCCTGAAATCCAAATGGCACATCCTGCTTCTTGTGTGTGTGTGTTTTTTTTTTCAGTGCTGGGCATGGAACACAAGATCTGTACATGCCATGGGAAAGCTCCCCCTCTGGCCATGCCCCTGGGTCCGTCACGTTCTACTTGGACGCTGTTAGGGGGTCAAGTCCCTTTCTCAGCTATCAAATGAAGCTTCAGCCCTCACTGAGTTCTTGATGTGTTCTCTTTTTCTTGCTTGAGGCTTCGGTGTCCTCACAGGAAGACCTGGATTCGTTAGCAACTGGCAGGCTCCCTATTGTGAGGCATACTTCCTCTGCCAGCTGGCTTCTGCTACAATCCCATATGGATTCAGGTATAGTCTACTCTCTTTTCTGTAAAATTTCTCATCCTCAAGGGCCATCTCAAAACCCTCTGTTGCCATATCTGCTTCCTCAGTACAGCTCCGATCTCAGGCTTCTGGCTTCCGTTTTGAGTTGTCATCTGAAGGAATCCTGCTTGAATTTCTCATCCCTGACTAAGCAATGACCTATGGGGGCCAGGCTCGCAGCTCACATACTTCCTGGGGGCTGCTGGGTCTGTGTCTGCTGAAAACAAATGCTTCATCAAGTGACTTCCTTAGCTGTGGTAATGAAGATGCTAATCAGCCTTCGGTAAATTATCATTTATTTTGTTGCTCAGGGCCACCCCCGGCCCCCAGAAGCAGTTCTTCTCATGGCTATGCAGGTAGAGTTTTTACCACTTCCATTTCTAAGTCAGGAGCAGAAAATAGTAAGCCTCGCCTGAGCTCACAGAGCTTCCTTCTGTGGGGGAGAGAAGAGGGGAAAGGGACTTTTGCTTTGCTGCAGTCTCTACCGACTGGAGTCACAGTTTATCAGATTCATACGGCACAGGAAGCTGGTCAGTGGACATGTGAGGCCTTCTTCAGCAGGGAGTATGGGGCCGGCTGCCCTGCGATGATCACCGGTCATTGAGAAAGTGCCACAGGCTGCTAGCTTTCCTCACTTTCTTTATTTTTAACTCTTTTGTTTAACTTTCCCATACAGACTCTGACAGAACACCAGGACTCTTGAACACAAGTTATGAGGACTACCTCATTTAGGGCCCAGTGGGCAGGTGCCCAATTGCATCGTGGCTGCTGGCTAATAGACCGAGCTAATCAAGAGAACTCAGAAGGTGGGAGAAACTCATTAGCTGGCTGTGTTCATTTCAGAGTGTTGAGCCCCGGGGTGTTTGCTATTTTTGAGCCTTCTTGAGTGAGTAAATGCAGAGGAGATGAGGACATCTTCCTCCGAGGAACTTACAAGGGACTGGCAGCCATGCTGGCCTTGGGAGCTTGAGAGGGCTTTGTGGAGTGTGTGAAGATTGGATCTTCCTCATATCAGATCGTGTTCTCCAAGAGGCAAAAGATGAGGTGACCTCAAGCACATGGGACTCTGGTGGGTTCTACCAAGGACAAATACTCCAAAGGGCAAGGCCAGACAATTTCATCTGTTGATGTAAACAGATAAGGGCGTAAGGCTCGGGAGAGCTTGAGGTAGTGGCAATAATGGTTTCGATTGCACCTCAGGTCAGTCTCTCCTAAATCCCTCAGCACAGGCGGCATGTTAGGAGGTGGCTGTGTCTGGCATAAGTGCCTTGGACCGTGACTTCTGAATGTGCCATCACTGGACACAGCTCAGTGGCCAGATGGTCTAAAGTATGGTTGCTGTGGAAGTAAGGTTCTGCAGCATGGGACTCCATAGTTGGCTCTCCTGAGGGAGGGCCTGAGCAGTGTGTGAGGATGTAGCATCAGCTGTCCCCCTCACTCTGAGTCACCACTTTTATAGGTCTCGGTGTCTGTAACCCAATTCCTCTTGTGGCCATAGCAAAAAATCTAATGAACTCATGCAGAAATTCCCACAGAGCCATTGACACCAAAATCAGAAGTCCATTGTGACCGGAGCCAGGAACCTTCTAGTGGGGGATGCTCCTTCATTCTCAACTTCCCAGCATCCAGGTGCTCCTCAGCAGGTGGTAGTGTCTTTATAGAGTCTTGCTTGCTGTGACAAATGTGTAAGGCTACTGCTCTTTCATAATCAGCTAAGTCAGATTACGACTCGCCCTCATGACTTCATCTTAACTTGTTGACATCCAGAAGGACCTCATCCAAGCTGTCTAGGTGTAAGGGCAGTAGCACATGTATGTTTGTATGTACGCCTGTGAGAGTAAAGATGTGCATGTCTGTGTACACACACGACAAGTAGAACATGTCAGGTATCTCCCCCTGTCAGTCTCTTCCTTCTGGTTTGGGGATAAGCTTTCTTCCTGAACTGGAAACTAAAATTTCACCTAAGCTAGCTGGTATCTCCATCCCCCAGTGCTGGCGTTATAGGCATGCGTAGCTCTACCTGGTTTTACATGTGTGTGCCGAGGTTTTGAACTCAGGCAGGACCTCATGCTTGAACAGGAAGCAGTCTTACCTTTCCAGCCTTCCCTTTGCCACAGCCTTCTTTTCATGACGATAGATGGCTCATGCATCCCAGCTGTGGCACTATTCCATCCTGAAGCAAATCTCATTGTTCCCTGGGGGCTGTGACTGTGCTGTAGGTTGGCAGGAAGGAGTGCCTAGGCCACGGTCCTGACTGCAATGGCTATTGAGAGGATCCCAGGGAACCCTACAAACAGACTGTGGAGAGAATGGGGCCAGCACATGGAAGGGGGTCTTGCTTGCCAACAGAGGAGACCCTGGGGGGCACAAAGAGAGAGAAACCAACAAAGGGTCTAGAGATTCAAGAAAATCAGTGTGCCTGAGGAACAGAGGACTGATGCCCACCTAGCAGTTGGTTTGGATATTACTGTGATCCAGATGGGTTTAACTGGGGAAATTGGATCAGTGGAGTACCGGTGATAGATAACATCAAGAGAAAACTGGCTGTCTAAGGTCTTTCAAAGGAAAATATGACAGAATTCAATAACCGGGTACCTAAGGGTGTGATTGATGAGTCAAAAATAACTTAGAAGAATTTGCATATGGGAGAATGGTGAAGATCGGTTCCATCAACAGAGAAAGCCCACAAATTGGTTTTATGACAAGAAAAATGAGGGAAGGGTTGCAATTTATCGGTTCATATTGGGGAAAAAAGTATGAGTGTGTCTAGGGCAGGCTCATTCTGGACTCTGCGCTCTCCTGATCTCTCGGCTCAACTCCTCTGGGTGCCTCCCCTTACCCAACTACAGACACAAGATGGCTCCCTGCAAACACTGTCACATGTCCACTGTGCTAAATGCCAGCAGCAACAAATGGGGTCTTTACCCAAAAGTCCCACAGCAGGCTTGGAACTCACCTCTCTAGACCAGTGTGGACCACACGGCAAGTGCGTACTCAGGGAAGCTTTAGCTCTCTAAATGTTGGCCACATTCAGATCATGTGGCTGTCCTTGGACATTGGAATCTCCAGCCAATCCTCGTGGATTGAAGCGAACGGGGGTGCTGTTGTGCAGTAGGTGACCAGCAAAGTCAGAAGAAGAAAGTGTAACAGTTAGACAACTAGAAACAGAGTAACACCCACAACAGGGATTGGAGAAGTAACAGCTGCTTGTTGGAAAAAAAATGTTTCTAGAACCAAGTGAACTCACCATGCCTTCTGTATGCAGCTAACAAACACTCCTAGAGTAGCAGTATTTTGAAATGGATTTTCTGTTGCAGAACTCCAGCTAGATCTCTAGACCTGAAAACCAGGGCAGTTAACGCTCTCACCCATCAAAGACGAGGGGTGCTGAAGTCAGTGGACTTAAGGGGAACTCAGACTCTCTTTCCTCTATTTCAATCAACATGTCCGGGGGACAGTGAGTTACGTGGAAAAGTCCCGTGGCTCCGTGTGAGCGATCCGGTACCTTTTCTCCTTATTTTCTCCCGTGGGATGTGGAATAAAAACTCCTTTCCTTGCAAACCTTGTCCAAGCTGCTTGTGACAAGGGAGGGACCCAGTGGCACCGTGAAATCCTAAGAGTGACATGCAGGGTACCTCCGGGAAAGAGGCACCTCCGTAGCGTATGTTCGGGGGGGGGGGCCACATGAAGCGGTGACTGCTGAAGGATCTGTGCACTTCCCACAGAGGTCCCCAGGGGTCGGAGAAATATGTAAATGAGCCCCTGGGTCTCACCCTATGAATTCTTGGATGAAAGACACAGCTGGGACTGAGGTGTAGAGTGTGGCACAGGAAAGCGGGGTACCAGTCTGTGGTGAATGGAGGGGGACTGGCAAAGAACGTGGTTGATAGGGAGACCCCCGGAGAAACGTGCCAGCAGGAGGATCCCTGGTGAGAGCCCAGAGTGTGGGCAGGCAGAGGCAAGGGAAGCAGAAGCATCTTCCTAGGATGCATTTAGTGAACTAGAGCATGGCATATTTGGGTCTCTGGAGAGGCCTAGAGACCGTGTACAAGAGCCTCTGTTATGCGACTGTCAATCTTTGTGCTGGTTCCATTGCTCCGGCAAAACCTTGATGATACATGACCCGCTTGTTCACGAGGCTGGCATTAATATAGAGTGCGCGTTTTGGCAGGTGAACACTTCATTACTGGGGGCTTAGGAAATACCCAGTTTGTGAAGTGCTTGCCTTGCAAGTGTAAAGCCGTGAGTTTGATCCCAAGAATCCTCATAAAAAGTCAGGCATGATGGTACGTGTTTATAATTCCAGGGCTGGGGAGGAGGAGAGACAGATCTGGAGTCTGCAGGCCAGGCTAGCCAGCCTAGCTTACTTGATGGCATCTAGGCCAACGGGAGATGCTGTCTCAGAAAAGAAAGCTAGACAACACCCGGACGTATGAGAAATGGCATAGGAGGTTGTCCTCTGAGCTCTACTGGCAAACCTGAATATACACCTGTATAGAATACACACATATATAGACACACACAGATACATATATGTATATACACATACAGAGAGAGGGGGGATGTAAAAGTGAACTACAGGTACTGATGAGATATCAATACACACAATCACAAGGCCTTGATTTCAATCCCAGCAGCCATATATAAAACTGGCTTTATGGTATATGCCTGTACTCTATGTACTGGGAGGTAGAAACAGGAAGAGCTCTGGGGTTTACTGGCCATTATTTTTGTGTGTGTGTGTGACCATACTAGGTCCCATGGAGATGTCCTGTCTTAAAAAAAAAAAAACATTGTAGATGGATCTTGATAATACTTGAGGTCAACCTCAAGGGCTAAACACACATGAGCACCTGTGAATTCATTGAATACACATTTGCCCAAAAAGGGATCGAGGGAGGAAGAGGAATTGTTTCAACATCTAGAAGTGAGTGAGGAACATCACCAGAGTCAGTGTCATCAGAGGACCTGGAGTGGAGGCTGCATCCGATAGAGAAGAGGAATAGAAGAGATGACAGATTAGACTGGGCTTTGGATGGTTTCCATGCCCACATCTCCAGTCTCCAGACCTGCCCCCAAGCTCGTGTCCTCTCAGAA
Source organism: Mesocricetus auratus (assembly GCF_017639785.1). NCBI lineage: Eukaryota > Metazoa > Chordata > Mammalia > Rodentia > Cricetidae > Mesocricetus > Mesocricetus auratus. The sequence goes on from NW_024429199.1 coordinate 46,801,454, forward strand.
GCCCGTTTTTGCCTCCTTCCTTCTCTCTTCTTTCTAACAATTTCCCATTGCTGATGCTTCAGGACGAGCTGTTGCCTTTGGGACACTTTGTCCTGTGCACTTAGTGTCTGAGCCATTCCAAGACACTGGGTCTCAGGGTCTGTGCCACTCTGTGGAGGCAGGATGCTTCCTGCATGGCTGATTAGCTACATGGGAAGTAAAGAAGGAAGGATCACTGCCTGTGGCCAAAGACCCAGGAGTTCCGTCAGGGGGCAGGTGCCAGCCAGAAGGTGCTCTACACGGCGTGGATTGGTGTGTGCAGGGGACAGTCCAGCCTCACCTACCAGCCCCTGATTTGATGGTAATAACAGTCATCCAAGCTGCTTTATCCAACTTTTGAGGAATGCAGTGGGAATATACCAGAGATGACACATATCTGTTCTTTCGGGAAGTTGGGGTAAGGCTGTGTCCCCAGAGGGAAAAAAGCCCAGGTCTAATGACTGTGTCTTTGTAAATGTTGGTGGTGATGGGTGACAAGACCCTGGGGACTTATTTCTGCAGCCACGTTGAAGTAGAGCTTGGGTTCTGGGCATCCTAGGACATGCATTAGCTTATTCTGTCTTCACGGAGACTGAAACCCCTTTGAAGCCATCCTCTCTTCCTCCCTTCTGAGGACAGGGTGAGTTCTGAAGGAGCCAACTCTAGATGTTGGGATCAGGGAGTTTTGTAAGTGGGATCTTAGTCCTCGTAAAAAACTTCATTTCTCTTCTGTTGTCCATCGGCTAGTCCGTCTCTGGTGCCACCACGGGCGTTTGGAGGCTTTGGAAGTGAAGGGTTTCAGTTTGTTCCTCAAAGGCTTTGACTTGTTCTCACTTGTGGGTCCCCTAATTTTTATTCCTTATTTGCTTCTGTCCGTTCCCATCCAGCACGGACACCAAGCAGGGCCAAACCGTCCCTCTTTCCCTCTTATTATTGCTCTTTCAAGCCTCTTCTACTTTTTATGCAAAAAAAGAGAGAAAGTGAAGAAAGAGTGTAGGGGCTGGTGTTGCCATGGCAATAACACTGATGTGGGTCGGCCTTTGGTGGATTTGAACTTCACTTGTAGGAAAGTACTGACCTCAGAGAATGGGGGGGGCTGTATGGAGAGGGAGAGAAGGGAAGGAGAGAGGGAGGGAAGGAGAGAAAGAGGGAGGGAGAGGGAGAGAGGAGGGGGATAGAGGAGAAAGGGGAGAGAGGAGGGGGATGGAGAGGAGAGAAAGAGGAGAGAGGCAGGGGGAGAGGGGGAGAGCAAGGAGAAAGAGAAGGGAGGACAGGGGACCGTGGAGGGAAAGGGGAACAAGAAATGATGGCAGAGCAAAAACCTTAGATGCATTTGTGGTGACATCACTGCCTTTCCCACAGGAGCCATTGACACTAGACGAGGCATCCATTCAAGGCCCCAAAGCCACTCTCCAGGCCAGGGGGGGAGCCCCCACTCTCTCCCTGAATGCCTTTTTTGTTGGGGAACAGTGGAGCGTTTCTGAAAGCCTGCATAAATGACTGAGTAATTCCCCGTCCTTGCCAGGAAGTCCGAGCCACTTGTGAGCTAACAATACTGAACTTTATCTCCTGTCCCATGCTGGAAGTTCCAGCTGCAGGTCCCGAATCCTAATAAGAGCTTTACTCAGGCTGCTGTGAGGGTAGGGTAATATTTTATCTGTCTCCCCCTCTCACTAAGGCACAGTCAGTGCTACTATTGAGAACCAAAGGCAGAAGCCCCGAGGACTGAGGTGGGTTGGGGTAATGGTGGGGAGGGTGGATGGTGGCAAAAACAGTAAGAGGCAGCAAGCAGAAAATGGCGTTTTCCTATTGGCTTGCTGGGTGAGTTTCCCAGTGTCTTGGGACTCTACACTGGCAGGGAAGGGAAGAGAAAAAGCTCACAGTAACCACAAACGCCTCAACCAGAAGTATTACTTGAAGACATCTTCTGCACATGGAGGGGTGCAGTGCTTCTGTTGTCTCCTGTTTAACAGAGATGGCAGCAGCGAAGGCAGCATTGGAGCACCCGCACTCTTGGCTTCCTTTGCATTTCCCTGTCTTTAGGAAAATGCCTGTTTATTGTTTATCAGCTTCCTGTCCCAGATGAGCCAATTCAGCCCTTATAGCAGGGTTCTTGTCTAAGGGCAACCTCAGAGTAGGTGTTAGCATCCTGCCACGTGAGTTCTTAGAACATCTCCTGAAAGGGTCAGCAAGTCGGGTCAAGCGCGTCCCCAGAGAAGCCCAGAAAGATGTCTATGTAGTAGCTGGATACAGGGGTGGCTTTTCAAAGAATGCACAACAGGGCAGGTGTTTATTGTCACACATGTCAGTTGATCTTCGTGGCACCCCCACAGCAATGTCTATTCCCTGCCCCTTTGAATATGGCTGTGTCCTCACACTTACACAGTGCCCCTCACAGCAGAGTTCCGTCTCCGTCTTCATTAAGTCTGACCTCAGGTCCTCCTCCAGGAGCTTAGATTCTGGTCCACAGAAAAAGATGATCGGGTTAAGGAGACAAGAAGAGTCTTCGGGGCGGAGAAAGTGCAGAGCCTATGATGTCTTCTCCTTTCATTACTCACCCCTGAGACATCCGTCCAACTTCCTGGGAGACACAGGATGGCACAGCCTACAGAATGACACATAAGGGGACATGTAAAATGAGTTCTCAGTTGTTCTAGATAATAAAAGGCTGGAGTCAGATACAGAGGGAAACGCTGAGAGATCGGAGAGAAGGAGCAAGCCACAGCCACACCTTACCTCCTAACTGTCTCAGCAGAGAAGAGAGCCATTTCCTGTGTCTCCCTGCTTATATCCTTTTCCTGCCTGGCTACATCACTTCCTGTCTGTCTGTACAGACCTCCAGACCTCTATAGTTATCTAGTGGCAAGCTCCATTCTCTGACTGACCCCCACTCCCAGACAGGCTTTATTTGTGCAAGAAGACGTCACCACAAGGAGAAATAAACTGGATTTCACCAATACTCTGGCCAACCCTGGAATTAGCTGGGTTTGGGGAGTGGTCTCCTGGGGAGGGTTCAGGAAGATGGGGAGGATGACACGAATAAGGCCGTCTTCCCAGAGGCTCCCCTGTCTTGCTGTTTGGAACACTGGCCCCAGGGAAGGGATCCAGAGGTGAGCACTGCGGGAAGGAAGCGGCCTGTGAGACTTGATACTTCCTCATGGGGGTGTTAGGGAATAATGTGGATACAGGACGGTGGTGCTCACCAGGACCACATCAGTCAGGAGAAAGAGAGATGGGAGGGATGGAGACGGAAGTCAAGCACACACCAAGCCATCCTCCCCACCTCGGCCATCCACTAAGGAAGAAGACAGCAGATGAATGAAAAGTACACTTTAAGCAGAGTTCTTGGCCCACATGAGGTCGTTTGAACCGTTTTGAGAAAACAGAGTACAGAAATCAGCATGTAGGGGCTGATAAACCAAGGACAGAGAGAAATGAGGAGGGCTCAGAGGTTAGGAGTTTACTATGCACTCTTCCAGAGGACCCAAGGTTTGTTCCCAGCACCTCCGTCAGCCTGGTTACAACCATCTGGAACTCCAGATCTAGGGACTCAAATACCTCTGCCCTCAGCAGGCACCCAAAACTCCTGTGCACACACCCACTCAGAGGAAGGTACACACACTTACAAATTTGTAAAAACAGTTTTCTTTTAAAGCCAACAACCTTCAGGAACAGAAAAGAACTGTGGCCAACCATTAAAAACTAGAAAGATTTAAGGGAGTGTCTGAAGGTTGAATTTACAGAGCGTAGAAGAGACAGGTGAAGTTTAAAGTAGAAACTGTGCAGTGTGTCGCACACTGTGATTCCAGAGACAGTGGAGTCAGGGTGGTGGGACAAGAGACGAGTGAGTCTGAGGCCAGCCTGAGCTACACAGCATGAAACTGAATCCTAGCCTTCCATAAGCCAATAAAAGAAGACAGAGCATCAAGACAGAAATGGGAGACACGGCCTTGTGGAATGGGTAATGATACTCAGGCAAAACAGGAGAAAGTGACACGGTAATAGAGAGAAGGGAATGGTGTTAGACTGCATTCATACGTAGAAATAGTAAACTGTGAATATTAAAAAAAAAGCCTTCATTGCTGGGCCATGCCATAACACGCCTTAAATCCCAGCACTTGGGAGGCAGCAGAAGGTGGATCTCTGTGAGTTTGAGGCCAGTCTGGTCTACAGAGTGAGCTCCAGGACAGCAAGGGCTGCACAGAGAAACCCTGCCTTGAAAAACCAAAACCACCCCCCTTGTAAAAAATTAACTGAAACATGGAAAATTTGGGCTAATTTATACAAATCAGAAGGACAGGCAAACTGCCTGAGTCTGCAGAGAAAGCAAGCCTAGATGACCACCCGCACATAGCGATACCGGTAACCTAAAAAAGCCCGGTGAAGTGGCTATTCCTTAGTACAAAACAGTTCACTAGGACAGCCACTAATAGTTATAAGAGGAGTAAACAGTTCCCACAGGAGAAACAGAAATGTGCACCAAGTGCCACTCCTTACTGGATCCAGACAGTGTACATGGGAGATGCTGAGCACTTTAAGACGCTGTGTTTCAGGAGACAGATGTGCGGGAAATGTCCAGATTGTTTTTAGTTGGCCTGGATCATGTCGACAGACAATGGAGGAAGCCCTCAAGGAGATGATGGATCAAACTCATTTGCTAACAGTGATGGAAAATTCCAAAATCATTCACTGTGACAATTTGTGGCCCACATTCCATATTAGAAAAGAATTGTTTTAAATGTTTTCTGAGATAGATTCTCACTGTGAAGACAAGACTGGCCATCACATTGCTGCAATCCCCCCTGCCTCTCGAGTGCTAAGATTACCCAAGAATGCTTACTAACATCTTTTGTGGTACAATTAGATCTAAGGGAAAAATTAGATAACTATTGCTAAAAATGTGGAAAACAGTCATCAACAAAATCCATTTCATTCTTCATAAAAATATCCTGAAAAAAATATAACTGGGAATATAAATCTCTAATACGTTAGATATTTATATGTATATATATACATATATATACACACATACATATATATTTAAATTAAAGGAATCATTGTGATAAACACTGACAATCCAGAAACTCAGGAGACTGAGGCAGTACTAAAGTGATTTTTATGCCAGACTGGGATACATCACAAGATGCTGATTTAAAAATAAAAATAAAAATAAAGCAAACATGGTGGAGATGAAGAAAATCTTGGACTTAGGCATTGCATCCTAATTTTAATTCCAGAATCAGTCCCATCTGGGATTCACTAAAGCCATTTCTTTGAAGGTCAGACATAAAGATCCCCACTGACTTGCTACCATTTAACATTGTTCTAGAAGCATTGGCCAACATTATTGGATTACAGTAAAGAATTAAAGGCAACATTGCTAGAGAACAATATAATTTTCTCAGCTGACATAAAATACCAACATCTCCCACTAAAGAATTAATGATAAAACTCATCTAATTGAAAAAAGGTAATCAATTACCAGAATATAAAATTAACATACAAAAATCAATAGCCTTTATGGTCACAAATAGCATATCAGCATGCATAACCAATGAGAATAGTCCCAATAGCTGAAACATTACAAGGTAAAGTTCATGAAAACAAACTAAAAAATAGCGACTTAGAAGCTATTGCAAACCATTTCTATGCCCCAGAAAGACTTATGGGGGTGGAAATATTTTATTCTTACCAACAACATACAGCTTCCTCAAGGTTCATATATGACTTTAGTGTCCTGGTAGTTAGGACCCATGTGCATGCATATGCATGCGCACGCCAACACATGCAAACACACACAAATGCTCAAACATCCATGCACATACATGAACCCCCACACACCCTCAGACATGTACACAAATGCATGCATTCTCTCTCCACAAAGCCAGATAGCTGGATGCTGACATTCACTGGGAAGGAAAGAAGTAAGAAGAAATAAAGTATTGATATGTAAGAACCAGGGATGCATTTAAGGACCAGAGGAATAAAGGAATTAGAACTCTAAGTACAAGTTAAATATTCAGGCTGGGGCTGGGGAGATAGCTCTGAGGTTAAGGTGCTTGACCCTGCCGGTGATACTAGGATCCCACACACAGCTTCCGTACAAGGTGATCCTCATGATCTGTGTCTAATGCCCAGAACCTACATACATACAGTGGAGAGTTCCACAAAGCTGTCCTCTCATGCCCACACATGTGCTACTGAAAGCATACCCACATACATATCACACACACACACACACACAATATTAATAAAATTAAAAATTATAATAGAAGATGATATAAACACACATACAAATATTCATATCCTATCACTAGTTAGGAGAAGATACCTTTAAACTAAATGATGTTCAAATAACTTGTCATCCTTCTTGGGTATAAGAAAAAAATCATATACATTCCTATCCTGAAAAAAAATCCAAAGTCCAGATGCAATCATTGAAGAGGCTGATATTTCCCTGTCTTGAAAAGAACTCTGTACAGCAAATGTATGCTATACAAGATCGAAGGACAAATGGCCTGAGAAAGTACAGATGGTCAATTATACACCTAATACAAAAAGAACTTCCATATAGCAGAGGAAAAGGGACTCAAACATCTACACAATTCGATGTGAGTCATTCACTCATGGGTGGAAAACTCACAAAAGACTTATAATAACATCGTGTTTGTTTGACCAATACATCTTGACTTCACTCAACAGAGCAATTTAGATTTAAATGGCAGAAGATGCTGCTTCTTACCCATTCATTTGTATGCAGCAAGGAAGTTTGGCATTTCATTCCACGGGTGATGCCTGGCCTTTCAAAATGGCCCAGATCCTATACATGAGAACGTCATGATTTCAAACCCTGTGTACACAGCCCTCTAAACGTTGGATGGAATTGGAGTGATTCTGTTGGAAATTTCAGGTGTTCTTGAGGGTGGAAAGCATTAGTTGGCAAACAACCCAGCCAGGGCACATACCTTTTCATTTGACCTTCTGGGAAGACCTTGGAATGCCTGTCCCACCTCATGCTTTTAAGTGTTATCTGGGGTATGTGCAGAAATGACAAGGGTGTCTGTAGCATGTGGTCAGTGACACAGAATGAGCAGGTGGCCCAAGGTTCCTCCCACAGCATTGGCAGCCTAAAATCAGATGCACACACTCTGCCGGTGTTCACCATTTCAGAGGAGTTTTCCAAACCGGGGTGTCTACCTAACAGCCCGAATGCTTTTCGCCTTTGAACTCCTAGCCACGTGACCCCATAGCAGCCCACATGATCTCAGAAGCACATAAGTCATACTTCCTTACAATAATCTCTGCAGAACAATGAGATGCAAGCAAGCTTACAATTTTTGCTAAGAAACCTGTCTTGCCTTGTGCCCTTATGGGGGTAACCTATTGAAGGAAAACACACTTAATTTAATCAACTGTGGCAGAAAGGTAATTTCCTGGATTCTTCCAGGCTTTCTGTTTTATCCACTCATTCTCTGAATGTCGGTAGAGTTTCTCCTCTGTTACAATGTTTCATTTTACTGCCCTCCACAGTCTTCTTTGAAGGCTTTTGTATCTTTCTGGTTTTCTCCATTTCTTAATGAAGCTGGCCTCTCCTAACAAAGTGTCCAGCAGATACTTGAGAAAAGGAACTTGGGATGTCATAAACTGGAATGGGTTCTTGGAAGTTAATGGAGATGGGCTTTATGAAGTGGGCCCACAGAACTGGAGAAACGACTAAAGAAATACAGAACAGACATTAGTATGATTGATAGAAATTTTGGCTCAAAATATTTGATATTTTATGGTCATGTGGTAGTTAGGGTAAGTTCAGGGCCCAAAGGGAGTTTCATCATATCAGGAAGCATGTTCCTGTCTGTTCTGAAAGGGGTACTGTCTGTGCTCAAGACCCCTGCACACAGGGAGAGCAAGACCGAGGTGTCATGGTACAAAGATGCGCAGTCATGTCCATCCACACATCACACAGGATCGTGTGACAGACACGCCAGGAATGTGTGAGGCACCACTTGATGGCAGACTGGGAACGGATGGATCTAAGAGATGGTTAGAAAGAAGACGACAGAGTGTGCTTGGCGATTTTCTAGATGGAGAAAGAGAAAGGAGAGCAGGGGAAAGCTAATCAAGGATGACTCTCAGCTTCCTGCTGCTTCGTGAGAAGAGTTGAACCATGTAGGGTGGGTGCTGGAATCTGAGGCCAGTAATGAATGGGACAGATGGGATGAGTGTCTCTGAGCTGCCTGCTGGAGACCCTGGTGGGATTTCTAAGCAGAGAATTCTAGCCGGCACTAATATGCATCAGAGAGAGAGAGACAGACAGACAGAGAGACAGAAAGGCAGAGATAGACAGAGAGGCAGAGACAGACAGAGAGGCAGAGACAGAGAGACAGAAAGGCAGAGACAGACAGACAGACAGAGAGAGATCTCAGAGTAAACCCTACACCACTTTCCTGTAGATAATACTGGGGTGATTAGAGACACCCTGTGGTTGTAGGTAGAATCATAGATACTGAGATTTCTGGGCAGTGGGTGTTCAGTGAGACCCTTTGTGGCATAAAGGAGTGTTTCATGCTTTTTGTAAACTTAGACTTTGTACTTTTCTTGCATAAGAACCCAGACAATTCTGCTTTCCCTTTTATTCCCCTAACTGGACTCAACTTTACTAACCCAGAACTAGCACAGGGTCTCTTGTTCTCAATGATTTATTAAAGAGGAATGTCCCAACAGAGGCATTCTGGGAGCTGAGGAACAGAGATGAGCACCCTTGACCCCAGCTGCCACACGTCTGCTGTGAGCTGGCCTTTGCTCTAGGATAAAATAGTTCTGCAGAGTTTACAACCAGGCTTTTCCAAAATGGTTAGTTTTGGGATTAGTCAACTTTTATTGAAATTGCAAACCCAATAGCATAACAATACTTCATAGCATATGAATAGAAAATAAAATTTTCTACCCCTTTTTTTTATTTTGAGATTATAACACCCATTTTTTTGTCAGCTTCCAAGGCCAGCTTGGCTCCTTGATGGTGTTGCCCTTTCAAGTGTAGGAATCTCCCCTGGACAGGCTTCCTGGAGACTCCTGCACACTTCCTGCCTACTCAAGAGGAAGCACTGGGGAGGGGCCGGCCTTGGGACTTGCAAAGAGGCCGCTTCCTTGTGAAACATGGAAATGCTATGAAGCTAAGTCAGCTGGAATTCTAACAAAAGAAACGAGTCTGGCTGAAAGCAATAAACACACACACTTGCACACACACACACACACACGTGTGCGCGCACACTCTCTATGATGGTGGGAGACTTGAATGGCCAAACAATAAAAATACTTCTTCAGAAGGGAATGAGGTCTAAAAGTATAGGCTGTACATGGGTCATGTTTCTGTAATTCAGCCAAGCGACTCTGGGCAAGCTATTTAGACTTCCTGAATCCCAGGTGTCTCATATATTTTAATAGAGAGATCTTAATAGTTGTTGAAGGGATTAAGTGAGATAACTTATATTAAAAGCTTAGCTCTGTGGCTGGCACAAGGCAAAATGCTCATCATCAAAATAGTAATTATTAATTACCCTCCTTTGCCTATAGGAAATGAAGAGGCTTCAAGAATAGGAAAGATCCAGCTGGAGTGGGTGAAGGCCGTGCCATTTGAGGCGATGTTGTAGAGAGAGAGAGAGACTCAGAGAAGAGTCTCCCTCCAAGCTATTGATCTATGAGGTGCCCTGGGGAGGGAAACCGGTCATCTCAGTATCACGTGACTGAATTCTGCTAAAGAGCCAAATGCTCTTTCCTGACAGAACACAGGGAAAGGCTCTCTATCTTCCTGTTCTTGGAAACAAAAGGGATTTTATACACTTTTTCTTTGCAATGAAAACATCAAAGGACTTTTTTGAATTCATTTAGTGTCACTTAGTATATTTGTGCCTGTGTGTATGCATGCAAGCATGCCACAGTACTCATATGGAGGCCGGAGGACAATTTGGGAGTGCTGGTTTCCCTCCTTCACTGTGTGGGCCCCAGGCTCAAGGCCTCAGGCTTGGTGACAAGTGCCTTTACCTGGAGACCCATCTTGCTGGTTCAGCATCAGAAAACATCAGAGCTTTTATGCTTATTTATTTATTTATTTATTTTGGTTTTTCGAGACAGGGTTTCTCTGTGGCTTTGGAGGCTGTCCTGGAACTCACTTGGTAGTCCAGGCTGGTCTTGAACTTACAGAGATCCGCCTGCCTCTGCCTCCCGAGTGCTGGGATTAAAAGTGTGCGCCACCAACGCCCGGCTACGCTTATTATTTTTTAAGGCTACATTTATTAGGGTTTTGAATTACCTTTGGCAACTCGTACCTAGATGGCAGGCACTAGGGAGACGGGGCCTCAGAGTTTCTCCAGTAAATGCCGAAGAAGGCAGACCACTCAGAATGCAGGGTGGAGTGACACTAGCCCTGAGTCAAAACCTAAGGAAATGGTGCATCACATCTCTGCAGAGAGGTGACCATGCTAGTCCTGCACAGAGCCACTACAGCCAGGGAACTGAATTTACCGTCAGTGAGCCCCATGCCCAGGACAGGAACGGCAGCCATGGCCCACATCTTCAGCCATGCTCAAGCTCTCAAGAACGTATCAAGCAAGGACCACTAATGAGAAACACGAACCCCAATGTCACTGTCACTGGGAATAGTGACAGCATGGGCCTGCAGAGTAGAAATAACTACCAGTGGCTCTTGAGAGTTGGTTGACAAATAATGCTAAGTAATGGCGTTAGTGAGTGGAGCTTGCTGTTCCCTGTGAATTTTTTTTTATTAACCCACTTTTGCTCCCTTTTCAGCTCTTCCATTTTTTTTAATGCTCCAAAAGGACAGTCAGACCTAAGAAACTGGCTGGAAGCTCAGAGGGGATCTGAGCCATAACTCGGGGGACCTCTGAGGATACAAGCAGCCCTCACAAATGACAGCCCTAGATGCTTTGAAAGCTCAATTCAGATGGGCAGTGAGTGTAAAGGGGGGGGGCTGCCCGTGGGTGAAAGAACATGGAACAAAGTGAATGAGGGCACTCAGAACCTCACCCCAGACTCTGCGAGAGTGCTGGGAAATGCCTTGCACATGAAAGGAGAGCAGGGGACGGGTGCTGGCCAGCGCAGCGACAAAACCACCAAGAGTGAGAGACTAAAAGCAGCTTCCACTGAGGAGCAGGGGTGGCCTTGGCTGCAGGGCAGTCGGCCCTGGAGAACCCAGGACCTCCCAACAATCCTCGGGCCTGAAGTGAACTGCCTCTTGTGTTTGGCTCCAGCTCAGGGCCTGGTTCTTCCTAATAATTCAATTTCAAAGCCAGGTAACTTCGGTGTCTCTCGGGGATGAATCACTAATTGTACCAGGTCATGCCGTCACTTTAAATAATCTGTGAGAATTTCAAAGGAAGAAGGTCAATTCTGAGAGGAAATCACATTTGGACAACTAGGAACGATCTGATTTTAGGGAGTGTGGGGTAATTGTGAAGAGAGGATGTTGTTACGGTGTGGATTCGAGACTCCCTTTTGCTGTCTTATCCGACTATTATCCAAGCATGCTACAGGCCTAATTTTATTTTTAGCACATTTCTGTTTCCATGCATGGGTCTACTGGCAGTTTGGTTCATCTCTGCTGATATATATGCTTTTGTAATCTGAAAACTCGGTTAGTACAACGCACGCGTGCGTGCACACACACACACACACACCATCAGCCAGGTAAGGTCTGTATAGAATGCAACCCTTACATCCTTCTGAGATCTTTCCTCCTTCGATGTCACAGAATCCGAATTGTTTTCACAAGCTGCTAGGTCACGTCACAGATGCCAGCAGCTGCTGTTTCCTCCATCAGCTCTCATGACAGCCTCTCACCACACAGAGCTTAAGCAGAGATCTTCAAACATGAGGAAGTATGAAATCCCCTTACTTTAAGCCCTCCGATGAAAAAGAGCCCAAAGATTAAAGGGAAATAAAGTGCATACCAGCCAGATGGACCTTGCTTGTGTTCCGATTCGAACAAAGCAAAATGAAAATTGTGTGCACATTTAACTTTTACACATAGGCGTGTTGTCTAATCACTAGAGAGCAGCGTTTAAGGAATCATTCAATGTTCCAGTGTGATCCACATTGAATTATTTATGTGGAAAAGAGACAGAATTAAGAGTTTGCAGGACAATTATGGGGAGGCGTGCTTAGCTGCCAGAGAGCTCAGATGGCATATATGAGGTTCTAGATAAATCCACCATGGTAGTGCAGACTTGAGTCCCAGTCCTGGGTGGGGATGGGTGGAAGTGGTAAGAATAGAAGTTTGGGGGGCTGGAGAGACAGCTCAGAGGTTAAGAGCACTGGCTACTCTCCCAGAGGTCCTGAGTTCAATTCCCAGCAACCATATGGTGGCTCACAACCATTTGTAATGGGATCTGATTCCCACTTCTGGCGTGCAGGTGCACACGCAGACAGAACACTCAAAATACATAGCGTAAATAAAAAAATTCAAGAATAGATTTTTCAAAGTTGTTCTCAACTCCATAGCAAGTTCGACACCAGCCTGGGATACACAAGACTGTTTCAACAACAAGACAGGATCAAGAACAGTTGGGAAGGCATCTATGAAGAGGTGGGCGGGATGTGGAGGGGTCAAGGACACTGCTTGTTGGAGGTGGGCATTGCCCACATGAGGTTTTTTTTTTTCCTCCCAGCTCTTTTCCTGCAGTTGGAGGGTGTTTAACGGCAGCCGCTGTTAAAAGAGTCAACAGACAAAGCCCTCCACTGACTCGCCTGAGTTCCTTGGGTGAGATCCAAGGCTGGGCAATTTCCATAGCTTCAGCTCTAGCCTCCTGCTGCTGTCAAATCCACCATGTCTGTTTCTGCGAAGCTCGGAGCTCTTCCCTGGCCTAGGATCTTTGTGCATGTTTGGCTCTCAGCTGGGGGTGTGGTTTTTGCGGGTGGTCCTCTGGCCAGGGACTCCTGAGAGGCTTTCCTTATCCTGTCACTCACAGGTGCTGCCTCTCATCCCCTTGCTTCCGTTTCCCCCCCCCTCCCCCAGTATTGTCTCTGTCTTCCCGTCTGTGCCAGACTTCCTGTGACACATGCCCCTTCAGAACTCTTGCTCCTTCCACACAAAGTTGGGGATACAACAGAGTGTGCAGGGCGGGGCAGAGCGTGGGGGGGTTATTCATCTGTTGGATGAATAAACAAACATTAATTACCTCCAGTTCCCCTCCCCACACAACAATGCAGAATCCACCTTTGTGTGGCTGGCCTTTCCTCTTTCCTCCCTTCAGTTAGACAGAGAGGAAGGGAGAGATGAGGTCAATTGTTTCCTCAGTCCCTCCCTCCCTGTTTCTCTCTGGAAATTGAAGTGGGAAAAAATGAGGGAAGAGGGAGCAAGCTGCCTCCCACCTCCCCCAGGAAGACCCCTGTTAGTGCTGGTACTGTAGGAAGCAGGGGGGGAAAGCAAACACCCACCCTCCCCCATCTCTCTGTCTTCCTCTCTCGTTGGCTTAAAAACTACCCCGGTTGTCAATAACTCGATGAGCCCTCAGGGAATAAGCCCGGAATAATGAAAATAAGCTTGTTACCCTTCTGACCTTAAAGGTATCTATTTTTCTTTCTTTCCCCACAGCCCTTTGCCTCCTCCCCAGGTGGGTTTCTTTGCGTTGACAGAGGCCATACCAACACAGTCCCTTTGGATGTTCTAGCCAGTGCCATTAAAAATAAAACACAGATGCTGCTACAATGTTAAGTCTCTGTCCGTCAGCCCCATAGAACAATTCTGCCTAAGGGCGCAGAGACACAGAAGTCAAGGGGTTAAACTCATTTTCAATTTGCCTACAGATGGATGCACCCAGCTTTCCCTTTATCTGAGAAGCCTGCATCCATAGGACCGCAATAACAAATATTCAGGAAGCTGCATTCAATGTGAATTGTAACAAAGGGAATTAGCCACAGTGTGTGAACAGTAACTTTAAATAGCAGAAGTGACAAAGGCATCGGGGCTGATAAAAGAAAACCGGTAATTACTGTATCAGTGCCCTTTGCACACGGAGTTTCAAAACTGCATTAAAGGGCTCTTCACAGGTCTGCCTTCCCTTTCTCCCATCAAAATAGAGCAAAGTAAAACATAGCAGAGGCCAGCCGCATCTCTGGACCATTTGAGCAAAAACAGTGTTCTCAGACACAGTGCAGTTTCTAATTGCAAAATTTAATTGTAGAAAAACCTTAAGCTATTTTTGTAAGGGCCTGTTTTCACAGCAGCAGCCCGGGAGAGGAAGGGGAACATAGTCCACATGTCTCAGCTTTCCTGCAGGAGCAGTGGACTAGACCCTTTCTCTTTAATATTTAATCTGAGCTTTATTAATTCTTCTAGACACGAAGAGCTGGGCATCTAATACATGGCCACCTCTAAGACTGTGTGGAGCCCTGCTCCTGGGATGTGAAGCCCTCGGAAGGCCTTTTGGTCGTGAGCCTTTATTTTTTGCTATCATTTTAGTTCAGCTGTGTTTTTCTTTTTAAGTTTCAAAAAGCCTTGATTGGAAGAAAACAAACCGAAAGCACTCGTGCCCCATGGTGTGGTTGGAGAATAGAAAACCATAGGCGTCCTTCCTCCCACCCACAGCAGCCGGACGCTGCAGGCGGTAAGACATGCCCGAAGCATGCTTCTCCTTGAAATGGAGGTGCCTTGGGACCTTCCCCCTGTCTCCCAATCCCTGCTTCTGCTGGCTTGATACTGCCTTCTCATTCTTAGCCAAATCTTTTAAAAAGACTCATTATTTCTAAGGTGTGTGTGTGTGCATGAGAGAGAGAGAGAGAGACAGAGACAGAGACAAAGAGACAGAGACAGAGAGAGACAGAGACAGAGAGAGACAGAAACAGATACAGAGAAAGTGCAATACCCACAGAGGCCAGAGGTGTCAGGTTTTCCTGCAGCTCCAGTTGGAGGCAGCTGTGAGCTGCCTGACATGGGTGCTGGGATCCAGCTTGGGTCCTCTGTGAAAGCAGTGCTTTCTCTCCACTCACTGAACCTCCGCTCCAGCCTCCATTAGCTAAACTTCTTGTGCAGGCTGAATGTCACCATGTGAGTATCTTAGTGTAAGGGCAATGAAATCTATGGGAAACTGGGAATGTCTAGAAAAACAGCCACCTAAAGGAGACACATAGCTCGGTCTTCTTTTGAGGACATGTCCAGCGAAGGAGGAAGACACAGCCAAATGATTCTAGGGGGGGTGGAACCAAGGTCTGTAGATGGGAGTTGTGTGAGGTTTCATGGCGATGCATTCATGATTCAATGTACGAATGTTCCTAGAATTGGTGTTGCCTGTTGGCAAATGGAGACAGACGGGTGGTCTTGTGTACTGGAGAACTGTAGGTTCCTGCGTGCTCCAAGGTTGTGGAATGGATTTCCCATCGTCAGAGACATTGCTCAAAAAGCCTAGAACAGAGACTGCTGTCTGTCCTGGGGACTGGTTGGAATGAATCTCCGGGAAACGATTGCATTGTTGGGGTACCACTTCCCAATCTCATTTACACACTTGAGATCTGCTGAGAAGCCATGGGCGTGAAAGGACAGGTGGAGTCTGTCATTTCTATATCTGTGGTTAAGGAAGTCCTCCTCCCTGTCCTCCTCTATCTGCAGTTTGAGGCTGAGCAAGGTGAGGCCCTTGTGGATGTTGCAGTCACGAGAAAGAAGGAGGTTCTGGCCTGAAGGCTTCCCACAGATCAGGCACTGGCCTGGGCTGCTACAGATGCCATCCTTAAGCCCTCAAATTCAGGCTTTCCTTCTCTTTACACAGAAATTAGCCAATTAGTATTGCTCTCCCTGACTTAAGTCTCCCAAGGTCCCTCACAATGCAAATAAGGAGACAGATGATCCCAAGTAAGTGTGGATTGCTTCTGGGACGTATGGATTATACAACAATTCTGGAAATTTTTTGTTTTCCAGCATTGATTTTACCTAGGACAAATGTTTCTGGATCTCCCTCCCCCCACCCAGCCCCCTGCCCAGCTCTAATTGAGAGCCTTTGTTCTGGTCATTTTAGTCTAACCTCCTCTAACAAAGGAAGGTCTAGCTGAGCAAGGGAATAGCCCTTCTCTTCACATACATTCTGTTTTCAGCTGTGTTTCCTGGGCAGTGTTGGGCATACTCAGTCACAGATTATCTTGAGACAGAAAGTAGTAGCGTGGCAATTTCGCCAGTGACTGAAGGATGGGGTAAGCATGCAGAAGCAGCCGCTGAACAGCTCAGAGTATTGTCTTCCCAGACTCTGCAAGGCAGCTGAGGGTCTGAGCCGAGAAACCAGGTCTCTTCTGGGCACACGTCACTCTCTTCCTCCCCTCTGAAGGACACTGAATTTCCTCACAGTCGTGGAGGCCAGAAGCATGCTCAGGACCAAAATAGCCCTGCAGAGAGAGATCCTAACCTTGGTTAAACACACAGCACTGTTCCACCGTCCATGGCAATAAAGACACTTATGTCCTGGAGTTGTTAGGGTGGAATGCATGGGCCACCTTTTGCAGACTAGGACCAGGGACAAGATGACGGGCCAACGGGATGACTCCTACAGAGGGGGAGGGGACGGGGTGGGCGAGGACGGGGGGGTGGCCAGCTTGTTTTCCTGTGGTGTGCTCAGTCTCGTCTGTACATATGCGCAGACCCGTATTTAGAATTTGTCCAGGCAGAGAGTGTTGATCCACAGTAGGTCTTGCTTGTCGCATGGAAGATACTGAGGGGAATTGGGGCGTTCAAAGCCAAGTTTATATCGGGAGCTTGCTTCTCTTCTTCTCACAAATCTGCTAAGAGATGGAGATCTGCCTGATGTGGAAGTGAAGTCTGCCCGTCAAGGACACGGAACATTTGCGTCCTTCTTCTACAAGTGTCTGTCATATTGGCAGGCAGATGTGAGACTCATGTAGAGCCCCCGTGGTGGGTCAATAATGTCAATATGGTTTTGAGTTTACATTCAGCTTTTCTTTGACTAAGGAGGCAGCTATTATGTATAATTAAGGCTTGGGAAATAGTGTCAGCACTTTTCCTTAGAGAAACGAATGAGGAAGATAGCTCCAGGGGCCCACGTCTGTGACAGCTGCTGGCTGTAACTCCAGGCTACACTGCTTGCTGCCCCGGAGACACGAGCTGTTCCGCTGGAATGAGTGCAGCCAGGAGCCTCTCCCTTCAGGGCGTTCTGCTGCACCCCCTCTTAGATGGGCCTAAATCCCAGAGACAGCCTAGTTACAGTTAAGGCTTAAGGTTTCAGTCCCAAAGCCCCTCCTTGCTCTGAACACCATCATGACCTGTCACCTCCATTCCAATGCTAACTCTCTGAGAATAGCCCAGCCACTGGCTGGCAGCCTCTCCGTCTGTGTCCTTGATGGCCAGCCATGTGTGACTCCTTGTGACTGCCCAGAACTGAGCCTGCGGTCCCAGGAAGGTCCGGTGTCTTCGGTGAGCACCCCTGTCTCTACCATGATTCCAGAGTGGCTCAGAGGAGTGTAAAGCTGTGAATGTGAGAAGGCCACTGTTCTAGTGGTGCTCCGTCTCTCCCCCAGATCTGGTGACCCTGAGAGCCCTTTGGCACCATTCTCCTGGCTCCCCCTAGTGGCCCAGGGAGCCACAACTAAAATTATTATTACTTTTAGATATTATAATTATATCCTTACACCTTCTCATTCCTCTTTCCAAATCCCACATGTCCCTCCTCGCTTTAACTTGATGGTATACCCAACGACATACATGACAAACCTCTTTCTGCAACCGGGACCACCCTGATGCTAAAGCCCAGGGTCCTGGGAGCTTTGGTGTTTTTCTGTACTATTCCCTGACAGTCATGTTTCCTGCCAGGGACCTTAGAGACCACTTGTTTGTTGTGTTTGGGGAGTCTTGTCTTTGGATTTGGTTTTAAAGACCACATGAGCCCATACTGCCCTGGAACTCATCCTGCAACTCAGGTGGGGTTCAACTTGGAATGACTGTATGCCTTAGTTTCCTGAGTGTTGACTGCCAGTGCCAACTGTGGCGGCAGCCCGTTGCGATGGGAAGTCCAAAGGCAGAAGGTGAGGAAACCATCAACTCTGACAACAGGTCTTGTGCCAGTCCTAAGCCCTCCAGATTTCTGGCAATTTGGGTAGAAGGTTTCATGGACAACACTGGAATGATTCTAGTGGACTTACATCCACACGGTTCTCAAACACCTGCAAGATACTACATCACCATAGATGAACCCAACTGACAACAGCCCTCACCACCATCCTCAGACTGAGGGCCTCAGGTTACCAGATCCCTGATGTTGCTGAGAATTTGTATGTATTTTTAAAGAAAGAGTAAGCAAGTTAAGTTTATTGCAAAGAAAAGTTGTATCTCTCTGCAGCAGTGGGTACCACAGTGAGGGGTTCCTGAAATAGGTTGCCCTGGGGTGAATTTTAACCTTCTTTTCCCTCTGTGAATGAATTTTTTCCTTACCAGAGAAAGAGGCATTTTCTATTAGACATAACTTAAAGGACCTTTGTTACAGAATGGGATGAGGGCATGGGAAGGGGCAGTTTGGGGTGGGCAAGCGTGGGGCATCTTGATTCAAGCTGGGCTGAGAGCCCGGCTCCAATGTTTACTAAACCATTGTGTGATCCTTATCCAATATCCATCATATGAACATTGTGCCTTCATCTCTGGGACTGGCAGAGATAAACTGTGAGCCTCTTAGGACCTTCACCGACTCTGTATCTACACAGACTGCTCTTACTGGAAACGAAGACAGGACACAAGTCTATACCTCTGTGACCTTTCATTTGGGCGCATTAAAGATTCCAAATTTTGCCAAAGATAAATTGGGTTTGGAAAATTAGTAAAAGGTCTTGTTACCATTTAGAGCCCTTGCCTACTGAGTCCCAGCTCTCTGAGATGATGGTTGATGCAACTGTTGGAAAGCAGAGGCTTAGCTCATGGGATGCTTCCACGGTGGACTCAGGGCGTACTTTATTTGTGGAAGGCTGATTCAATCCTGACCTGGCTATCTTGGGAAGCTGCAAGTGGCTGTGTGTGAGGTGAACTTCAGGCCCAAACCTGAAGGACAGGCGTCCACAGAGAATGAAGTTTCAAGTTACCCTTGGAAACTTCTGTGGGGGAATCAGGTTTTGAATTCATTCAAGGGAGCTGAACACGGGGAAGGGGTCTCTGAGGGAGACAGGCTGTATGAGCCAAAAGTAAGGAAACTGAATTATTGATAGGGAACACACACACAACATACCACGACTACACCACACCACACATACAATACACACTTGTGAGTAACTACACGCACACACAACACACATGTGTGAGTACACTATACACATACACACCACCACCACCCCACACATATAACACACACTTGTGATTAACTATACACACACACATAACACACATGTGCGAGTACACTACACACACACACACACAAATTGATGGTCTGTAAATCTTGCCATTTCACAAGCATTAAACACATGGTGGGAGGGTGGGAGACATATGCTTTAAATAGAAACCAGAGACATATTCTGTTGGGTTCCATGCCTGTGATGATGGTGTGTTGAATATTTAATCACCCATCTGAAAGGAGCTGTGGGAAGCCTGTGCTCCCAGGGGACAGAGGTGAGGCTCTTCAGCGGGGGCCAGATGCAGACGTCCAGGGTCCCTTAGCTCAAGGACTACACCATGGTCATGGGCTCCTTCTCTTTGTCCTGGCCTCTGCTCTCCCATGAACAAACTCCCTTTATTGCTGTCATTCCATGTTTTCCCCATGACCATTCCCCATGACCCAAACACAATGTGCTGTGTTAAAGGAGAAGGAACAGAAGGAGGAGTCATGTTGGAGGAACTCCGTGCTGTGTGGGTGTCAGGCTGTGTGAGAAGTACTAGCCTCGCTCCTCAGTTCTCCATCAGGTCGCCCACCCCAGCCTCAAAGGCAAGACAGGGGAGTACTCTCAGGTGTCTCTGGCTTGCGGGGTGGACGGAGTAATGCTCACCAGGCAAGACAAGGCGATCGCCATACAAAAAAGGTATCAGGGGAGCTGCCATCCATCCTCCACCAGAGATCAGTCAGGCTTGTCTCCTCTCTCGGCACTGCCTGTCCTCCGGTCTGCTCACAGGCCATCCCTGGAAGCCATTTGTTCCTCACTGGTCTTTTGGGTGCTGCGTGTTGGGTCGTCATTGGCTTAAGCACACTGCTGTGGTTGGACACCCAGGAACGCTGGCACTTCTCCGAGACTTTTATCGCCCCACTATGGGCTTCTGACAGCTGAAACATCTTACGAGAATAGCGTTGAGATGTGCAACGTGCCCTAAATACACAGAGTGCAGCAGCCAGGAAGCTGTGCTAATCGCGGCTTTGATGCTCTGCGAACTCCGCTCGCTTGGAGGCCCCATGTGCTTCTTGGGCTCAGCAGGCACCGTGCAGCGGATCCAGTTTTCCACTCCTCCCCTCGCGAGGACAGAAAGGAAAATCCTTTCTCTGCCCTTGCCTGGCCACTGCCTTTTCCTGGCCGTACTCCCTGGAGCCTCACGCCTCCTCCCTGCCCAGGGGTGGCCAAGGGTTAGGCTGGCTAGACCCAGCCAGACTTCGTCCCAAAGTTCCTGTGTCATTGGCCACCTTGCCTTGCAGCAGCGTCCTATTTTTAGTTCCTTGTGGCTGGTAG
Source organism: Mesocricetus auratus (assembly GCF_017639785.1). Taxonomy (NCBI): domain Eukaryota; kingdom Metazoa; phylum Chordata; class Mammalia; order Rodentia; family Cricetidae; genus Mesocricetus; species Mesocricetus auratus. Next base: position 46,822,109 of record NW_024429199.1, read on the forward strand.
TCTTGATTGGCTGTGGCAAGAGATGGACGTTCATCCCGACCTTCTCCCACAGAACAGGCAGAGAGAAAGCTGAAGATCTTCTAGGGGTGTAGGGCGCCCCAGCTCCCGCTACACTTAGAAACTGCTGGTGGAGAGCCTGGGTGCTTTGGTTTGATAAACAGTGTGGTGCCTCCTTTGATCTTCGGGTCCCATAGGTGCTGCAGCATGCAGGGAATTGCCAGCGGGCTGTCTGCTGTCTGTCACTAAGTAGGCTCATACTTTCTGTGGTAACTCCAGGTGTCCAGGAATGATAGTCTCTCTTAGCTCCTGGGTCCGGGAGCGCCCTCTTGTGGGTGAAAGAGCTTTTGCCTAATTTTTTTTTGTCTTTTTTTTTCTGAGTTCTTTTTACTTTTTCAGGGCCTCACAACTGCATACAATGTGTTTTGGTAACTTATCCCCCAGCCCCCCCAGCCTTTTCCCTGTTCCCCACTTTCCCTCCCTATTTTGTGCTTCTTGATTTGAAATCCACAGAGTCTGGCAAATGCTGCCTGTATGGGCATGCGTATAGGATCACCAGTTAGAGCATTCTTTTGTCTTTTTGAAAAACAAAACAAAAAAAAGGCTTGATTTTATTTTACTTTTATTTTAAGTGTTTACTCAAGCCATATCTTGAAATAAAAAAAATCCAGTCATGGTTTAAAGAGGAGAGGGAGCTGGAGAGAAAGATAGGTGGATTTATTATTCTTACTGATATCAGTAGCACCCTATCAAAGCTTCCACTGGGCCTGGTGATAGCCCATACCCCAGACATGGCCCCTTATCAAAGCCCAGAAATCCAAGGCAGAGCTTTTGTTTTGTCCAGGCAGCTTATACTAATTATATATTAATTACACGATGCTCGACCCATAGCTCAGGCTTATTACTAATCAGCTCTTACAACTTCTGTCAGCCTATTTCTATTAATCTATATTTTGCCACATGGATTGTGGCTTCCCCTGTCCTATAGCATCTTGCTTCCCCAGTGGCTGCTTGTCTCTCCTGACTCTGCCCTTCCTCTCTGAATTTCAGTTTGCCTAGCCTTACTCTGCCTTGCTATGGGCCAAATGAGCTTCATTATTAGCTAATGAGATAGCACGTATTCACAGCATCCAGAAGGATCATCCCACAGCCAAGCCCCTTGGCCCCCCCCTTATCTCTGCCCCTTGCTACCATTCAACCACCAAACCCAACCAAATGTTCTCTCCCTTGTACATTTATCTTTGAGAAGAGCTCCCTCCTACATCACCTTCATGTAGCTTTTCTCTGGTGCATGACAGGGCAAGAGTAGCGTAGACAGTTAATGTCTGTGGTCCTCTCGCTGGACGCCAGGCTCTGCTCAGCATTCCACGTGCCTCGGTTTACTGAGTCCTCACAAGAACATCGACATCCATAGCATGAAGTGCTGGGGTGCTCACAGGGACGTGGAGGCTGTAGGAGAGTAGGAGACAGGTCTCAGAGTGTGCCCCTTCCCCTTCCTTCCCTACCCCTTCTCTCCTCCTCTTCATTCTTTCCTGTTGTCATTATCACTGTTGTCCAGATAGGGTGCCAGCAGCATGCCTGGTTTCCAGCTTGATATGTAGCCAGGACTGACTTTGAACTATCCAGCCTCTGAGCTCTGGCTTTCTGGGTGCCTGGTTACAAGCGTGCACCATCTCCATCCGCTGCCTCACCTCCTGTCTGTCTCTGGGCCACTGTGTCTGAGTTTTCCTCTTCCTTACGACTGGGAGCATCCTCCCCGTGCTTGCTCCGAGTTAAACTGTGCTCAGAGGATGGGCACAGCCCAGCAGCAGTATGGAGTCTGATTATGACTTCAGAGCTTAGAGAGGGCGTACAGCAGGCAGCACATGAGCAAATATTTTACTTATTCAAGTATACATTGCATCACAAGGTGCGCCTGGCCTCTGCACCCCTGCCCTGCACACTGCCATGAAGCCTCATTGATAGCTATGCGATAGTGTTCTTCCTCTGTGGGCAGAGTACAGCACCCTCAGCTGGACAACTCTGGGATGCCCTAAGTGAGAATGGATACAGATGTCCTGTGATTTGTTTTTCCAAGGAAGTAGAAGGGCCACCATCAAAGGTCCCACCCACAGGAAAGGATACTTTGGATGATTTAAGTGGCCTGACAAGGAAAGACACGCTATGCCTTCACATAGAGCTCGTTTGCCCTCTGGGGAGGATATTTGAAATTTTCAGGAATGGATAAGAGACACGTTGGTTGACAAGACTTAACAAACCCCCCGATATATGCCCGGTTCTGGGAACCTAACAAGAAATAGAAGGGCAAGACATTCCTGCCTTCAGAGAGGACAGAGAGTATGACAAAAATGGAGAATGGAGTGACAGAAGCGCTGGGTAGACTGGAGGTGGAGGGAAGGGACAAACTCTGCACTGCCACAGAGGCCGGGAAAGAGAAGGTCCCTGCTCGTTTGCAGGGGAGACTCGAACGAGTGTGGAAAGGCAAGGAAGAGCCTGCAGCTTGCAGCTTCCTCTTCGGGAGGGAGTGTGAGGAAGCAGAGGCCTGGGGGCCCTGGGGACACTGAGCAGCCCTAGGAGTGAGGGGGACATAGGAGAGTGGAAGGCAGAGACCACTTGTTTCTGTTCTGCATGGAGGACGGGCTGTGAAAATGCTCAGAGAAGGCGATGATGGCTGGAGAGTGTGTCCTCGGCCAGTGGTGGGCTTTCCTCGTGGGCAGGGAGCCTTGTGTAGCTGGCTTGGCCTCTGCTCTAACATACGAAGGGGATTGCTAGGCGTCTGAATTAAACAGTTTGTTCTTACGTCCGTTGGAAATTCCCAAGGAAGAGCATTCCTTTCTGTTGTAGGTCAAGGTTTTGGATCCCATGGTAAATTATCCAAGGAGTCTTTTGGATCAGAACTTCTAAATCGAAAAATGTCAGGGTTCTTAAATCAATGTTGTGCATGGCCGCAAAAGCTGTTTGCTGGGGTTTCCCCTTTCTTTTGTTAAATTATGTATTATTTGAGTAATAAATGCTTTCTTGTAGGGAAAAGAAAGAGACTTGGCGGCTGAGATATGAGCTGCCAATCTTGCAGAACTCTGTGAAACAGAGGCCTCCCTCCCCTCTGACTGACTCAGCATGCTGAGGACGCTGAACATTCCTATTTCTTTCTCCTTGCTATTTCCTCCCCCTCCCTATTCTTGTGTGTGTGTGTGTGTGTGCATACGAGTGTGCTTGTGTGTGTATGTGGGGTGGCACACGTATGTGTAGTGTATATATGCATGTGTGGCCAACACATGTTCAGAGGCCGCAGGCGGTCATTGGCTGTCCTGTTTCATCTTTACCACCTCATTCCCCTGACACGGGGCAATCTCACTGCACCTGGAGTTATGAAGGCAGTCTGCAAGCCCTGGCAATCTTCCAGCCTTACAGCTCTCGGGCTACAGGCACACACCGTGAACATCGAACACGGGTACCGGGGACTTGCATTCAGGTCATCATGCTTGCATGGCAGGCACCTTAACCACTGAATTATTTACTGGTCACTCCCTATTCTGGTCACTCCCTATTCTTTTTTATTTTTTTATGGAAACTTTCCACGAGTAACGCATAAGTGAGCATTTCTTCCGCAAAGGATTCTGGGGTGTCCGCGGGTCCTTTACATCTCTCCCAAACACACACCTTATTTCTTTACCCATTTGCTTTGCTGAATAATGACCATACAGTCTGTGTCGTAGTCATCGAATCTACACGCTTTGAGAAACTTGGGATTTAATGCATATGCCCCGAGGATGCCTGCCCCACCATCAAAAGACCCAGCGCTTCCAAGAGCCTGAACGTCCTTGTGTTCCTCTGCGTTCGGCTGTCCCCACATGAAGTCTGTCCTCTCCACGTCTGAAAGTGCGTGGTGCTGTGCGGCTGACTGCAGGCAGACCACTGACGACAGAACTGGGGACCTGCTCACCTCCATGTCCACTCTCTGCCCCTGGCCCCCGTCCGTCCCCGACATCCCTCCCCCTCTTCTACTCCTACGAGCGTGGTTGCTTCAGGTGCATCATCCAAGGGAAATGTGCCGTCTGCACACCTTGTCTGTTGAAAACCTCACAGCAACCAGGCATCTTGTCAAGTTTCCCCACTGAAGCCCGGCTACCCTCGTCTCAGCGTTCCCTAAGGTGAAGACCATTCCTTGCTTTCTTTCTCCCTTTTAGATTTCACCTACTAAAGGGTTCTTGCTTTATGGTTTGTTCTCAGTATATCTCCCTATTGATATTTGTGGATTATATTTGAACAGCCCATCTGAATTCAAACATTGTAAAATAGTGGTCAGTCACCATGAAGGCAGAACCTCAATGGTTTGGACAGCGTTTTGCTGGACGTAGTATATAGCAGCCAATTTCAACTACAGTTACATTCTTGTTTCTTCAATGGGCATTGAGACCTCTATTTCCCAGAAGTGCTGAAGGCCTCCAGAGTTCAATTTTCTGCACGCCTTGCTTTTAAATCTTGAGGTCATTTAGGATCTTGACATTTCATAGTCATCACTTAGGAGCTTGTAGAGATAGTGGGATGAGTTGTCTCAGCTTATGCACTAAAGAAAACCCCTGTTAACGAATGAATGCAAAGTTACAATGGTCTGTGTGCCAGGGAAAGATAAATTGCCAAACAGAATTTGTGGATGAAAAAAAATACCACCATCAATTTGTAGGGATGGATACAATTTAGAAAAAGAAGTGTCAGTGAAAAGCTATTTTGTATTTGCTCAGAAGTTGAAAGGAGAATTTAAAACCACACAGAGTCCCCAAGGCTCCGATTAATAGCCTATTCCCTGTGTTTGATTCTTGCAAAGTGAAGGTATTACGCTACAGAGTCTCCTAAAATTAAGGAGATGTGGATAAAAAATATCACATGTGATTTACACATTCTTCAGCTTCTTTGTGAACCTTCTAAGCCTTGAAGCTTTTCTGTTATTTATTTATTTATGGCTTGTATTGGTGTCAAGAGAGCGGTATGCTCACATTTTAACTTTGGTGTGTTAGTTTTTCCCCAGGCTGGAAAACAAACCAAATGGTCTGATATTCTTGGTTTTATGTGTACAAAAAAGAGTAATAATAATCTCTGCTGGTCTTCCTTTGTCTCTGGGTTTACAACTTACCACATTAAAGACAGACAAGTTCAGCGAGGGCCTCCAGGAATCCATTCTCCTCTGTCTGCTCTGCAAGTTGCAGCTCAGGGCTGTGACATCCTACGTGGTCCTTCCCTTCGGCTGCTGCATCAATTTCTGCTACTTTTCCCCTTCATGCTCTGCTCTTTCTCTTGGCTTCACATTTTTCCCCTATGAGGATTCAGCTCTCTGCTCTAGTTCAATTTTGCTACAGGCAACTCTCTTGTAATTTTCCTACGTTGGGGACACCTCAAACATTAGAGGACTACCATGTTCTCTGGACAGCATGACTCTCATGTGTCTCAGTGGAGCAGCTTTAGAAACGCTGCATCTTCCCCATCAAGAAGTAGTGCTGTCCATAGATCCTGTGCCAAGCATAGAGAACAACAATTCTGAGATCTGGTCTAGGCTGAGATTGTGTCCTCTCTCATGGCCCCTCACATCCAGGGCACAGTCATCTTTTCTGTTCAGAATCTCCCTTCTTAGGAGTCTCTCTCTTAGTCACTGTTCTCCTCACTGTGGCAACGTATCTGACAAAGGCAGCGTGGCAAATGAAGAGTTGATTCTGGCTCAAGGTTTGAGGGCTACAGTCCCCCATGGCAGAGAGGCATGAGGTGTTAAGTGGCCGATGTCACGAGTCTACTGTCACCAGCAGAGAGCCATGAATTTGGTGCTCGGATCATTTTCTCTTTCTGATGCAGTCTGGAACCCTGGTCTATGGAATTGTGCTCCTTGCATACCTAAGATTGAGTCTTCCCTGGCTGTTTGGGACTCTCTGGAGAGGCCCTCACAAACAGGCTGGGGTGTGTCTCCTAGGCGACTCCAAATTCGGTCAGGTAGGCAGTGAGGACCAAGCATCAAGGAGTCTAATTCCAAGTGGGCAGAGTAGGTGAGGATGGAAGTGAGCATGAGAGAGGCAGAAACACTAAGATCAAATAGTTCACAGAATCTGAGCCAAACTGCCAACTGCAGGGACACTAGCCTTGGCCCTTCTATTTTGCTTGTGTTTTGGTGTCTAAGCATGGCTGTATCTGTCTGTCTTGTGTTGCTGTGTGCAGCACAAGTCAGGCAGCATATAAAGGAAAATAACTTCTTAAGTTCTGGAGGCTGGAAATGCAATACCATTGCACAGACACCACTCCACGACAGCGTGTCATCCCATGTTGGAAAGCAGTATTTAGGGCTCAGAGAGATGCCTTGGTGGTTAAGAGAGCCCACCATTCTTTCAAAGAACGTGAGTTCAGTTCCCACCACCACCATCATGGTGCGCCCTGAAAAATCTGTAGCCACAGCTCCAGAAGACTAGACCCTTTTCTGGATTTGGTGTGTACCTGCAGGTGTACACACACACACATACACACACACACACACACACATCCACACTCATGTGAGCCTATACATACACACACTTCCATGCACACATGTGCACACACATACACATGCATACCTGTGTGTGCCCGTGTACACACGCATACCAATGTACATGATACACACATAGACACATGCAGACATATAGATATATATACACATGTGCACACACATATACACACATGCACCCTCATACATAAAAGCGCACACATACATGCACAAGTACACAAATATACACACATACCAATAGAATAAAAGTATCTTTTAAGAACATTTTATGTTGTATTCTATATGTGGTCCTGCTCTATGTCAGTCATCATGAAGGACAAAATATTTTTAAAAATCCGGAAGTCATGTGACCCACCTGGGAGGAGGTCATGACCCAAGGCAAGAGACATATGTCTAGGCAGATGGCTGCTCTAGAATACGGTAGCTTTACAGACATGGGTGAAGATGGAGCACTCACTCCAGAGCTGTATTACCAAGTGGAATGCATGGGACTTCTGGTGTGTAATTGTGTCATCCTGTGTTTGTGACACTCTGGGATTTACAAACCTTCAGTGTTCTAAGAAGACTCTTCTATTTTATTGAATTTTTCATGTTTCACTGAGGAAGCATGTGTTGGGTACTGTAGCTGTGGCAAGCACTGTACCAGCTGCTTGGAACCAAGGAAATGATTGATTCTCCTTTAATCATTTCCTGCCCTTGAATGGAGATGAACCTACAGCAGGTTCAGCTGTGATCTCAATACAGACCTGCTGGAGGACAGGAGGGGAATGCTGTAGATCGTGGATGTGGAGATACTGTCAGAGACTAGGAACTAAAAACTGGTATAAGGTTAGGGTAAAACTTGGTGTCATAGCACTTGACTAGCATGCCCAAGACCAATTGAATGCCCTGAATTGAATAAATAGAACAGGACATCAGAATTGAAAGTGAGGTGTTCCCTTCAGTGCTAGATAAAAGATCTGTGACATTATCACCAATATCACATAGCTCTTCAAATTTAGTGGCTCCCAGTGGCTTGGGCCCTTGGTACAATTGTCCGTAATCTTGACAGTGGTCCTAGGTGGTAGGCATCATCTTGCTTTGTACATGAAGAAGCCAACTCAGATATTGACATGGTACAACTGGTAAATCTTATCTGTGGAGTTTCCCTTTGGCCCATTAACACACCCCAAGTCTAGTGGGGGAGCGTGTGGAGAGACGAAGGCAGGTGGGAATGGAGAAGTGAGGAGGTAGAAGAGATCTCTGATGACAGGAGGGACGGGGGGCCAAGGGGGCTATTCACAGTCTGCTGTTGTAAGCCTTAGAGCTTCCAAGAGTATTCCTCACGGCAGGTCATTGATGGGGGATGTCCTTGTGTGTATATGTTTCTCTTACTGGTTGAAGAATGAAACACTGTTTGGCCAATGGAGGCAGGAAGATAGGCGGGACTAGGAGACAAGGAGAATTCTGGGAAAGGTAGGTAGAGAGGCGCCACGGGGAGATGCCATGTAGAGACTGGGAGGATAGGACATACCAGGTAAGAAGATGAGGCCATATAGAAATACATAGGTAAGTACTTATGGGTTAATAATTAAGACAGAGGTAGCCAGTAAGAAGTCCTAGCCATCAGCCAAGAGTTTAATAAAGTCTCTGTGTGTTTGTTTGGGGCTGAGAACAACAGTGGGACCCGGCAGACAAGGAACTCCAGCAACATTTCATGTCTGATTCAAGATGTTCAGTTACCAGCAAGAGGACTTGGAGGATAATAGTTCTGATCAGAAGCAGGGGTGGCATGAGTCTTCCTTGAGCAAGAGGCATGTCATGGCCAGGCTTTCTAAACGAGCAAACAGTAAAAAATGTGTAGAATCGGAGACCCTGAGTGGAGCAGAGTAGCTGTGGAAGTCTGTCCTCCTATCAGTAAGAGCCAGACGCACAAACACAGACACAGCATGGCTGCCTAAATACGTGAGTGTGTGAAAGGGTCTTAAAGGTCATGGCAATGTTTACATAGAGGTTGACCAGAGGAGGGAGGTCACATGGTGTTAACTCACATCTACAGACAGTCACTTGTGCTGTTACCTAGTTACAGGAGTGGCCGCCATCATGACCCAGGATACAACAAGGTTAAATGTCATGAAATCAGCTCCCATTTGATCAGGGACTGGAGGTCACAGTATACAACGGACCTGTGCGGGCTGGGAGCCCGTCAGTATAAAAGAGAGCCAAGCAGGGGCCTGGGACCTGTCCTGTGTGCTAAAGGTCACGGCCATGGGGAAGGTAGATTCCAGCCACTCTCAGACCTCCAGAGGACAGGAGTGGCTTCCGGGGGAAATGAGAAAAAGCAGTGCTTCCTCTGTGTAACAGGGAAGAACGTTTCAGCAATCCGAGCTGCCCTGTGACTGAACGGGCTGCCTCACGCAGTTGTAATGGGAACCATGACCTACTTTGAGAAAATTTAATTACCAGGGAGTGCTCAAGTGCTCAACTTATTTCCACTTCCTCTTTCAGAAGTTAAAAATAATATTGAGCTGTGTTTACCAGCTTGTGTGCTAGTGTCTCTCTTGCGTGGTGGGTTTGTCTTGGTGGCACCTTTACAGCAGTCCGTAGAGCAGAAGCGCAGGGCGTAATGGTCTGGCGGACAGAGACTGACATTTATTTGTCATTAAAACTTGGAGTCATTGGTAAGAGCTTCTGCCTTTAGATTACATCAAGACTACAAATGGCTAGCCATGGTGGCACACATTTGTAAACCTAGCACTAGGAGTTTGAGGCAGGAAAGTATGCATTGAAGACTAGCCTTGGCTACAGAGTGAGTCTAAAGCCAACCTGGGTCACAGAGTGAGACTCCATCTCACGACCAAACCAGATGCAAACAACAGAAGTGCTCAAGTGCTTCTCAGGCCCTCATATATCTGTTTCCCCACTGCACGGCCACAGCTGAGTATGTGTCTCTACGACAGACTGTAGTTTTCTTCAGGATGGTAATTCTGCCGCTCTCCTGCTGCACAATGAACCTCACTCGACATTCAATCAGATTACTGTTGTAGTAATAGAATGAAAAATTTTTGCTAGAGATATCCAAACATAAAATAAATGAAATAAGATAATAAAGAGATAAGTAAATTTATCCTGAGGTTGTAATTGATTTGCATCCGAGGATATGGCTTGTTTTTTAGCTCAAGGTGTTTTCCAATAACCAGCTTGTACCATTGTATATTGTGAAAGCAGATGTTGTGGAATGCACAGGCAGTGACCCTGGCCACACAGATGTGGAACTGAGGTTGCCTCAAAGAACTGGGAGGGCAAAGCAGCCTTTGGTGGATGGTGTGGGATTTGGGAGGAATGGAGTGCCTCTATCTGGAAAGCCTTGATCCCGGATATTGCCATGTTATCAAGGGTACTAGAAAACACAGTGTCAGTTCTGAAAGCTCACAAGTGACTGAAGCTCGGTGTGGTGGTACACAGCTGTAATCCCATCTCTGCAGAGGCTGGGGCAGGGGGATGGTGGATGGGATAGGAGCCTGGTCTATGTAGGAAGATGGCGCCTCCAGAAAGTGTTGGTTATTCATGTGTAGTGAGTGCTGGGTCTGGAGATAGTGGAGTAGGTTGAGGAGTGCAGGACCATGAGAACGTGAGGGCACATATGACGCCTCTGGTGGCTCTGACCTGTGCACTGAGCATCAAGTCACAGACAAATCTCTGCCCCTGGCCCTTCCCGCCATAGCTGTCTCAAAAATGCAAGCAGTTGGTACTAGAGGATGCTAGGGACAGAAGTCACTCTCAAAGCTATCTGGTCCACTTCTCTAAGAAGGCAAAGCCAAGAAGCGGTGGATTCTGTGGTTAACTGTCAACTTTATAACAGTCTGAGCTCACAGCCTTCTACACTGGATGGGATCGGCCAGCGCTGCGTGTCTGGAGAAGCCCCAGCCTCTTGTGTGACACTTCCTAGGTAGGAGGTCACCAGCGCTGTAAGAGAGGAAAAAGCTGCCTGAGTGCAAGAGAGGGTTGAACGTTCCTTCTCTCTGCTCTTGACTGGATGTAGAGCTTTCAGAGTCTGCCTTGGTTTCCGCTCTATAAGGGGGTAGGGACAGAAATTGCAAGCCGGTTAAAACCGATTGTTGTCAGGTGCCTGTCACAGCATCAGACATGAGGCTGGAGCAGTGTGTTAGCAGGGAGCAGGTGCGGAAACCTCAGTCTCCCCTGCCCTGTGGGGGCCTCCTTCACGCCCATCAGTGGAATGTCACTCCCTGAGCCTAGAGTTGAAAAGGTGAAGGGTAGGTGAACGAGTGTATTCCAAACACCTGTGTGGGCAGAGCTGTGAGACTTCAGACGTGTGGTTGCGTGATCACAGACAACTCAGAGGAGCAGAGGAAGTCCTGGGGAGAGACGGCGGGAGGAGGGAACTTCTGAGAGTACAAGAAGTACCGGCCAGCTAAGACTGCTCTTGGCACTCCGCAGGGGAAAGTCTGTTTCGGCATCACAGGCTCTGAGGTGTAGTCCCAGTCTCAAAGAGCAGACGTGTGACGAGAACTTCAGTTGCTCATGTGGTTGTATGCTTGAATCTCTCTGGGCTGCTGTGACAAAACAGGACAAGCTAGGAGATGAGTCCCCGGCAGGCAGTTCTGCACGCTGCCATTCAAAGGCCAAGGAGCTAGCAGACTTGGGGCGTGGCGAGGACCCAAGTCCTAGCTTTTAGATGGCCTCCTTACCCCGCTCGGATAGTGGTTCTCAACCTGTGGGTCGTGACCCCTTTGGCAAACTTCTATCTCCGAAAGCGTTTACATTTCGATTCATAAGAGCAGCAAAAGCACAGTCATGAAGCAGCAGCAAGAATAATTTCGTGATCGGGGGAGGAGCTGCGTGAAAGGGTCGAAGTGTTAGGAAGGCTGAGAAGCATCGCCGTAAGAGCTGAGAGGTCTCTCTGGGACTTCCTCCTGTAGGGCACCGGTTGCATTCAGGGAGCTCTATACCCGTGATTTCATCACTTCACAAGACCTCCAGTTCTAAAGCCATCACCTCTGTCTGAGATCAGATTCCAACTTGTGAATCCCATGTGTGGGGCACAGACTTTGAGCCACACCCCCCTCCCGGCCATGGGCGTGATATGTAGTTTTCATGCCCGCATGTCTATGCTACCACAGCCACAGAAACATGGCAGATTAACTCAGTGGTCTTACCCGGCCTCCTGGTGGGAGCACATCCTACTCACAAGGCCATTGGCTGGCTGGTGAGGCTGGAAGAACTGAGGGAGAAATACCCGCGGGATGTTCTGTCCAGTCTTTTTCTATGTGGTCTCCTTTTCAGCAGACACCGCTGGCTAATGCAAATGGTAGTGGGAGGAAGAATGGAGCTGTGGGCTTTCTGGTGGTCCTGCTGCTTCCTGTGTTGGAAGCATGGGCTGACTGGGAAGAAGTAAGGCTACTAGCATGGGTCTTGAGGGTGAGGTGATAGTGTATGATGTTCCCTCAGCACCAAGGGACCACTGGGGGGCTACCATGGTTCTTTGCGCTTGGATCATCACAAGCCCCTATGCTGGAGAGTACCAGGGAAGAGTTAAAACTAGACATGGGGTTGTGTGTGTCTTCTCTTCATGGTTAGCTTTTGTGGTAGTCACGTTGCTAGGTTTTTATGCAAAGAGGGCTTCACATTTTTGCATCCTGCTGGGTCTTGGAGATTTTGTTTTTTGCAAGGTCTCAGGTAACACTAGCTGTTTCTGGGAAGCTGAGTGATGACTCATCCAATGGTGGCTAATACTTAAATCCTCCATTTGTTCCAACTGTTCTGTAAATACCGAAAGAAAAAAAAGCAAATGTGATTCAGTCTTGTCGTATTCAAACCCTGCAGTGCCTGGTAACTGCAGTAGACAGAAGGCAGACACAATTGTAGTTGGCTCAGCTCTTACCTTCTTGACCTCATCTTTGGGGGATTTTCCATCAAGATGCTCATATCAATTTTAGGACACTCAAGATTAGCGTTTGGTTGGAAGCTAAAATATGAAACATTAGAAAGCGCCTCCCCACTCTGTCTTAGTTAGGGTCACTACAGCTGTGATGAAACACCATGACCAACCATGACCAACACAACTTGGAGAAGAAAGGGTTTATGTGATGTCCATTCCAGACCAATACCATTCCGCTTTGAAGAGAGAGATGGGTGGAGAGTACACCCAATCATTTCATTTCAGTCATTGGTTGTGTGAATGGAAGTTCCCAGAAAAAATGCATCCATTTTTTTGTTAAGGATTCCATAAGGCCAAATGACCAAACTTTAATATTAAGGAGAGTTAAAATGTTGAGGGCAGAGCCAAATTACTGCTAGTCCCCCTGAGAACTACCCATTTCTTACTCATCTTGTGTCTGACTGAACATCCTTGTGACCATTAAACGTCAGCAGACAGTACCTCCACCAGCCCCACAGTAAGAATGTGTAAGATGCGTTCTGAAACCCATAGCAGAGCTCTGCTGGGATCTACCTGCATGTTGCCCCACCAGCACATTTGGTAAATGCTTAGGTTTATGTTTTGTAACTAATAAAATCTCACATAGCCACTTCTACGGTGGAAAACAGTATTTGAGGAAGCTGGAATCTATGTTCCCAGGTCTTGGTCACTTACGTTGGCCCGGAACAAAAATATCTGTTATTCCCTTTGTGGTGACAAATGTGTGTTTTTTTTTACATTGGCAGTTATTTAGAAGTGTGAACACATACACACGCACACGCATGTCCAGGACATTAACAACACTGTCATCTTTTTGTCTGAGGACACATGCCGCGGCGGTGAATGAAGACCTGAGAGCTCAGGTCCTCACAGGCTTGGCTTGGAGTTGGAACTCTATTTACTTCGTGCACCTGGAGCCACAAAGGAACTTTCTGGAAGTATGCCCACACAGTCAGCCTTTGAATACTCCATCTGATCTGCGTGGAATGAGACTAAGGATAGGGCTAAGTGGCATGCTTATTTCCAACCCCACCCTGGGACAGCATTACCCAACAACTCCCGAATGTAGAATCTCTCTCAGTCAGGCTGGCTTGGAGTTACACAGCAACCCTGGCCCTGGGGACATCCGCACAATTGTGCCTTCCACACGGTCTCCATCCTCATTCCCCGGGGTGCGTTTGCTGCTTTTGAAACACAGATCAATAGTTATGCTTTACAGAATTTCCACTTAGCAGGTTTGAGCATGCCCATGAATTAATAGATAAACTTGTTAAGAACCGAACAAAAAAAAATAATGAGTTTGTTGATGTAAATTGGTCCTCAGCTGGAAGTCCAGGCAAAGTAATCACACAGTTTTACTTGTTGACAGTTACATTTCCTTAAATCAATTATCCTCATGAGTTTCCTACGCTAGAAGCTTGCTGTGACGATGGGTTGGTAAAGTACCAGCTAATTGTTCTGTGTCTTATTCCTGATGATTCCGGGTTTGCTTTATTTTAAGATATGGCACGCTATTCTGAGACGGCCAGCATTAAGTGACCTCCTGTTGGAAAGAATTCCTCCACCATGGTGACATTTTCTTAACTGAAAAGTGCTTTCTTCACATAATAAAAGAGCCATTGCATTTTATGAGGCTTACGCAAATTGGATTAAAAAAAAAAGGGACACAGCACAAATGGTCAGCATCAAGTCTGCTGTTCCTAAGGCTGGTACTGAGAAAACAGGAAGTCTTGTGATGTGACAATGGAGGAGGGGCGTGAGGAAACAGATGGAGGATACACAAAGTGTCCGAGGGGCCTCTGTCTCCATCCTTCTTGAAATTTCACATAGGGAGGAGGACGGCGTGGGGATGCTGGATCTCTTGTTCCTTCAAGTGGCTCTGTAGCGTATGATTCTGGATGCGTGAGGTCTGTAGAAGAAGACTTCATCTCAGGGAACCCCCACCACCTTGCTGTTTGCATGTTATCGGGATTTTCATGTGTTCTTCTCTCCATTCACTGGAAGGTTCTTCCACCCACTTTGGTTTCTGCTGGGCCACTTTCTGCATCGCAAGTCACTGGTGACCATCCAGGCAACACAGCTACGGCTTGGCCTTTCTTGGTCCCCTTCAGGCCTTTTCTTCTGGTTATCTTTCTTTCTTTGCCAGACGTGTCAAGGAACAGGCTGCTTAGATGTGAGCGGCTTTGATGGTTTGTCTCTGTCTCCTTGGGGATGTGTTTAGGGTGAGCACTTGGGAGGAGGGGGCTTCGGGAAGTATGACCACTGTAGGCACACCAGCGCCGTGACTCTCTGGGGGTGGCTCAGACCATTTCACAAGTTACTTATTATCTGACTTCCTGTCACAGAGCTCATCTGACTTGTCGCAGGGTGAATGGCAGAGGAGGCCAGCACATCACAGTCACCCACTTATCTGCCCATGGGCTCTTAGCCTCAGAACTAATGGATCTTGGATGCTGTGCTATAGTGATACATTATTTATGATTTATTAAAGCTTGCCTGAGGATTCAGAAAGCAACCTTTAATCCCAGGACTCAGGATTAAGAGGTAGATAGATCTCTGTTAGTTCAAGGCCACCATGGCCTACACAAGAGTGAAGAAAGAGTAACAGAGTTCATGCCTTTGATCCCAGCACCTGGGATCACACACCTTTAATCCCAGCATTAGGGAGGTACACAAGACAGGAGCAAGGTCTCATAGCTGGCATTCATTCTCAAGACACATTGAGGATAGGAAGACATTGAGTCTCAGGATTATCCTGCTATGTTGAGAAGAGGCAGCGGTCTGATGTTTGGTGGAGCCAGGATTGCCTTTCAGCCTTAGGTAGTGGTGAGAGCTAGGGTCTGACTACTCTGCTTTTCTGATATTCAGCTTGAAGCTTGAACCCTGATATCTGTCTCTGGGTCTTTTATTTGTCATGCTGCACTCTGCATCCCCTCTCTCTCTCTCATTCTCTCTCTCTCTCCCTCTGATGAATGATCATAATGAGCTGAGTTAGCACAGGGATAATTTATTTAATGAATTGTTACTGGCAAAGATTCCTCTGATGCTGAGAGACCTAAAATGCGGGAAATTATCTGCTAGATTTATGAAAACTGTGATTACTGAGGTTGAATCGTGCTGGCAGAACACCTATCCATTGTATTTGGGTATGAGTAAATCAGTACTCAGATGACTGGGCATTTGTCTATGTCTTAAAGTGAATGCCAGTGCCCACCGCTCAACTGCTCTCTGACTCTCCAAAGTGTGCCCGTAGCTTTTCAGTGTTGGAGACACTGGAGATACTCCATGACTCCGGAGCCGTGAGAGAGAGATGGCTGAGAAGTCAGTGTCTACCTTTCAGAGTGATTTCTACAGCGGTCTCTCCCTGAGAGGAGTGAAATATGCTTCCCTTCACAGCTTGGCAGTGAAGGCAGTTTACATATTGCTGATTCTATGGATGTGGTGTGAGAACTGGACACGGAAGCTTGTCCTTTCATAGCTAGAGGGAATCTGTGGCTTCCCCACCCTCTTTCCCTACGTTCTGTGAAACTGCGAAAACGGTTTGCGACAAATTAGTAACAGGCGTTTCCATCGTGAAGTGCCTCTGCCTGCTAGGACATGCTTTGGTCAGAGAGTAAACTGAGTCGAAGTGGTTTGAACGTGAAACATCTTCCCTAGGCTCCTGGGTTTTAGCACCCGGTTCCCCGCTGATAACCCTGTTTATTTGGGAAGGTTGTGTGGCCTAACTGGAGGACATGGAGTCTCTGAGGGGCGGACCCTGAGGTTTATACCTTGGCTTTGCTTCCTGTTCGTTTCTCTCACTTCCCGTCTGCGACACTTCCCTGTCGTGATGTGTTCTATCGTCCTACAGCCGTAGGCCAGGGTAAACTTTGCTTTACTTAAATTGCTTCTGGTCAAGAATTTGGCTGTAGCAACAGGAAAGGGAACTAAGAAACGAACAAGTAAAGGGGGATGTACTGACAATTCAGAAAAAGACTAAAGAAAACTAATCACGACTACTCTGAGCTCCTTTGGTCACTTCCACTGATGTCTGGACCCAAGCAAAGGATGGTTCAAGATGGAAGAGATGTGACCAGGAGGCTGAGGAGGCCTGCATCGTGCCTTGGGCTCGCAGTTTGGCAGGGCTTTGCAGTGCCTACAGCTGTGGCTCTAACGGCTTTCGATCCGTCCTTACTGCCTGATGAGCCAGATTTGCAGTGACTAGAAGGTGCGGATTCTCTCTTTGGAATTTCATCGTAATTTTTATATTTTAAGTCACCAAACTCACTGTGAACTTTCCGGCACTTTGTTTTATGTTGTTTTCCCAGGAGAAAGAAATAATTTGCAATTAAGCTTTTTTGGCTTGGAGTCAAATGGAAGACTCGTGATAGTAAAACTGTGAAATACAACATGGTTTCTCTCGGTAGAACCCCTTTCAAAAACCGTAACAAATATTGTCTTATGATCCTCCCATAATGTCTGCTTCTCTCGCTTCTTGGCCCAGCAGCTACTTAAAAATTCCTGTGTTATCTTCATAGTCACCCATATTCTAAACACATGTATTTATTAATCATATTCATCAACAATGTATAGAATTGCTTCCTATATTTGTGTAGCCGCTTGTATTACAGTTCTGCATTCAGAAAGTGAGGATGCTTTGCCCTGATCATAAAAACAGGGAAATTAATTAATTTGTGAACTTTTCCTTGGAAATAGATATTAGTTATTTTCCCCCATGCCTTTAATCTACATATGTCTATAATTTTTAAGAGAAACTGAGTGTGTCACTGTATATATGTTGAATAAGTGGCCACTATGTGAATGAAAGGAAGGTAATTTTAGAAGCTATGAAATATGAAAAAAATAACACAAAAATTCATTAATGATTTTATACTGGCTATACAGAGAAATGATAGAATTTATAATTCTAATTTAAATTATAATTGTGGTTAGTGAAACTTTAGATTATATCTGTATCTCACATCACATTTCTCCTGGATGCTGGCATTAGATTGTGCCAGTCCCCTGAACACTACCTGTCCCTCTGCATCCTGGGGCACTGCTTTCTGTCACCCTCCAGTGGCTTGGTGTCACCTACACAGCTGGTTGCTTGTGTGTTGTGCATTCGGACAGTTCATAACATTGCTAGGTCCATCTCTCCTGTCCATCATCACAGACAATGGCCCATTTATGGTTGGCAGGAATGCCCAGGACGAATCCTAGTAGTGGTGTTGGGTGTGATTGTACTGGGTTCGTTATTAGTAATTGTCTATGTTTATTAAAATGAGCGTGCTCAGGGGATTCATGGGTTTAATTCCAATAGTGTTTAACTAACAGTTATTACGATCTGTAGTTTTAATTAAGCCTCCTGTACTTGTGTGCAGGCCCCCAGTCAGGCAAGGTTTCCCGAGCAGGAATGGAGGAAAGATAGATGGCTCTTGTTTACTGGTGGGGTGTGTCTGTTGCAACTGCAATATCCCATGCACCGTGCATTGGAAATTAGCCACACATTGCTGCATGCTGTGCTTATTAATGGTCTTTCTGGGTATTCTTACAAAGAGCCGGTCCCTCCCATTGACTTTCTCAGAGTCTGGGCTGTGTCTTAGGGGAAACAGCTGAAAGTTATGTGTAGCAACACACTTGAATATTGAATTTGCTCAGTCTTTATTTAAAGATGTGTTTACTCTCAACCAAATGTTATGCTCTTTAAAATGATCACAATTTAAAAGAATTAGTTAACTTTGCAGCTAATGCATGCTTTAAGTCTCAATTACTCAATTTATTCAACACTCATTGATTCTTAGGATTTTCCCTGTGAAGGTTTTTTTTTGTTCAGTTAACTGCCTCTTGAGAATTTTTTCAACATTATGTATGTTTATGTCCTGAAAGCAATATCTTTTGTGACATGCATTACAGACTTAAAGAAATAAAGCTTGTTTAATAAATGCAAAACTATAAAAACTATTTATATGGAGAAAAGAAAATTAAGCACAGGAGACAAAACCCTGTAACATCACCCACACTCGGCATGCCATGCCTTTGTTAAATTCTAGTGTTACAGAAATGTTAATATAAAATTATGTTTTACCAGAACAGATATCCAATTGCTAATATTCTCATGTAGAGACTGTGCTTTTCTTATGATCTAGGTTTATTACACAAATACACTTTAAAAATACAACCCTCTCATTCACTGTTTTTTTTTTCTGTTGCTGTGATAAAATATCATGATAATAGCTACTTGAGGGTAAAAGTTTGCTTTTTGCTGGCTCACAGTTCAAGGGTGTGGCTGGTCATGGTTTGGGTGTCAAGGTGGCAGGAGTTTGGAGTGGCTGTTTCTATTTTATCTGTGGCTCCAGAATCAGAGAGCGAATAAATGTGCACAGGCTCGCTTTCCTTTTTGGATTATAGTACAGGCTCCCAATCTAGGGTAGGTGTCACTCATAGGGGATGGGGCAGCTCCTCTCACCTCTCTTAACTTAGCTGAGACCATTCCTACAAGCACACCCAGAGGCCTACATGAAAAAAAATATATGCAAAGCCACAAAGAAGTTGCAGTATTTCTCCAAAGCAAAATGTGTATTTGTTCTATGGATAAGATTCTGCCCTAACCACCTTTGCTTGTCAGCTTGACCTAGTCAACTTTCCCTTGGGAAAGTTCTCAAGAGATCACTCAGATCAGACTGGCTTGTGGATGGGCCCATAGGTGATTGTCTTGATTGTTAGTTAATGTGAGGGCCCAGCCCACTGTGGGTGGCACTCCCTAGGTGTGGGGTCCTTGCCTTCATGAGAAAGCTAGTTAAGCATGCACCCTGACAAGCCAGCATGCAACGTTCATCCATGGCTCTGCTTCAAGTTTCTTCATGAGGTCTTACCCTGACTTCCCTCTACAAAACCTGAAAACTGAAATCAAACCTACCACCCCATGTTGCTTTTGGTCAATAACACATTAAAATTAGGTTGTGTTCTTATTCAAACTAATGCACTACTTAGCTTATAGCAAACTAAGTTATAGAAATAATTCAGAATGTTTTCCTTGAGTGCAGCAGAATTAAGATAGAAACCAATAGACTTAGTAACGTCTCTAAATTTCTGAAATAATACATTATTAAATAACTGATGGGCAAAAAGGAAATTTTAAAGTATTTTAAAAGGAATGTGAAAAAAGATGTATAAAAGATGGCAGGTTGCTTCTGAGGGATTCATGGAGACATACTCAAAGTATTAGAAAAATAGAGCTCGGAATATTGTTACAATCATCATAAGAAATTAGTAAGAAGTATGTCATAGCAACAAAGTGTGTAAAGAATAAAATTGGTAAGGAGTAAGAATTGTCAGGCAATTGCAAATACAAAAGAGAAAATAAACAAAAGAAAAAAATTTAAAGCACAAACAATTGGCAGCCATCTATTAAAAAAAACAAAGGATTAAATATAGAAACCACTTATGTCAAGAATGAAAACTAATAGAACTCTCAAGATGTTCCACATTTTAGAAGCTTCTAAGAGAATACAAAAGGCAAAATTTATGATGGTCAACTTGGAAATTTAGATGAAATAAATTCTTAGGCTAACATAACTGAGCAAGGCTAAAATAAGTGATTTTAATATGACTCTGAATATAACAATTCAGCTGAAAGTGTAACTAAAAGCCTTCCACAAAGCATGTCCCTGTCCAGCTGTGTTCAAAGCATCCCATGGACAGTAGGCAGTAAGACAAGCCCAAAGGATGAATCCAAAGTCTTACAGTGGGCAGAGGTCAGTTATAAATGAACTTAATATTTCTGTGTATTATAACTGTATATGAGTCATTTTTATGCATATCCCTGCAGCATTTCAAACTTTTAAATGATGCTTTTTGAATTATCTAAAGTTAAATGGCTAGATTTCCATCTAATGAAATAAATGTTTTTTCAGAAAATCAATGGAAATCAAATTGAAAATCATTAAAATAATATGACTGAATGCAGGGGTTTGAAGATCTAGCATGACTCAGTTGTCAGTTCTGTAGACATTTTGTAGATTGAGCTTAAATAATTGTACACCCACAAAAACATAGGCAATAGATAATCCCACTTTACCAACAACCAAAAGAACAGAAGGGTAGAAATCTACATACAATACCACCATCACCAACAAATCCAAAGCAAACAAGAATGAAACAATCAATGGTCATTAATATCCCTCAATATTAATGGGCTTAACCTGCCTATAAAAAACAGAATGGATATGAAGACAGAATCCATCCTTCTGCTGCATACAAGAAACACACCTCAACTTCAAAGATAGATGGTACTTTAGAGTTAAGGGTTGGGAAAAGATTTTCCAATCAAATGAACCCAAGAAACAAGCAGAGGTAGCAATCCTAATATCTAACAAATTATATTTTAAACTAAAAACAATCAAAAGAGATGAAGGAGGTTACTTCATACTCATCACAGGAGAAACCCACCAAGATGAAGTCTCAATTCTGAACATATATGCCCCAAATACATAGCCATCTACATTCATAAAAGAAGCATTACTAAAACTCTAATCACACATAAAACCTCACACACAGTGGGAGACTTCAACACCCCACTCTCACTAGACAGGACCACCAGACAGAAACTTAACAAAGAAACGAAGGAACTAATAGAAGTTATGACCCAATTGGGTCTAACAGACATCTATAGAACATTCCATCAAAACCCAAAAGAATATACCTTCTTCTCAGCGCCACATGGAACCTTCTCTAAAATCGTCCACATACTTGGCAACATAGAAAACCTCAATAGGTACAAAAAATTGGAATAACCCCCTGTATTTTATCAGACCATCATGATTTAAAGTTAGAATTAAACAACAACACAAATTGCATAAAACCTACAAACTCATAGAAATTGAGCAACATGAAATTGCACCATTCCTGGGTCCAGAGAGAAATAAAAAAAAAAGAAAAGAAAGACTTCCTAGAATTTAATGAGATTGAAGACACAACATACCCAAACTTATGGGACACTTTGAAAGCAGTACTAAGAGGAAAGTTCATAGCACTAAGTGCCCACATGCAGAAACTGGAGAATAGTCACATTAGAGAATTAACAGCACAGCTGAAAGCTCTAGAATAAAAAGAAGCAAACTCACCCTGGAGGAATAGATGCCAGGAAATAATCAAAATGAAGGCTGAAATCAATAAAGTAGAAACTAGGAAAACAATACAAAGAATCAATATAATGATTAAGATAGCCATACCCTTATCTAAACTTACCAAAACTCATACAGTCTTTTTGGAAATCAGTGTGTTGGTTCCCAAGGAAAATGGGAATCAGTCTATCACAAGATCCAGCAATTCCACTCTTAGGCATATACCCAAAAGATGCATATTCATACAACAAAGACATCTGTTCAACTATGTTCATAGCAGGATTATTTATAATACCCAGAATCTGGAAGCAATCTAGATGCCCCTCAACTGAAGAATGGCTTAAGAAAATGTGTTACATTTACACAATGGAGTATTACCCATTGGGAAAAGAACAATGGATTCTTGAAATTTGCAGGCAAATGGATGGAACTAGAAGAGACCATCCTGAGTGAGGTAACCCAGTCACGAAAAGACAAACAAGATATGTATTCACTCATATATGTATTTTAGACATAGAGCAAAGGAGTACTAGCCTACAATCCATGTTGCCAAAGAAGCTAGGAATCAAGAAAGACCATAAGAGAGAAATACATGGTTCCCCAGAGAAGGAGAAAGGGACAAGATCTCCTGAGCAAATTGGGAGCATGGTGGGAGGGGGAGAGGGAGTTAGAATTAGTTAGATCAGGGGAGAGGAGGACATGAGTGAACAGGAAGATTGAGTCAGGGGAAGAATAGAGGAGAGCAAGAAAAGAGATACCATAATAGAGGGAGCCATTATAGGTTTAGAGAGAAATCTGTCACTAGGGAAATGTTCAGAGATCTATAAGGAGGACCTCAACTAACAATCTAAGCAATAGTGGAGATTCTATCTTAAATTAATTGATGACTACCATATATGACATCCTAGAGCCTTCATCTAGTAGCTGATGGAAGTAGAAGCAGACACTGACAGCTAAACACTGAGCTGAACTCCTGGAATCCAGTTACAGAGAGGGAGGAGTGATGAGCAAAGGGGTCAAGACCAGACTGGAGAAACCACACAAAAACAGCTGACCTAAACAAGGGGGACCTCTTGTACCCCAGACTGATAAATGGGAAACCAGCATTGGACTGTTCCAGATCCCCTGAACATGGATGTCAGTTTGGAGGTCTGGGCAATCTATAGAGCCTCTGGTAGTGGATCAGTATTTATCCCTAGTACAGGAATTAACTCTGGGAACCCACTCCACATAGAGGGACACTCAGCCTAGACACATGTGGGGAGGGCCTAGGCCTGCTCCAAATGATTGACAGACTTTGAAGATCTCCCATGGAAGGCCTCACCCTCCCTGGGGAGCAGAAAGGGGATGGGATAGGGGGCTGGTGGGGTGCAGGCGATGAGGGGAGGGAGAGGGAACTTGGGTTGACATGCAAATCAAGGTTGTTTCTAATTTAAATAAGTAAAAAACAAAGAAATGGTATCCTTAACAATATTGATGATTAGTGGGAGGTTCCTCAGGGCTTGTTACACTTGGATAGATGAATAAAAGCTTGTGTCCATTTCGAAATAATGAATTTGAAATACTGACATGCTAAGATATAAGTATAAGGCCTAGTATATTGTTTAGTCAAAGATAAGGAGGCAGGAGCTTCTCTCTCATCAGTAACTGGTACAAGAGTAGCTTATGTGTGTGAAGAGTTCAGTGACTAGGCAGGCTAGGATTTTTGATATACTGGTGATTTGGAGGCAAACTGTGAACATCTCCATTATGGGCAAAAGCAGCCCACACCCCGACTGTATTTAAGCTTCATAGGATCTTGCAGATAAGAAAAGTAATTTTATTGAAGTCAAAGCTATTTTCTGACAGATGATCCAGCAACACATTGAAGTGGTATAAACCCAATGGCTCCTGCTGGAGGCTGGTACTTAGGGCCGTAGCCTAAGAGCTTCTGGATGACATTTCAAGTCTTTGTTAATGATGTAAAATTAGTCACAAGTCAGATTTTAGAAATAAAGAAATAATTTTCTTTGGATATTCTGATCCAAATGGAAAGGCTGGCACCGGACTTACGCCACCAAGGAAAAGTGCTTGTCACCTGGTGGTAACTCACAGAACAAAGAATAATCACTTATGTGCTTTTGTAAGGTAGCAGGGGCACATTGCAGACAGAATGGGCAGAACTTGAAAGCTGAGACAGCATCGCAGTTTAAAATGATTGAGCTGGGCGTTAGCTTAGCCCAGTATGTGTGAGGACTGGGGTTATGCATCCACAACCCACGTAAAAACAGCCGGCCATGGTGGTGCACGGTGCAGTCCCAGTGCTGCAACATCTGAGACAAGGAAGATCTCTGAGACTCACTGTCCACCCAACATACTCTGAACAGAGAGCGTCAAGCCAATACAAGACCCTATTTTCAATGAACAATGAGGATGATGGCTGTGACTATCCCCTGGCCTCCACACGCTTGCACACACACTCACACACATGCATGTACACAGATGGTGCCAACTAACAGTGTAGTGGTGAGGGCAGACGAGATGATGTCTGGGGCTTATTGTGTAATTCCAGTCTCTCAGTGCTTATGCTCACCCGTCATGGCTTGAAAAAGTAATAGCAGACACACACAGGGAAGGAAATCAGCAGCCACCTGCAGCCCAAGAAGCTTCCTGAGTCCCCCCACCCCCCGGAAGCCTAGGGGAAGCTAGAGCAGGGAGGAAGGGCAGTAGAGGCTCGCCCTGAGATTAGGGGCTGGAAGAGCACCGTGCCCCTTTCCCGTTAAACTTTTTTGTTCTGCGAAAGGAAATCCACATAGTCTTGCTTCTGTCCTTTTGAAGAAATCATGCACTGTTTTTTAAAGCCTAGAATTGCTTTCATATGGAAACATGTTGGAAACGACATTAGACTCAGTTTCAATGGTCCCTACATGTCTATCATTCCTCTCAGATGCCCCAAATTTATCCTCATTTGTCAGCGCTTTCTAGCAGTGTTTTGTTATACACAACACCCTTAAGTTCCATTGCCCAAACAGCATTGAATATAAATAAAAGTAGAAACACAGCAAGATAAATGACTATTCCTTTCTAGATATAAAATGTCACTCTGGGCTCTTGAAAAGCTGCTCCCCTGTACATCCACAGCCTTAATTGCAGAGTTTTACCAACCACCTTTGGCTTGAACACCTTTTAACTGTGTGACCTGGGATCCTTCAAGCCAGCAGCAGCCTTGCCTGGTCCATTCTTAATTGCTCTGTCCTTTAAAGGACATGTAGGAAGAATTGATATTCTGAATTCACATTTCTAGAATAACTTAAAAACAATGTTATATTCCAACCCAAGTTAATTATAATTTTCTACCACAGCAGGTCTTAAAAACTGTGAATGAATGATTGCATTCGATTCTAAGATGAATAATACTATTCTAAGGTCCACAAATCAGTAATAAAAGGGACGCCTCAAAATAGCTCACTCCAAGGACATATGACATTATTGCAGAATTCATCTATTAAGGGAAAATTAAGTTACATCGTGCTAAAATACAAGTTCTGATAAGACTCACCAATGTTACAATATTGCTCGGTACACTTTCATCTGTCTTTAGCACAGATTTTTATTCCAAAGCAGAATTAGCTCACATTTCTATTACACTTAATTGATGAAAAAATCTCAGGCTTTCCAAACGTACCGTGACTGAAATCAGTACACCTGCTTCCATGTACATCACTTCAGTCCTTTCTGTTATCTAGAGAATTTTTTTATCGTCGTGGACTATTCCCTGGTAAAGCACTGTAATTTCAAACACTGCCATGTTTGATACTTAACTATGCAAAATAAGATTCCACACTGCTCTGTTGAAGTTTTATAAAATGTCACAGGGATATCTCCAGAAATTTCATGTTAAATAATAAATAATATGATTTTGGTTTTTCCGTGGATTAGGACTGGAAAGAAATTTTCCCCCTTGGTGGGTGCCTATGTTAGTCGTCTGTATATCAAACATTTCCTTGAACCCTGATGCTGCCTGTTTCGGTCCCTCTGCTTCTGCCTCAAATACCTATATAGTTTCTGGAACCTGGAAACTTATGCAGGTCTTACCATACCTATGAAAATATCTGAAATCAGTTAAATTGATATCTAAAGTGATAGGCAATATTCAACAACACTGTCAATATAAATCTAACTATTACCTCCATTTGTGTATAAACGGATTTTTTCCCTCCAGGGTCCCAGAAATCAATGTTGAGAGTTCAGACTTCAAGCCATGCCTGCCAAGTTAACCAATACCCTCCTCCTGCCCAACCCCTACTCTCCAAGCTCACAGCACTGAGGGGGGGCAGTGCCCACTTCCTACTCTCCGCTACGGACCTCTGTCTGTATGTTAGGAGTTTTTATCTCCAGGCAGACTCTGGCATGACATTAGGGTTGGAGGCACAAGGAGGGCTGTCCTCTGTGAGTTAGAGCCCGAGTGTTTTGTGTACAGCTCCCCATTTTGAGGGTGATACCTGGGGTGGAAGGGACAGATAAAAGATAAGTACATATGGATTGTGATTTAAATCGGTGGCAAGAGCAAGACTTGACTTTGTGAGGTGCAGTGGGTGTCTGAGGAGGATGGGAGAAGCTCTCGCACCACAGGAAGAAAGGGGATTGAGAGGCGTTCCTGCGACAGAGCATAAGAAGGACCGAGGGAGCCTGGCACAGAAGAACGGGCACATGAAGGTAAGGGAGGGCTAGCTGCTTCCCCCTCTCCTCAGACTCACAGGATGAAGCAACCAGTCACAGCCATTCAGGAAGAAGACAGCTCCCTCCACCGAGCAAATACAAAGGCTGCCCACAGGTCCCTGCAGGACGGCGGGAACCCAAGCCTGCCGTGAAGCCGAAAGGCGAAGGATCACAGGGTGCTGCATTTTTACCTCAAGAGAAGGCCACACAAGAAAATGTCTCGTCAGATGCACGCGGTGCTGGAAGCATTCAATAAATATTCCATTCCCCAACAGGTTTCAGATGGCAGACTCCAGGTAACCAACCGAGAAATATAGAAATTGAAAACACGGAAATGGGAGAAGTCAGCGAGTAAGAGAAAAGGGTGCCTTCCCTTCGAGGGGTCAGTGTATAATGAGAGTGATGTCAGCCATGTCTGGAGAGGAAGGCTGGACCCATCAGGGAGCACTGTGTAACAGAAGGACTGCTACCATCCCGGCACAGGGTAGACTTACAGTGGCAAAGTGTTGCATTTGCCTCTTAACTGTGTTAAGTTCAGTGGAATCCAAGTAAGCAAGGTTATATCCACGCCAATAGAGGCACCGAAAAAGCAATGAGTTCAGTATGTTTTTCTTTCTTGCCCTTCACTGTGTTTCCTAATGGGCACATCTCGCTTAAAAACAAAAAACATCTGTTTTAGTTACTTTATGTTGCTGTGATAAAACATGCAACCAAAATGACTTCTGGAAGGAAAAGTGTATCTTTGGCTTAGGGTTCCTGGGGGGGGGGTCTCTCCTGGTGGGGATGGCAGGGCAGCAAGCATCTGGAGCAGGAAGTCGGGAGAAAGTGACAGATCACACCCTCACCTGTAAAGCACAGTGGGGAGGAGAGAGGGGAGGAGGGAGAGCAGCTGGAAATGCAATGGGGCTATGAACTCCTGGTGAGATACTTCCTCCAGCTAGGCTCCGCCTCCGCTTAAAGGTCCCTCACACCCGCCCCAAGAGCAGCACCATGTGCTGGACCACGTTGTTAAGGGGGATGTTTGTCACCCGAACCATCACATTGTGCTTGTCTACAACGTGCACAGGCTGGAGACATTCTAAAACTCAGCCAACCTGCACAAGGGAGCTGCTGGCACACTGCCCCCTGGAGACTCCTCAGGCTACACTAAGGGATCTGCCGCCCGCCCCCGCCCGCCCGTCGAGACCCACAGAGCTTATTCTTCATTCTGTGGACATGGAGGCTTCCTTCTCTTTACGGTGTGACCCCGTGTGCTTCTGTGTGTCTTCCTTCTGCAGCCCAGTGATTGCTTTCATCCGGACCATTGTACCTGTTGTCCTGGGTGCTTGCCCCCAGCCCCTCCCCACCCCCGCCCCTGGTTCTGACCCTGCTCTATGGCTGCTGGCCATTGGTTTGTTTTGAAGGACAGCTAGTGTATGGCTGTGAGCCCCTGCTCTCAGAGAGCAGGGGTATAACTGCACGGGTGTGGGGAAGGGTATGACACCAGATAGGACGTTCTTACTGGCTGTGAGCAGAATTCTAGCCACTGCCCTCCCTCACACACCCTGGCATTTACAGCGGACTGGTAAAGTTTAGCACCTTTTCTTCGGGTGTTTTAATTTTTTATTTTGAGACGTGTATGTTGAACTCAATTTTTAAACACAACTGGGCTGTGTGTGTGTGTGTGTGTGTGAGTGTGTGTGTGTGTGTGTTTTCTTAATTGATTTCTAGGAGTTACTCACATATAGTAGATACAAGCCTCTTTTCAAACATGTGCTATGAGTCTGGACTCCAATTCTGTGAATTGTCTTGTTACCACCTGCATGGCATCCTTTGACCAGAAGACCTTTCTTTCTTTTTTTTGGTTTTATGAGACAAGGTTTCTCTGTATTGTTTTGGAGGCTGTTGGTTCAGCCCAGCCTCGAACTCACAGAGATCCGCCTGCCACTGCCTCCCAAGTGCTGGGATTAAAGGCGTGGGCCACCACCGCCTGGCTCAGAAGACCTTTCTTAATTTCAAATAGAACAATGAAGCAATTCGTTTGTTTTTTTCTTATTATTACACTCTTATGTACCTTTTTCCTTTTCCCCTACTCCAAGGTTGTAAGTACCTTCGTTGTATTTCCCTCTGTAAACTTTATTGTTTGCACTTCCCAATTACATCAGAGATTTGTTGTACAATGTTCAAACACATTTTTCCATGAGGGTAGCCCACTGACCTAGCACCATCCTGATGAGGTGAGCCCTTACCCTCCTGTCTCATAGTGCCTTGTTTTAAGCCACACACCTCTATGAGGTCTGCTTCTAGGTTGTTATTTTCTACCAACCATTTTGATCATTTTGTTTCAGTCTTTCTTTACTAAGTTGGATTTCTCTTGACCGTCTTTGCACAAATACGAGGTTGTGGAGAGCAAGGACTTTTTTTTTTTTTGCTCAGAGAAGGAGTGATGCTGACTTTGAGTTTTGCATGTGCTTTGGTCCTCCTCGGAAACTTCAGATACTTGCAGATTTGGAGGTATTGTCTTTAAGTCTTAGGAATCGAGTGATCAGGTCAGAGCTGAGAAAGAGAAGAAGGCATTAGCAGCTTCCTCTGTCCATCTGGGTATCACACAGGTGCACTGGGGCGCAGGGTGACCGCTGAGGAGATGACAGGTCTTGAGGAAAGGGCTCCTGGCTGACCTTCTGAGGTGTCAAGCAGTTGGATCCTGCTGCTGTTCTGCAGACAGATGTATGTATGTATGTACGTGTGTGTGAGTAGTGAGGAACAGAAGAACATATTCTTTGGTTAAATGGATGGTCCCCCAGTGTGCATAGCAGGGAAGCCAGGAGTCCGAGCAGGCCGGGCTTGGGTGCTACAGTGAACCAAGAGACCTGGCTGATTCCCTCACCCTGTTTCAGCCCTTCAGATGCTACAATTGTTACTTTCACCCGTAATTAAATCTTCCCCTGAAATATTCATCTCAGTGTCACACACCAGCAGAAGTCTCACTTGTCACTGGCTTCGTGTGACACATCTGACACAGACATCATAAAGGGAGGAACAGTCCTGAAGTTGTCCCCACGAGGTTCAGAAGACTGTGGAGGTTGTTCGACACACTACTGAGTTTCCTTTATGTAGCTTTGACAAATGGCATTTGGTAAATCAATTTATCGTTATTTTAAAATGCTTAAGGACCTAGGATCCTTTGTGGTGGGCCTCTTGGGAAATTTGGTTAGAGAGTTTGTAGCCAGAGACTGTGTTTATGGTTATTTGTCAAGGGCGGTGATCAGTTTTGCTAACCAGGAAGGCCGCACCATTTGCTGTTGGGAATACAAGCACTCTCAGTAGAAAAGCACATGTCAGCGGGTCCTTTCTGCCCATCCCCCCTCTCTCCTTTACCTTCTCTTTGTTGGTATATCTGCATCCATGCAACATACATGTGCACATATGTAGGAGCCAGCATGTGCTGTGTTTTCTCTATGCACATGGGACACAGCGTAGGAACTAGGCAGGGAGGAAGCTTTGTCCCTGGTAGAAGGGGCAGCCAGGCTGAGGGGAGAGCGCAAGGTGGAGCTGGTGTGTCTGGCATGGCCGTGCGTGGAACCAGGCAGGGTATAGGAAACCTTCAGCTGCATCCCAGGACCATCGTAAAGGAGAGAGCAGGAAACAAGAGGACTTTGGAGGGGAGGGGCTCTGCCTCCATTGTTGGGTAGTAATGGATGGGGATGGTCTGTGTAGATGGAACTCACTGTCCATCCCTTTCTTGAGAGTGCTAAGGACCCAGGACCCTCTTTGATTCCCCCCGTGACTCAGGAGACCCAAGGACTCCACTCTGGAAAGCACATCCCCAGCCTCTCCTCCTAGGGAGTCCCAGGCTGATCTAGGAGCAATCTCCTGAAGTCAACTGCCCGGGCTCCGGGGCTGTTGAG
Source organism: Mesocricetus auratus (assembly GCF_017639785.1). Classification (NCBI taxonomy): domain Eukaryota; kingdom Metazoa; phylum Chordata; class Mammalia; order Rodentia; family Cricetidae; genus Mesocricetus; species Mesocricetus auratus. The sequence goes on from NW_024429199.1 coordinate 46,852,229, forward strand.
GCTTCTAATGGCAAAGGAAGGGAGGTGTGTTAAGGCAGGTAGGACTAGAGAAGAACTCTGGTGATGGTAGGAGTGTTCCACTAGGTCCCCAGCTTGTCCTAACGTGGAGGTTTTTTTGTATGACATTAACACCATTGTACTTGGTCTCACGGCTGCTGGCCCCTTAGAGCAGATCTTAGCTGCATCTTCCCAAGGTCACGGTGGTCACCCCACCCACATAACGGTTATGAACAGCCCCGGCCTGGCATCTGCCCATTCTCCTTTCTCAGCACTTTAAAAGGCCGGAGGCAGCTCAGCCAGGCATCCCACAGTCGAGAGGGCAGGGGACTGGGCCGTTTACCCTGCAGTCAGACAGCACAGCTAGAAACGTCAGTGGAGAAGAAAGTCCTGATGGGGATCAGGGGCTCAAGGAGGCGCCAGGAATGGGGACAAAGGGTCTGTGCCACCCTCCTCGTATGGGACAGGATGGCCGCCGGTGCCAAATTGCCCACCAGTCTGCAGATGGCAGCCAACTTCTGCTCTCCTCATAATAGGATGTTTGTCTTTTAGAAACACTTTGGAGTCCCACGGCTGGGGTTTCCAGGGCATGAGAATCGCCAGTGCTGGAAAAGGAATTAGAAAGACAGAAAAGAGAAAAGAAAGCCACAAAACAGTTCCTTTCTTTGCAGGCAACAAGAAACTGACTGCTCCTAGCCTAAGGCTGCCTTTGTTTTTGCTCAGAGATTGTCTTTGATCCAAGCCAAGGGAACAAAAGCTCATTATCTTACCTTTAAATAGAGGGATTTTAGCAGAAACATTGAAGGGTCAGGGGGAGGAGAATGAGCTCCCCCTAATATGCCCCCCAAAGGTCCCAGGGCTCCTAGCCACCAAGGAAGAGCGTGAGAAAGAGCACACAGGCCCCCATGTGAGTGGCTTCTGCAAACACTGAAGAAAATCTTGGTAACTTTGTCCAGAGGGAGAGTGTTCATAAGACGCTGTGTCGGTCCGTGTGTGAGCAGGACGCCAGCGTCTTCACCCGGAGTCTGTGTGCACTGCGTGTATGTCACCCAGGCAGGTCTTCCTCCGGTCACTTTTTCTCAGCTGCCTTCGTAACCTGGTACCAGATGCTCGGCTTTCTTTCAGGGTGGCGCCATTCTCCATGGCCCCCAAAACTTGGCGAGTCAGAGGAAGTGTGCAGCTCAAGAGAAGTTAGCTCCAAAGGGTTCCAGCTGCCATGGTTAGCAGCAAGGGCCCTCGCTGTGATTCCACGGAACCCAGCTTATCCCCTGCTTCTTTGTTGGAAACTCTAAAAGGAAACCTTTTATAGTATTACAAAAGTCACTTTTATTGGTGCACCAGGCACTTCAGATGACAGCACCCACTTCTTATAAGGAAGGGTAGTTATGATCTCTCAGATACAAAGGGTGCCTTATTAAAATGGACACACACAAAGACATATGACAGAAAGTCAGACATATACACACATAGGCACAGACAGACAGACAGACAGACACACACACACACACACACAACTTGTCTTACAAACCAAGATTGAAAATAAATAAATTCAATAATTTCTGATCATTTGGGGGGTTTATGGTTTGGGGACAATACTCATTGACTTAAACATACCCTTTCTTTTCCTCTGTATAGCACCCCACAAGGGAGCCATTATAATCCTAACTCTGTGGGTCATGACATTGAAACCACAGTTCACACAATTCCAGCGCCGGGGCAACAGAGACAGACAGATTCCTGAGGCTTTCTGGCCAGCTTGCCCAGATTAGTCATTCAGTATTCTCAAAATATAAAGCAGAGAGCAATTGAGGAAGACATATGATGTCAGCCTCTGGCTTCCACACGCTCTAACACACGTGTAGGTATGTACACACACACAAGCACACTCATATATGCAGTTAATTATAAGTAGATGCATATACACATTACCCAATCCTGTATACAAAATGATGGTTCTGATGTCAAATCCTAGGGTCATACACACTGGGTCACAGCATAATACGTGTGGTGGAAATTCCCCTGTACCTTCCCAGGACCCTACATACCTCCAGAAGGGAGAGCTGGAGGTCCAATGGGCAGGCACAATTTTAAAACTCCAATAATTCCCCCCACCTTCTGATGACATGACAATTAAACACAGGGTGTATATTTTTCTATACATGATTAAATGAGACAATGGGATGTGACTTGCCCAACTCATGAAAAGGAGAGGATTTTTTGTGTCCAATGAGGTAGTGGATCAATTCAAGAGTCCATCCTGGATAACAAAGTTGCTTCTTAGGAAATCCCAGGCTTTCTGCCAAAAATGGGTAGAATCCTTTTAAAAGCAGCAACATCAGCTTTCAAGCCTGAGTCCTTGGTGACATGAATAAGTATTTCCAAATGATTCTGCAGGTTTTGAGAAATCCGGGTTGTGAGAGACCCTGTCCTGGTGTGATCAGCTCTTCTGAGCAGGGAAACTCTCCTTGGAATAATGCATACTAGGCACTTTTAGCATTTTCCTGATTCACCATGTGCCATTGAACATTTTATGATGCTTTATTTGTTTTATAGATGAGGCATTAAGTTCAAATTACAACTTGAGTGGGTCTTCCTCAGCTCCCCTCTCATTGGAGGAATTTCTCCTTAGCCACACTGCCATTTCTAAAGTGGATGGATGACCCAGACCTTAGTGGCAGGTTGGAAAAAATGAGGTTATTTCTGTTGCCCCCAAATCTCTTTGTGTCAAAATTGTTTTTTTGATCTTACCTATTTTTCATTGCTGGACAATTTTGGAAAGAGGCCCCAAAATATTAATGTCTGTGTATGTTTCTCCACATCATAGAGTTGATAAAGTGTCCCTGTTCAGCCCCAAGGTGTAATTTAATCTTTCACTATTGATTGCTGACATTCCAGATGGGAAATATGTTCTTGTGTTACACAGGGTGTGAATGGGGTTCAAGTTCTCCCGGGAACATGACTTGCCTTGAAGCGCAGATTTCATTGTTTCCAATGTCCCGCCCTCTCGTGTCCTCCCTATATGGTCATGAGTTTTCAAGCAGAAGGTGAAGCCATATGGAGATAGAAAATCCTTCATTTATTACTGTACATCAGCAGGTTGTTTTTTTTTTTTTGCATCAAGAGATATTTTTAAGTGCCCAGAGTATCGTTGATGGGAAGGGTTCTCACAGCTCTCTGCAAGGCCAGGACTCTGTTAGCTGAATTTCAATTGTCATCTCTTGTGCTTTTCTCCATTCAAGGTTATGCTTTGCTGCTTTCTAGGAATTTCCTGTAATCACCAATTAAAATGAAAGATAATATTTGAAAAAGAAATGGCATATTGAATTCGCAATGTGAACGGATTAAAATTATTTTGGTGAACAACAAAGAATAAGACAGGTAACTGAACACTGGTATATTAAGATTAGTATTGACCGAATCTCTGAGTGACTCTGTGTTTATATCTCGGGTCTTTATAGACTTAGATGCTATCGTGGTTTGGGCATGAGTTGCCCATCAAAGGCTGTGTGCTAAAGGTTTGATTCTAAGGTAATTGGCTTTGAATGTTTGGATCCTAAGGCTCTTACTTGATTCATGGGTTCATCCACTTGTGGGCTCATAAATTGATGGCATTATTAAGAAGCAGTAGAAAGTAAAGTATAGGGTATTGGAATAAATAGGTCACTCGAGACATGAATAATCCCATTCTAAGTCCCTCTTTATCCCTGGGCACCATGACGTGAGCAGCCTCCTTTTCCACACACCATGGCCACTGTGTCCGTCTGCCTTACCACAGGTCTGCAGCAAGAGAGCCAGGTGACAGTAGATTGAGGCCCATGAAAAACCATGACGCAAAATAAATCTTTCTTCCTTTCAAATCAATTCCTCTGGTACTTTGTCACAGTAGCAGAAATTTGACACCAGCAGACGTATTAAATTAGTCAATCCATTTCACATACAGCATGTTCATAATCTCATTCCTGAAACTGATCATTTTCAAAGTAGTCCTTATAACATATTTCTTTGTTGGGTCCTGTGTGGATTTATATAGCATTTTTTGCCTAAATTTAAGACCAGGCTATGCCAGGTTGAATGATAATTCTTTGTCTTGTAAGTCTTAAGGTCCCTGGCTCATAAGTGATGAAAGAAGGATAACAATGTCCTGGCCTAGCTTGACAGCCATATTGAATGTTTCTCAATATCAAAGTGAGGTAAGGCTTATTTTCCCATCCATCCATTCATCCATCCATCCATCCACCTCTTTACCCATCATCCATTTGTGGATGTCTATGATACACCAAGTTATACTACCCAGAATTTTCTAAAATGTAAGACATTAGTAAAATGCCCACATAGCCAAATCCCTTCAGGACTTCTGACCCCCAGTACAAGAAGGTGGGATCCAACCACAGAACTAGAGGGAAGGGTTCACTGAAAGCCATCTCATTTTTAGTCCCAAATGAATGTGAAGTATCTTCTTTAAAATTTCCCTGTGGATCAGTTACCCAAACACTCAGATCTAATTTCCCAGATTCTGCAGTAGTCAAGGATATATTCTTTACAAGAAAATTTAATTTTAATTACATTAAAAATCAGTCAATTATAAAATGTGCAGGGCGGAGTCTGATGGATTCCACCCGTGAGACTTCTGGGGTCACCAGGTATGTGAACTTTTTGCTGAATGCGTGACAATATGGACAGACCATCAAAGGATCACTTGTGCTCGGCAGTACCAGGGTTTATCTGGGACTTCATTTGGTGGACATGATTGATGATTAGTTTTCTTCTGGTTGTACTAAAACTGCAGTTCCTCCCTCCATGGATGTTGGGCAACTATGTCATGGTAACAGTCTCTCGTCCCAGTAGTCTAGCCACTTATGGGTCTCTACAACAACGGTGACCTGCTGCAAAAAAAAAAGGGAGGAAGGGAGGGAAGGAGGGAGGGAAGGAAAGGAAAGGGAAGGAAGGAAGGAAAAGAAAGGAAGGAAGGAAGAGAAAGAAAAAGAAAGGAAGAAACTCCTCTCCATAGTGGAAGTTTATAGCAATAGTAATATAGAGGCATAAATACAACTGTTTTAGAGGATAATTTGGCAGATACATCACATTGATTTATCAAAACAATAGCAGAGGCTTCTTCGTTGGTGCCTGTTATCTCTTAAGACATATGTCTTTGCCTTGACTTGTGAGAATAAACACAACCTTCCTTCTAGGAAGTAGGCCTTAAGGCCCACCCAGAAAGTAGTTTGTTGTACCCTGAACACTCAAGCCATTATCGCACCTCCAAATGCACATTGCTTGGCATGTTGGTAGGGTAGCATGTAGGATTCACTGAGCAAGAATGTTGATGTGATTCTTCCAAACCAGCCTGAGTATCACCTTTCAGCCTCATGAAATCTGGCCAGGAGGGAGTTATTGTCCAAATCACCCTTGACATGATTTCTCTATGTACTGCCACCAGAGCATGCTATGTCTTAGATGATTCTCCAAATCTGCCGCATACTTAAAGGTACCATGGTGCAATGAAACCCTTTACAGAGGGTGGTCAAAACATCTAAAGAGCCAAAATGACGGATTCCAACTCAGTGCACTTGGTCTCGGGATTCTGCAGCTAACAAAAATATTAGCAATGTCAAATGCAGCATGAAAATGGCCATCACTTGTATCAATTGCCCCCCCCAAAGAGCAATGTGGGACACAATATCACAGATGGGGGTACTATCTTACTCTGTCCTCTGTCATCTATCTTTAATCTCCCTGAACCATGTTGCTGGCTCATCCAATAGGGGAAACTCAGGCTACTCTGTCTGGCTCGGCATTCAGGAGGAACAGGGCCGTGATCTTGCCCATTACACCACTGCTGTCTTTCTGACAGGCTCTGTCTGGTCTGGCGTTGAGGTCATCAACTCCCTGTCAGCAGCGCCTGACTTCTGAAAGGACCATGGCTGGACAGTTTCCATCCCTGGGATACTTCATTGCATGCGAGAAATAGCCACATTCAGGAAGAATAAACTTCCCACTAGGGCAAACATTATATTTAGTTTTATCTGTATTGTTTTTCCATTTGCTCTCTTTTTAATTTTAAAGCCCCCCCCCAGGGTGAACTGTTGTTCAGGCCTTAAATCCTCCCAGAGGCTCGCTAGCACAAAACTTGACTTCCTGTCACCCCACCCTCAGGAACGCCACACAGATAGTGACATACTTTATCATTGTCTACTCTTCCCCTTCCCAACCCCTCCTGAATGTTTTAGCGCTTTACAAACCGTATTTGAACACGAGGTCATTGAGACCCAACAGTAACTTCTGCTGAGTAAGGTCATACCCTTCATGGGGTTGAGAAAAGTCAGTGAAGCTTCGTGACACTTCTGAGGACCATGCTGGATCAATTCACTTCATAATTTTCATGGGAGCATAATCCCATCAAGTCTAGTAAACCGACATCAAGCATCACCTTCATCTTCCACATTCCTCCCAGCAATGCCTGTCCTTCCTCTGTTGTCTTCCAGGATCTCTTATTCACAGCACCCCTGGCAGGAACCAACCAAATGTCCTTAATGACTCATAGGAGCTAGTCACCAGGGGCTCATTGCCCTCATACAACCTCAGGTTTTGTGGTTTTCATCTGAAGGAGGGGTATGTAGTTATATTACTCATTTTCTCTACTCTGTCACACTCAGACCAATCTTGTTAGCCTCCCCGGCTCACAAGTCAGGCTGTGAGGTACTTTCAATTATTGTTGTCTTTCACAGTTCAAGCAGCTCAGAGGCACAGCGTTTTCTTGTTACCAAAGTGTCCTCTACTGGGCCGTTATTAAGGAAGGGCCCTTCTGAATCACAACTTTATGAACTTCTTGAGTAGAATAAGTTTCATGAGCTTCCTATGTCTTTGGAGACTTTCCTCTCTATGAGAGAATATACATATTATAGTAACCTCTTTTTCATTGGACTAGAAACTAAGGTTATTGCATATTACCTATGAGGTAGAATGTAAGAGAAGAATGAAGCTTGTAAACAGAGGAGGGAGTATTGTATATATTTCCCATCATTATAAGAAAACACAATGTAGTCACTTTGCTACATTTGGTTCATTTGGAATGATACTTGTGGAGGTTTTCAATATAAAGGTGACATGTCATACAGAAACACTGGTTTGAGGACATGTATGCAAATCAAGAGGAAGGGATGTACTATTCACTTTAAGGGCGTGTTCCCAAGACCTGAAAACCTCCCATTAGGGACCGATTCTTAAATGCTCCACACCTCCTCCTGATGATAGAATGCTGAGGATCAAGATGAACACACGAGACTTTGGGGATTGTTACAAATCCATGTGGTAGCAGTTTTGAGATGTTAATCTGGAAGGGTAGAAAGGTTGAGTAAAAAGAAATATATGTAGCTGTCAGCTATTAAGAACATGCCTTAGATTGCTGGTCTTTGATTTAAGCTATTATATTCATCACAGAGATGTCATGTCCAACTGGAAGGTGGAGGGATGATGTGGGATAATGTTCTTGCTCACTGCAAAGAGTTGTCACTCATATTGGTTTAATACAATGCTGATTGGCCAGTAGCCAGGCAGGAAATGTAGGTGGGGCTACCAGAAGAGGAGAATTCTGGGGAGAGGAAAGGCAGAGAAGCAGTTGCCAGCCAGACACAGAGGAAGAAAGATGAGAATTGAGGAATTGACTGTCTTGGCTTCTCATTGTCAAGCCTCATGTATTTCATCACAGCACCAACAATCATTTTACCAGCTAAATTTCAGGCACCCTATTTACATACCCACCTCTAAGTTCTTCAAATCAGTATCCACAGTAGACAGGCTTCTGGCTATTGTGTTAATTTTCACTGACCAAACAACCAGTGTGCCTTTTAACATGTTTTTCAATTTCCTGGCTTCCTTGATTTATTGCTTATAAAGTTTTATGTCTATAGGCAATTGTTACAATCACTCTGAATGAATCTATTGAGAACTTGAGGTCACATAATTAAGGAAAGCCACCAAATTTCATTTCAATCTCTCAATAATAGTGATTCAACCTCTAGGTTGAAAAAGATTCTAGTTAAATTCTGATCACAGTAGGATGCTACTGGGATAGATTAATTATGTCTGTCAAGGGAGGACTATGTGCAAATAATCTAAGGATAGTTTCCTTCCTTTTTTCATTCCTTCCCTCTCTCCTGCTCTCCCTGTTTCCCTCCTTTTCCTTCCTTCCCCCCTTCCTCCCTCTTCTTTCTTTCCTTCCTTGTTAATTTAAGGATCTGTGTATCAGTTATAGAGCGTTGACAAGAAAGCTGATCCAGAGACATTCAGAAAAATCCAGTCACAAAATTTTCTTGCAACCAAGTGATGATAAGGACTCACTCATGTTTGTTCATCATTTCATGGGGATCACAGGAGAAGACATTCTCAAAGGGAACTCAATTAGCCAACTCTATATTAGAAATAGCATGCATGAAGACTCAGACATAGCCAGATGTCACCATGTCCTAGAAACATCTGACATGCGTGAGTACTCAGGGGTAATTTCACAGAGCTTGTTTTCAGATGCAAGAAGGAGACAGTTATGCTCAGTCACTTCTGTGAATTCAATCTGGAGAGTCAAACCAAAACAATAAAGAGCAAAGAACAAAATCAAGCAAGCTTACTGTTCTTCAATGCCATCCTTTCTGGAATGAGGCATGAGGAAGCTGTAGGCACCAAAGACCTGAGCTCCCAACTTGGCATGATGACTCAAAAGGTTTATTTGCCCCTAAAGTTCTAGTTTGTGTGTATGAAGCTAATTATTCTCCCGTGGGCCACACACATAACCTTCTCAGAGGAAAATGCCTGTTGCTTTAATGATCATAGGTACGGGGCTTTTCCAAGAGCAAAGCTGTGAGCTTTTGCGAGACATCCCAGGGAAAACATTTCTGAGCAGACTCCTGGGGAGTTGCAGTCATTAGCTGCTGCCCTGAACAAGGCTCTCTGGAAGCTGTCCCGCAGGGTTCCTGTGTGAGACAGAGCAAAAGCAAATGGCATTTGCTGTGGAACTGTGCAATTCCTCCAGGGGAATCTTGGGCATTCACCAAACAAGTTTGAATCTAAGCAAAGCTAATTACTGTAGAAGAACTGGTTATCACCCTGTAGTTAGTTGTGTCACAGAAGTGCGGAGCTTGGCCGCCTCCATCTCTGCCCCACTAAGAGAATACTGAGGACTATGTACACTCTCCTATGGTAGCTTCAGCTGTTTAGTTCTCTATGCAGTCTTGGCTGAAGGGAGCACTCTGACCAGATGAGCCCTCTCTGTTACTTCTTGGCTGAAGGGAGCAGTCTGACCAGCTGAGCCCTCTCTGTTCCTTCTTGGCTGAAGGGAGCACTCTGACTAGCTGAGCCCTCTCTGTTCCTTCTTGGCTGAAGGGAGCACTCTGACCAGCTGAGCCCTCTCTGTTCCTTCTTGGCTGAAGGGAGCACTCTGACCGGCTGAGCCCTCTCTGTTCCTTCTTGGCTGAAGGGAGCAGTCTGACCAGCTGAGCCCTCTCTGTTCCTTCTTGGCTGAAGGGAGCAGTCTGACCAGCTGAGCCCTCTCTGTTCCTTCTTGGCTGAAGGGAGCAGTCTGACCAGCTGAGCCCTCTCTGTTCCTTCTTGGCTGAAGGGAGCACTCTGACCAGCTGAGCCCTCTCTGTTCCTTCTTGGCTGAAGGGAGCATTCTGACCAGCTGAGCCCTCTCTGTTCCTTCTTGCTGGTATGTAGATCAGCAGACACAACAGAGACAAGGAAGAAAGTGTTAACAGCCTTGCACCGACTCGGGGAAAGCTGATGGTAGACACGTAGGAATTGGTATCTGGTTTGAGTATATGCGCGTGAGCGCACACACACACTTCTGTAAAGAGGATGGTCATTGTCATTGTGTGAGAGCAGCTTTCACCTCAAAGGTGATAATGGGCTCTTTATTCTAGAGCCAAATATGAACAACAAGGGTCTGAAATCATGTTCCAACATACCGTTGGATAGTAACTCCACAAAGAAAACTTATAAATGAAGACACTTCTGAAATGCGTTGAGAAGAGCAGGTTGACAGGGCAAGACAAAGCAGGGAATGTCTGCCGTAGATTGCGGATTGCTCTTGGATGCTCCTAGCCTGTACATTCCACAGGACTCACCACAGGTCTCATACAGAGATGGGTGAAGGTGGCCAAGGGTGACCCAAGAAAATCTCGCTCGGGACCTGAAACAATCCAACTTCTCTACATAATTGAAGCTCCAAAGTCAGTCAGTCAATGCGGAAGGCCCCATGGAAGGGCCAAGGAAAGATGACCTCTCTCCTGGAACCCTCCATTCACGCCATCGTAACCTCTCGTCTGCGGCAATGCAGCCAAGCCACCCTTGAGTCGCCTCTTTCCAAGGGAAGTCCTAGCCAGGAGATAGAGTTGCCTCAGACGCCACAAACACCACCGCTCTTCATGTGCTTAGCTTCTAGTGCGGCACGATGCTCACTCACAGAAACGAGCATCCCGAGCACACCCCTGGAGCAGCCTGGGAGGCAGAGAAGCCTGAGAGGGTACGCGACGGAACATACTCAACACCTTTGGAAGTCTACCTCATTCCTCTCTAAAAGGCCAACGCCAGCCCCCGTCTATGAACGACGCAAACACAGCCATTGTAGGAAACGTTCTACTAGGCTCCGAGAAGTCAGATGAGAATCTCCAAATCTCCAGCCAAAAAAAAAAAAAAAGATGGGTTCTTCTCTCTCTGCCTAAGTTTTCTCTCAAATAATAGCACACGGAGTTCATCAGCAAGGCACGGATCACATGGTAAACGAGGCTGACTTACCCTTCTTTCATTGTGTAGGCGATATGGCCGGGTCCCACCCTATTCTCCAGGCCGCCCTGCTTCACAGTTGTGGAACTGAAAGAAGTCACATTCCCACCCCTCCCCCGCAGGCCTTGCTTCCTCAGTGCTGGGCACACTGCCACCAACCCGGAAGAACCCCCCCCAGCGAAAGAAAGAAGCAAATTAATTTCTGCCTTGGATTTGCTAAACCCCCGCCTGGCCGGCAGGGTGCCGGCCTGTCTTTCCGAAGCCCTAGCCTTGAACCATTTGGAGAGCTTGGTTGCCACTACCTGACGTATCCCATACTCAGATGTGGAGTCTTTTTCTTCCACCAACATAAGCTTCAGCAGAAAGGCCTTGGACAAGCTGGGAAGATAGGAAAGCATCTCTCCTCATGCTGGGGTTTCTCCCTTCGTTGCTGCCCCCCTCCCGCTCCCGAATGCGTCTGAGTGCAGCTTGAGGATGCTTTTTGGGCTGAAGGCAATGTTAGCTCTCTTGCTCCACGCTCTGTGCCCTGGTCAGCCTGCAGCCACCGCTCGCTCTCCTGCTCTCCCATGCTCTTCTAAACTTCTGGACCACATTTGTGTGTTCCTCGGGTCTCCCACCCTGGCACTTGCCCGCTCCTCTTGTACTGACTGGATGACTGGCTGTCTCACCACGCTGCTCTTCCCATGGGAAGTCCAACCTGGGCCCTTAAGGTCTCCACTCATTTTTGGGTTTGGCTCCTAGTTGCCGCTAAAATCGGAAGTGGGTTTTGAGCTGCGGAAATTGTAGCTGTGTGTGTTCCCCTGGGAGTGAAGCAGTCTGTCCACAGCAGCAGACAGGCGGGAAGGGAAGGCGCTGTTGGTTGTCTTGGCCTGGACAAACTCTTCCCCAGGAATTTTCTAGTGTAACGCTTCCTCTCCACGGTGCTTGAGCAGTGGCATCCTGGCTATGGCTCTTCCCTGGCTGAATCTTTGTCATGGGCTGAGAGGAATTCTGGCCAGAACCATGTTCACACTTATGTGTTGGATGAATGAAGTCCTCGGGTGGGGACCGGAGAGGAGGTATGGGTAACCCTATCATTTTGCACTGTAGATGTGGTTCCTCGACCTGTAGGGTGGGCAAAGCCATGCTGCTTACTGAAACACAGACTGCCGAGTCTTACCCGACACAGGTGGACTCAGCAGAGACAGAACACCAAGGCTAGACAGGCATTGTGTCACCTTTTGTAAGCAGCTAGGAGCCCAGGCACTTTTTACAACTTTCCAGATATTCTCTGAAATGATAGTGTCCCCCTCCCCCCTTCCCCCAAGTACTCTGGTGAGACTGCTTCTACAATCCTCAAGGATGCCAAAACATAAAAGTGTCAAACTCTTCTCAGATACTCTGATTCATTTCTATATTATTTAGAATATTAGACACGATGTGGATTGATGTGTAAATCAATTATTAAGAAGGAAGCCCTGGCAGAGGAAAGAACATCTGAAACCTGGGCCTGATCCACACAGACTCATTGTTGAGGGCTGTTCCTCCCCTACAGTGGGTTGCACCTGTGGAGGTGGCCCCCGCAGATGTGCAGAGTGGGCTGTGCACCTTCACTTCATGTATGTGGCCCGTCACCCCCTGGTTTCATTGTTGACATGTTTTGCAAACTGAGTTTCGCCACAAAATATACCAAATGCCTCAGAGGGAAGCTCTCCACAGATAGAGTAAATACCAAGTACAATTCTTGTTTAAACATTGACTTCCCTCATAACTGCCCCGAGGGCATCTGTTCCTGGTAGCCACGGATGATACAGATGAGACAGAGCCTCTGTCTCCACAACCACAACAAAGTTAGACAGATGGGAGATGGTTGGCTTCCCCTCAACACTGATTCGGGGATATAGGGGGGCCTGTAATACACAGCGAGGCTCAGCAGAGCATCTCAAGATGCCAGAGTAGGTGAATGTGAGCAGAGTAGCACATCTGGGAGGCGCCCGAGGGACCACAGGATGGGCAAGTTTCTGTGTAGAAACACACTGACCTGTGTTATCGGATACTCCCACAGAAATACATTGGACCATGCTGTCACATGGTGGAAGATGGCGCCACTGGTGAAGCACGGTAAGTCGGTTAGCTGTGTGTACTGAGCCTAGTGCCACAACACTGGCAGCTCCCAAAGACTGTGGAGCCACGATCACAGTATGATCTCTCTCCTTGTGGGAGGCGGTTAAGGCGTTCGCGTACCCCAGCAAAGCTCTACCGTCTAGATGCTGTACTTAACTCCTCAGACTTCAGTGCCTGAGACACCGCTGGCTTTGTAGCCAACTGTCCTTCGCTCACCCAAGCCTCCTACGTCTTCAGGCAAACAAGCCATTCCTCATGCGCAGCTACCCTTCCACCTTAATGCAGGGGTGTATCCTGGTTTAGGGATGGGCTCCCATTTTCTCCAGAAGGTCGCCGCACTGCTCTGCTGTGTGAACTGATCCGTATCTGTGCTGTTTGTAATCCATTTGTGAAAATCTTTATAAGCCCATAGGGAAGGCGGTGGTCAGTAAATGCCTGGTGACAATCCTGAATGTGCCATTCCTGACTGCTGGGAGATAAGGAGACCTCAATGAATACAGGATAGGGGTAGCCCTCGCTATAACCTCATCCAAGTTCTGGAAATCCATGCGTATTTGAAGCAGCAGAACTCTTTCCAACAAGTAGGGTGGCTGACAGATTGTTCATGGGAAAGACATCGGCTCTGAAGGGGGTGGTGTCTGGATGCCTCAACTATTGTTTAAATCGGGAGTTCTCATGTTTGTGGCAAGAATCTGGTGTTCTCTGATTGCATCATGAGGTGTAATTCTGTTCCAGTGAACAGAAAAGCAAAGCCCCGGTTCATGGAAGTCTTTCAGAGGCCAGTTACGGTCAACCACGTCTCCTCTCTCGCTGTTTTAGTCAGGGTTTTAACCGCTGGTGAAGAGACACCATGACCATGGCAACTCTTATAAAGAAAATGTTTGATTGGGTGGCTGGCTCACTGTTTCAGAGGCTCCGTCCATTGTCATCATGGTGGGAGCATAATACCATGTATCACACTGGAGCTGAGAGTGTGACAAATTGACTCAAAGGCAACAGGAAGTCGACTGACTGTCACACTGAGTGAAGCTTGAGAAAAAGACCTCAAAGCCCACCCCCACGGTGACACACTTCCTCCAGCAAAGCCACACCTACAAATAGTGCCGCTTCCTTTGGGGGCCATTTTCTTTCAAACTACCGCACTTAACCCTGATTGCCTATACGTAGCTGCGGGCACACCAGACTGAGAGCCAGGCATGAAGCAGAAGCCCCCAGGCTGGCTATTCTGTGGGCTATGCATTCACATCCCCGGCACAGCTCTTCCTGTCTGACCTTCCTCTTTCCAGGGTGACCTTTGGCTCTGTCTCATCTGTCATTTCCCTCCAGACACTGCATTCTACCCTCAAAGTGGTAGAAGCAGCAAGTGAGAGAGAAACGACCCTTTTGTAAGACGTCATTACTGCTGCAACTCCCCTGGAGTAACAGAGGAAGCTATTTTGGGCACAGTGGCACAATAAACATGTAGGTGGTCAGAGTCTCCCTGTACCTGTGTGCAACCCGTAATACGTGGCTTTAATCCTTGCAACCAGTTAGCTTAACAATAAGCCTCATTCCAGGCATCGTCTTTTCTTAAGGCTGTATTTTTAACCAAAGCGTTTTATATTTGTGTGTGGGGGTATTTGCCTTCAATTTACAAGCTGCTGTAAATACATTTGCTGGTTCATATTAGGTTGTCTATCTTTTCTATGACCTTAGAACAAACCCTGGTTATTCTCGAGCATAAAAATGTATGTCTAAGTCTTTGACAGAGATTGGGGGGGAGTGAGAGAGAGGGAGGGAGAAGGAGAGGGAGGGGGAGAGACAGAAGAAGGGGGAGATTCTTTTGTGCTGTTGTAATAGAACACCAAAGTCTAGGTAATTTATGGACACTGGAAGTATATTTGGGTTCATAGTTAGGGATGCTGGAAGGTCCAAGATCTACGGGTACCATCTGGTGAGGGCCTCCTAGCTGTGCCCTCCCCTTGGGAGGCAAGGAGGCACTCAGTGCAAACGGTAAGAAGCATGTTAATTGCTTACTCCTGGCTGTGACAAAACACTTGGCAGACTCACATGGGAGAGGAAGAAAGATTTAGCTGGAATCATGCCTTAATAAGCTAGGGTCCATCACAGCGGGGAAGGCATTGACCGGAGTCCGCGGTGGTGAGAACATGGGGCCGTGGCCCATCACCTCGTGATAGAAACAGTTCAGGCTTGTGTCAAAGCTTATGCCACCTTCAAGGTTTGCCACCACTGACCCACGTTTGCTATTCAGACGCCATGTTCTAAAGTCCTGCAACCCTTTGAAGTGCTGCCATCAGCTGGGGACCAAGTGTTTAAAGACATAAGCAGGGATGGGGATCTCACCTCTGAACCACAGGAGAGCTCAGTTTTGTCAGAGGGGTTCCCCAGATGATGAATATGATCCCGTGCACGCATTAGCCCTCTGTGAAGGTAGTTCTCGTGGCTCAATTATACTTACAGGTCCTTCTCCCTCAACATACCTATGCCGTGGTGAGATCCCAGGCACACACACCTTGCTGGACACACCCTAAACACAGCTCAAGCCAAATGCCCATAGCACTTACCAACACCAGCTCCCCCAAACATCTTTAGCAAAAAACAAACCCAAATTTAGCCTCTGATATTTCTGCCACTGGCAGGTATTCCCTGTCTTGAGATGTAACGAGTTCATGTTTGCCCTTTTCCATGGAGACATGATTGCTCGCAGAAAGCTGACTGACGTAGAATCACTTCCCTTCACCAGAGCCCTCATCACTTTTTGAAATACCTTTTTTTTAAACCTCAACAAGAACAGGATTTTGAACATCTTCCCATTCCAGCCACTTAGCCCATGCCCACAGTGTCCTGACTTTGCGTATGCCCATGGATCTCAGAGTGAATGCACTACATGGCTGTACCTGTCATTAAGCCCTGAGTACACCACCGCTCAGTCAGCCCTGTCCTCTCTCACAGACGAGGGAATCATGGATGCTCCTGCATGGAGCATGCGTGAGGAGTACAAGGAGGTTCGTACTATCTGAGATCCTCTTCTACTCAGGATGTATGGGCAGCGGGATTTCAGTAAGGCTTGTTTCTCTTAAGGTGCTGTTGTCATTATTTAAAAATCCAAAGCTGGGGAGATGCTAAGCGGATTAATTTCTGGCCACACAAGCATGAGAACTCTGATTCACCTGTCCAGAACCCACATAAAACCTAGGCAGGCATGGCGGCCTCCAGAAATCCCAGCCTTTGGGAGACAGAGACGGATGATCCCCCAACAAGCTGTCTAGGGCAGGGGGAGGGTGTTGGGTTCTGTAAAAGATCTGGACTCAGTAAAGTGGAGAGTAACTGGACCAATATCAGCATTGTGTTTTTACACACACACACACACCCCACATGCATGCATGTGCAAAACACCAAAAACAAAACAATACAAACACGTGAAAAAAACTAAACAGTATAAAAGCTGTATGTGAGTTAGTGTGAATTGCCAATCTGACACAAAAGATTAACTTGGAAAAATAATGTCAGTGAGCGATTGTCTGCTTTGGGTTGACCTGTCAGCGTGGCTGTCTAACAATGTGGGAAGACCAGGCCAGTCCATGAAAGCTATGTCGCCTTAGCATGGGCCTCTGAAATGTGTAAGACAGAGGAACCCGAACTGAGCAGGGGCAGGGGATCTGGGGGGGGGTTAGGGGCAGGGGAGCAGAGGGGCAGGGGATCTGGGGGGTTTAGGGGCAGGGGTCATGCATGCATTCGTCTCTCTGGGCTCTTACCTGTGGCTGTGATGTGGCTGTTTTGAGTTCCAGCTGCCTTAGTATCCTAGCTCTGATGAGCTGTGAATTGAGAGCTGTGATAAACTCTCCCCTAAGTTGCTCTCTGTGGGCTGCTTCATCACAACAATGGAAAAGAAACCAGGACAGAACAGTGACATGTCCTCTTCCCTGGTCCTTCCCGACATACTCAGCACAGGATATTTTGATGTTTAGATCTTCTTTTGGCCACGGCCTGTGAGGAGACATGCATAGGGAGTGGACTTGAGCGTGAATGTGCCCATTTAACAGTTTTTTTTATTACCCCAGCAACAATGTGTTACACGCAGTTTCTGAATCTCACTTGTTTGCATCATAAAATCCCAGGCCTTGTTTATAATCAATGTACAAGTCAAGTTGTTTTTCTTGTTCTCACTATAATTTTATTTACTTGTTCTGTGTGGTGGGGAGGCACGCTATGTGGAGGTCGGAGGACAACATGTAGGAGCCAATCCTTTCCCTCCGCCAGGTGGATCCTGGTATTCCCTTCAGATTTTCAGGTTTGGTCGCGAGAAGGTTCACCCATGAGCCATATCTCCGTCATTACCTCATTATGTTTTGTGGGCATATAATTCCTGTAAGGTATTGTAAGAATGTAATTGTATCAGTTAGGAGCTGTTTATGGGCAAGGGCAGGGCTACTCTGAGGGGCACAGGGCTTGAGAGATGAGGCAGCCAGAGCCCTGGAGAACCCGTTAGCTGATGTGAGTCTGTCAGCTCAGAATGGGGTCTCCATCTCGAGACTGCAGGGTCAGGATGGGCCACACTGTAGAGGGAGGGGGCCTCAGGACACACTGGAACCACTGAGGCTGAGGAGAAACCATCTTCTGGCCATCTTTGCTGATACCATTCAAAGGGCCCGTAGGCTACTAAGCTGGTGGGCTTGGTTGTGGAGTTGACCTGTGACCATCATCCTTGTTCATGTCCATGCATGTCATTGGAAAGGGAATTCTTGGAAGTAGAATTGCTGGGCTGGGGAACATAGGTATTTGCTATTTATTAGATATTATTAAACTTCACTCCAAAGGGGTTGTACCGATTCATATTCCTGTCAATCATGCATGCAGGTTCAGCTCACCTGACATGCACATCAGTAGAACACATTGTCTCACTTAAAAAAAAAACAAAAACTTAAAGCTCAACTGTAAAAACAACAGAATATATCATCATGGTCTTAATCTGTATTTCGTCTCGTAAGATGTATGTTTAACATCTCTTTGAAATGTTAAATCCATTTGCATTTTTGTCTTGCTGACTGCGATAGCAGTTTTCTATTTCATCCATTTATCAGTCCATGCACGTTTAGCATGAATTCACTCCACATTTGATAACTTTATCTAATATATGGAAAGTTTGCTCCATGGTTCATTTATCATATTTTCTATTTTGTCTATGTAGACATTGATTTTTATGATATTGCACCTATTACATTTGGAGTACATGAGTTTGCTCTTACTGCCTTGGAGGAAAAAAATTGCTAGTTTTATTGTTAACTCAACACAAACTATAGTCACCTAGGAAAATGGAACCCCAGGGTGGCCTGAGGCAAGCCTGTAGGGCATTTTTGATTGCTAATAAATGGAGGAGGCCTGACCAACTATGGGTGGTGCCACCCCTACTAGGTGACCCTGGGTTGTATAAGACAGTGACTGAGTGTGAATCAGAGGAATCATGCCAGTGAGCAGCTGTGGTCTCTGCTTTGAGTTCCTGTCCTGGGTTTATTTCTTGGCTTCCTTCAAAGATGGAATAAACCCTTTCCTCCCCAGGATGCTCTGGGTCATGGTGTTTAAAACAGAAACAGAGAATCAAACGGGGTCTCTCTTCATCAAATGGGCAACACAGGTTTATAAAAGTTAGGTAAATGGTACAAGGTCATACACTGAATGGTTATACCCACTGGGATCTCCACAGGAAGCATGAGCAATGGTTAGATTTGGTATTAAAGGGTGTTTAGTAAGGAGAGCCGTTCATTTTCAAAGATGTGTAGACAATGTAATGCCCAAGAATTCGTTTCCTCCAAGAGTAGTGGTGGTGGCAGAACCATTAAACCACATAAGATGAGAGCAAAATGATGTTGTATTGAATGGAATATAAAGGGAGATTAGAGTTGATGGTGACTGGGGTACCAAAGAGGATCATAATTGGATCACAGTGTCCCTGCGTTCCACTGAGGAGGGGTATGTCATTGGCCTCCTTTTGCTGGAGGAAATGGAGACAAACCAACTAAGTGATG
Organism: Mesocricetus auratus; assembly: GCF_017639785.1. Lineage (NCBI taxonomy): Eukaryota > Metazoa > Chordata > Mammalia > Rodentia > Cricetidae > Mesocricetus > Mesocricetus auratus. The sequence continues at coordinate 46,871,125 of NW_024429199.1, forward strand.
CACTTTGAACCTTTTCAGTCTGCAAAGTCACAAACACATCACCTTGTGAGATAGGTAGCAAGTAACAACTGACAGTTGGTTATGACAAGAGCAACATTGTGTGTGTGTGTGTGTGTGTGTGTGTGTGTGTGTGTGTGTGTGTGCTGGAATAGGGTTTAAATATTATTTTGGAGCAGGTACATTATTTTTTAACATTTCCTAATTACTTCTGGGGAAAATTAACATCACCTGACTGGTAGGTTATGGAGAAAGAAGAGTAATACAGTTCGTTGCGCGTGTGCAGAAACCTGTCAGTACCACGCACGTGAAGGAACAAATACAACAAATATAAGGTGACTACTCAGTCACTACAATCAAAGGCATTGGTGGATTTCAGTCAGTAGGATGGGCCACTTTTAATGGCATTGGATGTGTCCCATGTATTTCATTTGGAAGCATCATGCATAAAGTGAACTCTGTTAGTTAGGAGACACGTAGGAAACTGAGACTCAAGGGTAGTCTTGAGGCTAACTCTCAGACTGAAATAACATGGACAGAAGAATCCGGATCAGAAGTGTGGATGTGCTCTAGAATAAAGCTGAAGGATAAATTCCGGTCATGCTAAATCAACTTTAGTTTCTGAAAACTGCCCCCCTCAGATGCAGAGAGTTGTGTGCAAGGTAAACTGGTGTGTGGGAAAACCACAGAGAAGGCTGCTGAGCTGTTGCAGTGGGGATATAAAAGTTCAAATCAGCAACAATGGAAGGAAAATGGGTTCCAGTTCTCCAACTGTTAAATTTTAATCCCAAGGCATTTCTTCTTTCTAAGAGAAAGATAAACACAATGCTATCTGATGTTTAGGCTTCCAAGACAGAGTGCAGTGCTGTGTTGAAGTGGACTCTGGCATCAGCGGTAAGGTCAGGTGAAAAGAAGGGGTTCACTTTGTTTACTGGTTGAGGTGGCAGTAGATCATCTGGCAGAAACATCCTGCAGAGGACTGGAATTGTAAATACGAGGCCTAGAGTTTGGATTGATGGCAGATACCAAATTATCATCTCCGTAGACTCATATTTTTTTGATGTACAAATGAGGCATAGACTTCAAGAGGAGAGTGATGAGGGTAGAAACTAGGGGAGGCTTTTTATTTGAGAAACTAATAAATGTATCTCACTAAGTGGTAAGTAGTAGATGTGGAGCTGAATGGTGAGGGATGTGCATTAAGTGGAGTGGAGAGAGGGATGTGCATTAAGTGGAGTGGAGAGAGGGATGTGCATTAAGTGGAGTGGAGAGAGGGATGTGCATTAAGTGGAGTGGAGAGAGGGATGTGCATTAAGTGGAGTGGAGAGAGGGATGTGCATTAAGTGGAGTGGAGAGAGGGATGTGCATTAAGTGGAGTGGAGAGAGGGATGTGCATTAAGTGGAGTGGAGAGAGGGATGTGCATTAAGTGGAGTGGAGAGAGGGATGTGCATTAAGTGGAGTGGAGAGGAGGGTCCAGAATGGAGCTAACGATTAACTACAGGGAAAACACTTGGTGACCAGACCACTGCTCTGGTGAAGTTTTAAATTTCAGTTCACTTCATCTATGTTATCAGATGAGGTTATAAGATTGTTCTTAATATTTATTTAGTACCCACTCACTGTCCATGGACCTGTAGTGATGACTCACTTTTTGTTTCTGGTATTGTTTCTTCTCATACTTTTCCCCTTCCCTTTATTAACCTAATTAGAAGTTTGTGGAAGTGATTGGTGTTGTCATGGGAAATAGCCTTTTTAGCTTCCACCAAGTTGAGTGCTGCAGCGTTCTGTGGTTTGTCTTTGGCTGTCTTCTGACTTCCTTGTGGCTTCCTACTTGATACTCTTTTCATTGGAATGATGACACTACTGCCATTGCTTCTGAGTCCTCTTGTCCTTCTCTCCATACCCATGCCAACTATAACCATGTTCTTAGGGACACATGTCTTCCCTACATGTACACAGTCATTGGATGTCCCCCAACACTATTCCTGTAGTCTCAACTTTCATAAAGCCCTTAGTTGTTCTTGTAGAGACGGTATCACTTTTCTGCTTCTCAGACAAGACCAGTAGATTGTCAGGAATACCCCCAAGTGCATCGTAGGCACTTTATAATCCATCTTCAACCCATTACCTCTCTCTGAAATAACCTCTTGTCTGCTTTCCTTTTGTTCTGGCTTCAACCTGAGGCTAATTCAAAGAATGCAACAACCTCAGGGTTTGTCTGGTATTCACAATTTATGAATCAAGGCATCAATAAACAGAAACATGAACCCAAATTTTGTCCACCAGGCTATCTTCATGTGTAATGATAATAACACACTCTTTGCAACTTTAAACTTTTCCCCCCAAATAGCAAAATTTCCTTACAGTTACAGGACTCAGAAAATTCAGACAGAGCATCATGAACATACCTCAGAATTATTTTATATTTGGAATATGCAAACCGACCTCAGATTTTAATCCCATTTTCCAGAATATTTCTGAAAGTAGTTTTTTGATGGGAAGACAATCACACGTGCAGCTGAGGGAGTTGGTCATGGGGAAATTTGTAGAGAAAGGCTGGATGCTGAAATGACTGAGAATTTCACCCCTTCTTTCCTTTAGAGAGGTGAAGTGTTTTCATGATTGCTCTTTTGTGGAGAGAGATTAACCTCCACTTCCAACTTTCTATTTACAGAGATCTTAAGACCCTGTGGTATTCTATCACAGCAAAGTCAGTAATGGGCTAACTTCTTAACTTCATTTAGGGTTAATAACATTGTTTGAGTGGGAAAAGCTCCAGCAAAAAAAAAATTGGAAAGAGAAAATTCTCTAGGTTAAGTACACTTAGAAGTATTGCCTGTTAGAAAACAGGAGAATGCTGTTAGCAGAGGCATTTTTTTCCCTGAAGAAATGAACACCGTAGAGCCAAAAGCTTCCTCTCAATACATCCATTTACCAGAGTAGTTGATTATATTGATTTTTTTCCTCCACAAATTTCAATCAAAATAATATGTATTTTTTTAAAGCAGCACTTCATAGTCTTGGCAGTGTTCTTAGAATCCAGAATATTCCTTTTATCTCCTTGACATGTGTCAGCAACAGCTATATTAAAACTCCACATTTTAATCTCCCCAAATTCAATTCTCTGGACGAATTTCTTCTTGCTGGATGCCTGCAGTTCTGACTTCAAAAGAAGCTTTTCATGAGCAGAGAGAGAAATGGCAGCGGAACCAAGAAATGATCGAGCCGGGTAATACTGGCACCCCTCCCCCCTGTATTTATTCTGAGATGTGAGCCCACACTAAATGGAGAACAGCTAATGTTGCTATCTCCGTAGGTCTGGAAGAAACTATGCCCCCCACAGAAGAGTTAGCAGAGTGACTCTGACGTGGTACCCAAGCTCTTCTCATCCATCCCTGAGATGGGAAGCCTGCAGGTTAAAAATGGTAGACCATAACAAAGTATCGGCCACATTTCTAGGCTGGTGCCTCAGAAATGAAACCCAGGGCTCTCTGTGTTTAGGCTAGTAGGGAAAATTAGAATCCGAGGCTGTGGGTCACTGGGACCAGGAAGTCTATCACTACAGACAGGTAGAGTATCTTCTGGGCTGTATCCAGTCCCCCCACCACCACCCAGGGTCTGGTCTTTGGCCACTTGGTACCCACCAGTTAAAGCTTCCCTTTCCAGAACTCCAGTCTCTTGATTGACTCCCGAAAGGGAAGAGATGAGTTTGATCATCTTATGACTGCAGGAAGAACAAGCAGGACAGCTAAGGAGGGTAAGGAAGGAGGTGAATCTAGGAGAAGCACCCGAGCCAGAGACGTGCAGGAGACTGTAGACACTAGAGATACTCATGGGAGTTTGTCCACCTACCCCCTCCCATCTGTCAATGGCTAAGTCTGACAGAAAACACAGCACTATCTTCCCCAGAATCCACAGAAGTGGGAGGGAGCGGCAACCAGATCCAGTAAGCATGTTCTAGCTAATACTCCTTCTAGGACCCTGTTGGGGTGAGGTGTGAGGACGCAGTAACCTAACAGATCACTTCATACTATTCAAGCTTAGTTCCCCTAAGGGGATCCTAAGCTATCGGGTCCTAAGGGAGGACCATGGTGACGTAAATAATGCACAGATAAAGTTTCTACTTGCAGTCACCTTCCTCTGTCCTCGGGACAAGCACTCATCCTACCGTTGCTCAGAGTGGTTCCTTGATCCAGCCTGTCTGCTTCCTGCCGCTTTCACAAGCGCCAGCAGATGGGCACCGATTCTGACTCGTCTTTAGAGGAAGTCCCAGCCTTAACTGAGTAGCATCTCAGAACTTGATGTGCTCCGGTTAGTGGAAAGCCCAGGCTACTGAACAGTCTATGCTTTCATGTGCCCTAGATTCAAATGCCAAAACTCCAACTCACAGCGAAACAGTATCCAGACAGTGGGGCTGTTAGGGGATGATTAGGGATAGCTGAGAGCTCTTAAAGAAGAGTCTGTGATAGCCGCCTTGCCCTCCCCACAGTGAGAATGCGGTAGGGAGCGAATGTGGTATGGTGTCCTCACAGGACACCAAACCTGGTGCTCCTTGATCTTGGGCATTCAGTCTGTAAAAGTGCAAGGAATAATAGGTACTGCAACCAGTTTGTCATGTTTTAGTTCTAGAATAGTGAGGAGGCCAGACTAACCACCCCTTCCAGTTTTACCTTTTATTTATTGGGGGAGGGTGAGGAGGCAGGTAATAATTATAAAAGCCTCAGAGATATTAAAAGTCCATTATTCTAATTTCATTGTGGTGTGTGATGCAATACCTAGCACAAAGCCACTTGGCGGAGGTCAGCTTTATTTGACTCACAGTTAATTCCACGGCACACTCCGCCATTGAGGGGAGGCCACAGAGGAACAACAGGGAAAATGTTGAGAATCTTCCAGTTCTAGGCAGTTACCCTGATTCGCCTATATGGCAACCTAACTGTGAGTAACCGAGATTCGTGGGAGAAACCGGCACGAAGAGAGAGCAGTCCATTAGAGTCCGTGCACACGCCACAGTTTCAGAAGTGCCTTGGCAGACATCAGAGTAGACAGGAGCTTATGGGTGCTGGGTGTCTGAAACGGCATAGCCACAGTACACGTCACTCTTCTCCATTGTCCCCAAGGGAACTTGTTAACAGTCTTAAAAAATGTTAGAAAACACTTTTGGGAAAATTAGGATTTTTTAAAAATACAGTATGTTTGCTCAGGTCAGTGGTGTATGCATACATGTGTGTGTAGGCACGTGTGAGTGTACAAGCCGTCAGAGACCAGAGGAAGGTATCAGGTGTCCTGTTCTGTCCTTCTCTGCCTTAGTCCCTTGAGATGGGCTCTGTCACCAAACCTGAAGTTGGCCAGTTTGGGTAGGCTTGCTGGCCAGGGTGCTTCCAGGGTCTGCCTGGCCACATTCTCTCATGCTAGGGTCACAGGCATGTCTAGCCATGCCCGCCTTTATACATGGAGTCCTCATGCTTGTACAGCAAATGCTCTTACCCGTTGAGCCAACTCCCAGACCCTAAATGACTTTTATAACATAGTAGGCCTGTATATTCTCCTTCAAGCAGAAGCACTGTACTCTTTTCGTTCAAATTTGTGCACTCAAGACATGCCAGCGCCCCAGACACTCAGAAGTAGCGGGCTAGGGTCAAAGTGAAATGCAGGAGCAAACCTACGTTTTGTTTACTCTCCGTTAAGATTATTTGTAAACTTGAAGGGCTGAGTGCAGCAAAGTGTCTCGCTCCTGTGACTTGTGTCTGTTGTCCCTGGGGAGGGAGCCTCTGCTAACTGATGAAGATGTCAAGCCATGTCAGGGGAGTGTCCACAGCTGTATATTCATTGCTGCACCAGAGGGCCCTCAGACTGGGAGATTTCACTGTTTATTCACAGCAAAGACACTTAATTAATGAGTAGGCCTAATCAGGCTGTCTCATTATGTATGGGACACCAGGGTGGCTGATGTGCAAACAAACCATCCTTGAGGAGCGTTAATTAATAATTCCGAGACAGGCATTCTGAGAGGCCTTGTCACCCAGCTCTCGGGGGGATTGGCAGTGTCTCCTTTGCCAGGTTCTCATGTCCTCTGCATGCAAATGAATGACCATGCCGGCAGGTCTCCTGTTTATTACAGGACTGCACTTACCTTTGTATGAGATTTAATAGAAACGAATGCCTTGAATGGGAAAATTGTCCCTCTTGAAGAAGTCACCAATAAAACATCTTTTTGTCCCCTCACTGAGTGCCAGATCTTCAAATCTCACCTGGAATTGTCTTTAGTGAGTCCAAAAATGAATTAAGCTGGATAGTTCTCATTGGGCATTCACAATCAGGGGCAGATATTTAAACAGGTAACTAAATACAAGGCTCATCACATGAGATGATACACTGGAATTAGGAAGGCCCCTGAGAAAATCAGAGAGGCAGGGCAGGCGTGACTGCAGGCAAGGAGGGACCCTATGGTGTGGAAAGGCTGCTCAGCATCCCGAGTGTGAGCATGGTGGAGAGGGAGGCAATCCTGGTAATAGAGCTGGGTGCGGGAGAGTAGGCTTGCGATGTTCAGCTCAGAGCTGCTGGCGTGTGTGCTGAGAAATGAGGCCTGAGCACTGGCATTAAAACGGGGCTGTTATTGGGAAATCCTGAAGGGCTTCATGAATATCTGTCTGTCTGTCTATCTATCTATCTATCTATCTATCTATCTATCTATCTATCTATCTATCATTTGTCTAGCATTTATTCATTTATCTACTATCATCTATCAATTTTTAGCATGTATCTATCTATCTATCTATTTACCTACCTACCTATTATCTATTTACCTACCTACCTATCTATTATCTATCTATCTATCTATCTATCTATCTATCTATCTATCTATCTATCTCTATTATCTATCTACTTTTTTACCTAACGTCTATAAAGGGGATTTATTAGAGTGACCTACAGGCTGTGTTCCAGCTAGTTTAACAGTGGATGTCTAACAGCAGAAAATCCAAGAATCTAATTGTTCAGTCCTTAAGATGGAATGTTTCAGTTGACCTCCCAGGATAAGCCAGAATCCCGAAAAAGGAGGCCTTCATGGAAGTGAACGGATAAAAGGACTTTGCAGTTAGCGAGCAGGCAGAGAGAGCAAGCTTCCTTCTTCTGTGTCCTATGTACACTGCCAGCGGAAGGTGTAGCCCAGATTATAGGCGGATTTTCCAACTTCAAAAATCCATGTTAGAATTGGTCTTCCTACCTCAGATGTTTTCACTAAGGAAACATCCCTCACAGGTGTGTTCAACCATTTGGGTTTCAGTTAATTCCAGATGCAGTTAAGTAGACAACCAAGAACAGGCATCACAAAGGGAGAGTTGGGCATTAGGGTCTAGTAACTGTTGGCGACTGACGGAGGGAGGGGGTCTGTGAGGGAGTGAGAGTCTCTTGCGAGCGTTCCCCACAGCCTACTCTTAATGTTTGTTGACTCCAGCCTTGCGATTGCTGTGGGAAGACACATAGGAAGATTTTAATTCCTGTGCTCCCAACTAAGTTTGAACCTTTTCATGTAAAACTACTCAGTAGACCACCAAATATCTGGTCCACTGTTGGGATACTCACCTGTCTGCAGTGTTTTACTGATGTGTGCATCTGTGTGTCTGCTGGCCTTTAATTTGTGTGTCTCTTGGTGTGTATATTTGTCTCTCTGTGTAACTCTTTCCATCCCCCTCTGTGTGTGTATCCATAGGTCTGTCTGTCTGTACGTCCACAGGTCTGTGCATATTCCATATGGGAGACAGAGCAGGTAGAGAGACAAGTAAGTACTTGTTTGAACTGAAATCCTAGAATTCATATTTGAAATGAGTCCCTCAAATACTCTCATGGTCTTCCTTCTGGATTTGGGACCCACTGATCTAACTAAGCCTATTAAATACAAGTACAATCACTGAAAAGATTCAGTGTATGAAGAACTAAGCAGCTGCTTGTAGTCTTGTTGAAGGTTCCTACCTTGCTGAAGACATTGAAATCCACTTCTGTGGGCCATAGTTTGAAACTGACAATTGTCACTGTCAACTTCTATTATCTGACTCCTCGCAGGGGTTCCGACAGCACAGTTCACACTTGTTTTTGCCCAAACAAAGCTCATTTTGAGCTCATTTATGGCTCAGGTCTGTTGTGATTTTAGCACTTAGTTTTAACATCATCCTTGAAAAACAACCACTAAGTGTTTACTGTCATGACAGAGTCTACAAAAGGAACTATGTTGAGTCCCTTTATGCTTTCTTGTAGCTTGTGATGGAGCAGTGATTTCAACCATGATCTAAAAGATACAGGGAAACATATTTCTTAATCTTTAATTGGGGTTATCTTGAGTCTTGTGTTTTCACAAACTTTTTTTTCCTTTTGGGATCTGAAACTCAAGCACAGTTGTAAGAAGTGCAGTGTGACTGGACTGCATGGGGCCGTTTGCATTAAACCAGGTTTGTTATAGCAGAGCAATTTAACATCACCCCATGCCATTCCCATACTCCAGGCTCCTGGAATCTTCTTCCTCCTCCTTCCCTTGGCATAACTGTATCTACTTTCCTCTGGGAAAAATAATGCGACTCTCCCCCATGCAACCCCCATGTGACTCATTATCTAATCCTCAATGTTTTGAAGGGAGTTGACTACTCTCTTAAGAAACCCAGGGGTTCTGTTTTCTTACACATGCATTCCTAGCACATGTGGTATCGGATGGTGTAGAGCCTCTCTTTTCCCCACAGAGATAGCATGACCTGCCTTCTGCACTGAGGTTGACCCAGACAAGAGGAAGCTATGCCAATCCTTTCTTCCTCAGACTTCTCTCTCCTCCCATGATAGTCCTGTCCATCCTATCGCTAGATTTAGCAAAGCCATACAAAAAGATTATAAAGCGAAGTCAGCACCAAGTGGGTTGTAGCCTGAAGCTTAACGATGAGTGAATTGTGGGATTTGGTCATCACAAGAAACCGTGTTCCCCTCTGCATTCCCAAACTGACCATGCTGTCCTGTGGGTGTTTGAAGCTGACGCTGAGGGAAGGTAGTCTCTACCACTCTTCACTCTTCGTTGCCACAATAAGTCTTCCAGCCAGCGCTTGCATCAACAGAGGTATTCTGTGAATTTGTCCTTGGCATCCGGAGAAAAAAAGCATAGTAGAAATATGGGCAGGGACCTGTGCATGCCTCCACCATATAGAATGATGGCAGCGTACAACCAGTGCCAGTACACAGATGGAGAATACCGCCATTCACTGTGCATTATTCCCCAGTGAGGAAAAAGGCCCCCAAATTAGAAGCTATACCTAAGAATGATGAAATATAGAGTCCAAAGCCTGTTTGTATCTCTTACTTTGGGACTGATCAAATTGAAGTCATCACACCACAGAGCTCTATGCATGTCTGTTTGTTGCAGCACTGTTGACAGCGGGCCTGGAAGTGCCTCCCTGGATACCACCACCATGCACAATGAACACAATGAACACATACTACTACATTTAGATAAGGAAACCACTCATGTAAGATAAAAAATGTCAGCGATGAGTGACTTCTTGTAACCACTCAAAACTTACCTATTTCTTGACTTAAAATAGTCTACAAAGTATTTTCTAACAATTCAAAACATTTGTTAAGTTTTACAATTTTTTTACAATCACAAATAACCTTTGTGTCTATTGGTCAGTGTGTTTGTAGAGATAAATCAGTCCTGGTAATTAGATTTGTGGTAGAATGCATGTTCACTTAACATCTGAGCTGAATTTCTAAGACTGTTAATACTAGTAAATTACGTACATATTAATTAGTTGAGCAAAGCTCAAAATCGAAGTACCCACATTGAATATAAGCTCAAAATTTCGGGACATGACTAACATCCTGTATTTGCTGTTGAGACATCCCAAGTGTGGCTCAGAGTCACCATCTTTGTGGGATTATGAGGGTGACTCAGTGCCTTCAGTTTTTATGGCTTTATGAGTGTACAACGGAGTTCACAATCAGATGGTGGGTACACCCACAGGGCAGCCTAGTGTGCTTTGGCAAGTCTGAAAGAGATTCATTTCATCTTAATTGTGTGTATATGTTTTGTGTGTTTATGTTCTGTGTGTGATGTAAGTTTATATGTCTGTGGATGTCAGAGGCTTTGGTTTCCCTTGAAGCCAGAGTTCCAGGCCGTAGTAAGCTGCCAGCATGGGTACTGGGAATCCATCTCAGATCCCCTGCAAGGACAGTCTACACTCTTAACCACTGAGCTTTCTCTCTAATCACCTTTTTACTTATCCAAAGAGACAAAAGCAATAGGATTAAATGGGGGGGGCAGATAACGCATTTTCATTGCCGATGTTATTGGAAAAACTTCACATTTGGGATGATTATTTCAAAACACTGCAAAATCAGGGTTAACCAGCAAAGTCCATCTTGGTGAGTCAGTAACTTCAACTGTACTAAGTTGTAGCAAATAGTGCTTTGTTGTGAGCACTGTTCTTATTATCCAGTCTTCAAAAGCAGTCAGGCCTTGTATAAATGTAACACTGTGGAGATGGCTTTCATGTCTCTATGGCTGCGCTGTTTAAAACCACCGAGCTCTGTTTCACTTGCACGATTATGGGTTAAGTCGCTGAGGCCCATATGAGCTCAGAGATGAATCGGAGACATGAAGCTTTTGAGTTCTACGGTGTGCACGCAGGCCCGGATGTTTGTCTACATGCTTGCGTGTGTTTTGCTGAAATTTCTGCGTGTGCATAACCCCTGTGCCGTCCTCACATGATATTGTTGTGAGCAGACATTGGAACAGACTGCAGGTGTCGTAAGAGATCTGAAAACTACTGAATGTTGACGCAAATATGAAGACTTTTCGCTGTCAATTTTTTTGAATGCAGTTTTCACACAATTTTGTCAAGTATTATATCTATAGGGATGATCAGTCAAAAGGATTTCTTTTTTTATTCCGGGAAGAGACTGGTTTCCCTGATTGCTTCGTCACGCTGAAAACACCTTATTCTTAACATATCATGCACATGCATCCAAAACACAGACAGCAGACATCACAAGGCCAGAAGAGCGCATTGCTTTTCCCTCAGAGGCCACCATCTTCACTGTTGAGACAAATGCTTGCCCACTTCTCGGCATACATCTGTGGAAAGACGGAGCTTCACCCAGCAATCACCGTGCCGCAGGTGCCCCTGTCACAGCGCCTGCCCTCCCTCTGCGCGCTCACCTTCTCCGCCTGTGCAGCGGCCCAGGCTCCAGCGTGAGTCTCTGGTTCTCCCTTGTGTGCTCCATGTTCACAGCCTCGCATTCACACGTATGAGTAAAATCCTGAGCGGAGGATGGACCTGGTATTGGAGTGGAACTTCTCAGTGTCTCAGTTTCCTTCCTAAATAATACCACGGAGACAGGGGTTTGTGAATACCTCCGCTCTGTGGCTGCACGGGTCTTTCTGTCCTCCTAACCGTGGAGTGCTTTGCTGCCTTGAGTTCGGGTTTGACCCGGATGCTGCTCCTCCGCGTGCCGCGCTACAGGCGCCTTCTCCTTCGCCTTCTCTCTGACTCTGAAGACGTAGGAATCTCATGTGTTTCGTCTTTTATTACGGTATATTAATTATTAATTATACCTGGTGAGTTTATTGTGGCATTTTCATGCATGCATGCATGCATGCTGAGGATTTTGTCATGCGTCCTTTCGCATTCCCTCCCAACCCTCCAATCCCCCTTTTCCTGAGTATTGCCCCTTCTACTCTCATATATTTTATTAAAAGCCAAAAGCTTGTAAATGCAAAGACCAGCTTATTAACAGAACTGATGTAGTAAGCTTTGGAAGCAGACCCAGCAAATCCGCCCAAACTGCAGACGTAGCTAACTTGGAAAATAATTTCACCTGAGTTATTCTATTAGAGATGACTCATGAGTAATTTGGACACATTTTTGTACTTATTTTAACTGTTGGACTCTAATACCATGCAGTGAGATTGATAAATATTTTAATGGGGAGTTTATATTTCTAGGTCATGCATTAAAAGATGAACAGAGCATCTTTGTGACAGCCACAAATGCTAAATTATCACAGGAGTGCTCTTTATATTAGCTTCCAGTTGAGTTTACCCCCTTGTAAGAAATCTGGCAAAATCCTGGCGTCCAATCAGGCCAAGCAGTGACTCCTGTTCCTGCCTTTGCTGAGGCAGATACAAGATATGTATTTTATCTTTATATTTTTAACTGTGTGTGTGTTGTGTATGCATACATATGTGTGTATGTGTATTTATATGTATGAGTAAGTGCCTGTTCATGTGTTTACCCATGTGTATGAATGAGAGAATGTTTGTGTGCACGTGTGTGTGTGTGTTGTGTATGCATGTATATCTGTATGTATATTTATATGTATGGGTAAGTGCATGTCCATGTGTTTACCCATGTGTATGAATGAGGACATGTTCTTGTGTGCATGTGTGTGTTGTGTATTGTGTGTGCATGACTGTGTGTGTGTGTGTATGAGTGATAGGATGTTCCTGTGCTTGAGTATGGGTGTGTGTACCATGTCATGTGTGTGGAGGTCAGACAGCAGCCCTGGGTGCTGGCTCCCGTCCTCCACTTTGAGACAGGTCTCTCTGTTAGTGTTCACCATCACATACATTGAACTCGCTGGCCCTTGAGTTTCCAGAGGGCCCCCACCACCTATCTCTCGGGGTGTGCTGTGGATACACAGGCAGAGGACCACACCCAGGTTTGCACGAGTTCTGAAAACTCAAACTTGTGTCCACAAGCCTGCAAAGCAAATGCTTTACCCACTGAGCTATCTGCCCAGCTCTCTTTTTTGTATTTTGATGGTAGCAGATTACTCAGGGCCAGGGATGATGGTAGTTTCCACCAGTGAACAGGGTCAGTCTGTCTGTTAGCTGAGTGCGAGGGGGTGGGGCAAGGGAAGGAATCTTCACGTGCAGTTCACAGAGGAGTCCTCAATTCTTTCTGTATGACTGATTCTTCAGGACCTTCCGACCAGTAGCCACGGAGACTCAGTGTCTGGGCACAGGGACAGCCGTCATCACTCACTGCCACGTCCATAGAGCATTTCTTAGTGTGGGGCAGTCATCTTGACAGAAAAACAAATGATCTTTCCCTTTCTTCGTCCCTATCTGTGACAGCATCAGAAGCTGTATTTGCGGGCAGGATGGCTCTTCTTCTCGTCAGTAGATTAAGAAATGCCTGAGCCTTTCCCCAAACATGCCACTTCTGAAAATGCTAGATGTTAACGTGGACAGAGAGGCAGATTGCAGACTGAATATCTGGAAACTCAAAGAACTCAAGAGCAAATCACACTAGGGACGGGAGGAAGGAAGGACTCCGACTTTTCCTTGAGAATGTTTCTCAAGAGTTTTATAAATTGGAAGTCATTTTCCTAATAAAAAGAAGACAGCTTAAATTAGAACGGACCAGGAGAAAGAGCGCACAGGAAGGCAGAGGAGAACTGACCTCCCCTCCCCCACAGCTCACTCCTCCACCGAGGACCGACCGCCGTGTCCGTCTTCTCTTTGTCCTTTCGTGGGAGAGCAGTTACTAGTCAGTTCAGTGAAAGAGAGGCTCTGACCCATGGCTTTGGAGGAGCGCTCAAATCCCACCTCCCAGGAATTTAAGAATGGCTTTGGAAGGGAATGCCATTGGGAATCTGACCACAGTTCTCATGTGCTGAGAACAGACATAAACATCCCACAGGAAACATTAATCACTAGGTCACCTTCCCACAGAGAAGCCACTGAGAATGTTGTCCTCCCTCCTGGGACCTCCTGGTCAGTGGGTTTCAGGAGCCAGGAAATCACTAGGTCCAAATGAAGATCCTAGGTTGAATGGAGGAGCCTAACGCTACCTGTAGATTTGTTCTGGAGTGCTTCTCGCTACGCGTTAGCTTGGAGCTGACCACATCCTCCAGTCCAGTGTCTGCATGTCGGGGTTCTAACTCTATCCTAAGATATCTTAAATCTAGTTGTAGCATGTGGTTTTCCTGTAGGAAACATGCTTGGAAATAGTGGATTTACTTCCAAAATCATTTTCTCATCAGTTGGTAAATAAGAATGCCAAGATGTAGGCAACTGCTATCATTTGCTTTCATCCTAAGAGCAAAAGAAAGCTAAGATGCTTCATTTAGTCTTTGAGCGGATTTTAACGGGAAGATCTGAAAGACCCAGAAACATCTGTTACTTCTGTTCTCCATACCGAGAGTAACTTCCAGACCTCTAGGACTTGTGCATAAACATCCGGCAGCGCGATGTCTTTCTGGGTTATTTCCACCATCACCATTCAGAGGAAATGCTGTCCCCATGCTTGGCTATGAAGGGGAGTCCACTCTGCCTGGAGGACTTGACTAAGTGTGCCAAGCTGGACACGTTTCTAATTCAATCGAAAGCTAGAGGAGAGAAGACAACTCTTGTGGAGTTCAACAAGAGCATGGGTAGCCTTGTTCAAGGCTGTGCACAATAGCAAAACTCATCAACCAGTCAGATCACACTTCTGTCCTGGAAAAGCCCCATGCATATCACACATGCGCACACACAGGCACTCACATGTGCACATATGCACACATACACACACGTGTTAGAGTAAGCACAGTCTACCTCTCCAAGGCTGGTCTTACCTAGGCAAGGGATTTTTTTCCTGTATAAATACTAGATTTTATTATGTATTTGCTCTGTATCAGTCATCTCGGAAGTATAATGGATAAAGCAAATGGATTTCACAGCCTAAAAGTCTAAGTCATGTAAGCACATCCGCTTGGCTTATGTAGAATGGTAAAAATAACACTAGATTTTGGGGACTGTGGAAGATAAATGATGAAATTTTAATCCAGTCCAATCCCTCATGTAATGCCGTGGAAGAAGCAATTCATCTATTCACCCATTTCCACATGGTTTATCTGTTAATACCTTGGTATTTAAAGGAGAGCATTAGATGGGATCAAAAGAGAGAGGGTATACATTGTACTTCCTCTCTCCGTACCCTTAGCTCTGAGAGGCTTTGGGGGAGCTTTTCAGGTATGTGTACTGCAAGCAGGGAAGACCATGGGGCTTGGTGGAATGGGGCAGAGACCTTTCAGTCCCGTCAAGCAAGGTTTTCTCAGCCCGGATGTCTGGACTCAGTTCAGTTCTGTGTGTAGTGCGGGTATCCCTGTACAGCCTCAGACTCAGCGTGGTGACAGTTTACACACAAAGAGGTGGGACAGAGTATATCTACACAGCAGGCCATGGCAGACTCTAACGTCATCCCAGAGAAGTGAAGAAACCCCAGGTCCTGTTGGGAATGCTCACAAGAAGGAAGGGATGCTGTTTGCTCTGTGTGTGTGTGTGTGTGTGTGCGTGTGTGTGTGTGTGTTTTGTTTGGAATCTTAGTTTTCACATTTCACACACTTGGGAGATCTGACCAGAGGCAATTACACTGTGACACACTAACACAGGGTGAGGGAGACTGGCCTCTGTCTCTGTTGATTCTTGACATAGACTGATCGATGACTTGAGAACCAAAGGAGGAGGTAGGGAGGAAGAGGGCTTACCTATACCTTGGTTTCATGGGCTCAATCCAGTCAGACCCGAGCTTACAAACAGTTACAAGGAACACACAGAACTGTGAGATCTAAGGGTCTTGAGCATTAACTGAACTATGTGTGTGTGGAAATGTCACTGAATTACAGGCCCCATTTAATCTAAGACGTTAAACATCACTTTTTGCAGATGATCAAACTTACACTATCTCTTCTAAATTTCATTTTATTTTTCCATGTTGGGGAGCTGAACCCCAGAGCCTTGTGTATGCTAGGCAAGTGTTCCATCATAGCCACATTCTCAGCCTCTCTCTTTCGTAGCCGAGTAACTGGGATTTGAACAGTAACACACTTTTGCTCCCTGTTTGAACTTCACGGCAGGCACACGGTGATGATGTGGGATGGTCTGAATAAGGAAGTCTCCCGTAGGTGCAGGTGCTGAATACTTGATACCAGTTGGCATTACTTGGGGAGGTCTCACAGGTGTGGCCTTGTTGAAGGTAGCACATCACCAGGCGTAGGCTGAGAGTTTTTGCAAACTAAGGTCCATTCCTGGGTCCGTCTTTCTACGGTTGGGGATGTGATTTTTTTTTAACTTTTTAAAAAAAAATTTATTCATTATGTATATAGTATTCCTCCCACATGTACACTTGTGTGCCAGCAGAGGGCACCAGATCTCATTACAGATGGTTGTGAGCCACCATGTGGTTGCTGGGAATTGAACTCAGGACCTCTGGAAGAGCAGTCAGTGCTCTTAACCCCTGAGCCATCTCTCCAGCCTGTGGATGTGATCTTTGAGCTTCCTGATCCCTGTTGCAGTTGCTGTGCCTGCTGTCTGCCGGCACGCTGTCCCCACCCTTATGGACTCTAACCCTCTGGAACCCTAAACCAGATAAACCCTTCCTTCTATGAGTTGCCTTGGCTGTGGCATTTTAATCATAGCCATGGTGAGTACAGCGTCCCCCTCCCTGGCATGTCACAGGGAACTCCAGCCCCGACGCGGGAAAGCATTTCCATTGCTGGTCTTTCCCTCCCGTGAGATGGTACGCTTTTACCTAATTCCTGGGGTCCATTAATGTCATAGACATTAACCTCCCAGAGCATAACAAATTAATCCCACTATTAAATCTGTCTATTTCAATCTCAACATTTAGAGACAAAAAAAAATTCACCTTAATTTGCTCATTTTATTGAGTTTTCCTAACACGGCGAGAGGGATCAGAAGGAGCTCCAGCTTGGAAGGTTGACGGAGACTTGGCAGAGGATCTCTTTGATTGGTTCTCTTTGATACCTTGTGCAGTTGGGCACTTGATTTACAATTGGGAGCATGGCCGGCCGAAAATCAAAATAGTGCTCAGGAAAGGACCCTGTAGAACACACTCTGCCCTATAGGCTGTCGGGTGGGCAATTCTGCCACCAACAGGGGCTCTCCTGCCAGCCTCCCGGCTTTGCTCTACATGCTTCTGCACTGGCTCCAGAGTCATTAGTGACCATGAGGACAATGTGAAAATATGCACATAATTAAGGCTAAACCATGTACACAGAAAGATCCAATTATTCCCACAAGCACCTGCTCCAACTCCTCTTCAACCCATAAAAGCAAAAAGAAAAAAAAACAGATGCAATTATTTGAATATCAGTGTTGGACAGTATTTGGTAAACATGGGAGCACAGTCTCAGATTAGCATGATTGAAAAAACAATAAAGAACGGCCTTTGTGTTTAGAGACGTTTAAATTTTTATACATTGTCAGCCAAATGAATTTTCTCAGGTTCTTCAATCATTGACGTCAGAGATGGTGACATCTATGTATGTCAAGGGACCCCTGGAGATGGCAGTAAATACATAGTATGGCCTTGCATGTATTCAAATTACATATTATGAACTCAAATCTGATCACACTGAGCTAATTTCAGAGAGTGTGACATGAACTTCTGGGGAAAATGTCAGCTAAATTATATGTTTACAAACTGCACAGGCACTTTCCTCTTCAGCCCACAGAAGTAATGTGCTCAGAAGTTGAAAGCCAAGAACTAGAAACAACACAGCACTGTTTACGACAGCAAGGGAGTGGCAGCAGCCTGGGTGTCCATCAGCAGATGAATGGGTAAGGGAAATGCCTTGCACACAAACAATGGGCTATTGTTCAGCTATCAAGAAAAGTGAGATCACGGAAATTTCAGGAAAGTGGACGGACCCAGAAAGTGTAGTATTAATTGTGGTGACCCAAACGCAGAAGGAAAAAAAAAAAGAGATGCATGTTTTCAGTCATATGAGGGTCCTAGCCTATAATGTAACACACACACACACACACACACACACACACACACACACACAGATTTAAGAGACATGCCAATATGTAAATAGGTCTAAGTGTGGGTATAGCACACAGTTTAGAAAAGGGACAAGAGAGAGTGGTGTTGGGTGGTGAGGAAGGATGGAATGAAGGAAAAGTGAATTATTAAAAAGGAAATCAAGCTCCCCCCTGTTTTCCATTCTGTAACAGCTGCCTCACTTCCGCCCCTATGGTGGATTCATAAACTCAGCTTCCTGCGATTGTGAAGTTGAAGTGTTCTTTCCTTTTCACCCACTGCAGACACCACTAAGGACATCTGTCCTGGTGACCCACTTAGTAAAGGTGAGGTTTAAAAAATGAACTGTTCAGAGGGAAAGATTTTCTGACCTTGAAATTTTCCTTTTTTTATTTTTTGGTTTTTCAAGACAGGGTTTCTCTGTATTGCTTTGGAGGCTGTCCTGGAACTAGCTCTTGTAGACCAGGCTGGCCTCGAACTCACAGAGATCCACCTGACTCTGCCTCCCAAGTGCTGGGATTAAAGACGTGCATGCTAACGCCTGGCAAAATTTTTCCATTTTTAAAAAAAGTGTTAAAAGAAAATCACTGTGTTATGGTATTACTTACTATGTAGATTGCCTCACCACACATATAAGTATGGTTTAAAGAAAAAAGTAAAAATAGAGTAACAGCCATTATTCTCCACAGCTTGAAACTTTAGAGCACATTAAGGTGAACGGAAAGGATTCCTGGTACATGTTGGTTCGTGGGACTTGGGACTGCCACAAGTTCCAACACCATCAGAAGCACATAGAAGGGAGGTCCTAGAGAAAGGTGCACAGTTTTGCAAGTCAAGGGTCCCAGAGCACGGGAACACCCTGCTGTAAGGCAAGCTACCCAGGCAAAGGCATGGCAGTATTATTTATAATAGAAAAAAAGTCACAGAATGTAGTAATTAAATCATGGCTATATGCCCTGTATGATATTTTTAAATTGCCCCCATCAAGGCTGGATGAAATATTGCCACTGGGGGCTATACACGACATCGTATTTCTTCAATCTGGGGAAACCTTGTTATCAGACAATTAATACCAAGAATTAAAACATAAAGTTTGGGAGTTTGCTCTGAGGTTGTCCACATCCTAATCCTGGCCTCCTTGAGCAACTCCAGTCCGTTGAGATTTGAGTAAATCCTGCAGTTTAGAGAAAGGCGGTTCATACTCCGTTTATGGCTCTCTCTCTCTCTCTCTCTCTCTCTCTCTCTCTCTCTCTCTCTCTCTCTCTCTCTCTCTCTCTCTCTCTCTCTCTCTCTCTCTCTCTCTCTTGTCCTTTGCCTAACGTCCACAATGGGGGCTCTTAGGCTTCACAGGACAGACAGTGCTCTGAGGATGTTGACACGGAGGTTATTGGGCTGCCAGCCAGTGTCTACTCAGCTGGAGGGCCCTTCTGATCCTGCCTGTTCACAAGGTGCTGTGCTCGCAGGGACCCAGCTTGGTCCCTCGGTTGTGCTCCCTGCTTGCCAACTGTAGACCTTGGTGAAGCCACAGGATGCAGTCAGAGTCCCAGCCAGTAAGTGTGGGCAGCATGAGCGTCGAGAAAGAGCCCACTTCCTTTTTCTCTCTGAAGATGAGCGGAGGCTGTAAAATGGTGGTTCTCAATGTGTGGGCGCTGACCTCTTTGGGGGGTCAGATCACCCTTTCTCAGGGTCATTTGTACACCTGATATTCTGCATATGAGATGTGATGAATAACAGTAGCAATGAAAATAATCTATGGTGTGGGGGTGTCACCACAACAGGAGGAAAGGGTCACAGCAATAGGAAAGTTGAGATCCACTGTGGAGAAGGAATGAGTCTCTCTTATCTCTACGATGATTCCTGCTTCTGTGACTGAAACAACAAAAGGGGAAAGACTTAATTCGTGGTCCCCAAGATGTCTGTTCATCATGGCAGGGAGGGCGTGGCAGAGCCAGGAAGGAGGAAAATGAAAGAGGCCAGAGCAAGATGAGCCCACAATCCCCAGCGATGTTCTTATATTCTTTCTTCTTCTTCCAATTATGCCATCTTCTGCTTTTCCCGACCTCTGAGAATCACTGTGATAACACGAAGTCACAGAGGGATTAACGATCCACCAATTATGTCTCTAGGTTGCACCCTCCTGGGTGTTTCTTAATCTTAGCAAATTGGCATCAGACAGAACCAGTGCAATCTGGAGGGGTGGATGGAAATTGGACCCAGGGTCCTTCCTGTTACCGCGATTCCTTCACATTTGGTGTCTGTGGGAATCTATTTGTGAAGGGATCCTTGAGTGTGTGTTCAGAAATTATCTCCTTCATTGGACAGGAAGCAGTTGAGTGATGAGGAGATGAGCGGGAGGTCAGGATTTGATAGCATTTAGTAGCTCAGTTAAGGAGCGGCTCGGTAACAATCCTTGATTCATCTTGCCTCAGTCATTTCTTCTCCTACCCCAAAGGCTTAGGCGTGCTAACTGAATGTGGCACTTAGACATCCTCTTCTTCTTTTTGTTTATTCATCTCCCCAACAACACACCCCTCCTGTAATTTTCCCTCACTCCACTCCTCCCAGCACCCCCCTATTTCCCCTCCCGCAGATCCACTCCTCCTTGGTTTCCCTTCAGAAAAGAGCAGGCCTCCCAGGGATATTACCTGAGCACAGCATAACAAGATGCAGTAAGACTAGGCACAAACCCTCGTATCAACGCTGGATGAGGCAACCCAGTAGGAAGAAAAGGGTCCCAAGAGCAGACGAAAGAGTCAGAGACATCCCCGTTCCCATTGTAGAAGTCCCACAAAAAAAAAAAAACCCAAGCTAACCAAGAATAACATACATGCATTGGACTCAGAGAACCCATGCAGAGTCCCTGATGGCTGCTTCAGTCTGCTTTTGCTAGATTTCATCTATTTCTCATCCCCTGCGGTTCACTCTCATTGAGAATAAATTTCTTGGAAGAATAAAAGATGCAGAGGGTCAGTTTTGTACTACTCTCCTGAATGGGATTATCTGGTCTTAGTGGTTCTGTATCCTGGAGTTTTCTAACAACAAGCAAAATAACAACACTTGTGGCTTAGATCCCACTGCGCGAGTCTGTGACAAGGAGTCCTAACGGTTCTTTCCAATGAAGACTTGATGCGATTGATCTTGTGGTTTCTGTCGTTGGCTGGTGGTTTCTGGCCTTTAGTTGTCATAGTAATTAACCCAGGATACACAGCTGATGTCAATTTACTATTTTTTCCCCTTGTTGGTGACTTTCTGGCTCTCCTGGCCTCCCCTTCTGGAATCCCACATGTCCTGTGTCGTGCTGGAAACTCTGCTGGTGGCATATGGCCTGAAATAACTCCAGAGTCACAAGAGCAAGACTGAACTTTCAGCATTCAAGATTTATGCACGAAAAAATTTCACCATCTCTAAACACATTTTATGAGTTAAAACGGAAGACAGAGTCCCACTGCCTCAGGTGGCAAGCGGGCCATATGTCAGAGAAATTTACCTCCTCTTGGCCATTCTTGGTACTCCTCCAGTCTCTGCTATCATGACTGATCACTCCAGCAAGGCACAGGGACTCAGCCCAGACACAGGGACAATCATCTTCCTAATTACAGCAGAGATCCCCAGGCTAACAGACGATAGCGACATTAAAAGGAGGAGGTGGGGGGAGATGCAGGGAAACAAAAGGCTGTGAAACATGAAGTCCAACTGTTAAACAAACCACACATATTACAGCTGTGGGGCTCCGTGTTAGGCAAGTGCTGAGGGCCTGGGTCTGCAGGGTGTCTGTGCCATTGGCTAACCCAGGACCCCCTGTGAGGAAAGGGGGCTGGTTTTCAGGCTTGGCCTCTCACTTCCTGTTCCACTCTGGCCTTCGCTGCTCTCCTAATGTTGCATTAGTCTCTTTCCTTTCTGTTCCCTGACCCTGTCTTACTATTTAGTTACGCCATGCCAACAATGATTGATTCATGCTAGGCTTCCATTGTGTTGACCACAAAAAAAAAAACTCATTTTGCTAAGTTGACCCAGCCACACACAACTGTGTAATGAAGAAAGCACGCAGGTAGGCATGGGATCACTCATGTTGACACGTTGACACGTTGGCACGTTGACACGTTGACACTTTGGCACGTTGACACGTTGGCACGTTGACACGTTGACATGTTGGCATTTGGTTCGCAAAGGCTCCTCTGCCTTGCAGAATAGCGGTCACCCACGTTGGCATCTCTGCCCTAAGTACCTCTGCAGAATGGCACATGCTTGCTTGGAGATTCTCAGGATCATGTTTGTGTGTTTCAGACATACACACAGATACTGTTAGCCAAGCAAAATCCCTCTATTTTCCAATACAACGGCCTCTTCTGAATAGTGCTGTGTGTGGAGTCATGCTCTGAGCCACACAGGAACATAAACCGCGTGTCAATAAAGACAGCTCATTAAATGTGGGTTATTCTAAAACACTACTGATTCTTTCCTAAGGGTCCTCTGCCTCTTCTCCCTGCCCCTTCCCCTCTTCCCCCTGTTGTCAGGAAGTCTCTATGCTTGGCACACGCCCTTATCTACTTGTCCAAACAGCCCCCAGGGGAGGTCTCTTCTCCTGTATTTCACCATGGTTACTCAGCATAATGTCGCCTTTGCATTATAGTAAGACTATGTAGATTGTTAAGTGCTGAGGGTGAATGGAACCAACTCAAAGGGTCTTTCAGGAAAATATGATTTAATTGCCCTTGCTGTGTTTCTGTGATAAAACACCAACCAAAAACAACTTGGGCAGGACAGGATAGATTTCATCTCACAAGTTATAGTCTGTCACTCTTGGAACTCAAGGCACAAGCTTGATGCAGAGACCATGTAGGAACACTGCTCACTGGCCTGCTTCCTCTGCTCTCCTCAGATACCTTTCTTACACAACCCAGGTCCACCTTCCTAGGGTTGGCACTACTCACAGGAGGCTGGGCCCTGCTACATCAATTAGCAATCAAAAATATACATCACAGGCCAACCTGATAGAGGCAATTCCTCAGCTGAAATTCTCTTTCCCCAGATGTATCTAAGCTCATGTCAAGTTGACAAACAAGCACACCTTCCAGGTATCTAAGCAAATCCTCTGTTTCATCTTTTCTTTGGAAATTTGTAATTTTATTGGGGAGACAAAAATCTAAACACACTAAAGCCAAATAAGTGCTAGATTCAAGTAAACATTTAATTCGTCACACGAGGTGTCATACATGGTTTGTAATTACTGCTTAAGAAGGTAATAGAGCTGGACTAGGGAGATGACTCGGCACCTGCCTTGCAAGCATGAGGACGGGAGTTCAATTTCCAAGGCCCGCATTGAAATAAGCCAGAAGTGGTAGTGCACGCTTGCAATCCCAGCACTGTGGAGGTAGAGAAATGCAATCCCTGGGACTCCCTGGTCAGCCAGCCTAGCCTATCCCACAGGCTCTACACATGCATGCACGCATGTGCTTGTACACACACACACACACACAGAGGTGAATTAACTCAATGACTTCTCTGTGATTTTTCCATCGCCACTGGCCTAGCTTTGATGGGTTGCATTCCTTGGACCCAGTCAACTTCCGCCCCAGCCCCTCCCCGCCTACTCTACCTCATGTATCTTCCTGCAACACCCAGTGGGGACACTGAATTGTACTCCTGGAACTGAAGCACGGCAGCCAGCGTGTCTGGATTGTGAGAGAGTAAGGAGGTTACCACAGGCCAGGGGGAGTTAGAGAGCTTGACCTGGATGTTTTTCCTGCTTCCTCAAAGGCAGTCAGACTTGGACAGCAGGCTTGCAAATCTCAACCTCTAGAAAAAGAGGAGTGAGGAAAGCAAGAGAGGAGGCTGGAAAGGAGAAGTCATCCATGTGAGCGGTTTTGTGGAGATGGCAATTGGGAAGCCATCTGCCTGGAAGTGATTTTCCATGATACAAAGAGACTGAGGGCTGAGACCTGGAACATTTCAGGGAGGGCAGAGTGAGCCACTGGGAAGGAGAAATGGGAGGGCATCTGCAGGT
This sequence comes from Mesocricetus auratus, assembly GCF_017639785.1. Classification (NCBI taxonomy): domain Eukaryota; kingdom Metazoa; phylum Chordata; class Mammalia; order Rodentia; family Cricetidae; genus Mesocricetus; species Mesocricetus auratus. Next base: position 46,894,937 of record NW_024429199.1, read on the forward strand.
CTTAGTGGCATGAGCTCATTGTTTAAAAGGATGGCAAATGCATGGGAATTGGCAGTGGTTTGGACCAAATGGTATAAAAATCGATACTTTTCATTAACAAAGTGCCTTGGAATTTGATTTGATCTTATTTGCAGGCGGTATCACTTTAAAAGGAATATTTATGCTCCTAAGTTCAGGCATAGAAACTAGCATTCATCAAAAAATATTAGCTCATTATAATTTTTCTTTGCTCGAGCTGGTGGTACCATTTGGAGGTCTATCTATATAAAAATCTATATATTGAGAGAATGAAGAGGGGGGTGTAGGGTAAAATAAAAGAAAGCGCATTTGGCGATGAAGTGGGTGGTTGACTCCCTTAGCATTCTGAGAGCAAACACAGACATCATTATGGATCACTCCAGCTGATGAGTCTAATTCCTTTTAGTACTGTGGCAGCAGACGCTCACATTTCAATCCTCCATGGACAGATCAATCTTTGTCACACCCTCATCCATATTCTAGCTTCTAGATGGGAGGTTCAGTGTGCTGCACTGGCCTCAGGGAACAGAACCCTTCTGAGGCAAACTAGCAGAGCAGAGCTCTTGGTCACCAAAATAAAGTGGCTTCTAAATTCTAGTGCCTTGTAAAAATGGCAGTGACCACTGGCTACCCAAGCGCGTGAGGCATCAATGCCACACACTTGGATAATCCTGGCTTTGTGAAGGACTTTACGGGCCAGAAGTAGAGATTTTCGTGTGTCTCTTGATAAGCAGTGTAAAATGACAGCAGTGCCAATATTGGAAGCATTTCCTGTGTAGGCTGTTGAGAGTGTATGTGTCCACACCACCCACATGCATGAACATGCACACAAATCATATATGCACATACCTCATACATGTGCATGTTTACACAAACACATACATACACACATGAGTCACAGCCCCACACTCAGATGCCAGTCTCCTTAGTGCGGCATGTGCGATTTGGGAGTGAAAGATGGTCACAACTATCTTGGAAAAAATATGTTATTTCTCTTTTTTATGAAAATTTTATGTAAGTAAACCAGATAACTCCTTCTTGCCTAGATCTTTGAAGAATTCAGATTTTAGCCACAGGAAAGCATTGTGTGCATATTCTACCTACCTGGGCTGATGCTCAGCCAATGGCCTACGGTGGCTTGTCTGTACTTCCAAAGGCAGCCATGACAGATCATCACACACCAAGTGTGGACCACAGATCTTGTGTTTGTGAGCCTGGAGTCCAAGATCAGGGCATTGGCTGTCCTTTTTCCTGAGGCTGTTAAGATAATCTATATCACTTTCACTGCCCAGCCCTACCTGCTTCTCGGTTTGCTGACACACAACATTTCTTGATATTCTCAGTTCCACACACATTTCTGGCCCCTTCCCTACTTGACATTCTCCCTGTGTGCATCTGTGTGTCCAAGTTTCATCTGTTTACACGGATGACAGTGCTGTGCCAGAGACCTGGATCACTCCAGTGTAACCCACATCTCACCAAATTTCTAGGTAAGACCACTTTCTGAAGCACTGGTGTTTCAGACTTCAATGTATGAACTTGGGATAAATGCATTTTTCCTATCACACCCTCTCATGGCATTCTGCCAGGACCGCTTTTCTCAACTGAGACATTTAACTTATGACAGCACCCCAAGTGTCTGCACAGTTGGCTGTGTAACACCATCTATTCTGCAGTGACAGGCAGATTGTATTCCCTCTCCCTATGACTAGGCTAATGTCATGTGACTCCTGAGGCTGGGCTATATAGGAAGGAGAATTCTGCTTTCACTTTTATGGAATGTCCTCCAGGGAATTCTAGCCTCCTCCTTGTGATCAAACTGAAGCTTCTACGCTGAAAAGGCCTCCTAGGAGAGTACTCAAGTCCCAGACTACAGCCCCGCCTAAACGAAGTTTGAGATCAATACAAATAATCACTGTGTGATCAAGGCATTCTGTAATTAGTCAGGTTTCCTATGACCTCAATGTGAATCAGGGAACCTCTTGGGGACCGACCCAGAGAGTTGTAATCAATAATAGATCTCTCTTTAAACTACACTGTCCTAGAGTAGACTGATAGAAAATTGAAGCAGTGTTTGGTACCAGAAGTGGGATAATTGCTAACAGAAACCCCAAACTGATGGTGTTGGTTTGGGAGAACAGGAAACCGGAAGTTAGCAAGGAAAGGTGTTGTCGCACCTGCTGTGAGGCCTGCATCCGAGAATGTAGCGAGGTGGTCAGGATAGATGACACAGAGACCGGTCGGTTGCTTTAAGAAAACTTTATGCTTCCCAAGTCAGCTTAGGAGGAGACCCCAGTCTGCTTAGGAGAGAGCTCTCAGGAGAAGTCTCTCTAAGAAAAAGGAGCTTCCCTTTTTAAGGACTTCTGCCATTCATCTACATACCATCCTTTCCAGACTTCTCACCCTCCTGGCTGGTGGTTTAATCTCCGGCCCCAGAATCGGGGAGACACCGCAGGGAAACAGGAAGAGGCATCTAGCCGTAGGGGGTGTGAAAGGCATGGTATTTCAGTGAGTAAGCCCTTATCTGAGCCCTATCAAGAGCTTTAGCACTGAATTGTTTTCAGTAAACATTACACAGCTGCCTGCTCCCAGGCGGAAGGGGAAGTGGGTTTCTGCTCAAGGTCTGGTGTCCCCACAATTCACCCCTTTTTATTTTTAAATGAGGCACTCCTGGCTTAGGTCAAGTAGGGTCACCCTCCCTGGCCAGTCTTTGGGGGACCTTGAACCCCTGTCTTAGGTGGGAGAGGGTCTTCCCCACAGGTTTCCCGTCTTTGTAGTAGCCCCACCCTTAGAATCATAAATAAAACAGTCAGTTCGAGATTTCCAGTTTCTCATCAGGCTTGCTACATCAACCTCCTGGACCCGTGAGTTTTCATCCCAAAGCCAACAAAACTGGAAGATTAGCAGTTAGCCTTTGATACACCTTAAAACAACAGAATTCATTTTGCCAGCTTTTCCCTTTGGGGGAAAAAGGACCCATTTAAAACATTTGGACATTGGTATGGACTGTGATGAGTGGCAAAAGCCTCTTTTCAGTATTTGAACAGGACATGGTCACTTGAAATATCAGACTTGGTAGTTCCTGTTTCTGGAATCACACCTATGCCAGTGTGTTCTTCTGTAGAAATGTGGTTTGTCCTGGTGCGACAAAAAGACTTTGACTCGGGTTACATGTTCGGCTGATACTACTGACAGACTACATCACCACAGGAACAAATTGGTACTCTGTAAATAGTGCACAAGCCTCTTGTTCATATTTTTTATAATGCTACATGTGTAACATCAATGATTGTACCTAATGTATCTGTGCAAGTGCACTCTCTAATGCTTTCCTAAGTAGATCTTAAAATGATTGTAAACCTTATCACTGTTTTGACCGTCAAATTGTAACTATAAAACACCCTTGTAGCAAAGAAAGGCTGGTGGTAGAATGCTAAGGCCCAGATCAGGGGATGGGCAGATGACAGAGAGGCACTATGTCAGTGGGGGTCCTAGGAATGGTAACAGTGACAGTAGGCATTCTGGCTTCATGCTGAATTCAAAGTGCCTTAGCCCATGGCAATCCCGATAGCCATAACGCCTTATTACAGATGATTCTAAGGGTGAGGCTACTCCAAAGACGGGAAACCTGTGGGGAAGACCCTCTCCCACCTAAGACAGGGGTTCAAGGTCCCCCAAAGACTGGCCAGGGAGGGTGACCCTACTTGACCTAAGCCAGGAGTGCCTCATTTAAAAATAAAAAGGGGTGAATTGTGGGGACACCAGACCTTGAGCAGAAACCCACTTCCCCTTCGGCCTGGGAGCAGGCAGCTGTGTAATGTTTACTGAAAACAATTCAGTGCTAAAGCTCTTGATAGGGCTCAGATAAGGGCTTACTCACTGAAATACCATGCCTTTCACACCCCCTACGGCTAGATGCCTCTTCCTGTTTCCCTGCGGTGTCTCCCCGATTCTGGGGCCGGAGATTAAACCACCAGCCAGGAGGGTGAGAAGTCTGGAAAGGATGGTATGTAGATGAATGGCAGAAGTCCTTAAAAAGGGAAGCTCCTTTTTCTTAGAGAGACTTCTCCTGAGAGCTCTCTCCTAAGCAGACTGGGGTCTCCTCCTAAGCTGACTTGGGAAGCATAAAGTTTTCTTAAAGCAACCGACCGGTCTCTGTGTCATCTATCCTGACCACCTCGCTACATTCTCGGATGCAGGCCTCACAGCAGGTGGGACAAGGTGTCATTGTCCACGATGACCCTTGGGTTCACACCTGGAAAATAGAGACATGCGCTGTGTAGCTAAGGACCTTCTGACAAAACTGGTATTTGCAGGAACATGGAAGAGAGCACACACATAAGTGGACCCAGCCTTAGAAAGTTTCCAGGTATTGTTGATGTGCTGTTCGGGGTTTTTATGATAAAGCATGAAGAGAGAGAGATAAGGTAGAATTTAAAAAGAACTTTTTTTGAAGAGAACGTAAAGATAACATTCCAATTTGGGCTTTGACATATGAAACACATATTTGCTTCTCGTTTTTCGTGTATCTCAGTGGTGAAGGTTTTGGTAGAAGAGGTGACTTGAGCAAAGACAGAAAGCAGGAGGTGCTGTGAGTGTGCAGTCTAGGGGGAGAGGAGAAGCCTCCACAGGAATCCAGGAAGCTTGAAGAGGCCATAAGTACACAGCATTCTTTTTTTAAAAAGTATTTTATTTTTCTGTGTAGTATGTTTTGCCTCTAAGAATGTCTGTGCATCACGTGTGCATAGTACCTGTAGACCAGAAGAGGACAGTAGATCTCACATCTGGAACTGGAGTTACAGATGGTTGTGAGCTGCCACCATTGGGTGATGGGAATTAAGCCCCATTCTCTGGGAGAAAAGCCTGTGAATAGAACAATAAGACATCCCTCCCTAGGATCCTAAGATTTTTATTAGCACTTCCCCTAATTTTCTCGCACAGCCGAATTTTCTCTCACAGCCCTAGTACCGTGAAGTGAGCTTCAAAGAGTGTGTGGGCTCGCATTTGGTACTGCAGATTAGATTTATAATTTCATAACTGAACTCCTAGCATTATTTAAGAAACACCTCTTGGCTTTGGCCTGGCTCTTTGCCTGAACTTTCACCAAGTGTGCGCAACACTGTGAATCCTCTGTAACAAGGCATCCTAAGCTGACCACCTGGACCTTGCCCCATATCCAGGACACCAACTTGGCTGAGTGAAGTCACATTTTTGCTGCTTCTCCCTCAACATGACGGATAAACAAGTAGAGACACTGTATACACCAGATAACATCTTTCAGAGCAAAATAAATGTCCTGACCAGCCCCAACTGGATTCCTGGTACATAATATTGTAGATAAATAAAGCTTGCTGTTGAAATAACCAAGAGGGGGAGGTTCCTCGCTTGACAACTGGTAGACAAAAACAACAACTTAGAGGTGACAGTATGCAGAAGGGTTTTCCTGCCTCCGACACACCCCTCTAGATGGGACACAATCTTTGCTGGACATGGTCAATGTACATCTGTTTCATGTACAGAACTGAAAAGGAGTTGTGGTTGGTAGCTGGTTCAGGGCTTGCCTAGTAGTGGTGAGTGCTAGGTTCGATACCAAGCACCTGAAAACAATAAGGGGACGGAGAGGGAGAAAGAAAGTCAAAGAGGCAGAGACAGAGGGACAGGGACATAGAAGAGAGAACGAAAAGAATAAAGGACGCATGCTTTAGTGCAGCTTACGTAAGACTTGTGTAGCATACACGTTAGTGCACCAGCAGTCAAAGATGTGACACATGTCTCCTCATTTCGAACATGCGTTCTAACTGAAAACTGCTCATCGCTTTGCTCTGACCATCCTTGGTGACAACTGGGTGGTCGACAAAAGCCACCCCCAGGGCTGTGTGTGTAGAGAGAAGACGCAGTGACTGAGGTGAGAGGGAGGGGCCCTTAGACACCAGGCAGCTTCTTTCTCCGGTGGCTTCGTCACCACCCCACTTCCATCTGCGGAACACAGCAGAAAGCTTACTATGTGAGGTGCCGTGGATGAAAGTTTTGAGAAGAACTATGATGTACAAAGAGTGGAGAAAGGGATAGCAATTTGAATTAAGGCAATTTGCAAACCCCCGACTCTTTGAAATTACACATGGTTTTCCCTTATTCTGGATCTATAAACTGCCACCAAGGACCCACATAGGACAGAAAGCACCTAAGTGACAGTTCTTCTGCTCACAGCCTCTCCTATCCTTTCATGTCCCCTAATTTTCATTTAGGGGAGCTATACCAGCAGTTATTACTAAAATTGATTTGGAGTCCACCTACAGCTGCAGCTGCCGCCTCTCTGAGGCAGATGAAATACACATTTATCAAGATGTCTGAATCGAATCAAAAGCAAAACAAGAACCAGTAATGACATTTCCTGCCTATTTATATTTTTAAGGAAGAGACCCATTTTTCTGGCTTCAAGTTTCCCTTCCTCCCTCCTGGGTCTAGGCGCCATGTGCCAGTGAAGGAGAGCAGAGGCACCTTGAGTAATAGAGGTGTGTGAGGTTGTCTGTGCAGGTGCACCAGTTAAGAGACAACCAGCATGCTGCTGGAATTTCTGTAGATAATTACATTACACGGGCTCATAAAATGTCAGGCATGAAATAATAAACAGGACCCTGGGCTTGGCTGTTCTTTCTAATCCAATAGAGCCATCTACGGATCACTCTTGCCTCTCCGCTATCCGTCAGGGGGATGGCCTTTAGTCAGCAGCTCGTTCCTTCACAAAATACTGCACAGACCAGCATTTTCCCACCCTCTCCACAGTATTAATTAAATTACATAAAACTGGCGGTGTTTAAATTCTGGCATCTGTATTGTCTCACTTAATTACACCCCTGGCCGCCTTTCACAACGCTTTCATTTGCTACAGGGACATCTATTGGTGAAAGGGGAGAATCGGATGCCAGGGAACAAGCGAACTTGTGCCCACTGCTTGGCCCACCCTCCCTGACTGGGTGCTACCACGGGTCCTCAATCCTGGGCCACTTCCGTGCATTTCAGAGGGATAGCAACTCCACAGCAGTGACAGATGTTTACTTTGAATTAGGAAGACTTTAGTACTGGGTCTCAAAAAGCAGTTAGGTTTTCCCATTCTAACTACTTCTTTCAAACTCATACAAGAACACTGTGCAGCAAACACACCTCCGCCTTCGTACGACCTTTGGTACCATCCAGCGGCAGTCTTAACTGTGGACACAGTGCCTTCAAAGTAGGGTCTCATGCCCATGCTCTAAGAGGCCATTCCTGCTTTCCCTGAGCTGGGACAGGTCAGATCCGGGTCAGGTAAGGTCACATCAGACAATCCACACTCAACAAGCAGAGAGCCTGCTTCCCAATGTGAGAACATAAATCAAAGAAGCCTCCAATATTTGCTAAGGGGGTTCTTTAAAAGAAAATAATGCTTTGATTCTTCTTTGCGAATTTCATACATTTCTGTTCATGTACATCTCACTCTCCCAATCTTCCCCAGTCTCCACAGCACTCTGCCCACCCGACCTCATGTCCTATCTCTGTCTCAAAACGGACGGCCATGGAGTGAAGTTCGTGCTTGCCAACTACTCGTGAGCATGCCATGTGCTCTGGAGTGAGGCTGCTGCCCTAGCTATCACTCCATTTAAGGGAACCCATTCTGCTACCGGCAGCAATCAAAGGCAGTGATGCCTACTTCCCGTCTCCCGTGCTCCGATTTTGTCTGGGTTGAGTTTGTGCAGGTTCTGTATGTGTTGTCACCACCTCTGCGACTTGATATGTGTGCAGCTGCCCTGTTGTGTCTGGAAAATGCTGTCTCCTTGACTGCAGCCACATCTTCTGACTCCTACAGGCTTTCTACCACGCCTGCAAACATCCTGGAGCTCTGGGGACATGTTGTGATGCAGGCAGCCCACTTAGGGCTGAACATTCCATGATCTTTTTCATTCTCTGCGTGTTGTGCAGCTGTCAGTCTCGCCTTAATTACCATTCGCTGCAAGAAGAAAGCATCTCTGGTGAGGGTTGAGCGGTACGCCGCTCTTTGGGTAGAACATTATGGCACAAGGGGTCATTGTGCTGATATTCCCACTTAGCAGAATAACGGGCAATAGCTTCCCCACTAGGGTGCATGATCTATCGAGCCTCATTGACTGTGACAGGTGTGGGTCCCATTAGTGCAGCTGTCCTTAAACCTAATAAAAAAGAATGGTTACTCTGGGTACTCTTGGCCTTGTGATATGTTGGCATATCTTCCAGGAAGGCCACTGCTGTAGCTCTCAGTGTCCATAGCTGCGTAAGACTGATGCTTTTCTCTCTGGTATAGCTCCTTCCAGCACCATAAACTCTAGCCACAGGTGCAAGTGGCAGTGATGTCATTACCAAATTACCAGTGTCTGGAGCTGCCATCCCTTTCCCCCTAGCATGTTCTAGTGTCCATACGGCCAATGGATATGACACTCATGTTGGTTTTAGCTATATAGGTAAAGTGTGAGGTGGTATTGTCTCCCATCTGTACTTAAAACATACTTACCCTAAGGCACCACTCTTCTTGCCACAAGAAGGAGCTCTGATAATTTAGTCCTGTATGAAGCAGCATGTTCCTGCCAAATAAATCCACAGCCTTTGTATTAAACTGAAGCCAGTGGGAAAATGCTAAAGCACATGTGAAAGATGATGTTATCCCATTAAATTTGTTTTTGTGGAATAATTAACCTTAGACGGAAGGGAAAGGTGAGCAAAATAATTTCTTCTGTGGAAGGAGCTATTTATTCTATTCTTCTGATAACAGAAACCATTGTACTCTAGCTTCATTTCTGTTGCTCTAATAAAACACCCTGATGGAAAGCAACCTAGGGGAGAAATGGTCTATTTGAACTCGGAGTTCCAGATACAGTTTATTGTTGTGGTAGAATTAATGACAGGAACCTCAAGGAGCCGGTCACATCACATTTGCAGTCAAGATCATAGACAAAAAAAAAAAAAAAAAAAAAAGGATGCGTACGTGCTCACTTTCTGCTTCTGCTTGATTCAGTTTCTTCACTGTTCTGCAGCTTAGGGCATAGGGAGTGGCGCTACCAGCAGTGGACTGGATTGCCCCTGCATAATTAACTTAGTTAAGACAGTTCCCCACAATCTGTTACCGAGTCTCTTCTCAGGTGACTCTGGGATGTGTCAGCTTGGCCAATAAAGCCAATCAGAACCCTGCTTTTGGGCCCTTCATTTGGTAACCAATAGTTTTATAACCAAACAGTGTACCCAGGCTCCAATATCCCTGATGCTGGGTTCTGTTGCTTTTGCAACAGAGACTCAGCTTTATATAAGTAGAAAAATAAGCATAGACACCCCCTAGTCTAGATATGCCCAATAAACAAATCTTTATGACAAGGGGCACTTCCAAGGGTTTTAGGAACATTCCTTGTAATACAGAACCATTTCTGCATGTGTTTAAAATCTTCAATATCTTAAACCCTACAATGCTTGCACTTAACTGCAGGTGAAACATCCCTACCATTAATTTATGTAGACTAACTTGTGCAGACATGTCTTACTGAGAACCATGATAGCTGAGTGTTTTTTAAGTTAATGTCATCACTTACCACACCAAATAATTGCTCATAAAAGAATGCAGTTCCAACACAGGAAAAAAAATCTAATACATTCTTCTTACCTTGTTTTGTAAGAAAACCGTCAAGAATAGCGCACCGGAGACACGTGGGCAAATTTCACAGACAATTCAACTCTGGGTTCCTTCTTAGCATCTAACTGTGTAGCCCTTCACCCTTCAGCTTATTACGATTGGGTTGAAGCATTTACATTTATATCTCTTATCTGGGAGAGATAATTAGATATTTTTCACTGTGAAATAATTTACATTAATGGGCTGTAACTCTCAATATGTGGTTTTAAATTGCACATTTAAATAATATAATACCTGTCTCCCTTAATTTGACTGTAATTGTCTCCTTGCAGTTATTTTATTTTCTTTTTAAAAACACGGCTAAATAAGACAACATACTAAATGTCTTCAGTTTATCACTTAGGAGTGTTAGAGGAGGTGCATATTTTCAGAGTCTCAGTCTGTAAGATGAGAGTGTTTAAAACGGAAACACCAGACGGGCTCCAGCTCCAGTTCGAGACATGAGGAGTCCATAAGCATGCGGAGTCAGTGGATTGTGCCGAATCCTCAGAGCACAGGGAGCATTTGAAGCAATTGAAACACAGGCTCGGCCTTAGGTCTGGTAGGGAGTTTTGTTGGGATTTGCTTTTGGTTCTTTCTTTGTTTGAACAAAACACACTTTTTTGTTGTTTGTTAGAAGAGAAAATTGACTTCATTAATTCTATATGGCAGCTTGTTCTTAGCCAGCTTGGCCTATGATCTTCCTTTGATGACAACGATTCTTTGTGCACAGATTATTCCGTTGGAGACTTCACAAGCCTTGGTGTCTGGACTGAGTTAGATCCATGTGATAGAAGGAAACCCCCGAATAGTACTGTTTAGAAGACAAAAAAAAAGTAGCTATGTAGACAACATCTGCAGATCAACTTTGTTTTTATATATTACAACCAACCAGAGTTTCACACTTGAAAATTTGCTTGCACGGAACAGGGGCTTCTGAAATGTCTATGAACTACCCACTGTGAAATAGCTCCGTGATTAAGGGCTGGGTATGTGGCTTTGTGATCGATGGAACAGCTGCCCAGAAAGCAATAGGGAGGGAAAGTGAATATCCAAGGACACACTGATATTGATGAAATAGAGAATATCAGTTGACATTAACGTCATGCTTTTTATTTATAACACTGTACTAGTTTTTGAGAGATTCTAATTTCTTATGAATTGAATTGGCAACAAAATGTACATTCAGGCAAAGATCATTAGGGATAATGGAACAGTAAGCTATAGCTTATAGTTGGCAAACAAAAGTGACTTCCTTTGAGTACCTTGGCTTCTCAGAAATTCAGTTTCTTGTTTAGAAACATGTGGTGTTACTGGTGGCATTGAAGACATATTATGCCATTGTGCATATAAAATATTTTTGGAAAGTGTAAACATTATCTATTATCACACAAAGGCACTGATGATAATAATAAACGATCCCACTAAGGGACATAGGAAATGCTTAGCATGAGGGTGGGATGCTCTTCACACATCCTCCCTTCTCCCAGAGCCATTCTCTTGGTAGCTTATTAGATATTCCTCCCCACCACATAACATAAACATCCCCAAGCCACTATCTTCCTATTACTAATTAGTTGCATCTGGAATAAAGTATATGCCAACAGAGAGTCAATTCATAGCTCTCTAAATTATGAGTTTAATTAGACTGAAGTATGAAGTTTGAGCCTATGGTACATTATTTTCATATTTTTGATGTCACTAATGTGAAACACCTTAACAGGAGACCACTTCTTTTTTGTGTTCTAAAAAATCCCATAAGTAAAGCAGCCAAACTGAGAGCCATCACTGTGCTCCAAATTTTTTTTTCCACCTTGAAATTTATTTAGTGAAATCTAATCACTGAGGTTTTGGCTTTTGGGAGAATTTTGTTTTCCTCGGCAGTGTCTAGAAAGCCTTTCTCCTCCTTTCCACCTTTTGAGTTTGTAGTGGACTGTCACCTATGTTCAAGAGAACACCCCCACCTCCCCCCCCACACACACTGGACACACTCTACTAACATCGTGATCTCGGACTCCCAAGTGTCGATTTTTACTCTATAATTTGCTATAGCATATTGCACTGACTGGGATGGGGGATTTCCAGCTTGACTAATTTCTTTTAAAAGTATTTTATTCTATTAAATTACTATATTTGTTTGATTAATTTCTAAGTTCTCAAAAACATTGAAAGTTTTCTTTTGCGATATGATTGGAAAACTACCTCAAAGTGGATGTTTTTCTCCCCTACCTTCTCTTTGTGTGTTTGCATTCGCCTGTTATCAACCTTCTAGACTGAGCTAGACTATGCTAAGCGGGTATTATTCTTGGAGGCATTGTGACTTTGAACTCTTACTTGATCTCAGGAATTGAGTAGCTCCCTCGACCATTCCCTGAAGCCTGCGCAGAACACACCAAGTGCACCCTTTAAGCTCAGAGCAAACATTTATTATCACCCCCACCCCCAAACACACACCATTTAAATAAAGAATAGAAAAAGAAGTAGGAAATCCTTAAATCCATGTCTTCTGCACCAAAATACTTTGATCCCATAATGGGGAGACCAGGCAGAACCAACCAGGCACCCGTGTCCGGAACCCAGCAATATGGAGGTCTGTTTCCACCCAGACCTGGCTCCTTAAGGCCGTGCAGGCTCGCACCCAACCGGAAGTTGCCCCGCCCGTGCCTGGACAGCCGAGTAAGTTCCAGGCGGTTGAGGCTCTTTCCATTCCGGTTGCGCTGGTCCCTCTCCGCGCCCAGCCTTTGTGTCCGCCATGAACCCCAGCGACCCCAGCTACTCCTTGGCTTCGCTCTACGTGGGGGACCTGCACCCCGACGTGACCGAGGCAATGCTCTACGAGAAGTTCAGCTCTGCGGGGCCCATCCTCTCCATCCGGGTCTACAGGGACAGGACCACCCGCCGCTCGCTGGGCTACGCGTCTGTCAACTTCCAGCAGCTGGAGGACGCCGAGCGGGCCTTGGACACCATGAACTTCGACGTGATCAAGGGCAAGCCGGTCCGCATCATGTGGTCTCAGCGGGACCCGTCGCTGCGCAAAAGCGGGGTGGGCAACATCTTCGTCAAAAACCTGGACAGGTCCATCGACAGCAAAGCCCTGTACGACACGTTCTCCGCCTTCGGGAACATCCTCTCGTGCAAGGTGGTGTGCGACGAGAGCGGCTCCAAGGGCTACGGGTTCGTGCACTTCGAGACGCAGGAGGAGGCGGAGCGCGCCATCGAGAAGATGAACGGGATGTCCCTCAACGACCGCAAGGTGTTCGTCGGGCGGTTCAAGTCCCGGAGAGACCGGCAGGCCGAGCTTGGAGCCCGGGCTAAAGAGTTCACCAACGTCTACATCAAGAATTTGGGGGACGACGTGGATGATGAGCGACTCCAGGGCCTCTTCAGCAAGTTCGGGCCCGCCTTAAGCGTCAAAGTCATGACGGACGGGAGCGGGAAGTCCAAGGGGTTTGGGTTCGTGAGCTTTGAACGGCACGAGGACGCGCGGAAGGCGGTGGACGAGATGAACGGGAAAGACCTCAACGGAAAGCAGATCTACGTGGGCCGGGCTCAGAAGAAAGGGGAGCGGCAGACGGAACTGAAGCACAAATTCGGGCAGACGAAGCAAGATAAGCGCAAGGCAGAGCAGGCGCCCCAAGACAGCGGCGCCCGGGGCCAGGGTGTCAACCTGTATGTGAAGAACCTCGACGACGGCATCGACGACGAGCGTCTGCGGAAGGAGTTTTCCCCGTTCGGTACCATCACCAGCGCCAAGGTTACCACGGAGGGCGGCCGCAGCAAAGGGTTCGGTTTCGTGTGCTTCTCCTCCCCGGAAGAGGCCACCAAAGCGGTTACAGAAATGAACGGTAGGATCGTGGCCACCAAACCCCTCTACGTAGCCTTGGCCCAGCGCAAAGAGGAGCGCCAGGCCCACCTCAGCAATCAGTACATGCAAAGGATGGCAGGCAACGTCAGCGAGGTGTCCAGCCCGGTCATCAACCCTTTCCAGGCAGCTCAGGCTCCTCCGGGCTACTTCGTGGCAGCCACACCGCAGACTCAGAACTGTGGGGCGTACTACGCCCCCAGCCAAACCACTCAGCAGGGACCGGGCCCCCGTGGGAGTGCTCAGGGTGCCAGGGCTCATCCGTTCCAGAGTGTGTCCAGTGCCATCCAGCCGTCTACTATCCCGTCGTCGCTTAGTGCTTCAGGGCCAGCTTCCTCGCAGGCTCTCCGGAGTATGCCCACACATCGTGCCGCCAGCGCATCCACACAGATGGTGGGCTCGCATCCCGCAGCTGCAGCTGCTCCTGCTGCCCGCACAGTTCCCCAGTATAAGTACACGGCGGGAGTCCGGAACCCCCCTCAGCATCTTAGTGCAGCAGCACAGCCCCAAGTCACCATGCAGCAGCGGTCTGCGCTCCCTGCCCCAGGTAAAGCGTCTTTGACGGCCTCCATGCTGGCGTCGGCTTCTCCTCAAACGCAAAAGCAAATGCTAGGGGAATGGCTGTTTTCCCTCATCCAGGCCATGCACCCCGCTCTGGCTGGTAAAATCACCGGCATGCTGCTGGAGATTGACAATTTGGAACTGCGCCACATGCTTGAGTCTCCAGAGTGTCTCCACACCAAAATCGATGAAGCCATCGCTGTGCTGCAAGCCCACCAAGCTAAAGAGACTCCCCAGCAGGCGGTGGGCAGTGTCGCTGGGGTTCCCACGGCCTAAAGTTGAGCAGGAGAAAGCATGAAACTGCTTCAGTGAAGAAAATGACCTAGACATCAGAAAAACTATGGGGGAAAAAGCAAAATAGAAAGTAAACAAAAAAGGAAATTAGAATCTTCTGTGCCAAGTCAGTGCCGGGTCTCGTGAGCAATGCAGGCCCTAGATGACTTGGTTTAAGACAACAGATATCAGAAACAGAGAAATTTAAACACAAATAAACGTTTTATAGACTTTGGGGGAAATGATTTCTTTTTTTGCAAAGTGAAACATTTTAAAGCGTCTCTTACTTGCGTTGTAATATGAATAGCTCCAGATGTCAGTTCTAAGTAACAGAATTGACAACTGAGCAAGGGAACATGATTGGATCATAGCATTCTTGCTTTACAAAAACTCCCTTTAGATAGTGAAAGGGGAAAATAAAGGTGTCACTGTTGGCTGTCCCACCTCTGAGACACCTGGCAGGCTAATGTTTGTGGCCAACTGTATTTCCACTCACCTGTTGCCGTGTACAAAACATGCTGTCTTCAATTCACAACCCCATCAATTAGTTGTACCAAAAAAACACCTTCAACTTAGAAATGTGTGTCTGTGGTATGAACTGCAGACAATTGTTATAGCCGTAAAAGTTGCGTCCATCATCTGGATTTGACCGCTGTACTTTCTTAGCATCGAATAGACTAACTTATCTAAAATATGTGCCTTCTTGACCGCTGTACTTTCTTAGCATCGAATAGACTAACTTATCTAAAATATGCGCCTTCCTCAAACGTGATCTAACATTCACATTGCATTTATTGTGTACTGGCGTCTTGCTGCTGCTCTGTGGATTTGGAAGATTCAAGAGTCCTGGTTTCTTGGCGCTGAGTTTTGGTGAAATAAATGAGAAGGTAAAAACAGAAAGTATCAGGTCATTAAAAAAAAACTATACTATACAAAAGCAGAGGAAGGAAAGGAGGGAGACATGGAGATAAAAGGGACAGTTTGGAGGGGATAGAGTTAATGTGATTTTTTTCAGGCCCTAGAAAACCCAAAAAAGATTTCAGGATGAGAGACTCGTCCCTTGAAGCAGATGTGAGCTAGTGCATTCTAGAGAGGGAAGGGCTAGGGTGAGTGGCTTCCTCCACACAAGGAGGGAGGATTTAAGAAGAAAAGCAACACAGCAAAGGGTTTGGTTTTCATGAATGCCCATCTACACAATAAAGCTGTTTTTCACAAACACTAGTATCTCCTTTAAATTTAAGTTATCTTTTGAGGTTGAATTATTTTTGTATCCCAAAACAGTAATTTTGTGTCATTGAAAAACTGCAGTATTAATCAGCATTCTTTCCTTAACAATAGATTGCAACATAAGTCACTGTATTACAAAAATGTATACAAAACCTAACAGCAAGCACCTATGCAGATGATTTCAAAATGACGAGCTTTTTTGGTAAAGTACAATTAAAATACATTGTTGTCATTTTGGAGTGTTAATAGCCATTGGCAAACATAGTTACCATGAAATTTAAATTTAAACCTAATAACTTACGTAGCATTGAGACTGTAGGGTTGATAGAGAACATGGAGAAACAGTGAAATACACAGGAGCATTAAACACTGAGCTCACACAGAAAAGTGAGCAGATGTCTGATTTCATTAGGACTTGGAAATTACACCAGGCCTCATATTTGTAGAAACAAAGTTCTCAGTGGTAGCAAGTGTCACTGAATATCATATAAGGAACGTTGCTGCACTTCCAAGTCACCCCCTTGGTGGGAATGTGGGGATAAGCCTAGAGGGACATGAGCCTGGAGGGTCTTGGCTGGCACTTGCAAACACTCAGTCCCAGGATAACACATTGCAAAGATTTAAGCTGTGTCCCTGTTGTGGAGTGTAACCGTGTAGTCAAATTCATGGAGCAGTCCTGTCTGTGTCACACAAGTTCTCCCACGAGCAGAGACTAAGTAGAAAAACGCTGTGGCATGATGCTTTAGAAAACTTTATGACATGCAAACAAAACGTGCAGTGCACAAAGACACCAGATGGTAGCAGAAACCCCACCACTTCTTTGCCACAGGAAAGGGTCATTGGTGAATCCTCCCCATTCCTACCGAGTGCCACCCTCTGCACGGCTGAGATCCCGTCCCCGTCATCTTTGCTGCACATTCCCAGAGCCCTCTCTGCCTGCTTATCTCCCCTGACGGTTAGTGAAAAGAGTTTCGTTAATTTTCACTCAAAGTATCTTGGCTATGAGGGACATAGTCAAGGCTTTCAAAAATAATGGTCAATTCGGTAGAGATTCATAACAACCTCATTACAGTTTCAGAAGTCAAAGTACCGCCAAGGCCTCCATGTGTTTTCATCAGATCTGATCCTTGGAGGCTTAGAATGTCCCTGTGGAGGAGGACATTTCACTATATATATATATACATCAGAGACATGGGGGTGGAGAGCTTGTGAGAGGAAGGGGTTGAGAATGAGACTAGAAATTTTGGGGAGTCCCCCCCTGCCCCAGGGTCAGTACATGCTACTGGAGAAGTTGGGCATCTCTTACTGGAGTTCTTGGTCTTTTTAATGGAATGTTATGAATGGGCTAAACAGAAGCTCCCAAATAATTTCATCAGAGTTTAGAAGGAAAACCTGAGCAGCCGCCCAGAGGACGAAGAGGAAGAGAGGAAGCAAAGCTAGCTGAGTTAGGTTGACACAGAGGTCAGTCACAGGCTGGACAAAGGGTCACAAGTCAGGGCATTCCTCTTTTCTCCTTAGCATGACATAAGGTGGACCCGACCTCCTGAGAGGCCGGTCTCTTTGACCTGCACAACTGGGTTAACTAAGGGTAGACACCAGAGAACCCTGTGTCTCCATGTGCAGTTAGATTCCATACTTTCCTGAAGCAGAAAGGACTAGTCCCCTACAGAACAGCATTGGCCACACATCCCTGACCTCCCTGATGCTATGGTAACCTGCAGAAGACCTGCACAGGATTGGACCTATCCATCACAGTTTCATCATGGATGAGGAAAAGGCTCCCACAGGTATCCTGCTCTCCGAGGGAATACTTATTGGAAGTTGTTGGCTGGGAGAAGGTGTGTGTTACTTTCTGCAGTTACATCATCACCAGAAAACTGCCCATGCTCCGGTCAATAACCTTCCATCCACGCTCAAGCAGGCAGTCACAAACTCAGGGTTGGATGTGCAGAATCTGCACATAAAAGCAGGGAGGGAGCTTTTCAGGGGGAAAAAAGAATTTTAGTAAATGTTGGGGGAGTAGACAAGATAATAAGATTAAAATAGACTACATTTATTATATACTTATATGAAACTTTCAAAGAATAGAAAGAAAAACAAGCAAAAAGAAAATACCTCAAGTCCAAACACATCTGCACTCCGCCAAACTCTCCATAGACTAGCAAAATCAGGAAGTTATACTGTCGAAAACAGGTTCTTCCCATCTCCCATCTGCCTTTTCACGAAATTTGGAGCCCTTTTACCCTCTTTGTGAAAACAACGTTGGCTGTTGTGATTTTAATTTTGTGGGGCATGACACACCCCAAGGCTCCTTACCTCACTGCAGGAGCTAAGGGTCCCCGTGATCTAGAAACTGATTTCCTTCAACAAGCAGAGCCGAGACTGGCACTGAGCTTGTGTGAGTGAACCCTTTGGTGCTGGGGCGTCTTGACTGTGCCTTCCAGCCAGCGGTCCTCCTCCGGAAGCTGGGGGTCATCAGGCTGGATGGCCTGCATCTGGTACCCTGAGGATGGCCACTGCATTGGACATGAAGGCAAGGATGGCGTGCACGAGCGTGTGTGTGTGTGGGGGGGTGATGTATTCTGTGCATTATGTAACTCTTCAGATACAGTTTTAGTCTATGCATCAGGAATTTTGGTGGAATACCTTCTAAGATAAGTGTACCTACCCTCATTATGAGGATAGCCTGTAACTTTTTATTTCCATTTTTTCTGTTGTTGTTCTTTCACTTAAAAATCATTAGGGTTATCAGGAACAGCATTTGTTTTTATTCTATTTCTTGAGTGAACTTACATAATTTTTCAAATTAATCATTCACATGAATGTTATTTTCCTTTTAGAATGTCTTTGATTTATTGGTAGACTGGTCTTTGCATTTTTGTTGGTCCTTTTTAAATTTATATTTTACTTTCATGTGTATGGGTGTTTCGCCTGCACACGTGTGTGCACAGCATGTGCCTACCTGGTATCAGCAGAGGCCGGAAAGTGGCATCAGGGCCACTGGAACTGAAGTCACAGATCGTTAGTGAACTGCACTGTTGGTGCTGGGCACTGAACCTCGGTCCCTCAAAAAGGGGGCCACTGAGGCATCTCTCAAGCCCCTCTGGTTTTCAAAGGGGAGAAGTTTTCAGTGTGGATTCCATTTCTGTTCTTGAATTACTCTTGGTGAGTTGATAATTTTCTAAAAAATGCCTTTTAAAACTAATTTTTATTGTTTTTTTCTTACAGTATATATTTTGATCATATTCTTTCCCTACCCAGCCAACATTAGGTTCTCTCTCTCTCTTTAAAAACAAACAAAAGCAATAACAAACCAAGGATCAAAGCAAACTAAAAAGAAAAACAGAAAGCAAACAAAACAGCAAGACAATCATTAAAACAGAAATTGTTCCCAAATGGAGTCTGTTTCTGCTGACCATCTACTCCTGGGCTTGGGGTCTGCCCTAGAGTGTGGTTGGTATGCCCAGCGACACTCCACAGAGAAAAATGATTGTTCCTCTCCCAGCAGTTAGCAATTACAAATAGCTTCTTGGCTAGGAGTGGGTCCTTCCTCCCCTTCTCAGTGTTGGGATGGTCTGGTTTGAATATGTGCAGGCCTTGAATGTTACTGCCATAGTCTCTGTGATTTCCTATGTACACCAGTACTTGTATGTCTGAATGACAAGTTTCCCTGGAGTCACCCACGAGGCTTTTACAGTCTTTCTGTGTCATTTTTAGCAGAGACCCATGAGCACTGATGTCATAGGGCTGAGTACTCCTAACTCTCTCACTTTCAGAAAGTTTCACTGGCTCTAATGCTATGGTTTGGACACAATTTGAGGGTTTCCCCAAAGCTCCATGTGTTTAAATTTGATCCTTATTATAAGTGTGAAAAGGGAGGAAATTGAACTGCATTTTGGCATACAGAGTCAGGGTCTTGGGAAAGTAATTAGAATTAGATATATTTTCGTGATCAAAAGCATGATTGGCTCCTTCTGGTACATACATACACACACACACACACACACACATACACACACTTCCTTGTGTTTCTCTGTTTTGTCTTTCAATTCTGCTCCCAATTAGGCACCACCAGATCTACTGGAACTGGTACCTCCAGAATAATGAACCAAAATAAACCTCTTTTTTTTTAAATTAACCTTTTTCAGATATTTTGTTATAGTAATAAAAAAAGATCAATATGCTTAGAGGTGATCTTGTCCTTGGATCTCTTTGTAGCTGTTGTAATTTTAGCTACCCCTGGAATGTCAATCCTCTCTTACATTTCCACCATCTCTCGCTTTCTGTTTATGGCTGTGTTGTTTCTGATTATTTGTTTTCGGAGATCAACATTTGACTCCTGTTGATTCTACACGTACGTGTTTGTTTTCTGCTTTTATAATGGACCTCCTTTTCTGTTTTCCTTGAGTTGCTTTAAACAGTATGTCAAGTTGGGTGTTTGCCATTTCCTTCAACCTACCTTCTTGCTCAATAAACTTATTTAAAGACTCTTCAAACCTCCAAGTATCTCCTTAGCTAAATCCCATAGCTCTTAATTAGTGTTGTTTTAAACATTCAGTTCTAATGACTTTTAATATTTAATTATGCCCATTAGTCTCCTTTGTTAGAAAGAAGTTCTTGATCCTCTCTGTGTCTTTCGTGACCTCCACACTTTTGAGGGGCGACCCAATTATTTCACAGATGGTCATCATGTGGGACTTGCTAGAACCTTTTCTTCCCCCTTGGTGTTCTTAATTTTAACAATTGTGTATGTAAGTGCTGATGCCATTCTTTTCCTTCTCAAGTTCAGATGGCTTCTTGAGTTGAAGTTTCACTGAGGATTGGTATTCCTCCATGATCCTGGGAAGCCATCACTCATCAGCTCTGCAGGTGTTATCTCCTCTACCACCTTCAGGTTAGAGGTGTGCCGGACCGTTTCTGCCCTTCATACACCAGTCCGTCATCTTTTCCCATCTCTTTGTATATGATGCATAGATCCTCTACATCATCAACCTCGTCTTTAACTGTCTTCCTCTGTTGTTGAGAATTGTGGTTGTGTTGACTGGAATTTGGTGACTACATTAGCAATATGAAAGCAAATGTCTCACACCTCTCAGAGATTTCTAGATTAGCTGAGTTATCTTCCTGGTTAGGAGTCACCTTGTCTGATTTTCCACAGTCACCTTGAACTTCTGTGGGTCTCAGACACCTGGGAAATTCCCACCCTCACACCTTTAGTAAGCTGGAGTATTGGGGATCACCTGACCATGTTTCTCTCATTCTCAGAGAGGTTAGCCTAGGATTTCTCAAACCGTGGGTACAGGCCTTCCAGAAGCATCGCCTCTAAAATGCTGGTTACCATGATGTCAAGTGTCAAGCTCAGAGTTTGTGTAAAATGGGACTAGATATGACACGGAGTGTTACTTTCGCAAGCTGTCTGTTTTCTCTCCAACCTCCAGAATTTTGTGTTTAGTCACTTTATCTTTTAACTTCTAGAATTTTACTTATTTTTCAAATTTCTAAGTTTAGATAATTTTTTATTCCCCATCATTGCTTTCAATTTCTATTTTTATTTGTTAAATGTGTTAGGTATATTTTTGTCTACATCAAATAATTTCAAATACCTGATTAGAATATTGTAATAAATTGTGACTTGGCATAATTTCTTCCTTTTGGGGTGGCAAGTCTATTGTATGCCTTTTGTGACCTTGTATTTTGGTTGCCAGTGCAGAGCATGGCTAGTTCGCAGATTAACTGAGCAGAAGTGGGTCTCACGGTGAATCGTAGCTCCAGCCCCACTGCCCCACTCACTGGTGCAGATGATGTTAGATGAAGACCAGGAGCTGTAGCAGTTAGAAGGATGGGCTGAGACTTTCCATTGGGCGCTCTGTGTATGAGAAAAAGGTATCGATTACAGAGTCAGGGGGCGGGGTGGGGAGTGTCATGAGCTGAGGTTTGTCCTGCAGATTTCACACACTGAAGCCATGCTTCTCCTACTCCGTGGCCATAATTGGAGATGATGTGTAAAGTGACAGCTAAAACTAAGCAGAACCATAAGGATGGAACTCCAGCCCAACAGGTTAGCATGCTTGTGTGAGGATCAAGGAAAGGGCACGAGGAAGAGACAGGAATCGGCCGTCAGCAAGCTCAGGTGGTGTCCTCCAGGACAGCTCAGCCTCCAGAGCTACTAGGGGGAAAATTGAAGTGTTCAAACCAGCCAGGTATGGCAGCCAAAGAGAAATAATACAGGCGCCTCAGTACTTGCTGCAGCATCCCACGTGGATATGGGAGGCATTGTCCCCCTTCCCCACTGTGTGCAGTAAATCAGCATGATTCTGTATCTAGAGTCCTGTGCAAAGCCCAGAAATGCTTCCAACCCTAACCCTCACTGCTCCTTCCTCTCCTTATGCCCCTCCCACACAGACGGTGGCTGCCGTCACCCTTTCCCATCCTTGTGCCATCCTGCTCTTCAATTATGATGCTCACCTCTGCAGTTTGGCCAGAAAGTCCACTCTGTAGGAGCATACTAAGCAGCCCTAAGCTTTGGGGCACTGCCAGAGAAAAGTCGGTGATTTCTCCACCCTTCTCCAGCTTTATGCTGTCTCCTGTCCTGCATTCCTCTGGCCATGTTTCTCTTTACCACCGACTCTTAATAGGTTACTTCGCTTCTTCCTCTACAGAGAAAATTGGGGCTCCCTGGAAGGAAACTGCTTAATGTCAACCCCACTTTGCACCTGTCACACCACCTGCAGCTATGGTCTCTCTCTCCTTCGTGTTATCAGCAAGGAGGTAGGAAATCCCATTTGAAGCCAACTCCAGGATTGTTATCTGGCTTCTATATCATCTCATCTCTTTCAATCATTATCACGCTCACCCATGTGTTCATCTATTCTTTCATTTAAGGAGGATCTGGAGGAGACACAGGAAATGTAGCTGTGTTAGGCACTGATTTGAAGCTGGTAAGGTTTTCTGGGAAGAGAGAAACAGGCTTGTGATCAGTTAGAGTGAGCATTATCTCCTGACAGGTCTGAAGCAGGCCTCCCAAATGTCCTCAGGACAGTGCCTAGCTCGCAGTCCCAGCTGATGTTCCTGGATCCACACCCCACGTGGACACAGTGAGTGAGATGGCAGCAGGCAGGACAGTGTCTGTCCCCAGTGTGCGTGTCCCCTCATCAAGGCTGTCCTGGTATTTGCCAGAGGAGCTGATGGGAAAACATAGGCTGATGTCAAAGGCACTGGCCTCCATCTGGGGAAGAAGAGGGAAGCTGATGCAGAGATCTAGCAGACTCCAGCGATGTCTGGAGACCTCTGTGTCTGATACACAGTGTGTGTCTGTCCCGATCTCCCTCTCCCCCTCCTTCCATTTTCTCCTCTTTTCCTTCCCTCCCTCTTCCATCCTCCCTTCTGTCTCTGGCCCTTGCTCTTCCTGATAGAGAAACAGAATGCTGAATAATCATGACTAACTTAGAAATGTTAAATCCAAGATACAGCAAAATTCAGACAACAGAATTACTCAGCCTGTGACAAACCATATCCCAACGGCACAGAGTAAGAGAATCTTGGGACTAAATTTAAAAGAGTGAATGGCTTAGTCAAGGTCATATCATTGCACAGTGGGTTATTTGAAAAGACATAGTTGATGGCAAAAAGAGTTATGTTCCCAACATCGGAAGCACAGGTTTTTTTTTTCTCCTAGTAATAATGGAAGGGAGGGGTACGGAGGGTGGAACCCCAAAGCCAGATGAGGCAGACAGCTGCAGAGCTAAGGAGCACTCTGGGCTCTCTAGTTTATTCTCCCAGATGTACGGCAGTTCTGGGTCTGTACTGATGAATAAAGACACCCGAAGGGAGAGGAGAAAAGGTCGTTCAACGCTGGATATATTTGGTAGGAAGCATGCCCAGGTGGAGAAGAAAACCCCTTGCTCAGCACATTCAAGGACGCTCCTCTCGTAGGGAATTCTCTCCCACCTTCCGTGAAATATCTGTTTTCTATTTTTTTCTGTTTCTTTTCAATCAATAGATACCATGTGCTGAAGTCTCTCAGTATTAAATGAAATCTCTCTCTCTTCTCTCTCTCTCTCTCTTTCACACACACACACACTATCCTATCCTATTCTGGATAATTTCTTTGCCTTCCAACAACTCCTCCATGTACTGAAGTGGGAATTATTCTCCTCTTGGGATGCTTTTTACTCCAAGGACTCATTGCTTTCTGATACCCAGATGGGGCCGGCTTTAGTTTCTACTGATCTTTCCTTTAGTTTCTACTGACAGTGGGCACGTCACACCATCCCTTCTACCTAAAAGTGGTGCATTTTGGATTAGGGTGGGCCTTCAATGTGCTACGACAGATGATGTTATAGAAGATTTTTTTAAAAGGCCTTGCTGAGACCAACAGAAGGCTTGAGGAAGATGCAGACAGAGACTGGAGGGGCCAGATGCAAGCAGAGGACCATCCACAGCCACAAGGAATCCAGAAGAGGAGAAGACAGATTTCTGCGTAGACTTTGGAGGAACATGCTTCTGACAGTGCCTTGATGTTGTGCAAATCACTGTTGTACGATTCAAGCTGCGATGACCTGTATGGAGAGATGAGCACAGCAACCAGGACTCACATGGGTTGAGGGAGCCATGCCTAGTAAATCCATTGACAGGGATTCTGGACATAGAATGTCCTTGGGTCCTAAAGACTCAGACACAGAAAATGAGGGCCATGGGTTTGGATAGGTGTGGTGGTATCTTGCTTGTACAAATAAATAAAGCCTGTCTGAAGATCAGAGGATAGAGCTAGCCACTAGCTAACCATAGAGGTCTGGAGCTCTGTACAGACAAACAGGGAGTGACATGGCTTGGCAGACAGAGGACATGGTGGGAAGAAACACAAACTCGCTTTCTTTAATCCTGGGAGGCTACCAGGTTAAGGTGACTTTGGCTTGCTCCTTCTCTCTGATCTCTATATCCATATCTGGGATTTTATTATTTAGACCAATTAAGGACTCCATTTACAGGTAGGGGACAACTTAGAAAATCACTAAGCTACTAATATCTGTAAACTGAGAAGTATTGCACAGAGGCATTTTCTTTTTTTATTATTTTAATTTTAAATAGCTTGTTTTACATGTCAATCCCAGTTCCCTCTCCCTCCCCTCCTCCTGCACCCCCTATTGCCATTTCCTTCCACATATGGGATATCTAGAGTCTGTCATTTCACTCAGGGAAAGGTCCATGTACTCCCCTAAGAGTCCAGGCTGAGAGAGCATCCCTCTTTGTGTTATGGACATACAATGTCTGTTTGTATGCCAGGGATAAACACTGATCCACTGCCCAGGGCCACATGGGTTGCCCAGGCGTCCTCACTGACTCTCACATTCAGGGGGTCTGGATCAGTTCCATGCTGGCCTTCCAGCTGTCAGTCTGGGGTCCAAGAGCTCTCCCCTGTTCAGATCAGCTGTCTCTGCTGGTTTTGCCAGCCCATTCTTTGCCAATTTGCTCATCGCTGGATGAAGGCTCCAGGATAGTTATGGACATCAAGTTCATTATCAGGAATGGGCATTCGACGTGGTCTCTCCACTATTGCTTAGCTTGCCAATTGGTGTTATCCCTTTAGATCACTAGAGGTCACACTGGTGCCTGATCTGTCTTCTAACCTATGATTCCCTCTTCCCCCTATTCTACCCCCCACTCAAGCTTCCCGTTCCCCTATGACCTACTCTCTCTTCCTCTTCTCCCCCTCTCTTCTTCCCAGCTCCCACTCCCCCCCACCCCTAGCCATGTTCCCAATCTGTTCAGAAGATCTTGACTCAGTCCTCTTCTCTGGGGTACCATGCATATCTCTCTCATGTTTCCCAGACTCTCTGTCAGTGAAACAGACACTATCTGATCCATGTCTAAAATCCATATATGAGTGAGTACATACCATGTTTGTGTTTTTGTGACTGGGTTACCTCACTCAGGATGGTTTCTTCCAGTGCTATCCATTTACCTGCGAATTTCAAGATTCCATTGTTTTTTTTTTCTGCTGAGTAATACTCCATTGTGTAAATGTACCACATTTTCTCTATCCACTCTTCAGTTGAGAGGCATCTAGGTTGCTCCCAGGTTCTGGCTATTACAAATAATGCTGTTATGAACATAGTGGAACAGACATCCTTTGTTGTATGAATGCGCATCTTTTGGATATATGCCTAAGAGTGGAATTGCTGGGTCTTGTAGTAGATTGATTCCCATTTTCCTGAGGAATCTCCATACTGATTTCCAAAGTGGCTGTACGAGTTGGCACTCCCACCAGCAGTGGGTGAGTGTTCCCTTCTCTCCACATTCTCTCCAGCATAAACTGTCTTCGGTGTTTTTGATTTTAGCCATTCTGACAGGAATAAGATGGTATCTAAGAATTGTTTTGATTTGCATTTCCCTGATGGCAAAGGATGTTGAGCACTTTCTTAAGTGTCTCTCAGCCATTTTAGCCTCCTCTATTGAGAATTCTCTATTTAGTTCTGTACCACCTTTTAATTGGATCCTTTGGTGGTTTGGAGACTTGCTTCTTGAGTTCTTTGTAAATTTTGGAGATCAGCCCTCTGTCTGATGTGGGGTTAGTGAATATCTTTTCCCATTCTGTGGACTGCCTTTTTGTCTTGTTGACTGTGTCCTTTGCCTTACAGAAGCTTTTTAGTTTCAGGAGGTCCCATTTGTTAATTGTCGATCTCAGAGTCTGTGCCACTGGTGTTATGTTCAGGAAGTGGTCTCCTGTACCAACTCGTTGAAGAGTATCTCCCACTTTCTCTTCTAAGAGTTTCAGTGTGGTTGGATTTATGTTGAAATCTTTGATCCATTTGGGTTTTTGTACAAGGCAATAAACATGGATCTATCTGCAGTCTTCTGCATACCAATACCCAGTTATGCCAGCACCATTTGTTGAAGATGCTTTCTTTTTTCCATTGCATAGTTTTAGCTTCTTTGTCAAAAATCAAGTGTTCATAGGTGTGTGGGTTAAAATCAGAGTTTTCAATTCGGTTCCATTGGTCTACCTGCTGTGTTTGTTCCAATACCAAGCTGTTTTCAGGACTATAGCTATATAATAGAGCTTGAAGTCAGGTATGGTGATGCCTCCTGAAGTTCCTTTATTGTATAGGGTTGTTTTGGCTATCCTGAGTGTTTTGTTTTTCCATATAAAGTTGATTATTGTTCTTTCAAGGTCTGTGAAGAATTGTGCTGGAAGTTTGATAAGGATTGCATTGAATCTGTAGACTGCTTTTGGCAAGATTGCCATTTTTATTATGTTGATCTTTCCATTTTCTGGTATCCTCTTTGATTTCTTTCTTTAAAGATTCAAAGTTCTCAATACACAGGTCTTTCACTTCCTTGGTTAACATTATCCTCAGATATTTGACGCTATTTATGGCTATTGTAAAGGGTGATGTTTCTCTGATTTCTTTCTCAGCCACTTCATCATCTATATATAATAGGTTTTTGAATTAACCTTATATCCTGCCACTTTGCTGAAGGTGTATATCAGCTCTAGGTGTTCCCTTGCAGAGTTTTTCGGGTCACTTATGTAAACTATCATATCATCTGCAAATAATGAACCTTTACTTCTTCTTGTCCTATTTGTATCCCCCTTGATCTCCTTTTGTTGTCTTATTGCTGTAGCTAGAACTTCAAGAACAATATTGAAGAGATATGGAGAGAGTGGACAGCCTTGACTTGTTCCTGATTTTAGAGGAATTGTGTTAAGTTTCTCTCCATTTACTTTGATGTTAGCTGTTGGTTTACTGTATATTGCTTTTATTATGATCAGGAATGTTCCTGTTATCCCTGATCTCTCTAGGACCTTTATCATGAAGGGGTGCTGGATTTTGTCAAAGGCTTTTTCAGTATCTAGTGAGATGATCATGTGCTTTTTCTTTCGCAGTTTATTTATATGGCGGGTTAGATTGACAGATTTTCTAATGTTGAACCATCCCTGCATTCCTGGGATAAAGCCTACTTGATCATGGTGGATGATTTTTCTGATGTGGTCTTGAATCCAGTTTGCTAGTATTTTATTGAGTATTTTTGCATCGATGTTCATGAGGGAATTTGGTCTATAGTTCTCTTTCTTAGTTTTGTGTCTTTGTGTGGCTTGGGTATCAAGGTAATTGTAGCCTCGTAAAAAGAGTTTGACAGTGAGCCTCCTGCTTCTATTGTGTGGAATACTTTGGGGAGTATTGGAATTAGCTCTTCTTTGAATTTCTGGTAGAATTCTGCACTGAAGCCATCTGGGCCTGGGCTTTTTTTTTTTTTTTTTGGTTTGGAAGACCTTTGATGACTGCTTCTATTTCATTAAGGATTATGGGTCTGTTTAGATTATTTATCTGTTCTTGATTTAGTTTTGGCAAGTGATATCTATCCAGGAAATTGTACATTTCCTTTAAATTTTTGAATTTTGTGGAGTACAGATTTTCCAAGTATGTCCTGATGATTCTCTGGATTTCCTCAGTGTCCGTTGTTATGTCCCCTTTTTCATTTCTGATTTTGTTAATTAGCATGCTCTCTCTCTCTCTCTCTCTCTCTCTCTCTCTCTCTCTCTCTCTCTCTCTCTCTCTCTGTCTTTTGGCTAGTTTGGACAGAGGTTTGTCTATTTTATTGATTTTCTCAAAGAACCAACTCTTTGTGTCATTGATTCTTCTCAATGTTTTCCTGGTTTCTACTTGATCTATTTCAGCCCTCAATTTGACTATTTCCTGGTGTCTGCTCCTCCTGGGTGAGTTTGCTTCTTTTTTTTTCTAGAACATTCAGCTGTGCTATTAATTCTCCATTGTGACTGTTCTCCAGTTTCTTCATATGGGCAGTTAGTGCTATGAAATTTCCTCTCAACACTGCTTTCAGAGTGTCCCATAAGTTTGGGTATGTTGTGTCGTCATTCTCATTGAATTCTAGGAAGTCTTTAACTTCTTTTTTTTTATTTCTTCCTTTACCCAGGGATGGTGCAATTGTGCATTGTTCAATTTCCATGAGTTTGTAGAGTTTCTGCGATTTGTGTTATTGTTGAATTCTAATTTTAATGCATGGTGGTCTGATAAGATACAGGGGGTTATTCCAATTTTTTTGTATCTGTGGAGATTTGCTATGTTTCCTATTATGTGGTCAATTTTAGAGAAGGTTCCATGTGGCACCGAGTAGAAGGTATATCCCTTTGTGTTTGGGTGGAATTTTCTATAGATGTCTGTTAAACCCAGTTGGGTCATAACTTCTATCAGTTCTTTTGTTTCTTTGTTACGCTTCTGTCTGGAGACCCTGTCTATTGGTGAGAGCAGAGTGTTGAAGTATCCTACTATTAGTGTGTGAGATTTTATGTGCGATTTGAGCTTTAGTAATGTTTCTTTCACGAATGTAGGTGCCTTTGTATTTGAGACATAGAGGTTCAAAATTGAGACTTCATCTTGATGGACTTTTCCTTTGGTGAATATGAAATGTCCTTCTTCATCTCTTTTGATTGATTTTAATTTGAAGTCCAGTTTGTTAGATATTAGGATTGCTACACCCGCTTGTTTCTTGGTTAGAGATTTTGAGCACTTTCTCAAGTGCCTCTCAGCCATTTTAGACTCCTCTATTGAGAATTCTCTATTTATTTCTGTAGCCCACTTTTTAATTGGATCCTTTGGTGTTTTGGAGACTTGCTTCTTGAGTTCTTTGTAAATTTTGGAGATCAGCCCTCTGTCAGATGTGAGCTTAGTGAATATCTTTTCCCATTCTGTGGGGTGTCTTTTTGTCTTTTTTACTGTATCCTTTGCCTTTCACATGCTTCTCAGTTTCAGGAGGTCCCATGTATTAATTACTGACCTCACTGCCTGTGCTACTGGTGATATGTTCAGAAAGCGGTCTCCTGTACCAATTCATTCAAAGGTACCACTTCTAAGTCTTTTTAAATGCTGATTCTACTCTCCAGCCCATGCAACCACTTCCTAATAGTTCCAAGGCACCCCCCCTTTGTTTTTTGTATGATGAGGGGACAGTCGTGTGTATCCAGTGCGGGCCTTGAACTTGTTATATAAACCAAGACGGCTTGGAACTTTTGGTCCTTTTGTCTCTGTCTCTACCTCCCAGTTCTGGGTTACAGCCATGCGCCACCACACCCAGTTTATATGCAACTGAGGAACAGAGTGCTCCACCCACTGAGCCACGCCCTCAGCCCATCTCTACAGTTGTTTTTGGTCACATTTATTAAGACCAATAATGGATTTCATTGTGACATCCTCATTGATGTATGCAATGTTTCTGACCGTGTTCACCCCGTTACCCTTTGTGATTCCCCATCCCACTCCTGCTGGTCCCACTTCTTCCTTGATACCATTTATCTGGGTCCCACACATTTAATTAGGGCTGCTTCAAGGAGGAGGGGCCAGAGGTAATTGACAGGTGCCTGGGCAGCAGACCAGTGAGTATCGCCTTCTGAATGGTTCTGTTTCTCCCAATAGATTAATGTCACTCCCAGTCTTGCTCAAGAAGTTTCTGCTTACAGTGGGCACTGGCCTCTGCGGCAATGCCTAACTCTGCACGCACATCCTTAACGGGGCATCCAAATCAATGACTTTTACCAGGCCATCCCATATATGCTGGCTTCCGGAGTAGTATATATTTCCTTATACATGCCTGTATCCTCCACTCCTCAACCCCACCAGTTACCAAGAATAACTCATGAAAGCTGAGTATGTACTCCTGGTTAACAGCTCTGTTCTCACAACTGAAAACATGTGGTGGTTACTCGGTAAGCATGTGTTGAAACATGTCTCTATTGGTTTCTGCGTGATGCCAGCTCAAGTTTCCACTGGGTGAAGTTTTATTTCTTCTGTACAAGTTCTTCATCCCATGACCCGCCGGTGTGGTACAAGGCTACCCCCCCACCCCGAGAGTCTGGGTTCTCTAGTCCAAGGAGAATCCTCCCATTGGATTTCACAAGAATCCTTGGAACAAGGGATAGGAAAGAGTGCCCCTCTGAAGTTTTCTAATGTCCGTTCCCTCTGAGGAGTCCCCAGAGAACACTGGCAGTCCCCCCCCCACCCAGACTTCCAATCCAGAGTCAAGGCATCATCGTGGGAGTCTCTCTTGTCAGAGCTGGAGCTAACTACCCACTGGAAGTTCCCCTTTTGAATCATGTTGCTCCTGGGTCTGTTTCTCCCCAGTTACAAATTTCTGTGACATGAATGCTTTATCCATGTCTAAAGTCAGCATGGTACCCTCTGAGAGTACTTTTTTTTTTTGGAAAAAAATGCCAATCAATCACGTTTTGTGGGGACTGAGGAGAAATCCCAACAAAGGGTATCAGAACTCACCAGAAAATGGCTGATGGGAATTAAGTGGGCATGCTCTGGGTCGGCTGCATGCTGCAGCTGGCGTGTTGAGCCTGGCCACCGTGGACAGTTAGAAGAGCAGCAGTTGCCTGTGTTGGCCCATTAGAACCAAATTGCCTGTGCATCTTCTGCCTCTGGGCCTTAGTAAAGGGATGTTTGCAGCCCAATTAGCCTCCAGGTTCCTCAGATTTGGTTTTGTAGACATTTAGCCCTGCAATCTACATTAGGAATGACGCATAATTAGTGGAGCTGTGGTGAATCACTCTCCACAGAGGTGGAGCTCTGCCTCCTACCAAGGTGGCTAAAAATAGCTCCTGCAGACGTGTTCCCAAAGAACAAAACTAAGTACTTTGCCTATAAAAACTCCTCCTGGAGACTAACAAGAAACTATGATGAGAATCAAGGAACAATAATTCCTCAGCATGCAAGCTCTGTACTGTAGACCCTGGGAGGACCAGAGAGGCCACTTTCCATGGTGTAACTGTGGGCATTTTATGATAAAAGCAGATGGTCAGTTTCTGCTCATTTTATAGGCAAAAATCACCCGAATTTGTACCTTTTGACTTCGAATAGCAACCAAAGGAGTTTTGCACAACAGTAAGCAACTTAAACATGGTCATGCACAGTGGAGAGAGGGGAGAGGTGGGGTGGGTGGCCAGTTTTCAAGTGGTGACAGATGCCACACCCGGTGACAGATGACACTCCCACCTTTCTACCACTGGCAGCCATCCCCCTGCAAAGGAGCAGAGGCCAGCTTGGGAGGCACAGAGGTGAGGGGTGGGGAGACAGTCTCACATCCTCAGCCACCATCGAGCGTGGAGAAGGGATTGCTCAGAGCCCGGCTTGGTTCAAAAACGTGACTGTTTATGCAGGATGGAAGCGAGGGAGCTGGATGCCTTCATCTTCTCCAGGTAGACAGCAGTGGTGGGCGTGGGAGAGGAGGTGTTGAAAGGAAGGGGGTTGGTTCCATATTAATTTACAGAGCACAGTCATCCTAGAGACCACAAGCAGATGGGGTCCATTCCCTTCAGTGAAGAATTCCCTGAGAAGAACCCACAGGAGAGTCTTGGGCACAAGACTTGAGAGCTGGGGGAAGTATAGGTTTCCTGCGTGCAGCCAGGAGAGGAGTCCATGTTGCTCACACCTCTGGTCCTTGAGGCTGGGCAGGGTCAGCCAGACATGAGCTTCCTTTGACAATTTTGAATCGTTCAGTTGCCCTCCTTTTAAAAGCACATCTTAAAATCCACTCTTTGAGGATTTGTTGGGGTGTGGGCCTATTCTCAACAGCAGAGACCTACAAGGAGGGCCTGAGGTGATGTGCCCCTTCCATACAATTCGTTCTCAGCTTGCCATTGTCCCTGCACAAATCTCACAAGTCAGATGGGGTCTTTGGGGTGCACCTCTGGGCTGGCACCATAATCCTTGCCCTATTAAAACTTCCATAGCAAACGGTCTCATTCATCTTTCTCACCAATGGATACTCGCCATGTTCAGATGATAATTTCTCTTCTTTGGCAGACATCCAGGACCTGAACATTGCTGTGCTCAGCATACCACAAGCAATGTTCCAGGAAGCTCTGAGCTGAGAGGTTAACCCAGAGAACACCCTGTTTTCAGGGGAGGAATGCAGGGACGGATGACTAGGTCTGCAGTGAGCACCTGGCTTGCGAGATCAACACAGCTGGCCTTGCTTCTTCTTCTTTTTTTTTTTTTTTTTGGTTTTTACGGGACAGGGTTTCTCTGTATTGTTTTGGAGGCTATCTGTCCAACCCGGCCTCGAACTCACAGAGATCCACCGCCTCTGCCTCCCGAGTGCTGGGATTAAAGGCGTGCACCACCACCGCCCGGCCCGCTGGCCTTGCTTCTTACAACCTGTGTTTTTCATAAGAAATGGCAAGAAATTTGGGTCCCATCTTAAGGATGAAATGGGATTGTGATGAGACAAAACATACTGATTAGATGCGCTGGGTTTTCCCCCTTTGTTTTTCTTTCTTTTAGAAGTGATTGTTAGTAGTGTATCTGGCTACGAAGCTGTTAGTAGTTGTATTTATCTTGTGTAAGGTTATGTCTACATTTTAAGAAGGACTTCCCCAGAGGTTTTCAACAAATTTCTAAAGATCAGCAGTGAACGTCTGTAATTATCAGCACTGACTAGAAGCCAGTCAGTGTAGACAGATCCCCAGTGTCTAAGGTGAACAACCTTTTCTGTGGTTCCCACCTTGAAACGCTTCTCACGCTCTCTCACCCACAGACATGTTTTCTCTTGGAGAGTTTAATAGATTTCAGCACTTATATGCTCTAATCCAAGCGATGTCTAGGCTTACGCAAGTGAAATGTTGACCAGCATTTGTGATAAGCGCGGGAGAGTTAATTCAACCCCATTGAGGTTTTATAAAGTTAACCTGGGTAAATCAGATCTTCTGATTGGCTTTTCCCTAACACTCTCCTGTTGCTCTGTATGTAACAGGTACCTGGGAATAATGCCATGTTTATTGACATCATGCAAATGTTACGGCCATTGTGTTACTGTGGGTAAAGCTTGATTCCAGGTTAGATTTTCTAAACCAGAATAACTCCTAGTAGTAGATGCCACACACACAAACACACACACACACACACACATACACACAAACACACACACCTACTCTTTCAAACACTTGTAGCCATATATACACACATGTACATTCAACGATACAAATTCAGACCTGTATCCACTCACCCAAAGGTACACACTTGTATGTGCATAGAGCTTTCTCTCTTTCTCTTGAACACACACTCATAAGCTCATGTATGCACACATTTCATATGCACCTCACACACACACACACACACACACACACACACACACACACACCCTGCCTCTTGGAAACGTTATCTCAAGGGTCCTGCCCTCGGCGCTTAGCCCTGAGAGTAGCTTTGGCTGTCCACTGCAGAGCTGAAGGACCCACTGTCATTCTCGTTTGTAGCTTCACCTCCTGGGAAGACCTCCTGCTGGTCCACAGCATTCTGCCATCATTCTCAGAGCTGTGGTCCAGCCGCGGATTGAAAGAGGCAGGAAGCAGCTGCTGGGCCAGATGGACAATCTTTCCTTGCAGGCTTTACACATTTCAGGATAGTAAAACATCTGGACAGTGGTGATAAAGCAAGGCTTTTGTTTCTCTCTGACCCGGCGGATAATGTAACAAGCTCGAAAACCTGGGAGTCTGGTTCAATTCGGTTCCATCAGGGACATCTACCTGTGACTCAGAAAGGAACACTGGGCTTCGTTAGATGTCTCGAATTAAGACAGAGCATGAAATCATCTGGGCTTCGGACACAAAGGCCAGAGGAGGCTCTGCGGCCATGCTCGGCAACAGGTGAAATGCCTGACTGGGAAAGCAACAGCCGCTTTCTCTGGGTGTGAGATCTGCCTTGCAGTATAAGCTGGGTCTGGATGCTCAGCTCTGCTTACAGACCTCGTTCTGCATTCTGAGTGCTGGGCCTTTTATAATGAATCTCTGATGGCTCCTCATATTCAGGGCCCCAAACCCTACTAATCCTATTCTTTAGGACCAGCAGCACCCCACTGACATCTCCTACAAAAATTGAAGCTTACATATACTCTGAACCAGGTAGGAAGGTAACATGGAGACCCAGTTGACACCAGAACCTTGGAGCTGGGAGGAACATGAGAACCATGGTATTCTGGCCTCCTGTCTGGAATGCTAATGTCCCCTGCCATATCAACAGATAGTGATCATATCTGTAAGTTCCTGCTATTAAGGGAGACAGTACTTTTTAATGATTTTTTTCTCTCATTGATAACATTTTCTTTACCTCTGCATTTTATCCTGATTTCGATTTCCCCTTCCTCTACTCTTCCCAGTTCTTTTCCAACTCCCCTCCCACCCGGATCCTCCCCCTTTCTGTCCCCTCTTAGAAAACAAACAGGCTTCTGAGCAATTATAATGGCATGACAGAAAGAAACAAGGAAACTCCAAAGGTATCATTGAGTTTGGTTTCTGTTGGCCATCTACTGCTGGGCATGCAGCCTACCCTTTCCCCAGCGAGACCCCCTTGGAGAAAACTAAATTTTCACTTGGGTCGGGGGATGGGAACGTGTGTCTGTTTCCCCTTTTAGCTCTATCGGGCACAGGCCCTGCGCACACTGCCATGATCTCTGAGTTTATATGTGTTTCAGTCATTTTGTGATTAGAAAGCCTTGTGTCCGTGGTGTCCTCCATCCCACACGGTTCCTCTGTCCTTCCTGACTGCTCTAATGTGAATGCCCTGAGCACTAAGGGGAGGCATTTGATGGAGTCACCCCACTTAGGGCTGAGTGTTCCGAGGTCTTTCACTCTCTGCACACTACCTGGCTGTGGGTCTCTGTGTTTGTGCCCTTGTGCTGCAGGACAATGGCTGAATGAGGCACTGATCTATGAATAAAGCAGAAATGCCATTAGGAGTCATTTTCTTGCTACGTACACTTAGTAAAACACTGGTATTTGGTTTTCCCCTAGGTTACTTGGCTACCAAGTCTTAGGTTCTTAGTCACCCAAGCAGTGTTGGGTGTGGCCCTATCTCATGGACTGGGCCTTAAATCAAATCAGACATTGGTTGGTGACTCCCATAAGCTCTATGCCACCATTGTGCCAGCGTATCCTGCAGATGGGACTCTGTTGCAGATCAA
This sequence comes from Mesocricetus auratus, assembly GCF_017639785.1. Classification (NCBI taxonomy): domain Eukaryota; kingdom Metazoa; phylum Chordata; class Mammalia; order Rodentia; family Cricetidae; genus Mesocricetus; species Mesocricetus auratus. The sequence continues at coordinate 46,930,516 of NW_024429199.1, forward strand.
AGGATGTGTAGTGGGATTGATGCTTGGCAATACGCCGAGTGCCTTCTGTCTGGCACAGGCTCGACTTTTGTGTTTTCAGTGAGTTGTGTAGATATTGTCTTCAACAACAGAGTGCGGTCATATACAGTTTATGATCTAGTAAAGCTTTCCTGAAGATCAGAGTGCAAAGCTAGCCACAGCCATGGAGGCCTGGCAGGGGTGGCATACACCTTTAATCCCAGGACTCAGGAGACAGAGGCAGATGGAGCTCCTTGAGTTCAAGGCCACCCAGGACTACACTAAAGTGAATGGGTAGAAAAGAGAAACAGAGCTCACACCTTTAATCCCAGCACCAGACAGGGGCAGGGTCTCAGTGCTGATAACTAGTTTCCAGCCACATTGAGGACAGGATCACCCTAGCCTTGGTAGAGGTCAGAGCCCTCTGGTGGCTTGGCTGCTTTGCTTTTCTGATAGTCAGCCAAGCTTTGTTAGACCATAAATTGTATATCACCGCAACAGAGGCCTTGCCACTAGTTTGTGGAGAGCAACCCATAGCCTTGGCAAGAGCCTGGTCTTTTAGGGTTCCCAGAGAACCCTTTTCGATAACAGTTCAATTAGATGTGACTCATTTGGTGACAAGAGATGTCCATTTGGGGCTCTGTCTCCCCGTTATTTGGTGATTTCATTTATGTCACCTTCATAAGTTATATATTAGGAAGCTTCTACTCTGTTAGGTTTCCATACTATGCCTCAAATGACTCTTAGTTTCAGCTGTCTCTCTCAGTACACCTCCCTGTCCTGTTATCCCCTCCCTCTCCCAAATTTGTTTTTAAAACAATTACTTTAAATTTTAGAATTCAGTTCATCAAATCTTCCTTTTCCTCATCCACATATTTATTTTGTTAATGATTTGTACCAAATAAATATCACTGAGCAAGATACTTTCAGCACTGTTTCTTACGAATAATGCGTTTTCGTTGAAGATTCTCTCAAATGGCACCAACACAATCAGCAGCATGTGTGTGGGTGTGGACATGTGAGTGTGCAAATGTGTGAATGAGTACAAGTGTGTGTGAGTGTATGTGTGTATAGATGAGTAGATGTGAGTGTGCAAATGTGTGAATGAGTACAAGTGTGTGTGAGTGTATGTGTGTATAGACGACTAGATGTGAGTGAGTGTGCAAATGTGTGAATGAGTACAAGTGTGTGTGAGTGTATGTGTGTATAGATGAGTAGATGTGAGTGTGCAAATGTGTGAATGAGTACAAGTGTGTGTGAGTGTATGTGTGTATAGATGAGTAGATGTGAGTGTGCAAATGTGTGAATGAGTACAAGTGTGTGTGAGTGTATGTGTGTATAGATGAGTAGATGTGAGTGAGTGTGCAAATGTGTGAATGAGTAGATGTGAGTGTGCAAATGTGTGAATGAGTACAAGTGTGTGAGTGTGTATATAGATGAGTAGATGTGAGTGAGTGTGCAAATGTGTGAATATAAATGAGTGTGTGTGAGAGAGAAGAGTGCATGGGTGTGTGTGTGTGAGTGTGAGAGTGTGATTATGAATGTGCGAGTATACAAGTATGTGAGTGAGTGTTAATGTGTTAGCATAAATGCGTGTGAGTATGTTGGTGTATGTATGAATGTTGTATCAGTATGAGTTTGCATGTATATATGTACATATATGTGTACATATGTGTATCTGTGTGTGTGTGTGTGTGTAGCATATGTTTTGGGTGGATACTCACTGGCATTCAGGACGCACTGCTACTCCATGCTCTCTCTGACGCAGCGTACAGAGAGAGGGCTGTCTGTGAGCAGCCATGCTACCCAGAGGCCCTTGCTGCATTCCCAGCCTCCACTTCACCTTGTCTCCCAGCTTCTGTGGACATCTCTGTGCTCTCCAGACACAGGACGTCAGCATAATCAGCGTGGCAGAACCGACACCAGCCTCCTTCTGGTTCAGCGATTTGCTTACGTAGAAAAGTAGGGGACTGAGCTGACTGGGGTGCACACAGGCAGGGACTGCCATGGCCAGGAGAGAGGCGCAGTCCCGAGGAAACAGGAGGAGTGAGAAGCAAACACAGTGATCCTGTCAGCCTCCTCTTAGCGCCCTCCACATGCTGTGACTTCAGGGGTGGCAACCTGGCAAACCTGCCCCAGAGACCAAGTGTCCTTGGGTCTGGGGCTGCTGGGGCTGCGTGGTTCTCACAAGAGACTGATTCTGCCTCCCCCACTGCTGTCCTTCTTCCTAGGACGGCCTGGTCGGGAAGCATTCCAGGGCTGGCCCCGGAATTCTTGCAGAATGGCAATGAAAGCAATGCGTGGCTGCAGAGGAGAGGCCAAGGTGTAGCATCTAGAGAACTTGCAGGCTCCAGGGTCACAGGTCACTGTTGTCAGGCTAACACTAAACTATCAGAAAATGCAAGGGATGATGCAGGTTAATTACACAGCGTTAACATGCGTGACTATTTATAAAGAAAGCATGAAACGTTCTCTGTTATTTCCATGTACTGCACTGAAGCTCACACAATTCTTCTGATGGGTTTGCCAGCAATCTCCTTAACATTAGATCACAGGTCAGCCCACTCGGGTAGGATTAGCTGCGCCACTCTGCAGCCCCTCTCCCGTTTCTGACCCAAAGCAAACCCAGTTTTGCGGAACCCCCGACACATAACTGTCTGAAGCAGAGAACAGAATTTTCTTCCTGCCACCCAGACTCCAGGCAACCAGAGATCGGACCTTATAGTCCAGCTTTTGCCTTCCCCACACCATCAGCCTCAGGGATCCCTCCCTTCTGAAGTCTAGAAAAGGCAAGGATGTCCTTTGTTCTTTGGGTTGCTGTTGGATACCCTTTCCCAGCTCACCTGCGTGGTTGGCCAGGGTACTACAGTTCACCTAAAATATTCACGATGGTGACAAGTGTCTCTATGTGGTGCTGGGCCAAAGGTCCACACACAGACGGAGGATGATGGAAGAGAAACGTTGAAAACGCAGAGCAAAGTCGTTAGTCCCTCTGTGATACGTGACTTCTTTTATCAACTAGAAAAAGAAATGCTTTGTATAGTACAATCATGTTTGCCTAGTATTTTGTCCCATTGGTAATGTCAAGGCACAGACAAACTTACTTTTAGCTTCTGTTTACCTTATTGATTTTTTAAAGCTCTTATCTAGACATTTTCTTAAAAAAAATGAACAAGTAAGATTACCTTTTAGGGGCTGAAGAGATATGTCTCAGCAGTTGAGAGCACTTGTTCTCGCTGAGACTGGCCTTGACTGCCTTCACCTACATGGTGGTTCACTGCCTCCTGTCACTCTGGTCCCAAAGGACCCAGCGCCCTCTTCTGACTTTCGTGAGCACGAGGATGCTAGTGACACACATGCAAGAAGAGCTTCCATACACATGAAGTATAAACATGTTAAGAGTGAGCAGTAGCTTTCCAGTTTGTCCATCTTCACAGTGCAGATGTCCCCACGGGCTCTCACATCAGCCTTCCTGCTGCTTGTCCAAAGCAGAATCACAATGCACAGAACTTTTTGCACTATCCTCCCAGAACCTCAGCTTAGCTCTAACAGTTCATCCAAGAAGAGCCACCGGGAAACTGATTTCGTAGATGCATTTGCTGTCTTTGTCTAAAATGCAGTTAATTAAAAGTTTGTAGAATTTAATCATTAGGAAGCTTCTGATTTTTGTTTTGTTTTTGTTGTTGTTGTTTTGGTTTTTCGAGACAGGGTTTCCCTGTATTGCTTTGGAGTCTGTTCTGGAACACGCTCTGTAGACCAGTCTGGCCTGGAACTCACAGAGATCTGCCTGCCTCTGCCTCCAGAGTGCTGGGATTAAAGGCGTGCACCACCAACGCCCTGGGAAGTCTCAGATTAAAAGGAAAAAAAAAAGCCTGAAAATTTGTGAAACGTTAACAAAAAAATTTGAACTTTCTGTAATGTTCCTTTAAAAATATTCTTTTAAAAATAATTTGTTTTATTTATGTGTGGGGGGTATTTATTTGCGTGTGGGGTAGCTTGGGAAGGGGCGTTGATGAAGCCTGCAGTTGCAGACTTTTGTGTGTCCCCTCCCATGTGGGAGACTGGCTGTGTATGGGGGAGGGGGAAGGGGAAAGATTGGTCAGCAGTTAATGTGGCTGGGTAGAGCTTAGCGGTACTGGTGTGCCATCACAGCGGCAGGCCCCGCGTGACAGCCCTGTACCACACACTAGAGCACAGCGGCAGGGAGGACTTTGGGGGTTTCCCCTGAAAGCACCAGCGGGAGCTTAAGGGCTAAGTTTTACCTGCTCTGAACTCTAACAGTAAACACGCATGCTCATACTGGAGAGCGCATGCTCCCCATTAGTATGTGCAATGGAGTGTTCGTGTATCGGTTAAAATAAAGCAAGGATAGTGAGAGACACTTGTAAAAACACGAGGTTTAAGATAATCTCTGCAGCAGTCATTTGTAATTGTCAACATTTACATTTATGTGAGCTCGGCCTCCCTACCTAGGGGGATTATTATGCATGCATGTATACGTGCCTGTTCTCATAAATAAGCATGAGAGGGAGATAAAGAAAACCCAAATGTCCTAGAAAGCGGAGCAAATGATGCAGATAGCACATTCCAGCAGGTGTGCTGCAATGGATGCTCTGGATCCTCCGTTGCAGACTTAATTAATGCACGGCCATTCCGGGACATCTCAGAGCATTTCTGCATCATTGCTGCCAAAGGGATCAAAGCTGAGAAGCTGGTTGGTGTCATTTCCTGTGGTACCTGGATTTGGAGAGTTAAATTCTCCTCGACGCCAGTCGAGGTATTCACATCTACCTTGGTAGAAAGGCACCAGGACCCACATATTCACTTTAATAAATGTGAATGTAAAGCGATTTCATCCCCCCCCCCCGTGATGCTTGCCGTTCCTCTTCCTTTGATGAGATGCAGCAATTACATCTTATTTCTTCCAGCAGAATTTACATAAAAATCAAACAAATGGAGAAAGAGGGGAAGAAAATTGCAAAGTAAACAGAATTAGTTCGTCCCTGAGAATAAGGATGTCAGCAGATTTTTTTTTCCACTTAAGTTTAGGGATCTAAAAACTGAAGTGCCTCAGAAGGGCCAGTTGCATGCACTTTGGGGCTCTTGTTAGCCGCGTATCTCCAGGAACTGTAGAACGAGAAGCAAGTTCTGTGCAGACCCGCTAACAGGCCGATGGCCGTACAGCGCAATGGGACTCAAGCAAAAGCAGGGGGAGACCATGGTGACACAGAGGACAAGGGTGCTCCTGAGTCTTTTTTTTTTATTTATTCTGGGGAAATAATGGAGGAGAAGTATCAGGCAGGCTTGAGTGTTTGGGGTGAGTTGTGGCTCACACAGTTTACTGGCTCTGAGGTGATTAGTGGTTGTAGACAGAGCTGCCTGTGAGAGCCTCGGGGGTAGCTGGATTAAGGCAGATTTGAGTGGTTGGTGCTTGAAAAAGCACATCCTTAGGAGGAGGCAGGATGAGGGGTACAAGAGGCCAACACATAGCTTAAGGGTGCATTAACAGGTACCCAGGAAAATTTTAGGGCACGCAGTACAGGTAGGACGTCTCTGAGCCAATCCATTCCTTCATTACAATTTAACACCACTAGTTCGAAACGTTTCTGGTAGGATACTGGAATCTCTCGGGTGTCTAAAACGTTGCCCATCAGCGAATGAGGCTGAGTTTGTCACATCACGTGACACGAGGAAAAAAGAAGTCACAGAGTAGCAGTTTATATAACACTCTGAGAGCCTTGTAAAAGTGCCGGACAGGCTCCGCGTTTAAAATAGCAATAGCAAGCAAACAGGAAATGCACGGAGGGCAGAGGCTAATTCCATAAGCCAAGAAGCTAATGCTCAGAGTGAGAGGGGAAGCATGCATCTGTGCTTATAGTTGCAAACAAGAGGGCACGCTGGGTAGGCAGCCTGGAGCCCACAGAACTGCGAAAACACTTCCATTATTTATAGTCCAGAGAAGAGGGCTGTCAGCAGGACGACACAAACAGCTCTTCTCCCTCATCCATCCACACAAGAAAACCCTCCCAAGGAAGGGAGCTTTGAAATCCCATGGGGGTGGGGGTGGGGGCTCCCCCCCTTTATGCCAGAGGATATTTGATCCACATAGGAAAGGTTTTAAAATGGCTGTGTGTAGCTCCAACATTGACCTGGTGCTAGTCAGGTACCCAGAGCTAGAACCAAGCCACAGCTAAGCCAGTCTCAAAGTCTAGAGAGAAAAGACTTTCTGAAGAAGCCATGGTGGTGGCAGCCGGGGCTGGGGGTGGGGTGGGGGGAAACACAGGTACTAACTAAATACTGCAGTGGGGAAGGATGCCATATGAACCAAGTGTGGACACAAGATTTCTGGCATCCTTGTTTGAGTCATGCAACATAAGGCCCAGCCCCACTGTAGGGAACGAAGTGGCTTTTTATTAGGAATTGGTCCCAGATTATCTTTTCCAGTATTACCGTTCATCCCATTTCTATGGAGAAAACACATCCTGCTAGTCCAGTGTTTCTGTTGGGATCTGGAATTAAGAAAAATCTGCTTGGATGGCACATAAAACGGTCGCTTTAGCCACCTGCTAGCCGAACTTCTTGTTGATGTTTGGAGAACTTGTTCTGTCTTTGCCCCGCCCTGTTCCTGCCCTGCTCCTCTGGCTCTCCAACCACCATTACCTTGATTGCCATTTGAGAGTTGATAGTCTGTATAATCACACTTGGAAATAAGAAATACTCATGGACTTGCGCTGTTCTCAACCGAGGCACACCCCTGCCTCCTCTTGTTCATTAAGTTGGGGGGCTCTGCTTCCCACCAAGATGCCCCCAGCTTGGCCTGTCTGCCCCCTGAGTCTTCCTGACCATTGAGACCATGCTTCCTCGGTGGGAGGCGTTTAATTCTGACTTTCCAGATACTTCCTTGTCAACTCCAGGCTACCAGGAAGATGGCTCTGTCAGACAAGTGTCTGGAGAGAATTTCCTTGTACGTCACTGAGCTTCAAGGCTCTGTGCTGATCCAGGCAGCCTTTCCTTTCCTGGGGGGATGGAGGCAGAAAGAAATGGTCTGTCTTGGCTACTGGGCGCCTCTCGCTGCTGATTTAGCGTGAGCCTGAATGCACTAAGCCGGAGAGCGTTGTTCAAACTCATAGCTAGCATAGGAGAGAAGCCCTCTCCATCCTACAGGGGAGAAATGCGATGGGAAAAATATCAGGTGCTTATTTCCTGCAGTTGCCTCGCCTACTCACCGCGAAACAGAGAAACGGAAGAAGGGTTTGCTTTTTGGGCAGAATAGCCTTGACCACTGAGACAGGCGTGTCTGCACCCTGGAGTCCCACTCAGTTGTAGGTGTGTTCTCTTCTTCTTTGTAGGGCAAGAGGGAAGGGTTCTCTATCACTCCCGGCACCTCCCCTGTGTCAGAGTATTCTCCCTTCCTTGTCCCATTGTATTCTCCTTTCCCTCTCTACCCCGGCAAGGAACAATGAATGTGTACTTTACACATAGACAGTCAAGGGTGAACAGACGGTGCTAGCTGTTACACCGCCTCCCGGGGCGCTTTCCTCTCCGTCTCTTATCTTCAGACCTATGCACTCCATTTGATGTTCCTCAGTGACTGCAGGAGCCAGAACTGTGAGTCTTGCCCCCACTGTCACCATTCATTCCCCTCGTCTCCAGTCTTCCTAGTGTCTCTCCAGGTATAGCTGCCACATTCAGTTATTAAAATCTGGTTCCAAGTTCAGGGTCAGCGCAGGCTCCTCCTCTTCCTCTCCTTTCCTATTTCCTCCCATGCGGTTTTATATTCCCAAGATTTCATTATCCTCTGCGTTTGAAGTTCGTTATTTTCTATTCTCGATGTGACCGTTTTATAGTGAATGATTCAATCTGTCTCTTGCTGTGTTTTTGGACCTCTAGTCTCACTCATCCAGGATATCCTATGAGCCTCTGGCTAAGAGTAGAGAAGAATATGTCCCCGTTGGTCTGTGTGGCTCTGAAGGCCCTTATCAGTTGTCTCCATCAAATAGAAGCATAGTCAGGCTTCATAAGAGATAATGAGAATAAATCCTGCTATGCCAAAATACCCATCAATGGAGCCGAGGTTCGCAGAGGTCCAGGGAGGAGTCACATTGGAGATGTATAGACTTACACCGGAAGCTGCAGGTTTATCTGTGGGACACATACTTGGAGTTCTTTCTTCAGCAGGAAGTTGGGTTTGTCCTGGCTCCCTGGTACGCTCTCAAACATCTTGCCCCCCATCCCCACCCCTACCTACCATAGGACATCTACAGTGCTCTCTCTGGTTTGGGCTGCAGATGCTCGTTCAGACTGTAGCTTTAGTACGAAGTGAAGCTAGATTTCTTACAGAAAAGCACTGCCATAACATGGAGCTATGTGGGTAGCAGACTCAGAGAGCGGAGCACCAGGAGAGCATGGAACAGGTATCCAGACTCCAAAGTTGACCAGAATTGATGTGCTCCAAGGAGCAGGAATCTTGTGGAAAGTGCAGCCTAATCGTGGCTTGAACCTATGAATATTAAACACCCCACACACAGCTTGACTGTGTTGCTGTCTGCAACTTATTTTGCATGCATAATTAGAATAAGTGACAAATTCATGTCAGTCTATTCAGATAGGGTGCACGCGGGCAAAATTAATTGTTTAGTTTAAAATATGAAGTGAAACTTGGGGAGTTTAACAGTAAAATAGCATTATGAATATTCCATCCATCAGTGTATATAAATCTGGGTATTAAAAGCAAAGTCAAATAATTTTACCTAATAAAACATGACAGATTGTCATGATACTATTAATTATTGTTCTGTAGACCATTTTACTGTGTCTATGAATATTAAATGATTTTCATTGCTCAAGACTTTTAGTCTTTCATGCTAACTATGGAAGTGTCAATCTGAAGATTATTTTACCATATTTAAATGGTTATTGATTTTTCAAAGAAACCACACAACGCATCTAATGGGAGTGAGCAGATAGAACTCCATTAAATTATTTTTACCAGAAAGGAGGATGAGTGTAACACTGAGAAGCCCTGAGTACTCACAGTCTTTTACTGAACCTTGACTGTGTTTCTGTTTGCTTGGAGCAGGACATAGTAAAAACACATATATGCTGGGTATTTTTTTAATTATTAATCAAGCACATGACCTTGATCAAACCAGTTAGTTCCAATTCATTGCATTTCTAAAAGTCTGAAAGTGTTTGCTTTTCCTTCTCCACGTATAAACATTAAAGGTGAGAACTCACTGAAGGCTACTCTGTACAAAGGCTTGGTTCCTTGTACCGCGACCCACTCTGGTAGTGAGAAGCTTTGCTGTGTGGATCTGCTAGTGTTCGGTGCGGTCTGTTGGTCTGACTATCTGCCAGTCGTAACTGTTCTAGAAGTTCTGGGAAGAGAGGTAGAGGCCCAACCAGTGTGTCACAGCCACATGCGCACTGACGAGGAGATCCGCTCGCTGTCCCCTAAGGGAGAGTTATGTCCTAGAAGGATGAGTAGTTAACTTAAGGTCTGAATCAAAGGGGGTGTCAGACTCGTCCTGCTGTGACTTTTCAAGTGGCTGGAGTTCAGCCTGCTGTCGCTCAAACAGGTCTATGGTAGATAGACTCACACGGGTATCGGAAACCTTACGGTCCCAGGAGAATGCAAGATGATACTCTCCCGTATCATAGCAGATCTCTGCTGTGGGCTAAATGTCCCTGAAATCGGTGGATTCCAGAAGTCTCCGCTTAGTAGTGATTTAGTTCCTCTTCCATGCTGTGCCGTGGTGAGTAAGTCGTGGCATTAACCCTCGGGTCTGAGCACTCCGGGCTCGTATAGCCAGTTCTTTATGACAGTTTGCATCCAGGAAACCTTCTTTGAGGGTCATGTTTCCAGACAGTGCAGGAGCCCAATGAACGAGCTGCCGGTGGGTTAATCTGGAGCCATCTGAGCAAGTAAAGCAAGGGAGTGAATGAGGACAAGCCAGTGTATGAAATCAATACCCATGAGCCCATGGCAGATAAGTGAATGATGAAAACAATAAGCCGGTGCAGCAGAAGAATAAAACATCTTCCTCTAGGGCCTTGCCTTAAACTTCCCTGGGGGACAGGTTGTAAACGGTAAGCAAAACCAACCCCAACTGATCACAATATTCACAGACATGCCTATTGTCTGTGGGTATGCCTGATTATGTGTATAAATAAATGTATGTATTTACATGCATGTCTAAATTGCTTTATATCCAGAAACATGTATGTACACCCTGGATGAGAGTCCCTGTGGGCATCACTTATTAATTATAGTTATTTTGTAGCCTCATAGTAACTTTTGATTGACTGAAAAATTTTAATTTACCATTATCCAGTTCACCAATCTTTTCCTTATGTTCTGTGCTTCATGCAGTCCACTTAAGAAATAATTTAGCCCGACTAGCTCAGTCGGTAGAGCATGAGACTCTTAATCTCAGGGTCGTGGGTTTGAGCCCCATGTTGGGCATTCTCTTTAAAAAGAAAAAGAAAAAAAAAGAAATAATATAATGGTTTTTTTAATCATCTACCATTTCACCCTTTTTTTTTCCTATTTCTGAATTTTTCCTTGAAGTTTGTATTTAGTCTACCTGTGATTGTCTTTCGTATTCACTGTGAATGGGAAGGAGATTTTTCTTTCCTCTCTGTACAATGCCAACTGTCCCTTCTCCGATTTGGGGCAGTGTGTATGTGCCTTCAACTTCAGAAGCGAACTCACCTCCCTAGGTCAGCTGTCTGTGTCTTTGTCTCTCTTGAGGGCTTGATCTTTTGTTTCAGTTTGATTCATAAATACCCCGGTATTGTATGTTCCGGACATTCACAGACAATCACTATATTTTTTTTTCTTCCATGCTCTTGACTCTTGTGATCCTTCTCTCTTTCCTGAAAGCTTTAGCCCCAGACATTAAGTCACCGAGCATTCCTGCTGGAATTCCCCAGGGATTCGGTGACTTTGTGGGTAGGAACAGGCACAGGTGCTGCTTTCAAGATCAGACAAGATTGGGCATGCTCAGGGATGGCCATAGAACATGCTTTTGAATACTATGGTGCATTTATGTCTTTTATTTAGGGCTTTGAAATGCTGGTAAAAGTCTAAATTCTTCTGCACCTGAGACTTGGCAGTCTTTTGCTGGAGCTAATCTTTGTCTACTACGGACAGACCAGCTTCTTTAGTCTGACCTTGGTAATTTGTAGGTGTTAAATGTACACACCAACTATTGATGCGGTTGTAGAGATTTAGCCAGTAGATGATTTAAATTACTTGACTCATTTTTTTTCTTTTTGGTTTTTCGACACAGGGTTTCTCTGTAGCTTTGGAGCCTGTCCTGGGATCTCACACTGTAGACCAGGTTGGCTGGCCTCGAACTCACAGAGAACTACCTGCCTCTGCCTCCCGAGTACTGGGATTAAAGGTGTGGGCCACCACTGACAGGCTAACATGAAATATTTCCTGTGTGTGCTGTAACTATTTTTTAAATCTGTGAATGAAAAGATTTTATTAAATTTATTTTTCTGTTCAGTGTGTGTGTTTATTTAGTGTACGTACATGCATACATATGTGCTGTGATGTGTTAGTGCATGTCAGAAGACAACCTGGAGAGTTCAGGTCTCTCCTTCTACCATGTGGGTCCAGGAAATTGAATTCAGGTTGTCAGGCTACAGGAGGCCTCAGTCTGTGAATTTTCTGTGATATTCTTAGTAAACAGAACTCATTCTTTCTTTAATGTCTTCTAATTTTTATTTTGCATGTTTTTTTCTCTTTGAATTTTATAACCAATAGTTTTTCTTTCAGGTCGTCATCTTCTGTCACTGTTCTCTCTCCATTGATTCTTTAGATATGTCATTTTATTTTTTCCAGGTCCCTCCACAACCACCTATTTTAAGTATTCAATATTTTTAGTGTTTTCTCTTCTTTTAATATTTTCAACTGTGGGAACACCAGACCTTGAGCAGAGACCCACTTCCCCTTCTGCCTGGGAGTAGGCAGCTGTAAGACAATGTTTAGTAAAAACATGTTTACTAAAAACGATACAATAGGTTCCTGGAAAAGGCCTTCCCATGGAAACCGCCCTGACCTCGACCTTGTCAAAAGACTTACCGCACCTTCAAATCCACACACATCCACCTCTGGTGTCAGAGCAGAACCAGCCAGGGTAAAGGAGAGAGCAGAAGCTTCTCTGGTGGGAGCCTTTCTTAGGAAGTTTTCTTGAACCTTTTTGGAGCCTGTTTAAAGTTTTCTTTATATCGTTGAGCGAGTCTCTGTGTTGTCAATCCCCGACACCCTCCGCACGTGCAGCAGATGTGACATTCAACATCTCTTTCAGCTGTTTGATTTTTTTTTTTTGCATCTCACATTTAATAAAATTTTAGGACACTATTTTCATTTGGTAACACTACTGCCTTTTCTAATGATTGTCCAATTTTCTGTGTTTATGATTTTAGACAAGTTTATAATTCTTAAAACTTTTCCTGGAAGAACTGGTCCATGGTGACTTGCTGCAGATTTCTGTCCCTTGTCTGTGGGCAACTGTGATGTTAATCCCATTGCCGATTTGCTGAGATTCAGGATGAGTTGGAGATGGGCCCATAGGCCTTCTAGGAGATTATGTTGATGAGGCTAATTGAGGTGGGACTGTCTGTCCACTGTGGGTGGCTCCTTTCCTAGGGCTGGAGTGCAGCTGTATAAAGAAAAAAAAAGCCAAGCTGAGCACACATGGGTTCATCACTCTCTTCCTCCCAACTCTAGGTGTAGACTAGATGCCACAGGGCCTCACTTCCTTGACTTCTCAGTCATGGTAGACTGTATCATTACACTGTGAGCCAAAATAAATAGAAATTTTATTTCTGTTGACGTATATATCATAGCAAAAGGAGAAGAACCTAAGACAATGTCTAAATCCAACAACTGTTTTGAAAAAAATGAAAATAGTAACTTTCAAATTCTGTGTTTTGGTGTCTTATATATTGAGACTTCTTTTAATCATTTTCTTCCTTAAGAAGCTTACCAAGTCTCATGGCTCTAGCCACTATCTGTGGTGTTGTATAGATAGCTCATCTCTAAAACATGATTGAAAAAAAGATTTAAACAATTCCCCCTTTGTGTCTGTGGTCTCCCTCCTTCCTGCTGCATACACCTCCCAAAACATGTTGAACACTTCTTATTTCAAGTCCACCACGTCTGAGGATTTTTAAGTTTTAGGTGTCGTAATTGATTGACAATTCGCTGGAATTTGGGGCCATGAGAACCACAGATATCTCAGCAAGGTTCCGGAAGCAAACATATGCTTGGGGAAGGCAGTGGCTTGCATGAAGTTATATAGTTGCTGCATTAAAGAAGAGAGGTTCAATATTGTCTCAAACCATGCCATAAAATCCCGTGGTCACTTTTGAGCCTCTACCATATCTGTCTGACTGTTTGCCATCTCTTATCCTGAAAGTGTTCTTTGTGTTTTGATTGATATCCAGAAGACAAAGATGATCTATTTTTCAAGTAGTTGTAATGATTGCTCCTTCTTTATCCATAATGAAATGTTTTTTTAAAATTCTGATTCTGTGGAAGATGAGACCCTCATGCACCCAGTGCTTAGATGCTATTGGTAGTCCACCCATGAATCCCCTTTTAATGATCTCTAATGCCATACTTGAAGTTACATTCACATGATAATGTCTACTTATCTCCGGTTCACAACTCTTTCCCAGTCCTCATATTTGCCCAGCTTGCTGCCCCCCTACCCCCCAGCTCATCTTCATGCTACACAGGAAGCTTCACAACCTCACTGCCCTCCACCCTAAACTTACATCTCCCACAGTCTTCCAGCTTCAGTTTACAGGCCAACTGCTGCCAGTTGGTAGCTCAAACAGCCACACACACCTGTTTATTCCTCACTCCGGCTGTTTTGCTCCCATCTGTCAAGTTTCATTTGTCCCACCTTCCAAGAGATCGCAAACCAGATCACGCCTCACCTTCTTCACAGCCACTGCCCAGTCTGTCTCTGGATTGTTGTAGTGGTGTTAAGAGAAGCTTTTTTCTTTGAGAGAAGGCCTTCCCGCCCAGCCTGGTTCTAGTGCCGCATCAGTCCCAAATAAACACACAGGAGGCTATATTAATTATGAAGCTGTTGGCCTTTCTTGTTTCTTACTGGCTAGCTCTGACTTAAGTAATTACCCCATAATTGTTAATCTAAGTATGTCTCTTACCGGAGAATAGTTCCGGGCTTCCTACCCCATGGCGTCACATGTCGACTCTCTTGTGTTTTTCCTTCCCAGAGTTCTCCTGGACTCCCAGTCCCTCCCATCTAGATTCTCTATAGGCCAGACAGTGCTTTATTGACATAAGACTTCCCCACATAGTGGTCTGTTCAGCCGTCTTGCAATCTGAAGCACGTGGTAGGCAGAGGGAATCACTTTTTTTCTCAAAAGGTCCATTGGCTTCTATTAAGAAAAAAAAAAGTACATAAGCCCCATTGTGCTGGGATAAGAAGTAAATGGACCTCTTCTGCATCTTTTCTGTCAGCGTCTCTGCATTTCCTTGCATCTCATCAGAGCATTTTGCATTGCTGGTGACAGACCTTCGTGAGCTTTGCCCGCCCCTCTTCTGAGATCTTGGCCTGGCTTACTTCATTGTTTCCTTTTTTATCCTCATACCTGCTTCCTTCTAGTCAATATGTCCTTTCTGCTGTTTCCTTTTTTTATTTTTGACCACTTGGCACCATGCAGTGACTACATGTTTTATGTGATTTGACGTTTAATTGTTCATCTTTATCACAAGAATGTAAGCCGATCAAACGGAAGGACAATGCGTCTCCCCTCTTACCTATTTCATTTCAGTTCCTAGATGAAGACACAGCAGGGGTACAATGACTTATAAATACATAATTTACTAAAATCAGTGTTGAATATATCACCAGTTCTCACAGCAATGCTAATAACACTTCTCAGGTACCAGGGAAGGGTACAGGTCATTAAAGACAACACCATTAGGGGTTTCCTCCAGTGTGAACACAGTTGAAGCCCAAATCTAAGCTGTGACAGCTTTACGAGACCCACATCATTCTTCCACACAGAGGCTGAGATAGCATCTCCATTTCCAGTCTGCCATGTACTTGGTAAATTCTGGCTGAGGGTAAAGTCTAGGTATAGCTCCCTTCAGCCGTAGACTTACTAAATGAAAAACAGGAAGAGCTCAGTGTGGAAATGGGAATCATAATGGTCACATCCTTAAGGTGGATTTATAGTCAGTGTTACAAACTGGGGGTAAGGCTGGGAAGATGACTCAGAGCCTGTCTTAGTAATAAGGTAGAGAGTGAGCAAAGACAATCATTGCCAACCTCTGACTTTCACATATGCATATCTAGGTGAGCGGGGCTATACGCACACACACGCGCACACACACACACACACACCAGGGAGAACAAAGAAGGTTAAAAACATTTCCATAGCTAATTGTAACATCACACTAAGACGGCCTGAATCGGGAACATGCCCCTGATTCCCATCACCTCTCGTCTGCTTTCCTCTTTTCTACCCCAGAAGCAGACTGGATCTGATTACTTTCTAGTGCTGTGGCAAACACCATAACCAAAGGCAACTTTGGAAGAAAGCATTTATGTGGCTTATACATCCTGAGCATAGTCCATCTTATAGGGAAGCCTGGTCGGAAAAGAAGCCGGAACCTAGATGCAGGGACCATGGGGGGAGGGGTCACCGCTTACGGGCTTGCTCCCTGTGGCTTGCTCAGGCTCATTTTCTAGATGACCCAGGACCACCTTGCCCGTGGGTGGTACTGTGTGTATGGGATGAGCCCATCAATATCAATCATTAATTTTAAAAATCGCCCCCACAGACTTGTCTATAGACCAACCTTATAGACTCTTTATCTCAACAGAAGTTCTCTCTTTCCAAGTGATCTTGGCTGAGTCAAGTTGACAAAGAAAAAAAAAACCAGCCAGCACATCAGTTGACATTGAATTATACTTTTCTTTATAAAGCAAAGCCTCTTCTAAAAACATTTTTTGCTCCCAGGCGCCATGAAGTTCCTTAAAAGCATGCATTATCATTCTCTATTGCTTGGAGAGAGACACAGGTAAAGTGTCTCTTTTGCTAAAACCAAGTGTACTTTCCCCCAGGGAACCATGCCCAGTTAATTATCATTATTTCTTCTCTCTACTTCTCTCTGATGTTGTACCTTTTATTCCAGACCCTTGAAAGAAAATGGGGCCATTCCTGATTTGGTTCAGGCTTTGCAAACCAAGCAAGGGCATCTAGGGTATCGATAACAAGCCCTCATCAATCACAAGTTCCCACTCCGGTGTGGAGTCATTATTAGGCACTAAGTTTCTCTATCTTTCCCAAACAGCTGCACCCTGCATTGAAAAGCCAACTCCGACACCACACACCAATGGGAGAGAGACTCCAAACTCACATTCACCGTGCCTTCTTGGAAATGCCGCCGCTGCTGTTTGCTTTCTTTGGTGACACATCTTCAGAAATGCACAGGAAAGTAGAGAGTGACCTGAGTTGACAGATCAGCGCAATGGTAAGAGGGGGATCTTTCCCGGGATGCCTTTGGATGCTCTGCCCACATGCTGTGAGCCAGGAGCTGCAGAGCATGTGCCCTGGTGTGAATGCAGGATGTCCCCGTCCATCAGCTCATGCTTGAATGGTTGGCTCCCCAACTGGTGGTACTGTGGGGAACAGAGTGTTCAGGGGTAGAGGAAGTGAGCCAATGGGAGGTGGGGCTTGCGGCTTACATCCAGCCCTCCTTCCTGTCTCCTGCTTGCTTGCTGAATGCCCATGCAATAGGAGCCCTACCGCCATTCCTTCTCTGTTGTGATAGACTATCTTCCCTCCAACTCTGAACTGCAAGCTCCAAGCAGTCCTTTTTTTATTTATTTATTTATCTTTAAGTTGATTTTTGTCAGCTGTTTTGTAGTGATGGTGAAAGAAGATGATACAGCATGTTACTTAACTTTCTGGAATCTCTGCACTCAGATTCGGAATATGCTCACCGTCTGCCCTGAAGTTATCAGTCATGATGGTCACTTCCTTCTTTTTACATCACAGAAAAGTGAGAATTCAGTGACACAAATGACTAGACAGGGAATCAGTCTTTTGGTCTCTGCTTTCAGGTAACATTGTATCTTATTGGAGATAGGTTCTCTTCTCTTCTCTCTCTCTCTCTCTCTCTCTCTCTGTGTGTGTGTGTGTGTGTGGGTGTGGGTGTGGGTGTATGTGTGCAAATGTGGATGTCAGACGTCAGAAATTCTTCAATTTCTTTCTACCTTAATTTTTAGGACACACGGTCTCTCATTGAACCTGGAGTTCACTGATTGGCTAGCTAGGGTCTATGAAGATCCACCCATCCCTGCCACCTGTCCAGTGCCAGGGCTACAGATGCCATCACCATGCTGAGCTTTTGTGTGGGTCTTGGTAACCTTCTCACTCATATCCTTGGGCTTACGTGGCAAGCACTACTGACTAAACCATTGCTCCAGACCCCCGTATGTTCGAGTACAAAACAGACCAGGTTAGCATTCTGTCTGTGTGCCGATGGCTCTCCCCATTTGTTTTGCCTTCCTTGGAAAAACAAATGATGAAAGGATTTGTTGCTTAGAAGTGACAAATGAACTGTCAGGTATTTCAAGTAGCAAGCTGCCATGCGCCATGCCCCACAAATATCCATACGAAAATAGAGCAGCAAGTTTCAGAGAGACTCAAGCCTCAGATACAGGCCCTACTGCACTCTTAAGTGACATCATGAGTCATCTATTAAAATATATTGGAGGTACAGTTACTCCAGGGAGAATGCAGCAGAGGAAGATGCATTTTGAATACTGCTGACTCAGTAAATGTAAACTGCATTAGGAAGTGAAATATGGAGTCTGGGGGCTGAGTGCATTTAGAGACCACGGATGCTGGATGGGTGGCTATGTGGGTGGCAGCCCTGGTATCATAAAATCTATGATTCCTCCCTTTTATGTATAAAAGATCAACCTTTAGCAGCCTTTATTTCTTTTACGTGGTATGTTTTGTCTGCATGCATGTGTACCATGTGTATGTGGTCCTCTCGAAGGCCACAAGAAAGCATCTGTTCCCCTGGAACTGGAGTTACAGGCAGTGGTAAGCAGCCATGTGAGTACTAAGAACCAAATCCGCGTTCTGGGCAAGAGCATCCAGTGGCCTCAACCACTGAACCATCTCTCCGGCCCCAATGAGAAAGAATCTTATGATGTCAGTTACCCATTGGCTGCTTACAATTTGGACCCCAAAGTGGCATTTAATTAGTACAGGGAGAACTTTCGGAAGGGTTTCCTTCTCAGTTCTCAGGAGATCTATGTAGGGTACGCCAGTCACTGAGGGTGTGTTTGCAAAGGGGACTGGCTTCTTCCTTGCCCTCCATGGCCCCGCCCCGCCCCCAACTTACCACACTCAGTCAAAACCTTGTAATAGCTCTGCCTCCAGGTAAAGGCTATCTGGCCAAGCTCTCAATCTTAATTTTTTTGTCTCAGTGTCTGAGTCCTCGTCTCCTTGCCTTTGTGTCTCATCCCAGGCATCAGCATCAGTCCCACTCATGCTTCTGGAACTTCTTAAGTTTCTGTATCCCACGTACTCTTGGATTGATGGTGCTTTCTTGTGCTGTGACACTGTGGTACAGGTTGTCTTGTTTCGTTTGGAAATTAAGAGCAAAATCCCTTCCGTCTCTTCACTAGATCCGTTCATCCAGGCTCAGTGGTGCTCCTGTAGCCTCATTGTGTTCCTTATTGGAAGCCATTTTCCTATGGGGCTCAGGGTAATGCAGCCATTTCTTACCTTCCCTAGCCCATCACCTCCGTCTACGGAGAAAGAAATCCGTGTTCACTCCCTAAACTGTTGCAGGCGTCACCTGTACCTTCTAGAGGAAGAGCGGTTTTTACCATGCACGGCAGAACCCTATACACTTGCCATCGCCTCTCTCAAAGAAGCCCTTGCAGTGAGCACCAGTCAGTGTTTCATTCCTTATGTGGCTGATGAGATGCCATCACCAGTAGCTCCACACTCATTGGAGGGAAGACGTTCTCCATAGCATAATCTGAAAATACTAGAGTCATAGGCATGCACGTCTTACTTTTCTAATGCTCTTTGCATTCTGATCCAGAGTAGCAGCTGGGATGACTTCATAATACAATATCATATAATTACGTGATCATATCTAACCACCCCCGCCCCCCCCTCGCAAAGTTCTTCAGTGTCTTTGCTGACTAAATGGATTGCCTTAGTCTCAGGGGTCATTTAGATGCAATCTTCCATTTCAGGGGGAATAGGATAGTTTGATGACATACTTCTGAGCCAGTGGAGGAAACCTTTAGGAAGCCAACAGGTATGAGCACAGACTACGTTATACTCATCGCCACTGTAGGCTACTGAGGTCATTTCCTCATGAAACGTTAATCAAGTAAGAGGATTAGTGTTACTTCACATGGCACTCCTTATAGCTCTAAAGAGCCCCCAGCAGAACACACTTCTCTTCTGTCCATGCTCTTGAGTCAGCTAAGAAGAAAACCAAGGGATGAGCAACTGTGAGAACAGCATTTGCCTATTATTACCAACCTATCTTATGCTGGGAAAAGAGATCGTGCCCAAGATGATGATGTACTGACCTCAACATTCCCATGTTGGAGTGGTTTATGGAGTCACAGGAAGGGCTGTAACTGCATAAACACCTCCCCACAGGTAAGAGATGGACCACCAAGTGGTTTGCATGGAGGAACCAGGAAGAAAATCCTAGGCCTGGTGCTTGACAATTACACTTGTGAAGTTGGGGGGCAGGGTGGTTCAGGGAACTGAGCCACTTTGCTTTTTTCAAGATGGGCCACCAGATGGAGCCACACCCCCTGTACTGGTCCAGTTTCATGTGACAGTTCAAAGAATGTTTGATGACCATGGGTATCACAAGGTAGACGTCATTAACATGGACTGGAATAGTAGACCTGGAGACTTGCCTCTTCGACTCTTGCTGGATATACATAGCAGAATGAAAAGAATAAAAAAAATATGATTTGGGGTACTTCTTTGAAAACAACTTAGTTCTTCAACCTCCCTAGTTACTGGCACTGTAATCTAGCTAGTCAATAGCATTTGTGTCTCAATGGCACAAGCTGTAAATGAAATTAAGAGAATAGGACTAAGAATGAAGGGAGAAGGAATGTACAAGCTTACTCTATAAACCATAAAATTTCTCCTGACAGTTCAGAGTAATATAAAATTCATATCAGATTGTATGTCATTTTCCTGTTGTAGTTTATATTATAAAATATTAAAAAGTTGGCATGTTCTTTTTTAATATATTTGAGAACTTTGAACTAAAGATAGGCAGTTCTTACTTAGCAGGACAGAGGAAAATGCAATGAAATATATTAATCTAAACATGAAATGCAAATAAATGAATTGCTATATTAAAAGATAAAGACAGTCAGCTTACAAGAGAATGAAATCCACCAGTCCTTCGTTTTAAAGAGAAACTTAAAGGATTAGGAGAATATGAACCAGAAGTGTATGCCAGCTTTAAAAAAAGGAAAAAAACATAGTTAGAGAAATAAAGAACTCTATTTTACACAAAGACAGAATAAGTTAAATTGATGCATAAAACTCTTAGCACTTTGTTGAACTACATGTATCTGGGAATAAATGAAGTTTCTTCAAAAGCATTTATCTGCTACTCATGTCTGTATGCTGAGCATTTCCGTATATCACAAACATTTATTTACCCCAAGTGAGCAGCAAGCACACACTCTACATGTTCTTTCCAACTGTCTATTTGATGATATATTCTGATAATCAGTCTAGCACTTGTCTGTATACCTGTCAATCTATAATTTACTAATATCCATCATTTATATATTTACTTACATCTTTTACCTTACATACTAATTTATACACTTACATACCTATTATTGTTTTGTCCCTCTATCTATTGGATATTAACCATAGTCATCTATTAATAACTATAATTTATGTATATACTCATATATTTATCACCTGTATATACATATTTATAAACATATCCACTTTTATAGCTTAATATTTATAGCTCATCTATCTGTTCATTCATCGTCTACTATTTACCTTTCTTCTATCCATCATTAACTACTTACTGTTCATCTATCTATTCATCCATCATCAACTACTTACCTATCTGTTTATCCATCTGTTATCTATCTGTCTGTCTATCTATCTATCTATCTATCTATCTATCTATCTATCTATCATCTTTCACTCATTGGTTTGTGTGCACAGCTGTGGTTATGTATTCAGAGACAAGATGACTTTTATTGTTTGCTATACTGGCTACTGGACCACTTCACCAAGACTTTGTTGTGCCTTGGAACAACAGTAGTCAATCTTGCCATTATTTCCAATGCGGATAAGCTCTGTACAACAGACCATCTTTGTTACCTGTTTTGCAAATTTCCAAGTTGACGTTTTCTCTCAGCTGACAAACCCATACAGCAGTTTGATTGCAGTCCCTCAGAGGGATGCAGGTCAGGAACTTGACTTTCTTCCCAGTGGACCTCCTATGCTATTTCCCCAATGCCATGGAGGCTGTGCTCCTTCAGCCAGTGTCCCAGAGAAGGTTTCCCTGACATTCACTCATATGCTCAAAAAATAGCACACCAGACCTTCTGCTTTTCTCTGGGAGGAAGTCTTGTTCTTAGAAGCTAACCTACTTAAATCCCAGAACACCAGAATTAAACACACATGTTTAAGAGAACCAAAGAATTTTCAGATAGCCTTAATCGACCATAATGTCACTTTCTTTACTTTTTCTCTCTTGTATTTGATACCTTAGTTTTTTTTAAAGTTCAGAAATGCATAGAAGGCAAGGAAATATGTTTTATTCAATCATGTACGACATAATAAGATGCCATAAATATATGTTCAATTGTCTCAGCTACTTTTCAATGACTGTGATAAGCATTATGGCCAATGTGACTTATATAAGAATGAGTTTATTCAGTGCTAACAGTTTCAGGGCATGAGTCCATTACCATCATGACAGGAATCGTGGCAGCAGTCAGGTAGTCATGGTTCTAGAGCAATAGCTGAGAGCTTACATTCTTTATTAAAGACAGGTAGGTGGCAGGGAGAGAGAGAGCGCTAACTGGGAATGGGTAGACTTTTGAAATCTCATTGTACATCCCCCCCACCAGTGGCATACCTCCTCTCATAAGACTATACCTCCTAATCCTTCCCAAATAGTTCCACCAACTAGAAACTAAGCATTCAAATATATGTGCCCACGGGGACCATTCTTTTTCAAACCACCACACCACTAAGTCACAATCAGATTATTTAGGTTGTCGTTAGAGGTAGACCAGATGTCTTGCCACATTACAGTTTGACCTGAGAGAGCAAGTCTGGAAAGCACATGCAACCTAAGCATATAGTCATAGCATGCTGAGTGAATGGGTAAAGTTTTAGACAATGTTATCTGGGTGGGCTCTAGTCCAATCTGACTAAGGTCTTTAGAAGATGGGATATTTAGGCACAGATGTGAAGAGGGAAGAAACAGGAAGGTATCTATGTGAAGCCAGTAAAGGACACAAGACCCAGCATCTCTCTTGGTCCTTTGAAGAAGCTTATTTTGCCAGCATCTTAATCTTGGACTTTAAAGATTCAGAGAGAGATTTGTTTGGGTGGGTTTTTTTCTGTTTACCTTTTAAGACCATATAGTCTTTCATACTCTGTGTAGCAGCCTTCACATGCCAGTACCCTCTCTTCAGATAAAAATAGAAATAGCCTTCACTAAAGGCATAAAACTTGATTATGCTTCTCTATAACCCGGTTCTTCTGTTTATTCCTCAAATGCCTCTGAAGGAGAAGGACTGAATAACAGGAAATATATATATATATTCCCAATTTTTCAAATCAATGAACCAAGCTTTATCTTTAATTAATTTTTTCCAGAGTCACTCTTCATGTCAAATTATGACAGCATTTTGAAGTGTGATTCTATGAATATCCAAGATTTTGAGTGTGGAAATCTGTGACCTCTCCATTGAGAATTCTCAGAATTTCTGTTTCTACTCTAGTAGGAGGCATATCTAAATCAAAACAGAAGGATACTCAGTGTACCTGTAATCTCAGGGACAATTTTGGCCCACTGCTCTCATCTCATGATATTGATTTCTGAGACAATGCATAGAGATAGACAATGTCCCAGTTATCCCTGCCATATGGAGATTAATGCCATTTCCTTTTGGTACCTGAATATGTGCCCATTAGCTTTTGATGAAATTCAAACCCACCCTGCAATTACCACTTTAAGCAAATAAGTATCCATCTAGGTCTATACTCTTGGTCAGACTCGGATGAGCATTGATTCTAGATTCAGTTGGTGGTCTCCATACACTTAAGTTCAATTTCCAGGGCAGCTATGGGTGGACTTTGGAAGATCACTCTCAGACAAGACTACTAACACACCACTTTCAAAAGCCAGATCAAGTGGAGTTGGGGGTCCAGGGTTGGGTGGGCTTCCAGGGGAAGGAGCATGTACAGAAGCCTATAGGAACCAGTGTCAGAACCACTTGGTTCACTCTATTGGCTCCAGCAAAATGTGAAATGAGGTCAGACATAGGGTGTAGGAAGAGCAAAAGCACTTGCAATGTCAGAGTTAAGGGACTGCCAAAGAGTAACACTCCCAAGAGGAGTGTCTTAAGGAGGCTTAGTCTCTGGTCTCTTATAGTCTACTACAATAGTATGTTCACCTTTTAAGTTACAAAAAATAGCTTATTACCACTCTTGTAAATTTTAGGAAATAAATACATTTTTTCAACAAGGAGAACATATATAGTCTATAAAGCTACAATAACCTTTCTTGATAATTGCTCTAAATTTAGAATTAAGATTAAATGTGGTCAATCTTGTTTGGACAGCTTGATCTAATTTTCTAGCTTCTTGAGTTATAATAACTATGACAAACATTGATTACAGTGTTTGTACCAGGTATTAAACTCAGTTGTTTCTGACATTAGCTCCTTGTATATAGTCTGTCTGGGTCTACTGCTGGGAAAGGCCTGGGAGGCTGACTCTCTGGCATCTTCTTCACTTAAGGGGTCCTTCCTGGGTGACAATATTCTGACCCCCCCCATCTAGATGCTGCTTTTCTCAGTAGACTTGCTCTCTTCAATTATCCACTTTCTCTTGATAATTTATTAGAATCCCACTTAAGTATATCTCCTCGTCCCTGGTGTGTGTTATCTGTCACGGACAGAGCAGATGTTATCCTTGTGGGTAGACCTGGAGTTGCATTTCTTTACTATTTTGACTTTCTCCTTTTGTCTAGAGCAGAACATTACACCGAGAAAGCAGATAGAAATAACACCTCAGCTACACTACACAGATGAGTGACTCAGCTTTCTGTCTAAGGCAGGTCATCATGCTAGAGAGACTGTCTTCCTTCAGCACTGTAGCAGACCTAAAGATTATCAGACTCCAAAAAGATGATTCAGACACGTGAGTTAGAACGACCTAGTCTGCTCTGACAGGAAAACCCATACAGCCTGTGATCTCTGTGTCATCCATTATACAGATAGCTTGAAAAAGAGTAATGGAGGCTCAACCAGAGAGAAGAAGGCTGCAGTTCTGTCTGAAGTCTTTAAGATCTCCCTGGAATTGCACAGACATTGCCACCGTATTGAGCATATATTCAGTCCCTTAAGCATCAGCAGTCTACTGATGATCACCAAGTGAGATCCTTTAGCTGTCTCAGTAATAACCATTTTGTCCATGGTGTCTGCCTCTCGGTGGCTGCAGAATTAATATGTCTGCACAGCCTGTTTTGATGGGGGCACTGTGATATGCTTCTGGGATCCTGGGACTCAGCAAGGCTAACTGTACAGGCAGTTATGTTTGAGAAGCATTTGGAAGCACAAAAGGAAGTTTACACATCTTATCTACCTTTGGCCTCACAATAGCCATGTAGAGTGTGGTAGTAAGGGTCCTGTTCCATTTCAGCAATAATAAAATTAAATACCGTATAGGCAAAGTAACTTCTGTATGCCAGGGTGATTCTTTGCCATAGAACTGGCATCCTTTTACTGATACTGAACTTGGAGAATTGCCACCTCTGTGACATCAGACTAGAATACATTTAATCTCCTTGTGCCTTGATTTCTTATTCCATGCAGTAAGAGGAGTAAGAACTCTCAGAAGGCAATCTCTATGTGTAAAGGATGAAATGAGCACATACTATAGAGTAATTAATGCAATAAAATGCTTTGCTACCAAGATAATTCTTCCTAAAGGATTATCTGTTCTCCCCTGACGCAAGTCCTATATAATTTTTATAAACACAATTTTAAAAACAATGGCTAGTGGTAATGAATTATTGAACAACTCATCAATGATATCCCACAATAAAACTTGCTCAGAACAGAAGATAGCAAATTGGGAAATTAGTTAGGATACTTTATTTTCCCTATGTATATTAACAATTAATTAAGCACCGGCGTTTAAACCCCCATTAATTTTACATAAGATGCACGTATATGTTGTTTTGCAGAGAAAATATAAAAGCTAGCTATTCAAAGCTCCCCTCTGTTGGAATGGATTGCAGCTCTTTGTGACCCAAATATTTCTAGAGGGGAAGCATCCATGCTCACCTCCTATTTTATTATTATTTATGATGCTCTTAGCCCACAATGACATCATCTCTTTGGCTCCTACATCCATTGGCATTTGTAACTTTTTCTTCAGGAAAGAGAATACCTGGGAACAATATCTTGAGGTTATTAACTAGGGGAGACTATCAAACAACTATGAAATGAAGACCGTAGTTTTAAAAGAGAGGGAGGAGGGCAGGAAGTCTAAGCAATAGAGTCTTTTTTTTTTGTAGTCTACAAACTCATCTATCTATCTTTGTATCTATCTATGTATCTATGTATCTATGTATCTATGTATCTATGTATCTATGTATCTATCATCTATCCATCATAGGTCAGGCTGTCCCCAAACTCCCCCCATCTTCCTACTTCAACATCCTTCCTCTGGAGAAACAGGCATATGGCACCATGGGTATCATAGACTTTCTTTTTCTTTACTGGACTTTCATTTCTTTAGGATCAAACTCATTTGCAAATTTCCAAGCTTATGTTGTCACAGCTCTTGCCTGAGCTTCCTGGATTAACTGCAGTGACAGGAGCAGAGAGAATACTCATGACTGTACTATAATTTGCATTTGTCTTCTGTCTCTGTGCTGTACAATTTTAACACGTGCCATCGGCCTCTGCATCAGTGACCCTGATGGCAAAGAACTTCAAGTTTTATATGTGGTCTAGCTTATAACTTGAATGGGAAAGAAGATTCTTGGTTTATTAGGGAAAAAACGTGGAAACTTCAAACTGGTTGCTACTCATACCATTGCCTTTTTGTTTGGTTTTATCTTGTTTGTTTTATATGGTGTTTTAAATATAGATAGAAGATAGAAGACAGACACTTCAGCATGTTGACACACAGTGCTTGTGACAAAATGACTTTCCTAAAGGTGCCTGGCTTTCATTCACTATCAAGCTAGGTCTTTGAGGTAGGCTCTATAAACTCTATGCGGCTGCATCTGCCACCCATAGAGAACTTTCGGTCACATGAGCGGTGCACAGCAGAGCCTGTAACACATGTGTATCCCCCAGAAGGAGAGTGCTGCAGTGACATACCAGATACGACATCTACACATGGGTGTACGACTCTCACCTTTACTTGCCATGTTCTGAAGGCCTTATCCATGCAAACATCTCCCTTCCCATGCATCTAAGATTGGCCCTGTCATACTCCCAGACACCCATTATTCCTTCTTAACACAAGACGGAATCCTGCAGTCCTAGGCTCTGAATGCACATTAATTTGAAGCCCAATGCATTGTCCAGTGTTCTGTGTCTCTCATCCACATGGATGTGACTGCCTGCTCATGAGCCATACTCATATTTTTGATTTTTGCTCATCAAGCACACCTGCTAGAGACATTCTGAACCACAGACGCTGCTCTGTTGAAGGCTCACGTGGCTTTTTGGTGCCTGTACAATGAAGTCGCATCTTTGGACTGCCATCTTTGGTTCCTTGATCTAGTGTTACTTAGTTCCTCCAGCTTTCCATCAGTGCCGTTAATTCCTTTCACCACTTGACAGCCGATCTTGCTGTCAGTGCATGTCAGATAGTGTTCTGGTGTTTGAAAGAAACTTGTGAACAAAACAGACAAAAGTGCCTGTCTTTATGGAGTTTGCAGGCTCCAGATCATGATTCTTACCAGATTTGCAGAAAGCAAAAGACAAGGAACTCTTGCTGGAACCCAGCCATGCCTGTCAATCATGTTGTTTCTGGGAACAATCCCTATAAATTTAAAGGTAAGCAGTTGCCTTGGAGACCATGTGACTTGCTACCTGCAGAGCCTAAAGCAACCCTTTGTAGGAATGGTTTGCTAGCATGACTTCTGCACTTGTAAACAGACTGAGCATACAATCTCAGTGCCTACAGTTCCTTTTCATCTCCACATCTAAAGACTTGTTCTCAGACAGATAATAGTTTAGTCGGTGAACTGCTTATGTGCAAGCATTCTGACCTCAACCCTCAGAGCCCATGTGAACAAGCTGGGCATGATACGGTGCATTTGTAATTCCAGAGCTGGAGAGGCAGAGGAAGGTAGACCTCCGGGGCTTACTAGCCAGCCAGTGTAGATTAATCAGGAGGTCCCTCAAGTATCATCTACCTAGTTCTAATCACAAAGGTAAATGCAGAGACCCTGTGAACTAGGTGGAAGGTACTTGAGGAATGACCCCTCAGGATGCCTTTTAGTCTCTACATGCAATGTACCTACATGTACTTGAACACTTGGTCTTTGTTCAAGGATAACTTTTGGTCTCCAATTCAAAGCCATTCTTGTTTTCTTTTCAAAATTGTTCCCTGACTATTACCCTGACCATATATTTTTGTTTTTGAAAGTATATGAGTGGTCATTTATTTATATGTGTGCCTTTTCAATATGAGTTTCTGGAATCAAAAATCTATATAGACACCTTGTGAAAGAGAGTAGAGTGTAATTCCTTAAGACATATAAAATACCCACATCTCCTGGGAAAAACAATGAAGTGTTATGTTAATGTCTGGATAATTTCTAGTGTTGTTATCATGATTTCTTACAGTGCTTCCCTGAACTGAATATCATCCTTCTATGTGATGATTCATGGTCCCTCAGCAGGACTGGCTTCTTCTGTCACCCCATAAGGACCCAGGGCTTCTGGCTTCTCTTGGCCCATGAAAACCCTCTCTCATCACGTACGCCAGTTGGCTCAGCTTTGCCAGTGTGTTTTCCCCTTGCTGTCTGTGATTATCAGGCACACAGATACGGAATTCCTGAAGCTCCAACTGGTCACCTCGGTGCAGTAGGTGTGTTCTCCATCAGGGCCCCTCTAGGGAGTTAGTTGGTATTTTCCAAAGATAAGCCCAGACTTCCTTTGATGAATCTAGAAACTCAGAAAACTTGTCGACAGTAAGACCTGGAGTCATCATGGAAGACAAGTAATAAAATTCTCTGATTTTTTTCCTTTCCTAGAAAAATAAAGGAAATTATAGAACACTTAACCCAACATTACAAATGGGCTTTAAACCATACTTGATCAACAAAGGCCTCGGGAGCCATCACAAAGAGTAGAGGCTTTGTTCTTCCTCAGGGACCCACCCTACCACAGCCAGCCAAGGCTACTTACAGTTCCCTAACACTATGCAGACACACACCTGGCCACAGCTGGTAGCTCAGAGTCCCCACAGAGGCAGTGGTCCTTGGCCACCTTCAGATAACATGCAGCAGGGCTTTTCTGTGTTATCCGGGATGCTCGTGTGTGTCTTACAAGTGATTATGCCAGCTCTGCAGAGACTCAAATTGCCTCTTAAAGCAGCTGCAACAAGCAATCCAAGAGCCACCGTCTGAGAGCTCAGCATAAGAGACAGTCACAGCTTTCCACAAAAAAAGCAAACCAAACCTAAGACAAGCAAACCACACAATGGAGAAGCTACATGGTATGTTTGGTGCAATATCCAAGCACTTTTTTTTTCTACAAGGGTTTTTCTACAAGAGTGTTGTGACATGATGGAATCCCACATTACAAAGATCTTCTCAGATAGGGCCCTCTCGTACACAGATGTCATATCAACATAAAAGGCCTTTGTGATGGTCAAGTTTGACTGCCAAGTGGTTGGATTTATAATCACTTAGGAGACTTGCCTCTGAGTGTGTCTCTGAGAGCGTTTCCAATGAGGTAAAACTGAAGAGAAAGTCCCACTTTGAATGTTATTGTCCCACAGGCTTGGGAGTCCAGAGAGGGAAAAGGCAAAGGGCACCTGAGCATCATCAGGTGTCTCTCTTTTCTTCCTGATCCACCTGCCACAAGCAACCTCCCATTACCACAGCTACACAAGGCTTCTTGACTGCCATGATCACTGTACTATGACTCACAATAAACTCTCTTCCCTTAAGCTGCTTCTCATGGACCAGTGAGGTAGCTTAGTGGGTAGAGGTACTAGTCACCACCCCTGCTGAAATGAACTCAATTCCCTGAACCCATGTGGTAGGAGAGGACTGACTCTTACAGTTGTCTTTTTACCCGTGCACATGTGTAGTTTGCACATGTGTTGGATTTTACACACACACACACACACACACACACACAAACACACACGCACACCCCTCACACTATTTCTTCACACCAGCAGGCAAAGTAACCAATGTGAACCTTACGTTCTTAGAGATTGTTGACCCTCTGGCTAACTCTTGCTGCGAGGATGACGCACAATGAGATATTAGCTTTTGCTATGTCCCCAAGATGGTTAAGGAGAATTTAATTCCTTGAACCACAGGATGTGACTTAGTGCCTCACTTACAGAACGTGTACTATGCAGAAAAACCCCTGGCACGGACACAGCACCCAGTGTTTTGCCATTGTCTCCGCTCCCTTCACGTTGATTTCCTGAGTTTGGTGGGTCTTTCAACAACACCAGTGTCGTGTCCTCCATTTATGTTCCGTAATTTGACCAAAACTCTAAGCTGTCCTTCCCTCCCCTGCTTGACCTATCCTTACTGGTCCCCTGTTTTAGGCCAATAGGCTAAGAATTGAGCACATGCTCAGAGGACAATGGTGCGCGTGTACGTGCGCATGTGTGGTCCAAGCATGAGGAGCTGAGTCCTGGTCTCAGCATCCATGGAAGAAGCTGGGTGTGGTTCTGTGTGTACCTGCAAACCCAGCACTGTTGGGGACACTGGCAAGAGCATCTCTGGGGCTGTTTGATCCACCATACCCCACTGGTGTCTGTGGAGATAGACCTTTTAGGTAATAGCCACTTATCCATACTGAATGGTCTTAGTATATGAGGCTCTTACTGTCCTGGTATCAATGTGGGTTGAAGTATAACCGAAGGATGTTCAACCTGAGCCTCAGGAGACTCTTCTGAGGTCACCCTTCCCAGTCTTGCCATCTCTCAGATTGGTAATTCCTAATGAAGAGCAGTTTCAAGTGGATGTCCCGTGAAGGCAAGACTACGTGGGCTCTGAATGGACTTGAGGTGAAGGCTGGCCTGTGTGTAGGCCTGGAGGCTGAAGTACCTCTCGGCTAAGATCAAGGAAACAGGGGCACAGGCCATGCTATGAACTGCCTGGGGGACACAGTCTGCCCAAATGAAATGGAAACAGATGGTAGAATGAACATGGGCCAATTACATGGGGATTGGAGGGAGCTGATACCCATTAGCTGGGGGAACCAGACAGTTCAATGTTAAACAAGGCAACAAAATAGAGTGTTCAATCTCCATCTTGTGTCTGTGGTCTGGCTGCTCCCCATAATTTGCAAAGGGAAATGGGGCAATGTCCAAATACATTAGCCTGTTCCGGTCCTCGTTCACTTTGGGAACTGTCTCTGTCCTTCTCTTTCACATCTTGAATGAGTATCTTTCCCCATCCTTCCCCCACTCTGTGACATTTGACATGTGTCAAGTTGACAGAAATTCATTATCGCTTCATGAGTTACTTAAAGTCGTTTCTGAGATTTGGCACAAATTCATTTTAAAACCGTCTCCAACAAAAATACTGGGAGGGCTGGATGTAGAGTATTGAGTTCTGTCAGGACCCACGACTGTTCCCTATGGCTGGGTGTCTGTCATCTTTCCTGACCCTCTTCTTACATTTTTCTCATGCCAACACCGCCAACTTCTTTGAGGTGTATACCTGCTCACATGTGTCCTTACGGTTTATGTCTTTGTAGATATCTTTCATCGTTTTCATCCCCCGCCCCACTCCAATTCATGTGTTGGTAACTGAACCTCTCAGTAAGGAGATGACATGGCGTACCTCCATAGGTGATGAGTCCTGAGAAGGACATGTCAACATGGTTTCATCTAGAGTGTTAGTGACTACAAGGCTGGCACTGTGGCAAAGGCGGATTTGCCCCTTTCTTGCTCTCTCTCTGTCTTGCTCTTCTACAGGATATCATAGTGTGAAGGTCCTCATCTGGTATCTGTCTGGGGCTCTATGATTTCCCAGAAGCAAATGGTGAATAAATTGCTATTCTCAGCATGAAACCTAGGCTTCAGTATTCCTTACCGCAGGCAAAAAGGAACAGTCAGCATCACTTCAGTGCTCATTTCTTCATAAAGCTTCCCCCACCATGCACTTTTTAAAACCCCATCAACCTCCTCGCTCTAATCTGGGCCTCCCGCTCCCTCCTGGCGTGCAACATATTCTAGCCTCATAATCTTCCGTCTTGTAACATAATTAATTTTAAGTCTATCATGTCTGTCGCTTGTGATGTGTGTTTCTCAGATAGAGCGTCTGCACTATGTGGTCAAGGTTGGGGACTATTTTGTTACTTGATGCACTGTGCATGTCTCTAAGACTATCTGGCAGATAGTAGATGCTCAGGAAACAGTTGTCAATGAATAGCGGGAGCCTGATGGATTTATTCACTGCAAAGGTCCATAGGTCTAACATGTTAGTAACAGCCTCTTGCTTGGCGATGTAACCATCATGAGAGTAAGCAGAAAAGAGCCTTCTAAAGGAAGCCAGAGACCACACTGGTGAACAGTTAATGCTTTAATTTTTCCTTCTCTCACTGTTTGCCTAAGTCATCACTGATATTTAAACAAGTCTAACAAAATTCAGAGTGGTCGTATGTGAAATGTGATACAATAAATATTCAAGTCCATGATAGGGAAGGCAAAGGAGAGTAAGGGTGTTGTTGTCATCTGCCCATGGGTAGTCTCAGTGAGATGCTGGTAGGAATCCTAGTGAGATATTATTACTAGTCCCAGTGAGATGCCAGATGTATCCATATAGAGCAGGGTAGAAAGAATGTGCCCTGGGTTGCTGGGCAGTCTCTAAAGCTGAGCTCGGGTGGGAAGTGGCTAGTGGGTAACACAGGGCTAATATCTTGGCAGGCTTGTGAATCTGGTCTCTTGGTCACTATACTTTGATCCCCCAAACAATCTTAATTCACCTGTATAGTTTGGTGAAAGTCCATTCTGGTGACAGATTTATATCTCTGTGAATACTTGTATTTGCATATTGCTGCCTGTTTGTCATTAATGTATTTATGAAATACATAGTATCTGTCATCTACCTATTCTATCTCTATGTGTTTACCATTTGCTAGAATGTGGTAGTGTGTAATTCATTAACTTATGAATTTAGCCTAGCACATTTTCTTGATAGACTTTAGTATTTGAGCTCATTTTAAATTAGCAGACTGTCTAGGGACATTTCGGGATTAAAAAGTATTGCAGTTGAACTAGAGTCAGCTTATTGAAAAAAGCAATTGTTACTTCACAGAATCTACTGAGGCAGCCATGGGGTAGGTGCTTAGTAATTTATGAAGAAAAGACTGAACTCATTTCCAAAGTCTGCATCCAAGGAAATTATTTCATAGGAAAAAAATAAAGAATCACTGGTGTTTTAAGAAGAGAGATTACTGTGTGTCAGAACCCAGCTGCCTCATTGAGTCAAAACCCAACGGTGACCTCAGCTCGATGCAGAAGTGACTGACTAAAAAACGGTCCCACACAACTCGTAATCAAGGCCCGGGTTTGAAACGAAGCACCATCAGCAGTACATTGAACAGTAGAGAATGTGTCTAGGGAGGCGATGTGACGTGGGACGGACAAGCTAACATGTTCTAACGTTTAGGTAAAGGCAGTGTGACTTCTGACAAGAACGAGGAGCTACAAGTGTGTGCAAGCAGGTGATGCACGCAGTTGGCCTTAGGTGTGCCACATCCCAGGCTCCCACTCTGTATTTCCAGAGCAGCCTGGAAACTCAGCAACAATGGCCAGCGGATGGGCATCCCTGAGTGCGATAAAATGATAGTGGAGACCTTTAAATGCACCCTTTGCAGAAAACTCCCATCGCTCAACTGGCCTGATGGTTCCCACGACAAGAACCTACTTGCAAGACTTGACTGCAGAGCCTCCCAGTGGGGGGAAGGCAGGCGTAAGAAAAAAAAGTGAACAAAACAGACTGAAAACAGTTAAGTTAGACAAGTGAACCTTGGGTTTGAAAACCTGTTATTTTATAATGATAATACGCACATTAAAAAAATCTCTACCAAGGTTCTTGTCTTTAAAGCAATAAACTGAACAGCTGTTTCTAAAGTTGACACACAAACTAGCATTACGGCCAAACAGCCAAAGCAATTTGGAAAATAAAAGCAAAACTGCACTATTCATGTGGTTTGGGCTCCCAAAACAGCTACCAAGGCATCCCACTCAATGCTGTGTGGTAACAGCATGAGAACAAACCAGTCGATCATGGAAGAGAATCGAGAATCCGCATACCTTCTCCAACATGCTCTTGTCAATCACTTTTTACCAACATGCCGAGATTAGCCGAGAAGGACTGGAATCTTCTAGAGATGGTCTTGGGACAACATGACATTAACGCGCAAAGACTCACGGGAGTCTGGCCCGCCTGCCACAGTTCAACTAGAACTCAAATAAGTTAAAAGCTCTGAGAAAAAAAGAGGGGCTCACACTTGGACATGTTTCCAGCTGCAGTCACGTGAGGTGTGACCCCCAAGGCAAGAACAGCTGAAGAAGGCTAGGTAGGCCGGATATTGAAAGCCAAAACTCCTGTGCCTTACTAGGGTCCCTCACTCATTATTCTCCCTCATAGCCACCAATGACAGAGACAGTCAGAAGGGACCCTGGAAATGCAGCCATAGAACTTACAAAGAACGTGTAGATTACTTGAAATTCACAAGGTCATAAGGGAAAATGGTGAGAAGTCACAGAGTGCTGTGTGAGCATGTGAGGACAGGATGCTGTTTTATTTTATTTTTGTTTTGTTTTTCAAGACAGGGTTTCTCTGTAACCTTGGAGGCTGTCCTGGAACTTGCTCTGTAGACCAGGCTGGCCTTGAACTCACAGAGATCCGCCTGCCTCTGCCTCCCGAGTGCAGTGCCACCAACAATGCCCAGCCAGGCTGCTGTTTTAAACATTAAACTCACCACAAGGTTTCTCATGAAGACATATGCTTTTCAAAGAATTGTTCTTTGAGGGTCTTTAGCTCTGTTTATACAAAATTTATATGTGAAATGATTTGCTCTTTTCTTTTTGTGAAATGCCACAGCTTATGCTCTATCGTTGAGGGCCCCAGTAATAGATGCATTAGCAGAAAGTCCATGCCGGGTGTTCAAGGACCTAAACAGGTGTTTCTAACTGCGTGTTTACTATGAGATTTCATGCTGCCTTTACTCACTGTGAGCTTCAGCACAGGTGTTCTCAGGAGGTGGGATCCTGTAGAACTTAGAGCATGGCCCATATTTTCTTGCTAAGGTATTGAGTTTTAAAAAAAATGATGGTTATGGATTTAGCTCTAAACAAGACATTTATACCAGTTCTTTGAAGGCTCAGGAAACATGGCAGGAGAGGAATCAGGAAGCATATAAAAGTCAGAAGATAAGGCAAAGTGAAGATGGAGGTTTCTGTCCTGCCAGGTCCCACTATCCTTCAGCCCCAAATAAGCACACAGAGACATATTGATTATAACATTGTTGGCCAATGGCTTGGGCTTCTTACTGGCTAGCTCTCTCTTAATTATTAACCCATAACTAATAATCTATGCATTTCTACATGGTCTTATCTCGCCAGAGAACTCCTGGCACATCCCATCTTCTCTGTCTCTACATGGTGCCCCTTCGCGGTCCCTCTCTGCCTGCCTTTTCCCAGCCTCCTCTTGGTCTGGTAGCCCCGCCTATCTTCCTGTCTCTATTGACCAAACACTGTTTTATTAATCAACCAGTAAGAGAAACATACATACAGAAGGACATCCCCCATCAGTGAGGTGCTGTGGGACAGCCAGTCTCCACAGTTCACATATAACCAGTACAATCAGTAAATCACAACCCTGGTTATTTGCACTGATCCCATTCACGGGATGGGGAGGGTCTCACAGGATCTAATGCTTTACTGCTAAGCTATTGACTACTGAGAGATTCTGGAAGAAGGGAAATCTTGGTCCTTAGCTGAGTATCCACTACCAAGCCCACCAAGCTTCAGCCGAGAACACCAAAGCCATGCCACTCAGACATCACCAATTAAACTCAGTAGGTCAAAAGTGAAATGAGGAGATGTTGCGACCACCTTGACCAGCAAGGAAGACGCAACTCAGGAATCCTTCTCACAAGTGGTTTATTCAGGACCTTGATGAACAATGCTGAGGCAGCCCCCAAGCAATCCCCTCCTGCCCTTAAGTAGCCAAGGCCAGCCAACCCTAAACAGCCACGTGTGCGCAAACCATAGGCTCAGTAGCATGTGTAAGCAGTCTGATGATCATGGCGTGATCCCGGCGGGATGGGAGCAGGCCAAATAAGGAGCTGTTTATCACTGACAGTGCTCACTGGCCGGATGGTAGAAGGCGGAAGCCGGCGCCATCTTTTGGGTGCTGCGTGGTGCAGCTCTCCACAAGGAGACACAAACGTGCAAAAGTGGGGTTGGGGAAATGTAGGGGTTTATAGAAATGAAGGGAGATGGGGGAGAATGATGGAATCAGAGTGGTCAACATGCATTGTGTACATGTGGGAAGTTGTTTACAATCAAATTTAACTAATTTAAAAAGGAAAATGTGTTCAAATATAGGCCTCTGGCCTCTAAGAAGACTGGTTCTTATCTAGATACATTGTATTTCACCAGGACCAGTTACCTGTCAGACAGCTAATTTCTTTAAGTGGCTTGTGAAATGGCAGCAATAAAAGGAGCGGCTGGCCAGTTTCCATGAAGTTCCTGAGAGCATAAATCTTGATGACCTAATAAATGTGTTTGTAGAAAAATGACCCAAGGAAGCATTAGGACCTGTTAGTTCCAGCACTAATAGGTTCTTCCATTACATAAAATGGCAGCAAAATGTTATTTCTCATAACTCGTATTCATACACCTCTATTAATATACCGTAAGTAATAAAGTATTTTAAAGGAAAAAAATCTTTCTATTTTAGCACACTTAATTTCAGTTTCCCTCCCCACACCTGCATTTTAAAGATGTCTATGAGTTCCATTTTGTACCGGGTCCTGCAAATTACAATGCCTGCCATGCACAGAGTTCATCACCTAGAATGTGGCCTCCTGTGGTTTGCACATTCCCTTTAACCTTAAAAAAATGGCATTTTGAAAGCTATAAACCTACTACAAATATAAAGTCAGACTTGATGTTTGTAATGGGGATTTGATCTGGGTCTTAGAGAGATGCCAGTCCATTCTTCATGACCCTGTCCATGCTGTGAGGAAGACAGCCGGGCCAGAAGGTGGAGCCAGACTTGTCTGATGCCACCATCCTTCTGTCGGTTAGGTTCGGGATGTCTGTCGCATGTCTGGTTGACGAAGAGTGCAGGAGCACCCCTGGCACTCAGGGAGGCAGGCGGTCCTTCCCATGCATCTTCCTCATTCCCAGGGACAGGAAGTGATCCTTCTTGGAAGCCCACTGTTTTCCTGCCCAGCATCCAGCAGCTTCCCTGTGCATTGTTTAGCGGCTTTTCTAGGTCCTCGGGCAGAGCACTCTCTAAGTTAATCACTTATAGACCAGTGGCTAGGGATAGCAGAAGCCTGTCACCCATCACTCACTGTTTTCCCAAGGTCTGGGGAAGCTGACTATGTAGAACAGTTCTTATGATGATGCTCACCTCCCCCAGGAAATCCAGCAAGCAGCCACCCTTGGTTTTACACCCCAGGGGTGACTTGACCCTACTGGGAGATGCCAGAGGTCACCATCCTACAAGGGACTTGGACAGAACACCCCAGCTCTTCACCCTCATTCATCCTTGTCTTGGGGATCCTTCTTCCTTGTAGCATTCTATTATGCTCAAGAAGACAAAGCAGAGAGCCAAGTCTGTCCAAGGACACCCTGAGAACATCCTGCCCTGACACTGTGTCTGCCGTCTCTGGTCCCTCCGCAGTCCCACATGGTGGATTTGTCCAGGCAGACCCCTCCCGCCCCCCCCATGTAGACTCTGGCAATGGCATGGGGACAAACCTGAGGATTGATTTGGCAGTGTCAATCAAGAAAATCACTTTTCGTTCCTACCCAAGAAGATCTTCGCCATCGCCAAACTTGTGCAAGGTGCAGTCCTGACTGGAGTCCTTGGATGCCATCCCATTATAATTTATTGTGTTTACAGAGCACAGAAATATCTTCCATTAACCTACAGCCTCCAGCTCTACGGCCACAAATGTCAGCACTGCCCAGGATGCTAACCTTCTGAGCTGTCAGCTGCATCTGAGATCTCCGCGAGGGAAGCTGTTTATTATTCTGCTATTTCTGTTCAATTGACGAAGCAGGGATGCTTTCACACCATTATCTATAAAGCTGGAATGGCATGATAAGGCAGCAGGCCTTGCTTTTGCTACCCAAGCATCATGGCCTCCTATAATTATGACATTTCCTACTGGTAAACATTTTCTGTAGCATTGTAGATACTGCTCCAATCTTTGAACAGGTGAGCAAAAACAAACAAACAAACAAACAAAAAAGATGTAGGAAATCAAGAGTTCTTTTTCCTTCAACATGGGGAATCATTCTAGGTTCTTAAACTTGTCACGAATAGAATATATAATTTATTCTGAAAACATCTTCCTCTCTTGCTCTCTCTCCAGCAAGAAACATTCCCCCCCACACACAAATAAACTCAACACACTTGGAAAAGTACCCAGATGGTTTAATTTCTTTGAAGAAACATATGTATCCAAGATAACATTCACAGCTGCCGGAAAAATGTATAGCTCCATTGTGGCTACCACCTAATGTTCATCACACAAAGCGGGAACGGGAAGGAGAGAAAAACAGGAAGCTGTTTGCAGGGAAACCAAGACCGAGACTGTGTTATCTTGGAGAAAAGTAGCATCATCCTGCTGTTGTGTGCAAGCATGCCGTTAGTGACAAATCAGGGAGGCAGGGAGGCTGCTGGTCTGAGGAGAGAGCAATTATGCCTTGGCACTGAGGGCTCCCTGTTGGATCTCTGCTTTCTGACCTTGATTGACACCCACGGCCATCTCTACGCACCGGCTGGAAAGTCTTAGAAAAACCAGTGCTTGTCAAGGCCACCGTGTTAACTTCTTAGTCACCAACCCCAGCTATCTAACGACCTTCATTTTCTGGCTAGCTGGCACATTCCGTGAACTTACTATGTGCTTCACAGAGGACTTAATGTAAAGGGAAGTCAAGTCTACACAGTGGTGCTATCTTGAGCTGCCTGAGCTTAACTTCAAAGCTTTCTGTGTCCCCGTGAGAGTGGGTTTTGTGGCCTTAAGCATCTATGTTGTGCCATGATGTCTCTACGCCTGTGTACATACCATCTCTCACATGTCATATGTTCAAGTGCGTAGAGAACCAGCTTCCCTGCTGCATTCTCTGCAGCTGGTACCGGCTCAGTGCACACCAAGGAGGAGCCAGTGGACGTTCTCCAAGTAGTTAAAAGTGGCAGAGGCACAGAGGAACTTTCTTACAGTAATTTATCTGTGAGTGGTTAAGCTGGGACTTAAACCCAGGCCACAGGCTATGTAACCCAAGCTAAGAAAAATTGTCTGAATTCCTCTGTGTGTGCATTTAATTTTTTATCTTAAAAAATACATGTGTAATGACATTATTTTTGCCATTTTTCAAGCTCTAATAGATGAAGGGAGGCAAGTAACTGCTAATAAACTATCCAGGGCACAGCATCCTAGGTAGAGAGCCCCAAAGTTAGGGAAGTCACATCAGTTATAAAGAGAGGATGACATACCTGCTTTTACTTTTGATGAAAACACTATGTTTCTTTACAAATGTGTACATTTAGTTAACAAAGAAAATTATATAGGCAGGGACAGAGACAGATATTCAACATAAAATTTTCAGATGTGAACAAGTTTATTCAGCTGTTAGGCATACTCATTCTGTAACCTACTCAGTATATTTTATTAGCTGTTGCTACCACAAAATAGATCCCTCCTTCTAAGTTTTTGAAACATTATTTTTATTTATTTATTATTTGTGCATGTGTGTGTGTGTGTGTGTGTGTGTGTGTGTGTGTGTGCGCGCGCCCCCACAAATCTGGAAGAGGGTGTTGGATCCCTTGGAACTTCAGTTGCAGGTAGTTGTGAGCTGTCTCACTTGGGTTTAGGGAGTCAACTCAGGTCCTCCGAAAGAACAGCAAAAGTTCTTAACTGCTGATCTGTGTGCCCAGCCCCACAATAGACCTCTTAAAATCATTTGTTTTTCTGACTGAAATTTAAGTGAGAGACTGCAATCCCAGACCACAGAGGGTATTGGCCGTCAGCAAAAGGAAAAGAAAAAATGATAGCAAGTTCTGGTGAGGATGCTATGGGCCTCCTGCACCATTTGGTGGGAATGTAAATTGGAACTTCCTTAAGGAGTCTGAATTAGAGCAGCATTCCCCATAAAACTAAACATAGAACCATCATTTGATATCTTAGTCCCAATTCATAGATATCCTGCTGAAATGAAGCCAGCATTCCATGTCTGTTGCATAACAATTTGTAAAGAGTGAAGAAATGGACAGAATGGGGCCCATGCGATATATTTAAGGAGCAGCCATAAAGGAAGAATGCCATCCTGTCCTTTGCAGCAATAGAGGTGGAACTGGATGGAGATGGTTATGTTGCGTGAAATACACCCAGCCCAGAAAGACAAGTCACATGACTCAACTTATAAGCGGAACGCAGAGCTGGTCTCCCAGAAGCTGAAAAGAGAAGAGTGGTCAGCAGCGGCCGAGGAGAACGCAGGCCAACAGTATGCAATCTATATACGTATCAGAACTTGACAGCACACCGCGGGCGTTTGCATAATTTGCATGTGCTACCCAAACTAAGTTTAAGTTGGTAAATAAAAGTATGAGAACACTACAAGCAAGCAATAGGAGCAGACTGTAATGGCGTTCAATTTATTCTCCCATGGTCCTGAGTTGCTCTGCACCAGCTTTGTCCGTCTGGAACTAGGTGACTTTAAAGTGAGTCCTGAGAAGGTCACACGTGATGGACATAATGACCCATTCAAAGGCTTAGCTGGCCACACACATGCAGTGATTCACTAGAATTCCTAAGATGGGCATGTCTTGTCAAGGGAAGACTCTCCAGTTTACATCACCATGGGTGCCTTGATTGTCTATGGCGGAAGAAGATTGGAGAAAGCCTCCCTCAAATTCCCAAGACTTAGTAATGACACAGGGTATAACTGTGTAGCAGATATGTATTTGCTAGACCTCAACTATAATATATATATGTGTGTATGCATTATGTTTATTTTATGTACTTTATATATATAATATATAAAATGGTTTAGTATATGTAAGAACTTTATGTCAAAGCAGTATGCTTTACATAAGAAATTTTCAAGGTTCTAATGAATGAGTTCTATATATAGACAAAATAAGCCTTGAGTTTGTCAATGAAAGTTAAAAATACTAGATGGCAGAGGATAATCTAGGTTATTTTCCATGTAAGTATTTTAAAACTGAGATTGTACCCGTAGGAGGGATGTCTCTATGGCAGTTTGGTATAGTATGCAGAATATCTGGGATGCCATGCAGGATCTCCTGTTAAAAGTTATGAAATAGTGAAGTAGTCTGTAAAGAGAAGCCTTTTCCTTGCTAGTCGCTTTGGTTTATCACCCGCCAGTCGCCTGGGCTCTGCCGCATTGTAGTCCCCAAATAAACACACAGGAGGCTATATTAATTATGAAGCTGTTGGTCTTGCTTGTTTCTTACTGGCTAGCTCTGCTTTAAGTAATTACCCCATAATTGTTAATCTAAGTATGTCTCTTACCGGAGAATAGTTCCGGGCTCCTACCCCATGGTGGTTACATGTCGAACTCTCTGTGTTTCTCCTTCCCAGAATCCTCCTGGACTCCTAGTCCCACCTATCTAGATTCCTATTGGCTCAACAGTACTTTATTGACAAAGGACTTCCCCAACATCTCCTCTTTTCTGTTTAAACAAAAAGAAAGGTCTTAACTTTAACATAGTCAAATTGTATATATCAGAACAGTTATCAAGTAAGAACATAGTTACAATATTTTAGCAAGATTTAAAGAAAATATCATCCATCCCATTCTTGTGAGTCCAAAGTTCTATATGTAGCTTATCTTTTATCATAACTAAGGAAAACTATAATTATAACTATCTGTCTTCAACTCCATCAAAGACCACAGAAGGATAATATATAAACACTAGGATTGACAGAAATATCTTACTGCCTGGACAGTCACCCGAAGTTCCTCTG
Organism: Mesocricetus auratus; assembly: GCF_017639785.1. Lineage (NCBI taxonomy): Eukaryota > Metazoa > Chordata > Mammalia > Rodentia > Cricetidae > Mesocricetus > Mesocricetus auratus. The sequence continues at coordinate 46,972,269 of NW_024429199.1, forward strand.
TAACGTTGGAGCATCCATCTTCAGCCCATAGGCCACAATGTGTCCAGAAGATTTCTCAGCAAAGCAGGAAATTTCAAACTGTCCATCTGCATTGGCAGTCTGTCAGTCATTTCTCTGTCCTGTAGAAAGTCTGGTAGACACTTCCATGAAGCAGGAACCCTGTAAGACTGAGTTTAGCAGTCACTTTTCTGTGGGTCCTGCAGGTCCAGTTTATACAGCAACAGTCAGTCTAGGCAAGAGCAATTTCTTGCCCAAATGGCTAATCTTGCCATGTTGAAAGCAAACTCCATAACAAGTTTCTTCGATGCCCATCTTCCTCTCAGACGTAATTGGTGTTGCCAGGAGCAGACATTTCTCATTGTCAAGAAAAACCCTAAACCATTTTAAATGCCATTTTCTGAAGGTCTTTGAGAGGTTTGAAGACTGTTTATCTATCTCAAATATATTTCTGTATATCTAGAAAACCTAACTTACCTAACTATAAATTATAAGTAACTATCTATAGTCTGTATTCAATTATGCATTACATTTTAAAAGATCAGTATAAACACAATACTTAATCAAGAGGAGAAATATACACATCACAAAATTGACCTTGAATTTGTATCAATAAATGAAAAACAATACCCATACCATAATTCCCCTTTTTACCATTAAAATGAGATTGGTTGTGATCATTAACCAATTATAAACAATCCCATTTAAATGAAAACAAAGATTTATAAACAACATGGGAATTGGGACGTTGCTCATTCCAAACTGCTTCCTGCTGGAAGGGGGCGCTGTTCACACCATGGAGATCATGACAAAACTCAGAAACCTGTGTAAGTCCTTAGTTTCAGGGTCTGTAAGGCTCCATCATCTTAGCTGTCTCAATCATTGAAACGCCTGGCCCAGTGCTTCTGGGGGTCTTGTTTCATCAAACCACAGAAGCCTGGAAGGAATCCTCAGCTTTTCATTTTCTGTGGAAACATAAACTAAAACTCCTTTTCCGAGTAATATATCCTTATACTTAAATTTTGAAGTCAAGGCATTTTCAAAAGATAGAAGTTGGATTCATTCAGCAGCATTTATAATCAAGTGTACTTTAGTAGCTGTTCCTTCCTTAGCAATGAAAAAACTGAAAAACACAATAGCATACAGTATCCAGACTCTCTGTGCATTTTCCATCTTTACGTGGCTTATTTATTTATCTATTATTACTTTATTTATTTTTCTTTGAGACAGGATTTCTCTTTGGAAATTCGCCTGCCTCTGCCTTTGGTGTAAATCTTACTGGTGTGCACCACTACAATGCCGGCTTTTGTATTTATTTACCACTTTGCCGTTTCATTTTCCCTCTCAATCTCACGTGGTGTAAATCTTACTGGTGTGCGCCACTACAATGCCGGCTTTTGTATTTATTTACCACTTTGCCGTTTCATTTTCCCTCTCAATCTCACGTATATTTTTAAACACACTGTAAACCTTTAAAGGTTTTGTTCATCCAAGTCTGACTTTACTGTAAATCTTTACGTTTTTCTGGCCATGTGTCTTATTTGTAAAACCGCGGCTGTTTTAAACTGCCTTTTTTTTTTTAAGATGGCGGGCGTAAGCGTGATTCCAGCTTACCGCCTCAGTCCATGCTGACATCCAGCAAAAGCTGCCACTTCCAGCTGTAGGTACACACCTTTCAATCATTAGCAGAGTCTCTTAAAACAACTTTGCTGTTTTTTTTTTCTTTTTATGCCGAGTCAGGAAGACTCTGGTAAGCGAGCCATGTGAATCTCGGCTTGTCGATAGCAAAACACCTGAGAAAATGCTGCTATCAAAAATCTGTGCTTCTCTCCGTTCTTCTGTTTCTAAAATTCCTTTAAATCTTTTGTTATTTTGCGTGGAAATTCAATCCCACTCCTGACAACCATTATGTAAAGAGAAGCCTTTTCCTTGCTAGCCACTTTGGTTTATCACCCGCCAGTCGCCTGGGCTCTGCTGCATTGTAGTCCCCAAATAAACACACAGGAGGCTATATTAGTTATGAAGCTGTTGGCCTTGCTTGTTTCTTACTGGCTAGCTCTGCTTTAAGTAATTACCCCATAATTGTTAATCTAAGTATGTCTCTTACCGGAGAATAGTTCCGGGCTCCTACCCCATGGTGGTTACATGTCGAACTCTCTGTGTTTCTCCTTCCCAGAATCCTCCTGGACTCCTAGTCCCACCTATCTAGATTCCTATTGGCTCAACAGTACTTTATTGACAAAGGACTTCTCCAACAGTAGTCTAGTAGTGTAAATCTATACTAGACTAGGAAGTTTAATTCTAAAAGATGAGTTCTCACTACGTAGCCCTAGCTGGCCTGGGACTTGCTGGCCTCAAACTCAAAGAGATCTACTTGCCCCTGTATCTCAAGTGCTGGTATTAAAGTTTGCATCATTACAACCTGGCCCTTGAGTTTATTTTTGAGTGAGCCTTAAATTACCATTGGTAGTTTATCTCCTCATAGTTATATATTTAGGTTAGAAGATATGTATCAGGGATATTGGGAAATGAGCAGTCTGAGAGCAGCTTGCAGATTCATGAAATGTGCTCTGTCATATCCAGCTTTCTATAAATAGAACCAACATCGGGATATGAATGGATGGATGTCATTAGTAGACACAGAAAGGAATAAAATAAATGAAGGATCCAACGGAGGCACAGCTGGGGACACAGTCCAGTATGAACAAATGAAATATTAGAGAAAAATAGACAGTATTTCAAGTCAGGGCCTGAAAAGTGGTAATTTTAACAAGGCAAGAGAGCTGGTTCCCGGGATTCAGTACAGGAGAGAGAACTTTGGTTGGTGATAAATAAGGAAAGCAATGCAAAAGATGTCTGAGAATAAAGAGCATAAATAACCCAAGGGGTGTAAGTGTCTGCAGATGGAGTGGTGCTCAAGACAGCCCCAAGAATCTTCTTGCGGATTGTCAGCCACTTCGGAGGGAAATCCTACACAAAAAGTGAAGAGTCCGGCCTTACACTTGATTTTTAAGAGTCCGTGAAGTATCTAATAGAGGAGAAGGCTGGCTGGGCTCTCTTTGTTTCTCTTCGGCACACCCACATTAATGACAGTACATTATGAAGTTGAAGAAACACTAAGTTCAAGTAAGAGTATTTCTCGAGGCTCTTGCTTAACGTAGGCAATGCTGGAAAGAAATTGAGAAGTATGTCTTACAAATCAAGAGAAAAACAGAGTAAGTCCCCAGAGGCCATCCTGAATACTAAGTTATCTTAAGTTAATATGCTTTGGCCACTAGATTAATACGGACAACAGCTAGCGTCTCTCCGGCAAGACTTAGGTAGGGATCATCTTCTGTTTGTTTCTGACTGTCGTGTTGGAGGATGCAGTGACTGGGTGGATCTCAGTTACACTGAATCTCCTAAACATATCCATTGAGACACACATTCTGACCTGCAGACCCCAGATATATATATATATATATATATGTATGTATGTATATATATATATATATATATATATATATATGAGGTTCTAGTTACCATGGAAAGGAACATTCACTACAAACGTCAAACGGATGAGCAATCGTGATATCTCTCAATAAGATGGCATATCTCCCTAGTGCCTCTGGTGAATATTGATCGTCAGTTTGATAGATTCTAGAATAATGTAGGAGATGAACCCATGGGCATGTCTGTGATGGAGTTTCTAGACTGCGGTTAAGTTAGGAAGACACACTCTAGATGAGTGCTACTATCTGGGAGCCCAGACTGGAGGCAAAGGAGAAAGTGAGGGCAAACACAATGTACTCTCCTACCTCAACCCTCTGCCACCATGAAGTCCTAGCCATGTTGGGCAATGCCCTTGGACTATAAGCTGAAAGAAACTCTTTCGTCTTCAGTTGCTCTAATCGTGTTGTATTAGTTATTTTTCTGTGGCTGAGATACAATATCATGGTCAATAGCAGTTTAAAGAAGTTTACTTTGCTTTGTGGTTCCATAGTGATGGAGTCCATAACGACAGGGAAGGCTTGACTATAAGTGGGCGTGGCAACAAGAGCAAGAAGCTGGTTGATCACATTTTCATCCATACACAGGAAACAGAAAAGACAGGAAGAGGAACAAGGCAACAAATTCTCAAAGCTGCCTCTGGTGAGGTTTCTCCTCTGTCAAGGTTGTACTTCCTGTAGGTTTCATAACCCTCCAAACAGCGCCCCCAACTGGGGAATCAGATGTCCAAACACATGTGCCTATGGGGGTCACTTTTCATTCAAGCCATCACACATGCATTTTATTTGAGCAGTGAGAAAAAGCAACCAAGACAAATGCCGTTGGAATTTGTGTAGAAAAGCACACGTTTCCCTCAGATAAGGGTACTTAAGAGATATACTAGAAGGCTCACACAGAACACTCACTCCTTGTCCATGTCCTTTTGGGTTCTAATACACACTGGTTATATGACTGATTATGTGACAGGGTCCATTGTGGATTTCCTTGGCATCTCAGTGACAGCATTCACTACCTAGGTGTTCACTCAGCTCTGTCAGTACCCAATTTTCTCACTGGATTAAAGTGATGAGCAGAGAACTCTTGACTCCCTGACACAACTTAAATATTCTCCCTTTGAATAGGAATGTAAGTCTAGAGGCGAAATAGCTATCTCCGAATCACAATGCAAAAGAGACTGCCAGTTCTTGAAAAGGCAGAGCCTCCTTTTCCTTTTGCAGTTTTTAGTGACTCATCTTTTATTCCAGTTAATCACGGTACAAAGCAAGTCAAAAGAATTCCGGCTCAACATGAATAGCATTATAAACCCAGGCAGGAGTTCAGAGGTTTTTTTTTTTTTTTCCAAGAGATATCTATAATTATTGCTTGGGCTGCCAACAGTACAAAGGGAGCCATAGCTCCAACGAGCCGGCGTAAAATTCCTATTAGCCTTATGGAATATACACAGATTCAATTCTAAAATTCAATTAATTCAAGGTTAAAGCCACATCCTCATTTGAGGAAATAGCAGTGTGAGAATTTTCATTATTTCTCCACTTTATTGAGCAATATATTGAACTATTAAGTGTTATGCTTAGTACTGTGTGATAGACCCTTTGACAAGGCAGAAATGTGTGACAGTTTTGTAAAAAAATGTATAATTTTAAATAATAGGACTATTAAAGGGAAAATTTAAGTCGTGGTGGAATATTCAGAGAAGGAAATAAAAAATAAAACACTTGAAATTCTGTCTCCAGAAGTAACTGCTGTGGACTGTTGGAGTGTTGTATGTTAGAACATAGTGACTGCATTCTCTTTTCACTTCTATGTGGAGGGAACACACCATGGTGTGAATTTTATCATGAAACAGAGAGAGATGAAAAAATTATTTCATAGCTTTTTGTTTAAAATTTGGTCATATTTTCAAGCACCTTTTAGGAGTTTTGTTTTGGAAGATATTTTCAAGCATTATCTCTAGCATTTTCATTTTGATATATATTCACTTTCATCTATCTTCTATCATCTACCTTTCTATCCCTTCTATCATCTCTCTCTCCGTCTCTCTCTCTGTCTGTCTCTCTGTCTCTCTCTCTGTCTCTGTTTCTCTGTCTCTGTCTCTCTCTGTCTCTCTGTCTCTGTCTCTCTCTGTCTCTCTGTCTCTGTCTCTGTCTCTGTCTCTGTCTCTGTCTCTGTCTCTGTCTCTGCTCTCTCTCTCTCTCTCTCTCTCTCTCTCTCTCTCTCTCTCTCTCTCTCTCTCTCTCAGCCTGCCTGGAACTCACTATACAGCGTAGAGCACCTTTTCCTTACATCATCCTTCCTCAGGCTCTTTGCGCTGAGATTACAAGTGTGCCCCTAACTCAGTTTGTATATTGTTGGGGTCAAATGCAGTAGCCCATGCATGCCTAGGTGGGCATCTATTAACTGAGACCTAGTCCTGCTGTATTCACACTTACGTATGTGTGAGTGCTGGCTTCAGGGGCACGTATGTTTTGTCGCCTGTTGTGATAAAAGCAGTGGCAACCTACGCTCTTAGGACAGAGGAAGGCACTGCTAACCACGGTCCTGACACTGCGTGTTCACTCTCCAGGATTCTTCCTCGTGTTTAAATGATCACTTGCAGACTTTCGTCCCAGTCTCTTTATTTTCTCTCCCTCCCATCCTCTGGGAATTTCCGCCTCTATTTATATCAGCTGGATATCAAACGTGTTTTTATTCATCTCTTGAGAATTCCATGCAATGATCATTTCACCCTCTTTCCTACCTCCTCCCAGGTGCCCAGATCTCTGCACACCTGACTTCACACACACCCTTTCTTACATGGTTTGTTTGTGTGATTGCTTCAACCCACGGAGTCAGGTTGTCATTGGCTGACTGCTCCCAAGTCCGGGGCCTGCCCTGGTGTGCGGTCAGTACACCAGATGTCGCTCTGGTAAAGAAAACTGGCTTTCCTTCCCAGCAGGAATCAAAAGGGGAGAGCTCCTCAGCTAGGAGTGAGACTGGGCGCTCACATCCTTGCTCGCAGGCAGGCATTTTTTTTCTGGGTGGAGCTTGTTCAGGTCCTGTACCTGCTGTGACAGTCTCTGTGAGTTTGTAGTGCATCTGCCCTTGTGTCTGGGAATTAGCATTTCCTTGAGGCCATCACCACTTCTCTCTGGCTCTCAAAATCTTTCCACCACTTCTGCATTTGTATCCTGGGCCTCAAGGAGAAGGGTTGTGATAACAGACATCTCACGTAGGACTGAAAACTCCAACATCTCTTCCTTTCTGCATCCTACCCAGCTGTGGGTCTCTGTGTTAACTGACATCTGCTACAAGGAGAAGCTTCTCTGATGAGGGCTGGAGAATGTGTTAATCTATGTGTATAGCAATCATTTCTTAGGAGTAATTTTATTGCTATTTCCATTTAGAATGTTAGTAGTTTCCCTGCCCCGCACTGCCCCAGGACCATGTTATATCTAACTTCAGGTTCTTGGCCTCATTTACAGCATCAGGCGTGGATTCATCTCACAGAGACACTTAAAAATCCATTTCTAAACAACGGTTGGTTATTTCCATGACATTCATGCCACTATTGTACAACACACCAGACACTGTAAAATAAATTAGACACGACGCAGGACATATCTGTATCTTTTCCTCAGGGAACATGGAAAAGAAAAACAAAGCAAACACAAATAGTATAAGCAGTCATATCTAATAAACACATCACCAGTGATGAAATCTGAGGTTCTGGGTGATAGGAAGTTAGAAAGAGAACGGGGATGGTAGAGAGGAACTGGAAAGAGATGGGCACAGCCCTTCCTCAAGGGCAGGACATAGGACTTCAGTGTGACTGTTTCAAGAATTTGTTGATGAGCAGAGGGTTGACAGTGCTCTCCGCAGTGGAAGACGTGGTTGTATTTTTTGGAGATATGAAAACACAGCACATCATGTTTTGCATTTTAAAGGTGAGCACTTGTATATTGGATAGTCTCCATAGACACTGCTATCACTACCCAGTTGGGGACATCAGGTGGTTGTGTCCACTAGCTCGGATCAAGAGTTATTGTTTTGGCAATAGGCATTGTCTGAGACCATCCTGTGGATTTATCTTTAGGGCATTATATGATACACATCTAAAGTTAGTTTTGCTTACCAGTTCATTAGTGAGCATTGTAAGATGAGCAAATGGATGTGTTCTATCTGCCTCATAGACACTGGGATCACAGAACTGGTATGACAAATCCATTCCAATGTGAAAAACTTTGTGACTTGTGGAGCATTGGTTTCTAAGCAGCTGCTTTAAAAAAAAGCCCCTGACTCTAGCTTACAATGAATGGTTATTTTTAATAACTTAGAAACTAAGAAAGGTTTTCCTTGAGCAAAATTTATTACCTGTTTCCTTCCTTAATAAATTTTTGCTGTTATGGAAGCTATTAAAACACACTATTGAGGATAACAAAATAAAGACAAGAAAGATGACTGTATAAATGTCATATTTCTGCCACATAGAAATTACCAATGTTAATGTCTTACATGTATTATAAGCATGTATGGATGTATTTTTCTGTCATCATCTCCTATTGTATTTTCTGTGGCTATCACTAAACGTTACAGACAGAAATTCACAGAGAATACAGTAATTTCATTCATGACTCTGAAGTCCAAGGTCAGTGGCCTGCATTTGATGAAGAACTTCTTGTTGTTTGTAACTCTCTGAAGGCTGCTGAGGTGACACAAAGCATGCTGTGCTGTGTCATGGGGAGCACAGACAATATATTGAAGCAAACTATTGATTATGATGAACAAACTCTCAGGATAAACACAGGCTCAGAACCACATTCATGAGACAGATCAATGACCAAGTCATCCAATCCCTTCTTGAATATTCTGTATGGTCTCAGTTCTGGCTACCTCACCATGGATACTCAACTGTGGTGTGAGTTGTGGTGAGGTTAGAGGCTACAGTGCATGCTTGCAGATTCAATGTATACAAGAGGATAATGCCTTTACTCTGTTCCTCTCTTGGGTCACTTTGAACTCCCTATTTGAAAACAAAATAAAGTATCTTATTTAGAACCCACACTAATTTTCGAGGTCTTCAACGATCTCAACCTGATCGTTTCTATCTGTTTTGCCCAAACATCAGAGTCTGTGCTGTGTCTGTGCATTAATGTGAACTAGCATCAAATGATGGCTCTCCCCTCCTCTTTACCATGGAGAGTTGAAGAAACCCCACCTTCCGCATACCCTGGGGATGTGTCCTGTGGGTGCCTTGGGTGATCCCTGCCCCACTTGAGGTGGAGTGGAAGGCAGCTGCACCCCTTTCCCCCTCCTCTCTCCCTCCTCCACCCTCCCTTCCCCCTCTTCCCATGAAGGGAAGAGGCTCTGGTGAGATGGGTTTTCATAATTACATCTTGGTCAGAGAGATAGTGAGGGCTTTTTCTCTTCAACTTAGAGAACTATTCACCATCCAAGGAATCTAACAGAGTTAATTTCATAAAGGATAGTAGGATGAAATTTAAATATCCTTGGTGGCTATATTCTACCCCACCGTGCCAGCTAAAGCATAAAGCTAAAGCCTATTACAGACATAGTTGTTCTAACCCCTAGGAAAACAATGGGAAAGTGGGAGGGTTCCTGTTAGCTCTTCTTGTGTGTGTGTTTCTCCCGTGGGAGGCACATCCATGGTGAACGAGCAACTCACCCTGTTAATTTTTATCATTAATTGTAAGCAAGTGTTTGCATAGGACCTGTTGGTCACAGAGCACATCATTTAGCATTATCACTATGTTTTGTGCTCTATTCTCTCTATGTTCTCCCGTGTTTCTGCGTGGCATCTGCTTGGCAAGGCTACACAGCCCCTTAAATGCCTCATCTGTGCCATCTTCACTGATGTGAATATTGCAATTTCATTCCCAACATTTTCCAGCTACATCTTTATTTTCAGAATCATAGGGTTATCTATCTGGTCCTAGCTATGTGCATCAGTGATCTTCCTGGTCCATAGGTTTGTAGTCTTGTTGTCATCAACCTAAGGAGAAAGCAGATCTCAATGCTAAAGAACAAAGAAAGAAACACAAACCAAACCTATGTCTAAAAACCTGTGTAGACTCCAGGATGCTTCATCAAAGGAAAGACCATTTGCTTCCATTCAAATCGTTATCATGCATTATGAGTACACATTATGAGGACATAAACAGGAGGAAATAAAAGGAATACAAATGATTGACAGATGCCAGCAAACCGTGGTTTTTCATTGGAATCATAAATTTTAACCCGGGGTAAGGGGTCTCCAAGGAACAAAGCAACACTTCATAATCACGCCTTTTCTTCCGTACATAAATAAATGATGAGGCCACAAGGCCACTCATGGTCAGCATTAGATGCAGTTTAAGAGAAATGGCTCATGTCTGTCTCTTGACAGAGACCCCGAGTGGAGTGATGGTATAGGGTCAGGCTGTTAAATACCTCAGAATGCAGGGCTCTTCCCTGTAAAGAAGTGAATTCGCTGTCGACAAGCGTCATTTCTTCAGCAACTCAGTCAGGAGGGGTTTGAGGCGGGAGCTCCTGAAGAACAGCACGTCTTTATTTGAAGACAGGCTGTTTCGAAGCTAGGAGATATGGTCTCCATATCTCTGTGGGAGCTTTTCAAAAGCCCTGATACTCAGACTCTGTTCAGAGAGAGACAGTACTGCTCTTCAGGAGGCTTGGGTGAACACGTAGGAGAAGGAAGTCATTCTAGAGGCGGGTGCTGGTTGACATCGGGTCACAGCCTAAACTGACCGCTCCTCCTCGGCATACAAAACTGGGTGGTTATCGGCAAGGAGTTCTTTTACTTGGAGCTCATGTGTGCTGTTCCTAGAAGCAGGTTTTTCATTTGCAAAAGCTGTGGTTGACCCAGACTTCAGTGTTATCTACGTAAGTTGTTACAAGGTGCGCAGGGTCCATGGCATCACAGGCATATAATAACAAAACTGACAGCAATAGCATATGCAGTATGCATATGCAATGACGTTTGGGAAGCAGAATCTCTGGAAAGGTTGTTCAGTGTCTCCTGCTGTTGGTCACTGAGCTCAGCACTGAAGAGAGTTTAAAAATGACACTTTCTTTCTGACCTTTAAAAGTCTGTGTGGGTGTTGTGTTGTCTAATTGTGCTGTTTTTTTTTTAAGTTCAAGTAATGATTCCATTATTCTGAAGTGAAAACACATCTTCTAAACAAAAAGAAGAAGTTTAAAGAATCCACTTATAAAATAGTTAAGGTCTCATTTCTGGCCCCTCTCCTGCAATACAGAAGCTAGAAGCTGATGGTGTCTTCCGTTTTCCGGGGTTGAAGAGACAGCTCTTATTAGACTCCTGCTCAGTACATACTTAAACATAATAAAAGCCATATACAGTAAACCAACAGCCAACATCAAACTAAATGGACAGAAACTCAACGCAATTCCTCTAAAATCAGGAACAAAACAAGGCTGTCCACTCTCTCCATACCTTTTCAACATGGTACTTGAAGTTCTAGCTATTGCCATACGACAACAAAGGGGGATCAAGGGGATACAAATTGGGAAGGAAGAGGTCAAACTTTCACTGTTTGCAGATGATATGATAGTTTACATCAATGACCCAAAGAACTCTACCAGGGAACTCTTACAGCTGATTAACACCTTCAGCAAAGTGGCAGGCTACAAGATCAACTCAAGAAAGTCAGTAGCCCTATTATATACAGATGATAAAAGGGCTGAAAGAGAAATCAGAGAAACATCACCCTTTACAATTGCCACAAACAACATAAAATACCTTGGGGTAACGCTAACCAAACAAGTGAAAGACCTGTATCGTAAGAACTTTGAATCTTTAAAGAAAGAAATTAAAGAAGCCCTCAGAAAATGGAAAGATCTCCCATGCTCTTGGATAGGTAGGATCAATGTAGTAAAAATGGCAATCCTGCCAAAAGCAATCTACAGATTCAATGCAATCCCCATTAAAATCCCAGCACAATTCTTCACAGACCTTGAAAGAACAATAATCAATTTTGTATGGAAAAACAAAAGACCCAGGATAGCCAAAACAACCCTGTTCAACAAGGCAACGTCCGGAGGCATCACCATCCCTGACCTCAAGCTCTATTATAGAGCTATAGTCCTGAAAACAGCTTGGTATTGGCACAAAAATAGACAGGTAGACCAATGGAATCGAATTGAAAATCCGGGTATTAACCCACACACGTACGAACATCTGATCTTTGACAAAGAAGCTAAAAATATACAATGGAATAAAGAAAGCATCTTCAACAAATGGTGCTGGCATAATTGGAGACTGGCATGTAGAAGAATGCGGATCAATCCATGTTTATCGCCATGCACAAAACTTAAGTCCAAATGGATCAAAGACCTCAACATAAATCCAGCCACACTGAACCTCATAGAAGAGAAAGTGGGTGGTACCCTTGAACGAATTGGTACAGGAGACAGCTTCCTGAACATAACGCCAGTAGCACAGACAGTGAGATCAACAATTAATAAATGGGACCTACTGAAACTGAGAAGCTTCTGTAAGGCAAAGGACACAGTCAGCAAGACAAAAAGGCAGCCCACAGAATGGGAAAAAATATTCACTAATCCCACATCTGACAGAGGGTTGTTCTCCAAAATTTACAAAGAACTCAAGAAGCAAGTCTCCAAAACAGCAAAGGACCCAATTAAAAAGTGGGCTGCAGAACTAAATAGAGAGTTTTCAATAGAGGAGTCTAAAATGGCTGAGAGGCACTTGAGAAAGTGCTCAACATCCTTAGCCATCCGGGAAATGCAAATCAAAACAACTCTGAGATACCATCTCACTCCTGTCAGAATGGCTAAAATCAAAAACACCAATGACAATTTATGCTGGAGAGGATGTGGTGAAAGGGGGACACTCCTCCATTGCTGGTGGGAGTGCCAACTGGTTCAGCCACTGTGGAAAGCAGTATGAAGATTCCTCAGAAAAATGGGAATAAACCTACCACAAGACCCAGCAACTCCACTCTTAGGCATATATCCAAAAGATGCCCATTCATACAACAAAGATGTCTGTTCCACTATGTTCATAGCAGCTTTATTTGTAATAGCCAGAACTTGGAAGCAACCTAGATGTCCCTCACCTGAAGAGTGGATAGAGAAAATGTGGTACATCTACACAATGGAGTACTATTCAGCAGAAAAAAATAATGGAATCATGAGATTCGCAGGCAAATGGATGACACTAGAAGAAACCATCCTGAGTGAGTTAACCCAGTCACAAAAATAGAAACGTGGCATGTACTCTCTCATATATGGATTTTAGACATAGATCTGGGGAGTGCCAGCCTACAATCCTAAGGCCAGAGAGTCTGGGAAACGGAAACTACATTTAGTGGCTGGTTAAGTACTGAGCTGAACTCAAGAAAGCCAGTATCAGAGAGGGAGGACTGATGATCAAAGGGATTAAGACTGGGCTGGTTTAACCCCCAGAAACAGCTGATCAGACAAAGGTTAACTCTTGAATCCCAGGTATCATCTGGGAATCCAGCATGTGACTGATCAAGACCCCCTGAATCTGGGTGTCAGTGAGGAGGCCTAGGTAATCTATTGAGCCTTGGGCAGCAGATCAGTACCCATACCAAGTATACACACAGACTTTGGACTCCCATAGAACAATGTGAGGTGCACTCTCACCCTGAACTCTTGGGTGTAGGCTTTACTGGACGCTGTAACGATAAGCGACACACAATTACTGAAAGTGAAGCTAAGTATTTAATGTAGAAAATTACTCACAAGATACCAAACCCAGAGAAGTCCAGCAGATCTCAGCTAGCGGCTGGACCGGAAGCCGAACTCCAGGAAAAGAGAGCGAGACTTCCTGTGCGCTGTCTTTTATGCCTTCCCCCCGTAACGCCCCTAGCCATGCCCAAAAGTGGGCTTGGCTAGTGACGTAGTTCCGCCTACGTACGTATACGTCTTTACGTCCAGCCGTATACGTCTTTAGTCCTGCCTAAAGTGGGTGTGGTTAGCGGTGTGGTAAACCGCCCTTTTATTACCTCATCTGTATGCGCCTCTAGTAAGTCACATGTTTAATGGCGGCATAGACTTAGTAAGTCACATGTTTAATGGTGGCATCAGACTTCCTCCTACACTTGGGGAAGGGTCTAGGCCCTGCCCTATATGAAATGACAGACTATGGACACCCCCATGGAGGGCCTCACCCTCCCTGGGGGAATGAGGGGATAACGGGGGGAGGATGGGGGGAGGGCAGGGGAGGAGGGGAGGGAAAAGGAGAGGGACCTGGAACTGACTTGTGAAGCAACCTTGTTTCTTATCTAAATTTAAAAAAAGAATAAAAAAAATCATAAAAAAAAAGAACCACAGGTAGATTCTGCTTCCCAAACGTCATTGCAAAAATGCTCTCCCTGGTCCTGTGAAATACTTTTTCATATCCTGACTCTAATCTCAGCTAGACAGAAGCTTTGCATTGTAGAGGACACCAGGACTGACAGGCTGCTTCTGAGGTGAGGTCATCAGTGACATCACCATCCCTCTGGGGCATTGCTTCTGTAGTCTGAAAAACCACAATCCTGGGAAGCAGATAACTCCATGAGGAAACTCAGGGTCACGGAGGGGCTAATTATTTCCCAAGAAGGGGGATGTGCACCAAATAATGCCCAGTGTTATTCAAAATTATAAGAAATGTATGGATTTATTTCCACAAAGTGGTTTCTACATATCATGCATTTTGGCTTTAAAAAGAAAAAAGATGATCTGGCAGAGTATCTGCTGCCAGTGTGCTGCTGTGTGGTATATATTATTCAGGAGGCTGAGGCAGGAGGATTTCACTTCTAAGGGCAGCTTGAGCTGTTTAACAATAGCCCAGCCAGGTTCTTCTGTGTAAGAAGAAACCAAACCAAACCAAAATCAGTCAGACAAGAACAAATGAGACGCGCAAGCCATTTTTGTTTCCACCTTTCATAGTGAGGTGATAGATACACAGATTAGAGAGGCGAGCCAGGATATTTGAGTCTACTGACAAATGATTATGTGTTGTAAGAAAACATATCAGAACATCAACATTTGTTGTAAATGGATTTTGTTTTCACATTCCCCTCATCTGGATTTTCTAGTTTCTCTTCCAAATAGCACCAGCCATTTAAAGTGAAAGTTACAAAACCACATAATCCAAACTTTATTTACATTGTTCACCGTATGGTGTTGTCATTCATGTTCTCTGGAGATGCCTGGTTCTCCAGTGATGCCCTCCGGATGGGCTCTCTCTGCTCTCTGGCATCAATAATAATGTCAACAGTGACTTGTGCATAAAAGATACCACAGTAAAGCCAACGGGGTGCTGCCCGTGTGTAATCCCAGCAGTCAGGAGGCCTAGACAAGACTGTCAGGAGTTTAAGATCATCAACAGCTACATAAAGAGTTCCGGTCCATCCCTGGCTACATGATCCCCTATCTAAAACCCCCTAGTCCCTGCAAAAAGATACCATGAGTAGAACTATGAAGGAAACCACAAACTAGTAGAAAATATTTGCATGATAATCACTGATAAGCTAAAATATCTAGATTATTAAAAATGAGCCTGTGGATCACACAGCAAAGGCAAGTCAAATCGGTCATGCTGTTGAGAAAAACAAAAACAGGTTAAAAAAAAGAAAACACGAGGAAAGTCATCAACCATGTTAGGAGTGCAGAGAGAGCCAAGTTATAAAATACGAGAGGGAAACAGGTATCCTGGCCACGCCTAGG
The DNA here is from genome assembly GCF_017639785.1 of Mesocricetus auratus. Classification (NCBI taxonomy): domain Eukaryota; kingdom Metazoa; phylum Chordata; class Mammalia; order Rodentia; family Cricetidae; genus Mesocricetus; species Mesocricetus auratus. Next base: position 46,987,470 of record NW_024429199.1, read on the forward strand.
AGTCTACCGCCTTGCCTTCCTACCTCACTCCTCTGGGAAGGACTAACTCACATTCTTTCAGCTTGTTGAATCACACAAAGCCCTTGTTGAAATGATTGTTACAGAAGTGCCCTGGATCAGTTTGAGTGAGCCTGCTTACGGCAGAGGTCTTCTCAGTACTATGGCGCGTCTATTAATTAATGTGAGTTTCGATGAAATATTATAATCTCCTTTTAATGAAAACTCGCGTTTAACAGTTATCAGGTTACTGGAAATTTTATAGCTATTGCTAATGGCATTTTTCCACTCATTAGTTTCCCTGTTTGTTTTTTTTATATGAAGGCTGTGTGTGTGTGTGCGTGTGTGCGTGTCTGTGTGTGTGTGTGTGTGTGTGTGTGTAACTTGCACGTAGCAGTGTCCGTCTCTCGATTCACTCACAAATGATGAGTTTTCATGAGCTTTTCTGAGTTTCTTAGTTTTGACTTCTCTCCTGTCATCGTCTCAACCAGAGCCATTGTGATTATATTGCTCAGAGCCCACTGAGCATCAAGGCATCTGCCTTGTGAAGACCATCCTCCACACGCTGCCCTCCACAGACGTGGGACCCCTCCCCCCGCTTGAGGACACCCTGCTGCCAGTGTCTCACTGCCTGCATCCTGATTGCCATTGTCACTCTGCTCTGAACTGTCTCCTTCTCCTTCAGTGAAAACAAAGCTTTGGGTGTCTCTAGGGGCAGGAAGTCTGTGGCCTCCCTCTGTGCCCTCATCATCTCCCTCAGCTCTGTTCCCAGGCTCTCCACAGCTAAGAGACTACAGGGATGAATATAGGCTACATGGGTTGATAGCCAGGAGCCTTAGGCCACCAGGCACTCTGAGCTTCTTATCTCATTCCCCATACATTATGCCCAAAGCCCCCGTCCCTACTTGTTGGGGGCACAAAAGTCCTTGTGCAGACAGATCACTGGGGAAAGCAGGAATGTTAGACACACAGGGACCAGTTCTCAACAGAGGAGATAAAATACCTTTTCCTGCCCAGAAGGCTGGGAGTGGAATTTGTTAACGATCTGGTAGCCTTTATGCTATCTGTGGTGGCAGACCTCACCCGAATTCCCAAGAACGAGTGTCTAAGACCCTTCCCTCCCTAGATGGCTACCCATCCTTACGGGAGATGTCACCTGTACTTCCTGGCCCGCTGACCCCTTTGCTATCTCAGACACCACACAAGATTCTAGGCCCTCACGGTCACATGTACTGTGTACAGGAGTCTCTGTGTAGCTGTGCACCTGGAACTGGAATGACGGTTGCCCTAGAAACCTTTCCCCGGATCGTACCGTGTTTTAAATATGCCGACAGTGAGCTGTCTGGCGTTAACCTCCCAGAAGTCTGGCCAAGGTTGATGAAGTCAATGGGTTTCCATTCTCATTTCTTTGTGGTTCAGTGCCTGCATTGACAGCTCCAGGGTCCCCCTCACCTACTGCCTTCTTGATGCCCACTTCCTGTCTCAGTTTTGTCTTTGAGCACAGCGACTTCCCAGGGGCCACCTTGGCTCTCTGTTGCAGATCTGTGCCCTGAGTGTAAATGGACAGCGCACTGTCAGTTCTGATGATTTGGGAACAAGCTTGCCAGTGTAGAGGTTTTCTGCCTGGTGCTGCACACTGGCCTTTCTATTTCCTGTTCTGCCAGCTTCCCTGGGGGTTTCAGTGCAGTCTGGAAGTTCTCAAGGCACCCATTGAAATGTAAATCGACCTACACCACTGTTTGCCAAGTCCAGAGACCCCCATACACAAATGTCCCATGCTAATGGGGTTCTGAAGTAGAAAAAAAATATTCCCAAGTTAAATGGGTTTGGGAAATGCCATACAGCAGTGGGGGATTATGAACAGCACACTAAAGACTCTGTGAGACCATTTACAGAAGAATCTCTTTGTGTTACACAGTCAAGACTTGGAAAATTTATTTGGTCCCACAACCTCGCGGCTGATCAGAGCTCATTAATATTTTGCCAGACACTTGCCTTCTGTTTATCTGGAATTGAGAGGCCCAATGATTTGCTTCCTCGTGGGCCTCTTCCTAATCTTATACCTCAATAGGCGAAGGAAGACTTGGGGTGGTGCTGATGTTTCTTTCTTTTCTTGTAAATCAGGGTCGTTCAATGAGTCCAGGGGTGTTTGATAGTGAGGCACCCAGACCGTCAGTCATAGGATTTTAGCTAAAGCCCAAAGTGTGGGCCAGCCCATTTCTAATCTAATTTGGTGTCAAGAACTTTGTAGCAGGTGAGACAAAATAGAGGATGACCCTATACAAAAATATACAGATGTGTGTGGGGGAAGCTAAACAGGGTGAAAGATGGGAGCCAAATCCCACCTTGACGGTCTCTGCCTAACATCTCCAGTCTTCAGCATATGGTGGTTTAAACCCATCGCTATGGAAGCTTTAATTCCAGAGATTGGCATGCTTTGGGGACTGCAGCTTTGAAACGTTGTTGTACTGACAGAGCTGAAACAGCAGCACCAGTATGTGTTGTCCTGGTAACACACACACCAACAAACACAGATGCAAAGATGACACACTCCACCCCCCCACAGATCCATAGATCACACATGACACACTCCACCCCCCCACAGATCCATAGATCACACACACACACACACACACACACACACACACGCGCGCGTGCGCGTGCGCGCGAGGCCTGCAAGGCATAGAGGTAAAGCGACACATTTTTAAAATATTTACAAATGTATTTTTCAATTCTGTATATGTGTACTATTCTTTAAGGATTTGTGTATTTTGTTTTCTGTATAAGTGTGTGTCCCATCCCTGAGAGTATGCATATATGGCAGCAGCAACAAGTGTTCGTAAGCACTCAGCTGTATCTCTCCAGCCTCCACAGGAACGTATTTTGGGGGGTGAACTCAAATTAACAAAAGCAAAGCAAGCCAAATGAGGTAGAAGAACAGGATGCAGAGGCTTTAATTCTCCTCTGGCTCCAAGGGACGGGAGGGGTGCAGCACTGATGCCCGTAGAGAGGGGAAATGTAACAGGATAGTGGTGGTTCACTCAAAATGCTGATGAGGAAACACTGGGATAGCTCACACACTCAGTAATATGGGGTTGAAGTTCACATCAAGGTGCCTTCTAAGAGGAAGCAGGAAGCCTGGAAAAGCTGGGACCCCCACAGAGAACCTTTATGCACGGCGGGATTGCTGTGTGCCCATGATCAGTCAGGGTCCTCTACAGCAGGTCAGATCCCCCTGAAATCAGTATATATATGTAATCTGTAGTTGGCGCTCTTGAATCCCAAATAAACCCATAGATACTATATTAAGTATTAAACTGTTGGCTGATGGCTAGGGCTTCCTATTGGCTAGCTCTGTCTTTATTATTAACCCATTTGTATTAATCTATGTATTTCCACATGGTCTTGGCTTACCAGAGAATGCCTGGACCTGTTTCTCCTATTGGTGGCTACATGGCATCTTCTCTCACAGTGCCTCTCTGCCTACCTTTCCCAGAATTCTCCTCGTCTCCTAGTCATGCTTATCTTCCTGCCTCTATTGGCTACAGCCAAACAGTGTTTTGTTCATCAACCAATAGGAGAAACATATACCCAGAAGGACATCCCCCATCAGTAATCCTATAAAAGGCCCGTGAGGTCTACCCCTAGGTGGAAATAGTGATATATAGGGGCACACACTCCACTTGTCTTTCCTCCCTAGAATATTACTGAGGCAGGATAGAAAGCTAGAGAAAATTGCTTGAAAACTCAGGACCGAGGTGGGGCAGAGGTCTCTGTTGGCAAATTTCTCATCACATGACCATAATGATCTGAGTTTTGGTCCCCATCGTAAAAGTCAGTTGTGGTGACCTCTGCCTGTAGTCAGAGAGGGGGACAGAGATAGCAAGACCCTTGTAACTCACTAGTCATTCAGTCCAGTCAAGTTTGTGAACTGCAGCTCAATGAGAGACTCTGTCTCAAAGAACAAGGTGAAAGCAGCCAAGAAACACACCTGATACTGACTTCCGGCCTCGACACTTGGTGCCCAGGAACCACCACCCTCTCTCTCTCTGAAGCATGATGTTTCTAGAATCTGAAACTTGAGTTCCACTTGTTTCTTCCTCCAAACTATAAACTCCATATTTATGAGGACCTCATTCATGGTCCCTTGTGAAGCTCCTTCCAATGCCTCCCACAGAGTTGGAAACAAAAATATTTTCTGCAATATTGTACTAAGAAAATGAAATCCTTGTTTTGTGAGAAATCCCTGCATGTGGTATATCGTAAATAATTTTGATACCATTAAGAAGTCGTGGCTTTATGTTTTATGTTTCCCCCTGGGACATTTTTATTTAACTTTTCTTAGTGATACCTGGATAAAGATGAAACACTATTTTCTTTTCAGATTCCACAGCTTATATAACTGTTGATTTTTTTTTTTTTTGCCTTTCCTAAATGCCTTGGCACTCTAGCACTTCTAAGAACAAAACAGAAGAAAATTTTATGATCTTAGAGGAGAGAAAAAGCAACAAATCATAATAAACAACCAATCAACTACCATTTGCATTTGAAAATACATTTCTACAAAGATGAAAACATGAGTCACAGGTGAGAAAACCTGCTTATGTCTAGAATTTATGAAGAAGTCTTTATAAGAAATATTTATTTTTAGTGGTGTGTGGTGTGTTTGTGTGTGTGTGTGTGTGTGTGTGTGTGTGTGTGTGTGTGCAGTTGCCATAAAAGCCAGAAGAGGGCATCAGATCTCTTAATGTTGGAATTAAAAAGCAGCTTTGTCTTCCAGCATCAGTGCCGGGAACTAATCTTGGGTCTCTGTACAGATGTATGCGCTCGCTCTTAGGCACTGAGTTATCTGTCCAAATCCTATGAGTAGTTCTTGGAATGAAATGATGGGACAAACAGTGAGAACAGTAGTAAGGGTCGCATAACTTCCATCTGTATAACTAAATCTTTACACATGGTAGAATTCCTTCCCACAAGCAGGGTATTCCTCACAGACTTAGAGTCAATCTGAACAGGAGGTTTTTCTGAGAGGAAGCTTGTGTAGGAGCAAAAGTACCCACAGCCCAGCAGAAGCCAACAATGGTGCTATAATAGATTACAGATATGAGGACACGTTCTATTACAGTGGCTCAGAGCAGGCTTGTGTGACAGCCATCCAAGAAAGGGAGCCTCAGCTCAGTATCCCCAGCGAGCTGCTTTCCTCTGATCACCTGCCTGCATGAGCCTGGAAGGAGAGTGGGCTCCTGGAGAGACCATAGTCCTACAGCATCTTTATCTTATACATGGGACGGTCAAGGGATTAGGTAGACCATGCTCAGATTCCTAAGCCAAGATGACAGTAACATGATTTAGTTATGTGTTGTTTTAGTCCATTAAAATTGTGACAAGTTTTACTCGAGGAAATATTACTATGCAATCTAGTTCTTAAAATGCACAACACTCTATTTTGACTTAGTGATTTATTACCAAGAGTAAAGTGAAGCCAACAGACTGACATTATCTTCACAGAGAAAGTAGACTTACCCACATTTCAGGGACAGAGGGCTAATATTATCAGTGGCTGCTGACATTGTTTGGGACCATGACAGAAAATTACTGGAAGGCTGCTTCTGTGGTCTTTGTTCTCCAGTTTGCAGGATGTCTGACAGGTCATAGGAGAACCCTAAATCCGTGGACACCACGCAACTATATTTGATGAGACTTCCTGGAGTCTGCCCAGGTCACAAATGGCAAAGAAACAAAAGGCTTATAAATGCGTGTACCAGATAGCACAAGCATAACAAAACAAAACTATGGAGGTTATGATGATTTCGTACACAACAGTAGACCCTCTCCACAAGGAAACCACATACGATTAGAACGTGGCATCTAGATTTATTGGTCATAACATGCCACAGTTTGTTTTCCAGATGTGAGAAGCATTGCATGTTAACATTAAGGAACTCAGGGAAAGAGTGTCTGTCCATGTTCTTTGTCATTCCTGAAACCCTCTATACATCTAAAGTTACTTCAACAGTCAGCAGTTGATTTACTGGTGCATTCAAATATGTAAGTCCAAAATAAGACACACAGTGATAACAAAGGGAGGCCTTTGAGGGGCCAAATAAGATAATAGACTTAAAATTAAAAAGCAAAACCTTCACATGTAAATATATTACCTTGAAAGATAATCTGACTCTCTATATATCGAAATATTTAACCATCTCAATGGCTCTTTGGTATAGCACTATCGCCCATAGGCTTTTCAGCATGTTTAATCTTCTTGACTTGACTCTACAGCCATTGCTTTGTTATTTGGAGAAGTTTTTATATTAGCCAATCTGCTTTCAGTGGAAATACCTTTTAACAAAACTCCCCAAAGTTAGACAACGATACAAGAAAACACAGCTATTTCAAAAGACTCTGCCTAAAAGAATGTGTCTGCTTGGCACATAGCGCTTGAAAATCTTTAAAGGAACAATGAAATTTAAAATGAGATGTCACCTCATACTCACGAGAACAGCTGATATTAAAAGACTGCCCATGTCATGTGTTGGCAGAAACACAGAGCATTGTGTACTTGTATATTGCTGGTGAGAATAGCAGTGATGAAGCCACCTCAGAGAGCTTACGGTTCCTTAAAAGTTAACCATGAGCTCACCATACAGTCCAGCAGCACGTCCTCACTTTCACACAAGAGAAACTGGAAACTTGCTTCGAAAGGAAGACTTGTCCAAGAATGCCTGCTACAGTTTGTCCAGAATAACCAAAAACTAGAAGGAACTCAATTGGCCGCGTGGATAAATAATTTTGTCATGTACAGTAGAATATGTATTCAGCAATACATGTTAGCAAGGAATGGACTAATGAAAGTAATTATACCGAGTGAAGCAATCCAGAGCCCAAAAGCTTGTATATTATATAATCGATGCAGACCTGTAGAAAATGCAAATCGGTCTGCAGTGAACCAAAACAATTCAGGGGTTCCTTGAGAGTGAGGCACAGATGGCCAGCTTGAAAGATGACCAAGCAGGGAGGGGAGCTGGGGAGAGTCAGGGAAATGCTTCTTACCTTAATTTGATAGTTTTTCACTACTTGTCCCTTAAAATCTGTAGGAAAAGGAAAAAAACCTGTTAAGGCTAGAACAAACACCGGCTTCCTTGCTTTCTCACCAGAAAGCCTTTGATTCTCCTCACTAGGACCTTGCAGAGAACCAGCACAAATCAGGGTGTGCTCGGAAATGCCAGTAATTAGGGAGCAGTCTTCAGAGGCTATTACTTTTGTGTGCATGTAGCTGCTGTCTTAAAATAATCAACGAAATGTATGGTTATTTCAAAGCAAGTCTCTTTATAATAAAATTCTCAAGTTTTAGGATTTTGTGTCAAGATGAACTGCATCTTTATGGATCATTTTCTCCTTGCTCGGTGGGGTTGTAGACCTGATAGGCTTCTCCCAACCCTGCTATTATTGACACATGGCAGGAAGGCCTTGTATGGGCCATCTTCTCCCAGATGTCTTGCATGATGCCCAACTTGAAAGACAGAATGATTTTTCAATCCCATGGAATGTTTGTCTATCACCTTCCCTTCTTACTCACCAATATCGAGATGCTAACAAAGTGCTTGAGAATAAGGGGGCAGTGCTAGAACTGATGGTGCAATCTGAACAGAAGAAAGAGAACCCTATGGCCCAGGGCCCTCCAGGGGGCACAAGCATGGACTTGAGGATGCGGGCAGTCTAACAAGGCAGAGAGGGCACAAACAAGCAAAAATCATGTGAAGATTCATAGAGGAGACCTTAAGTATTCCAATTTAAAGCTAAAAAAGAAATTTCCTCTATTGGGTTAACAAGAACTCATGCAAAGTTCTGGTGATGGGATTTCCCTTGGCTGCTGTTGTCCCAGTCTTTCAGGTTTTGGGCAAGCTGAAAGATGCTCAGTTTTCAATCTTCAGGCACCCTGGATCAAGTTTCAAACTTCCGCTTGGTCCTAATCGGATGTTTTGTTTGGTACTCTGCAATGGGTCAGGTAGAGATAAGCTAGCATATGGGGACAGGGAATTGATTCTGAAGGTGTTTAAAGTAGGGCTGGTCATTCAATTTCATGGAGGTTGAGGGATGTAGAACTAAGGCTGTCACGTGTGAACAGCAATTCACGATGAGACAGAGATGAGCAGTGACAGGTATAGAGATTCTCTAGGGTGACCAAAATGGAGGCGCCAAAAGATAGCACAGGTATCCTACCTGAACCCCCACCAAGTGTGGAGGTTGTGGGGTCTCTGGAAGAGAGTGGCTTACTATAGCACTTCCTAATACAATCAGTCTATCAGAAATATTTCTTTAGTCATGCAATCTCTAGGCCATTCTGGGTGACTGCCGAAGTGCACAGTGTGGTTTGAAGGACTAGATGTCTGGCCAGAACAGGTTATAATGATACAAACAAATATATTTGTTGTTCCTTTTGTCTACACAAATAGACATTTAATGTAGCATTGAGAAAAAAATTATACTCGTAAAGATCTCGGTTTATTAACTACAGCTCCTCCATGTATCAGCATGTACCTACCATGTATCTATTGTGCTTTAATGTGGCAAGGATCATGCAATAAATGCATATTCATTCTTCAGTCTATACTAAGTCAAAATATCATTTTCAGGGGATTTTTACTAAGCATTTAATTGGATCCTAATCAAAGTGTGCAGTGTTGAAACTTTGCGAACAGACATGCTTTCAGAGTTTCTAAGGCTTTCTTGAATGGTTAAGAAAATTTGCTTTTCACAGTTCAGTAGCTAACTTGACTAAGCAATGTCACATGATGACATGAACCACATTTGTGAAACTCTAACTAGGCTACAGTTTTCATACATGTCTAAACTGTGTGTAGTAATAAAGCATTCACGGCATAGCTTCCTATCTGCCCTTGGTAGAGCCAGTCATACATGGAGGTATTTTTGCACCATAGGTATTCAACATTGAGGCTTACAGCTGGAAACCGCACTGTGAAAACATTAGTACCGCCTGCCATTTCCAAGGGAAACACTTTTGTGAGGCTCATTAATTTAATTGGTCCCTGCCATCTAGTTAAAACAGGGAAAAAGGGAGAGCATCTTCTGACAAAACCAAAGATGGTTAAAAGTCCCATTAGAATGTTCAGCACTTTAGAAATTTTTGTGTCAGGGAGGGAATTGAATTCAGCATTTTTGAACCACCTGCCTCTGCCTCCCCTCCTCATCCCTCATGTAGTGAATCGTGGAATTCCTTACTGAGAAGGGGCTGAGGCTCTTAAAATATTAAGAGATCCTGATAATGAATGTCTCCCACTTAAATGCATGTAAATGTATTTTATCTATTGAGAATAACTGTAGTTTGTACCAATTTGCTGTGAGTCTCTCTCTCTAACATCCAACCAAGCCCCACGTCTGGGACTCAGTAAGGTTTTATGGATGAGTGTATTTCCCTCGTGGTTCCGACCAATCGCTGGGACCGAGCGCTCTTTGGAATTGGCTGTCTGGAGACTTCCTTATGGTTGATTTGGTATCTGTCCGTGTGGTGGAAGGTGATCCAGGATGGATGCTTTGTTGAAGACAAACCACATGCTAAAGGAAGCTGTGGGCTTGCTCTTCCGCTCTCGGGAACCGTCTTCCTAAGACCAAACTTTCTATTTAAGGACTCGGGCATTCATTATAAGCCTTGCTCTATTCTGTTTCTGAATCACGACCCTTCCAATTTTTAAATCAAACAGCAACCACACTGCCTGGAGCAGGGGTCAGCACACTGCAGCCTCTGCCCGTGTTGTGATTTAGAGCTGTTTGCAAAGTCTGAAAGCAAAGTGAGCTTTCACATGGTGAAGCAGTTGGGAAAAGCAATCTAAGGAAGAGCAAGTAATTATACACACAAATGCAGGAAATCCAAACCTGTGTCTCTGAGCAGCCAATCTCCTGTGGCTGCCCAGCAAGGCATATCTCTTGTGGTCTCGTTTGTCACTCTGCCCATGCTGTCATGGCAGAGTGGGAGTAGCTATGACAGACTGCAGGGCTCACAGCATAGTTCCAGAAGGCCCTTTCCTGACAATCTCTCATGGACCTTGGCCTAGAACAATACCAGTGACTCAGAATGAGTTCTAGATCCCAGACAAGTAGCAGAGAGAAGAAAGGCTTGTTGTGGAGGATCAGTCAGTCTAAGCAAGATTACACAAGGAAAATAATGTAGTCCCACCTGGAGTTAGGCTTTCCAAGCCTCCACGACTGCTTCTCCACCCCTGCTTCTGACTCTTCAGGCTCCCAAAGAGCTGTTCCTGGTTCGGTGGCTGCAATGTTCTTTTAGTAACTGACATATATGGTTATTGTGATTTTCAGTGGTTTTGTAAATTCATACATAAAATCAAGTCTTTGAATACATGGTGTCTGTCTCTTCTATTAGTAACCCTGAAAAGCAGCTGTTGGAGCTGGAGTCCTGGCTTGTGGTTAAGAACACTGGCTGTTCTTCCAGAGGACTCAAGCTCAGTTCTCAGCATCCATATGAGGCAGCTCACAGTTGTTTACACTACAGCTCCTGAGGATCTGATTCCCTCTTCTGGTCTCTCAGGATGCCTACACTCACATGCACATAGGCATGTGCATGCACACACACACAATATCCCGTATAATTGAGAATAATAAAAACAAGATTTTAAAAGCTGAATTCAAGTTACAAAGGGAATGCATCTTTTAATCCCACTTAAGACTCTCACACCATAATAACTTTATATCTAAAATACATTGTCTCAAACTAGCTGGGCTCTCAACTTAAACCACTAATCCAAAGGAAGTCCAACATCACACCAGGTCACCTTGAGCTTGTTAGTTGTTCTTTTGCCTTTCTCTTCCAGAGGCTTCTTCTGTAGAGAATAAGTGATACTGTTGATCTTGTCCATACGTGGGATCTCTACCCTAATTCTAGTAGGTCTGACTTTAAATTCCGTCTTAGAAATTAGTTAAAACTTGTATCAAACCTGCCATGTTGCTTTTGGTTAATGGCCCCTGCCAAGGCTTGTTGAGACTCTCGTAAGTCACCCCAACAGTGTCTTTTGCATTTTCTTTGCTTGTTTTATTTTCCCTCAAATGAAAATGCACACAGTATGGTTGGATTTCAGTTGTGCCTTGTTCCAGGCCACCTGTGGCTTGTTTTTAAAATGTGGTGAGCAGCTGCTGCATTGGAAAAGGCCATCGTTGAGTCACCAAGTCATAAATTATCATCGGCAAGTTCCTTGGCTTTGTTTAATGGGGTTTGAAAATATACCTGCATGCTTAGTTATCAGTCTTCCTGCTTTGGCAAGAGGCCCTTCTACTGTAAATTTTCCAAACACCGACAGTGCCTTTGTTGTTTGTAATCAAATGTCGGCTTAGGCATTCAACTGCTCCTTTGTTGATTAGCTCTAGAATCAGAAGTTCCTCTTGAATTATTCAAACCCATTTTCTCCTCTGTTATAAAACTCACCAATTGCAGGGAATTTCATCCAGTGTCAAGGTCTAGCTCCTGCCCTGTGAGGACACCATCTCCGACTCATGAGTTCCCTGTCTGCTGCAGGTGGGTGATGCCTGCATGGGAATGCTCAGAATGTGTGCGCACGCGTTCTCGTTTCTAAAGCTGCATGGGGGTGTCCCTACATGCGTGCAGAGAATTGGAGGAAGATGTCCAATGTCCTGTTCTATTCCGCATCACCATGTTCCTTTGAGACAGGATCTCGAACTGCACCTGGAGCAAGGCTGGTGACCAACAAACCCCAGAGATGCCCTTGTCTCCACCCCACAGTGCTGCGGTGTCAGCCACATGGAATCATGTCTGGCTTTCTACACAGGTTCCAGGGGTTTGCTGTCAGGTCTCATGTCTGTACAGCACGTACTTGTCCCACCGAGAAATGTCCCCAGCCCGGAGTACTCCATTTTAAAAGTTCTCTCTGGGAAAACCGGCCCTCTGGATGTACTCGTGTGAGCTTACTGTCCTTACACCAAAGAAAAAATCGAGACTTTCTGCTTACTTAGTTAAAGGCAACATTTATTTTTCTTTTCTTACCCTGTACAAATAGTATTTACAGTGCTGCTGGAATAGCTCCAGATAGATTTTTTTCCTTAGTTAAATATCAGATGTGGAATCCTGTAGCTGCTTCTGTTGCCTCTTACCTAAGGAACACGTGGGCTTGATGGCCACTTCAGGGAAATCTGCACACACAGACAACTTCTCCCCTGACCCTCTCTATGATGAATGGCAAGGTTGCCCTGATTAGCCAAATACCTGTTTCGTGCTCTTTTTTGTTTTCAGGTCCTGGGAATTTTCCTAGAATCTTGGTTACCTCCCTATGAAAATCTTTCTTGCCCATAGATGGCTCCTCTGTAAGTGGCTTTGAGGAAAAAATGCTTCCCCAACGTTACAAGTTTTCTGTCAAGAACCTGAGTTCTCTCCATGCCTCTTGGATATAAAGTGGTGTGATAAGAAGCTTTGACAAAGAACTCAAGTTCAAATTTGTTGTAGTCTAAGTTGGAGCACTGGAACCCACTGGTCCAGCCATGCTCTTTGATCCCCGGCTTTATCGTGGGAGCAAACAGGTGTGTGAAGGGACGGACAGGAGCTGCTGTGCTTGACTTGAGAGTTTTCATGATTCCTCCGATCAGATGGGGGGAGGATAGGAAGAAAGGAAGAGGGAGGGGGCAGGAAGGAGGAGACAGGGAGGGAAAGGGAGAGCCACTGTGCCTTATCTGCATTTCTACTGGAGAAATATCTAGAATCACTCCCAGATTATAGAGGGCTTCTGGGGTATGCTACAGAGATGGGACCCAGGAATTCCCAGTGGGCCATTTGCACTGAGGAGACAGCTTGAAGGTACAGAGAGACCAAGAAGGAAGGCTAATATTTCAAAGGAGTACAGGGAAGAATAAGAGATAGACGATAGATAGGTAAATAGATGATAGACAGATATAGATAGATGATAGATGGAGGAATGGATGGATAGACAGACAGCCCTAAAGATATGCAGCAGACTCTCCCCCATTGTTTGTCCAGCAAAGCACCAATGAGCAATGCATCATGGGAGAAACATTCAACATCTAGAGAAGGATTTCCCAAAGGCTTTATGAGAACATCATCCAACCTCATGGAGGGCTGGGAGGAGAGTTTTGGCCCTAAGCCATGGAAAACTTACTCATGGGACTTGAATGAGTTATTAAGGCCTTGTGTATATGGAGCAGTTTGATCAGGTGGGTACTGTAGTGCTGGTTTGATCTCACCAGATAAATCTCAGTAGCAAGATTCAAAATAAAAATAGTGTTCAGAACAGTATCTTACATGTACCAAATGTTCAGTGGAGATATGGGAAGATAAAGTGAGCATAGAAGCTAACACTCTAGAGATGAAAACTGTGATGTGCAGTGTGAAAAACATACACAATAAAACCAATAGATTAATGCAAAAATGTTGACAGAGTATGCAGAACCAATTCAGGTGCTTCAGGGAAAGGGGACATGCACATGTTTTAAGAATTAAAAGTAGGAATATTCAAAATGTGGCAGAAATATGAACTCACAATTCCAGAGTCTAAAGAAAACCCAGGCACAGAAATATCTGAAGGAGAGAATCCTAAAACATGTGACCCCAGGGCTCAGTGTCATCAACTCAAGGGAAGGCATCACGTGATGGGGATGCAGCTATGTACTGATCAAACAGGTGCAAGGCCCTGAAACACAGAACACACACACACACACACGTGCACGCACACACATACGTGCACACACACATGTGTGCGCGCACACACACGCACACACACATGCGCGAACACACACACACACACACACACACACACACACACTCCCCAGAAAGAAAATACAAACAAGTTCAAGAGCATTAAGAGTAAAAAGACACATTACATACAGGAACATCCAGAATTAAGAGAGGAATGACAACAGACTCCTTACAAGTGAGAAGACACAGGAGCAACAGTTTGGTGGGATGACAGTGAAAGTTCTATCACCCTAGGACTTGGTAGCATACAAAAATAGTTCTGTAAGGCAAAGGAAAAACCTTAGCCAGATGTGCACAGCCAAATCAGCCCATCCTCAGCAGAATCCCAATGTAAGGGCTGTGAACAGCAGTCATTTAAATGTCAAATATTAATACCCATCTGCACAAACAATGAGACCAGAAATAGCAGCTACTTAGATAGATATGTAAATTTGTTCTTATCATTTAAATAACTCAAAATATAACTGGATATTTAAATAAAACCAATAATAATGTGAGCAGATTTAAGACAATTGCACAGGATGCTTTAGTGGCTGAGAGGATATGAAATATTCTGCACCGAGGTCCTCCCAGAGATGAGTTCCGTGACATTTTACCTTCAATTTAACAGGCTAATATTGTGTGTTAACCCCCTAATGGGAATATTAAATTAAGAAACAAAAAGTGTAACTAATAAAACAGTGAAAGAAATGAGGTGAAATCATAAAAGCAGCGTCTTAGAAGAAAATGGAAAGATCAAAACAAAGTCAAGAGCAGATGTGAGCTACAGGAAGCCAGCAGCTGATGCCGCCGGAAACCCAGTCACATACTTGTCCCACCACACACACTGCTGTAAACACTCCATTCGTGACAGAAACTATACCCACCTGCGGCTGCAAGGAAGTCCTCGGGCAGCATGAGCATGAGTGAAAGACAGGAAACACGTCATGGTAAAGCTATCACTAGTCAGAGGAGGAGAACTGGAGACAGGAAGCTAGCACCAGGAAAATGTCGATTTCATGACAGAACACAACCAAGGGAAAAGCAGAATTTTCTGAGCTGAATGGGGCCAGTTCATTACAAGGAGGCCAGGGTGCTGAACATGCAGGTGTCTGACACACCTAACGCTTGCGACTGCAGAGAAAAATATTCAAGTTGACGAATCTACTCAGAGATGTCTCTCAAAAATGGTGGCACAATTCGGGAGGTAGAAATTCTGGAAGAATAAAGAAGAGCCAAAAACTACTTTAAGCCTCAATTTGTGATTTGTAGAGGATTCCCCTTCAAAATAATATGAACAATATTGTGGAAAAGCTTAACTAAACCTAAAATATATTTAGAATATCTTCTCTGATTGTGATTATATTACAATAGAAATCAATGCTGGGGTATCTGAAAACACATCAGATATTTGAAAATGTAAATCATACTTCCAAATGACCTATGGTTAGCTAAGAAATAATGCATAATGATTTGGGTAAAAACGAAAGTATAAAATACATTGTTAGCAACAAAACTTAGGGCAAATGTTAAATTTACAGCAGTAAATGTACACATATATTTTAAAAAGAAGAGAAACCTCAAACCAATAGCCCCAGTTTCTGTTTCATAATTCATAGAAAGGAGTAAACATGATATGAAGGGGAGGAAGAAATAATAAAGATTCAGTGACAGATAAAATATAGAACAGGGAGCAACAGAGGAAATCACTGGAGGTCACAACTCATGTGTTGAGAATATCAATCAAGTTTACACACCACCAGCCCGAGAGATCAGGAAGAAAAGGAAGCCACATTTTAGGAATAATGGAAGTACCGTTAACACACATTCTATAAACACCTAAGGGAGATAAGAAAGCATTAAAAGTACCTCGTGCTAGTAAATTAGCAAACTCAGATGAAATAGCCAATTCCTTAGAGTTTGCCCTTAACCAAATCTGATTGCAGGAGAAATACACGAGGTAGCTCCACGTCTATTAATAAAATTGAATTTGTAGTTTAAGATCCTTTTCATTGAAAGTCATAGTCCCCGATGATTTTACTGGTAAACTGTGTGAACTGTCTGAAGAAGTGGTACCAATTTTGAATAAAATATCCCAGAAAGTTGATGAAGAGGAAATGTTTCAGCACATCCTGTGCTAACACTGACCCCTGTGCTAGTCTGGTCCCATGTGTGGGGTTTAGACAGGGTTCCAAAACAGCATCACCAGTCATCAACACCCATATTGAACTGCCCAGTAAGAGATCTCCCACAAAAGTTTTATTTGCAATAGTGGGACATATGAACTGTGGCCCCACATTTGTAGTCACTAGGCTAATCCAAGCCCCCATTATTTCCCAGACAGTGAGGTTACATGAGTTACAACCACACATTTGTAGTCACTAGGTTAAGCCAAGACCCCATCATTACTTTTTATTTTATTTTATTTATTTATTATGAATACAACATCCTGCCTCTACGTATATCTGCACGCCAGGAGAGGGCACCAGATCTCATTACGGATGGCTGTGAGCCACCATGTGGTTGCTGGGAATTGAACTCAGGACCTCTGGAAGAGCAGTCAGTGCTCTTAACCGCTGAGCCATCTCTCCAGCCCCCCATCATTACTTTTATCCAGCCTTTCTGAGGGACACTGGGTTTCTGAGCACCATGGGAATCCCACATTTTGAGGGAGTTAACAGTTTATCTGTCTGAGGTCCCAGCTTTCACATCAAAGAAATTAAGAAGATACTGATTCAGGAATCCCCTTTCCCACACAAACTTACTTTTGTGTCACGACCACCATTTCCTACACACCAACTTTGTAATCTAAGCTGTCATTTAGTTATAAAGATCAAACAGCCTCTAGAAGAAAACTCTGAGGTGGGTTCAGTGTAACAACGTTTATCTGAGTGGGGTGTGGTTGAGACTTTCCCACCCCAGCTTTGGAGAGCACACACACAGCGCATGGAAGCCAGCCGATTGGCTGGAGTTGCTGTTTGCCGATACTGTCACACGTTGGGGGTTTCTGACCTCTGATCGGCTAGGGGCTCAGCTGCCAGGAAGGGTTACGGCTCAATTGCCCTTCACAGTCATATGCTTCTGGGTGGCATTTGCTTCCACACAGGCTACTGCCATTCCCTAGTATAGAAATTTCTCTAGCTATAACTAGTTGTTCAAAGGTGGAGACTGGCTCTGGGAAAACTGATTTCCTTCAATAGTTTGATGTAAGACACAAATGTATCCAAAGGAAGGATCAAGGTGATCTCTGTTAACTGGCTGTGCTTGTAGGCTAGGGAGATGGCTTTAACGGGTAAAGCGCTTGCTGCACAATTGTGATTCCCAGAACCCACGCTCATCTACAGTCTCAGGACATCTCTGGTGAAGTGGCAAATAGAGACAGGAGATCCCCAAAAACATGGGGGCCACCCAGCCTGGTACCCACAATAGTGAAGAGACCTTGTTTTCAAAGTGGAAGATGCCTAAAAAGTTGTCCTCTGACCCCCACATAAGCACTGTGAGCAAACACACACACACACACACACACACACACATGTACATACCCAGATGCACACACGCATGCTTGCTTGCACGCATGCACTCACTCACACATGCACAAAGCCATTCACACACACACACATGTGCGTGTATTCTGGGTAAAGTGGCCCATCGATAAATATATTTTGACAGCTACCTAAACATATGTATGAGTCAAGGAAGGTGCCTCTACTGCACTCCTCCTCCTGAGGGGCTCACTTGGGTGAGCAAGTTGGAGAGATTTTCATCTTATGCATAGGAATAGAGCAGCTTTTGAGAACACACATTATAGCTTCGTGATCATGTCATCGTCAGGCAGCTTATGGAGTTGATTTTTCCCTGTAGGAAAGTTCCTACAATATGAAGTCATCTCTGTCTAGAGATGGTGAGACCTGAATCAAGACACTTCATTTTAAAACAAGACTTCCATACACAGAGCTTCATAAGAGTACAGTACAGAGAGTCAAACCCTTCACTTCTATTTTCTTTTGAATAGCTGTGTGATGTCACCTACAAGGTCCCGTCGGTGTTCCTAATGCTCTGCCTTAGTTTCTTCAAGTGTGTCGTGGAGATTACAGAGTCCCTATGTCATATGGGTTCCCATGGAGCATAACCAAGGTTCTTTAAGGGATAAGCAAGAGTCAATGTGTCCATCAGAGACATCCAACATGGGGTGACACTGGCATGGAGTGCTCCAATGCTGCTTAGCTAGGGGAGACTAAAAGCCTTAAAAAGCCCTCCTAAGGTAAGATAGTGGGTTTATTATATTTATGTAACAGTAGGAATCCAGTATTGTCAAAATGACCTGAAGTCCTGTGCAGTGGAGATCATAGCACTGCTCCGTGATCTCTCTGATCCAGGATTTTGCCATCTTAAAAAAAATGCATTCAGTTTCCAGAACCCGTCATTTGTTTTATGTTGCTTTTCGCACATTCTTAATTTCTGTTTTATCTTTGGTTGAATCTTATGGTCAAAACATAATATGTTCTCTGGGAAAAGTACATGTTCTGCCTTCCAGAATGTTGCCTTTTATTATATCGATGACTCAAGTAGCAAAAGTCTCTCAGATTCTGTTTATTTACCTTTTTGAATATGTACTCATACAAATGCTTATCAGTGGGGCTCATAGCCTCCCCATAGACCATCTTGGGGCTCTTTGTACATGGTTTCTAAAACCATTAGCTTCCCTTGCAGATGATCTTTTATCGAGAATGGCTTTTTGTGTCTTTTGATGCTTTTCTATAAGCTAACATGAACTTCTCTTAATGTCCAACCACTTCATCAATAATAGTTTTATATTCTTGTCACTTTTACATCCCTTCAGTCCCCCCAACTGCTGACATGTCTGGTACTCTCTTTTGAAACATTTCGTTAGTTTTTCCTCTCTAAAGACTTTGAAACTCACTTGTATTATTTATTCATTGCTACTTACTTTTTATTATATTTCACTCTGGAGAGATTATTTTTACTTTATGTCCGTGTGTCATGGGCACACGGTGCCTGAAGCGGCCAGAAGGAAGTGCCAGAGCCTGTGGAACTGGAGTTACAGACAGTTGTGATCACTGAGATTGTAGTAGGAATCGAACCCAGGTCTTTTGGAAGAGCAACCAGTGCTTTTTACCACTGATCCATCTTCTCCAGCCCCCCCTTTTCTTATGTTGAAACTTGTCTCTTATAATTTATTGGAGGCTGAAGAGATCTACTCTGTTATTAATGTTTCCTTGGGTTATTATTTCAAGTTCCATGTTCTCTGTTTCCCCTTTTCTAAGTTGTGTTCTTAAACTAGTGATGTATCTTAGTTAGGATTTCTATTGCTATGAAAGGACACCAACTCTTGGTAAGGATAGCATTTAACTGGTGAGGTTTAGTCCATTATCATCATGGTGGAACATGGCAGCATGAAGGCAAACATTGTGCTGGAGAAGAAGCAGAGAGTTATATATCTTGATCCATAGGCAACAGGAAGTTGACTGAGACACTGGGCATAGATAGATCATAGAAAACTTCAAAGCCCAACCCCACAGTGACACACTTCCTCCAACAATGCCATACCTATTCCAGCAAAGCCATGTCTCCTAATAGTGTCATTCCCTGTGGGCTTATGGGGGCCATTGCACTCAGACATTCCACTCACTGGTCACCATAACTTTATAATAGTATCATATTGCAAAATACATTTAGTCCAACTTCACAAGTCCCCACAGTCTATCAAAGTCTCAACAATGTTTAAAAGTCCAAAGTTCACAGTCTCTTCTGAGATTGATGAAATCTCCTAGTAAAACAAAACAACAAAAAAAACCCACCAGATCACATACTTCCAACATATATTGGCACAGGATGTATATTACTTTTCCATAACTTAGGGAAAGGAGCATAATGAAGAAATATTGGACCAAAGCCAAGACCAAAACCTAGCTGGGCAAACTCCAAACTCTGCACTTCCATGTCTGAAGTCCACTTGCTCTTCAGATCTCCAACTCCTTTCAGCATTGCTGATTGCAACACACCTCTCTTTTGGACGATTTCCCCCCTGTTGGTACTTCTCCTTGGCAGGTATCCAACGGATCTAACATCTCCAACATTTTGGGTCTCCTAGGCAATCCAGGCTTCACCTTCATATCTTCACACAATGGCATCTGAAGGCCTCCATTCAGGGACACCCCTGATACATGTCTGGCCTCAGCAGCTCTCCGTGGTTGCAGAGACAAATTTCATAGACCCTTTCTTCTATCCTTAATTCTAAAGCCAGAATCACATGGCTGAAGCTACAAATTTCTACTTTTTGCAGGGGCTGGAACATGACCCCTTAGTTCAATTACATCTTCACTAGCTTTCTGTTTTCAGTGGTTATCTTCACTGCTTAAGTTTGGCTATTCTGGAACTTTCTCTGTAGACCAGGCTGGACTCAAACTCTGAGATAGGACAGCTCCTGACTAAGCTTTTCTTTAATCCTTTTTGCAATTTGGAAATTTTTCACATGTCGGGTGGGATGTTGCCCCGAGGTCACCACTCCCTCATTTATATTCCTTAATCTGTTATCTCCTTGAACACAGACAGGACTTAACTGCATTTCACTTCCATGTTCCTTTTCTCCTCAAAATTTACATTTTGTGTTTTTCCTTGCTTAGTGTGTTCCTTTTCATTATGTATCCTCATTAGAGTTACCACTGATAACCACCAGAAAGAGCTACACTAGGCTGTTTTGAGATTTCCTCTGCCAACAGAATTAATCCAGATGTCTTCTCTTTAACCTTAGGCAGATTCTTCAGCCGCATTCCCCACCAAAATATCACAAGAATGATCTTTAGGCAACATGCTAAAATTTTTCTCCTCTGTAACCTCTTGAATCACACCCCCACAGTTCAGATCTTCCATGCTCCCACTGGCATGGCCAGTTAAGCAGTTCTTAAAGCATCCCACTCCCTTCCTAACCCAAATTATCAAAGTGCAAATTCCTCCAGACAAAAATATGGTCAGGACTGTCACAGTAATACCCCACTACTGGAACCAACTTCTGCCTTAGTTAGGGTTTCTGTTGCTATGAAGAGATACCATGACCACAGCAACTCTTATAAAGTAAAACATTTCATTGGGGTGGCTTACAGTTTCAGGTTTAGTCCATTGTCATCATAGTGGGACATGGAGGCTTGAAGGCAGACCTGGTACTGGAGAAGGATCTGAGAGTTCTTCATCTTGATCTGCAGGCAACAGGAAGTGAACTGTGCCAGTAGGTATAAGTTGAGCATAGGAGACCTCAAATCCCACCCTCTGCAGTGACACACTTCCTCCAACAAGGCCACAACTATTCCAACAAGCCACACCTCCTAATAGTGACATTCCGTATAGGCTTGTGAGGGCCAATTACATCCAAATTGGCACACTATCCTCCACATCCTATTATATTAAAAACACTGGTGTTAATGCTCTTTCTAAAGGATACTTCGGTTTCTTGGCATCTTCTGATGGACACTTGGAATGTTTGGTCTTCTGAATTCGCAGTGGTAGGTAGAATCTTCCCCAAATTTAGATATTTCACATGAAACCTTTGTTTTTACCATCTGCTACAAGTAATTGCCAATGTTTTCCCTGTTGTGGCATGCTCACTTTCCTCTCCCCTTCCCCCCCCCTCTGGTTTGGTTGTTGTTGCTGCTTTGTGGCAAACTGTTGACAAACACAAGTCACACTGATCATAATTTTGAGTTAGCCTTTCCAACAAAAAGTAATACTTCATGAAAACTGCATCTTACCTAATTTGCTTGTGAAATAGTGTAAAGAGTAAGTTCACCTGGAGACAGTCTGCCTGCTTTGGCACCGAGGGTGCTTCATACACACTTCACGTTTCCTGACATGGGAGGTTACAAAAGGTAACTATCCAAGATTTGAAATTTGATAAAATTACTCATCATTCTCTTTGCCCCAAGGAGGAACTTGCTAAGTAGACCTCCCATGCCTTTCCATGGCAATGGCTATGCAACTTGCCATGACCTCACCTTCCAATGGCCATTCCCTGATTTAGATCAGCAATTCATGTGCCGTTGCTTTGTTCAAATGTCAATACCTCCAAAAGGTGATAGATATCTCAATGTTGTCATGAGAGTAATTCTGACTTCATGTACTACAGAGATGTTCTTAGAGAATCCCAGAAGTCCATGGGCCTTTGGAGGAATCACTGGCTCCCATAGGCTGTGTAAGAAACAAATCAAGCTTCATGGATGGCTGTCCATGGAGTGAACTAACCATAGGAACAAAAGACACCAACCTATTGATCTAACTCTTTGTGTTTTAATTGCTTCAACTCCTATGCTACTTTTTAAAATTATACTTAAGACTCTATAAAAGAGAAGATAAGTGCCCTCATAGTCATCATCAACAATTTATTATGTCTCAAAACAATTATATCCCAGCTGTTATGATATCCGTCTTAAGAGAATCAAATTGCCAAAGTAATCATTGAACCCATGATTAGACAAATACTAAGGAATTTATGTCTAATATTTTCAAGTTACGCACTTTCCACTTTAGGTAAATGCCTCACTGATTTATATGATGAACAAAAAATTAAACAGTGTAGAATTTAACTTGGAATAATAAAATCAAAATTGAATCTCTCTGAATATCAGTATGTGATTATATATATAGTTGGAGATCCCAATTTGGTAGTTTAGAAATATTCTCAAATTGCTTGCTGCATAGTGACAAGGGATATCCAGCCACACCAAGCATTCAGGGAAGGGATGTCGTGTGATGCTTTATTAGAGAGAGAAGTCACTTACAAGAGAAGCTGAGAACTGAGGTCTGTGCTCTGCTCGTCTCTGACCTCCACGGGAACACCAAGAGAAAGCGTGACCCTCCTTCCCTGACCTTTATCTCTGCCTCCCCCCATGTACCACACCCATTTGGGCGTGGCCAGTGCTACTGAGAGATCTCTACCTTCAATATAGATAAGTTATTTCAACAAAGTAGGAAGCAAATTTTTTTCAAGATGTCTCCTAAAGTACCAGGTATGTATCAGCGTTCAACATCTAGTTCCGATTTTAGTGGTTTTCCTGAGCTGCATAGTCATGTGGCACACCAGGACACATATTCCACACAAAGACTATAACTGCCTAGATTATAGACAAACCCAGTTATGCCTGGAGTAGGTCAGCAACATACTTTTAAGCTTATTTTATTTTAAGAAAACTGTGTTGAATCTACTCTACATAAATTGATTAAAATTTAATTGCTTGTACCATATTCCTTCTAGATTTGGTTTGGCATAATTAAACCAATTGAACCTTTAACACACTTATTCATAGAAGGTGCCGAGGAAAAAAAAAAGAAGTAAGGAAAACTGTATTTTTCACTCATTCGATAGCATCTCCAGCCTTTTCTTACCGACCAGATTAGGGAGCACTGCAATTAATTGAGTGTAATTAAAAAGGAAAGCCGTGTTGTTACTGTGGTCACTCAGCAAGTAGCATGGTAGAAAGGGCGGGGTACTGGCGCTGACAGGCTCTTAATGGGATGTTTTATGTCACTTATCTCTGCAGATTCTCATCAGACTTAGGGGTCCAAGGCACAGCTGTGGACACAATGAGTGTTCAAGTGTTAATGAGTACTCCATTAATATTAAAGAGGCACGGATTTAAAACTTATCTCAGCCACGCAGTGAGAGGCAGCGGTGCTTTTTCTAAAGGCCACAGAAATCGCTTCTCTGTGAGGCAGCCAGAAATGATTACCAAGTAAAAGGTGCAAAGAACTTTTCCCTGACATCAGCCGTAGGACAGCTCACACACAGACTGGGCCCTGCTCTGGTTCTGCAGACTTAACCTTTAGCCTAATGGTTGTCACAGACTACACATCCCTAGAAGGCAGATGCAGGGTCAGAGAGAGGACACAGAAAAACATCTTGAGTCCTAGAGTTGAGATCCCAGCACCCACATGCTTGGTCAGGCAGGCAGAGTGGCTGGTCTATATTCATAGCACTAGGAAGTTAGAAACAGGCTCCTGGGGCAAGCTATTTAAATAGGCCAGGCTCATTGAAGAGAGAGACCCAGATTTGTTGAGAGGCCTTTATAAGGTAGAGTATGACGGAGGAAGCTGTCCAAGATCAGCTCCTGACCTGCACATGGGTACACACACATTCATGTACACCATCACACAGGTGCACACCCACCAAGTGCATACCCACCGTCATAAGGGAACATGCACACCGCACACACATACCTAAGTGTACTCAGCAGGTGTTGAATCAAAAATGAGAGAGAGAATGAAGGTGGGATGGAAAAAAGTGGGGGACATGGGGGTAAATGCAAAGGATATTGAATACAATATTTTAAAAATGTAATCCCTCAGCATTTTTTAAAAAGATCTAGTTGGTATATATGAGTATTTGTCTCCATGTATGTATGTCTGGTGACCAGAGAGGTCAGAAAGAGAGTATTGGATCCCCCATTACTGGAGTTATAGGCAGTTATAAGTCACCCGACAATGGTTTTGGGGATCAAACCAGGGTCATAGAGCAACAAATTCTCATAACCACTGAGCCACATCTCCAGGTCCACATGCACCCAGCTTCTAAGACCAGTTCTCAGGGAAAAAGCAGATCATAGGGGAGGATGCTAGCCTTGAGGCTACGCCTGCTATCACCACCTATGAGCAACCCCCCTCCTACAAAAGATAAAGCACTTACAGGAACCTTGATTCTTTTATTCCTGACCACACAATTTACTAATTCACATAACAGTTCATCCAAAATAGGCCATTCAGCCTCTGGCACAATTTCCCAGGTTCAACAGTTAATGTATTTAGAGCTAATGTAAATGTGAACAATTTCCCAGACTACAATTAACAGCTCCTAGCAACATGTAGAGGGGGAAAACCTGAAATTTCATAAACTGTCCAATTCACTCTAATCAGAGTGGACTATTGAAGCATCCACTGTGTGACACACACTACTGGGGATGTAAGCCGACTGTCATTTGGTCCCTGTCCACTTCGGCGTGCAGCCCAGACATTGAAGCCAAAAGAAGCTGAGCCCCTGCACATAAGCAGTCATTGGTCAATCCAAGACTTACACTTAGATGCCACGGTGTACACACCATACCCCATTCTCAACACAGATGTAGCCACAGACAAAAATGAAATAATGATATTTGCAGCAAAATAGTTGGAACTAGGAATTATACTAAGCAAAAGATCTCTGACCTGAAAGACAAGTATACTATGTTTTTTGGATCACATGTAAGTCCTAGATTTTAATATTTTTATTTAAATTAGAAACAAGCTTGCTTCACATGACAATCTCAGCTCCCTGTCCCTCCCCTCATCCCCCAACACCCACCAACCCCTAATCCCCCACCCAATCCCCACTCCGCTCCCCAGGGAGGGTGAGGCCCTCTATGGGGGATCTACAAAGTCTGTTATAACACCCGGGGCAGGGCCTAGGCCTCCTCCATGTGTCCAGGATAACAGAGCATGCTTCCATTTGGAATGGGCTCCCAAAGTCCATTTGTATGCCAGGGATAAACAATGATCTACTACCTGAGGCCCCATAGATTGCCATGGCCTCCTCACTGACACCCACGTTTAGGGGGTCTGGTTAAGTTCTATGCTGGCCTCTCAGCCATCAGTCTGGGTTCCATGAGCTTCCCCTGTTCAGGTCAGCTGTTTCTGTGGGCTTCACCAGTCTGGTCTTGACCTCTTTGCTCATCACTCCTCCCTTTTTGCAACTGGGTTCCAGGAGTTCAGTTCAATGTTTAACTGTGGGTGTCTGCCTCTGTTTCCATCAGCCACTGGATGAAGCCTCTAGGATGACATATAAGGTAGTCGTCAAACTCATTATTGGGCAAGGGCTTTTAATGTAGCCTCTCCACTATTGCTTAGATTGATAGTTGGGGTCAACCTTGTAGATCTCTGGAAATCTCAC
This sequence comes from Mesocricetus auratus, assembly GCF_017639785.1. Classification (NCBI taxonomy): domain Eukaryota; kingdom Metazoa; phylum Chordata; class Mammalia; order Rodentia; family Cricetidae; genus Mesocricetus; species Mesocricetus auratus. The sequence continues at coordinate 47,013,119 of NW_024429199.1, forward strand.
TAGTGCTAGATCTCTCCTCCAACCTATAATGACTCCCTCTATTATGGTATCTCTCATCCTGCTCTCTATTCTTCCCCCAACTCAACCTTCCTGCTCCCCCATGTCCTCCTCTCCCCTCTGCTTCTCCCTCTCTCTTTCACCCTGCTTCCTTTCCCCTCCCTCCATGATCCCAGTCCTCTCAGGAGATCCTGTCCCACTCTCCTTCTCTGAGGTACCATGCATATCTCTCTTAAGGTTCTCCTTGTTTCCCAGACTCTCTGACTGTGGGCTTGTAGGCTGGCACTCCCTTGATCCATGTCTAAAATCCATATATGAGTGAGTACATGCCATGTTTGTCTTTTTGTGACTGGGTTACCTCACTCAGGATGGTTTCTTCTAGTGTCATCCATTTGCCGGCAAATTTCAAGATTCCATTGTTTTTTTTCCACTGAGTAGTACTCCACTGTGTAAAAATACCATATTTTCTCTATCTACTCTTCCATTGAGGGGCATCTAAATTGCTTCTAGGTTCTGGCTATTACAAATAATGTTGCTATTATCAAGTAGGCTTCATCCCAGGGATGGTTCAACATACGAAAATCCACCAATGTAACCCACTGTATAAACAAACTGCAAAAGAAAAACCACATGATCATCTCACTGGATGCTGAAAAAGCCTTTGACAAAATCAAGCACCCCTTCATGGTAAAGGTGCTGGAGAGATCAGGGATAACAGGAACACATCTGAACATAAGAAGCAATATACAGTAAACCAACAGCCAACATCAAACTAAATGGAAAGAAAATGAGATTCCTCTAAAATCAGGAACAAGATAAGGCTGTCCACTCTCTCCATATCTCTTCAATATTGTACTTGGAATTGTAGCTAGAGCAATAAGACAACAAAAGAGATCAAGGGGATACAAATTGTAAAGGAAGAAGTCAAACTTTTGCTATTTGCAGATGATTTGACAGTTTACATAAGTGACCCGAAAAACTCTACACGGGAACTCCTACAGCTGATAAACACCTCCAGTAAAGTGGCAGGCTACAAGATTAACTCTAAAAAATCGGTAGCCCTAATATATACAGATGATAAATGGGCTGAGAAAGAAATCAGAGACACATCACCCTTTACAATAGCCACAAACAACATAAAATATCATGGGGTAACACTAACCAAACAAGTCAAAGACCTGTATTGCAAGAACCTTGAGTCTTTAAGGAAAGAAATTAAAGAAGATACCAGAAAATTGAAAGATCTCCCATGCTCTTGGATACGTAGGATCAACATAGTAAAAATGGCAAGCTTACCAAAAGCAATCTACAAATTCAATGCAATCCCTATCAAAATACTGGCAGAATTCTTCACAGACCTTGAAAGAACAATAATCAACTTTATATGGAAAAACAATAGGCCTACAATAGCCAAAACAGCCCTGTACAGTGGATTTTAATTTTTAATATGTGTATATATTTGGGGGATTGGTATAGTTTATGGAACTGGAAAGAGAATCATGAAATGGTGGGGAAAGCTAAGAAAGGAGGATTGACGCCCAGCCCGGTGGTGGTGGCAATGGCACATGCCTTTAATCCCATCAGATCTCTGAGAGTTTGAGACCAGCCTGGTCTACAAGATCTAGTTCCAAGGCAGACTCCAAAGACACAGAAAAACCCTGTCATGAAAAACAAACAAAAACAAGGAGAAGGAGGAGGAGGAGGAGGAGGAGGAGGAGGAGGAGGAGAGGAGGAGAGAGGAGAGGAGGAGGAGGAGGAAGAGGAGGAGGAGGAGGAGGAGGAGGAAGGAAGAAGAAGAAGAAGAAGAAGAAGAAGAAGAAGAAGAAGAAGAAGAAGAAGAAGAAGAAGAAGAAGAAGAAGAAGAAGAAGAAGAGAGGATTAGGGGAAGAATTGGATATAAGTAATCTGAATATTTAGTATATTGATTAGAATATTTAGTACATGATTCAAAGGTATTCTTACTGGGAATATGTATTTGCATATTACAGTTGGGGAAAAGGAGAAATGGAGGCTGCTGGGAGAGATCCCTGCCCCCACTCACGCTCCTTCTGTCCCCTCTGTACCTCATTCCCACCTTCTAGTTTATGTAACCCACAGATGTCAGCCAGCCAGTCTCCCATCACGCAGACCATGTCCTCACCCCCAGATGTGCCGCCTTCCCTGCCCATCATTCCTCTCTATCTGCAGCTCTTCTTACAAGACAGAGATGAATTCCACTGCACTTGTGTCTTAGGGAGTCTCTTCCATGTCACCCTAAATGTCAAACGGCAAAACTCAGGATCATGAACAGCCACGCAGGCAGGAAATGGCCAGATGAAATGAGCAGACATAAAGAGAAACACTGCAGGGAGCGGGTGGTGATCCGTCCTGAACTCTGCATTCTTACTCTGTTTCCCAGAGCCACCTTGGGGCTTGGGCATGGATCCCCCCACATGAGCTCAAGAGGAATTCAGTTCCCTTAGTTTCAAGAAAATGCTCTAACTAACAGGCGAGTCCTTTCACAAACATTCGCCTTTTACGGCCTCAACTCAGACTGTGACCTCTGCAAGCCATAGCCTAGCCTGTACCCTGACTCCGGGTCACCACGTCCATCACCATCAAGGGTTCCTCCATAGCTCTGCTATTCTTCTCAACAATCTTTCGAGACAGCCAAACAGTCTGGGAAATAATTTCGTAATGTTTGAGACTTACAGGAATCCTGATTAATACCCATTCCCGCCAAGAGTTATGTTCCCGAGATGCAGCTCTGCCAGTATTTTTCTCCCTATAATGAGATTCCCAAATGATTTTCATACAAATAATGGCTCTTTTAGAGTAAAGAATGACATGGAATTTGCATGCAAACCTTTATTCAATAAATCACCTGCGTTGACGGATACTTTCGACGCTGGCATTATATTTTCTAATGCAAAATTTAAATACTTTACTGTTTTATTGTGATTTTCCCCCCTCACTGTTATGAGATTTCTGAAAGGATATTTTGTTGATTGCCCCCACTACGGCTTATCCTCCTAGATTCCTGAACACATAAATCAAATTCTATCTGCATTAGTAACTGCCCTTGGAGGTGTTTAATAATGAATAATGACACAGAACGACTCAATGAGCCAAGTTCTAAGTGATGCTGCTTCTGCAGTCCAGGGAAGGCACAGGAAGTGTGATAAAATGCTGGGACTCTGCAGGACCGTGTCCCCAGGGAGGGAGCATGAGGAGAGAATCCTGAAGACACAGTCCTGCGGAAGGTCAAAGCTTAATAATTCATCAGTTGTGTCCTTTGACCTATACGCTATTCCAAATGCTGGGAAAAGAATGCTCACACGGCAAAAGCTCACAGTGTCTACAGGAGGGTTCAAACGTAGACTGCCACACAGAAAATGTTCACAGTGTCTTTAAGGGGGTCCAAACATAGACTGGAGGTTGTCTGTTTCTGCCCCTGTGGCTATTACAGGCAGAAGCTGAGAATTCTGTCACCTATCACCACACACATTTATTTCCATGTGAAAAACTTCACTTTATCAAGCAGGGTATCTATTGGCAGGAAGTAACAGGAAATACTGAATAAGTCATTTATCCCTGATAGCGGTTAATTTTATAAGTTTTTTTTTAAATTATAAATGCCTGCCTTAGGTTTCGAAGACTCTCACTGGACACAGGGCAGGTTTTTCCTGTGTGCCCTCCTTTAGGACGATGCTGTCAAATATTCACACTGTACCTTCTGTTGGCAAAGTAACTCACAGTTAACGATCTTTGTTTAGATGGCCAGTTGTTTCTAAAGACACTCAAGGCTGGAAATTGGTGTTTTCTTTCCACCACCTGCAGTTCTAATCCTGTCTCCAGTAAAGCCTGTAGCATGATATATGGAAAGGGACATTTAGTGAACTTCCTTTGCTTTTCCTTGACTGGAAAATTCCTCACTTCCTCATCTTTGAAATGCAAATGTCCCGTTTACAGAAAATTGGGAGAATTTGTTCTTCATGCTTTTTTTTTCCATTCTGGCATACTGCTGTCTCCAGAATTCGGGGTGGAATCCCTGCTTGGAATCGTATTTTTATTCTGAAGCGATGCACCAACATGAATATGAAGTACTTAGGTGTTTCATTTTTTTTTGAGTTTTTCTTACTTTATATTTTCTAAATTTTTTTCACCTTGATATTTCCATTCTATTTGTACATCTTCTGTTCATCTCTCTTAAAATGTTCCCATTGGCCCATGGTCACGCTCTTCTTGAGCTTACCATCTTACACATTTATATTTAGTTGCCACTTAGCTGCAGGCACCGTCTCCCTGCCCTCTCTACTCCCAGCCCCATTGTCTCTCTTCATTTTTACACGAACATTTCAGTTTGTTAAATGCCATGGGGACTTTCAGGTTCACTGATTCATCCCCAAATGGTGGCCAATCAGTGATGAGTCAACTTGACATTGGCATTTGGCCCATGTCCCCTTGTCTGCTTTCAGAGTGATGTTCCTGCACCTAAATCACACACACACACATGTGCTCCTCAGGCATAGGCTCTGTTTCTTTCAGAAGGATTTCCCTCAGAGTTTCTGTCCAGCACCTGCTTCAGATGTTGCTTTTGTTCCAAGGCCTCAGAAGGGAACCAGTTCCTCCTTCCTTTGCATCCCTTCCAGTCATGGAGATTGTTTGTTGTTTGGAGTTTGGCAGCCTGGTCTAGTTTGCAAGGACTCTGCTCTTCTTGTGCACTTTTAGTTAATTTTGTTTATCAGCTATAGGAGATCCCTGGTGTGTTATGAGAAGCTTTTTCTTTGAGAGGAGCCTTCCCGCCAGCCTGATTCCAGATCCGCATCAGTCCCAAATAAACACACAGGAGGCTATATTCATTATGAAGCTGTTGGCCTTGCTTGTCTCTTACTGGCTAGCTCTGCTTTAAGTAATTACCCCATAATTGTTAATCTAAGTATGTCCCTTACTGGAGAATAGTTCCGGGCTTCCTACCCATGCGGTCACATCTCGAACTCTCTTTTGTTTCTCCTTCCCAGAATCCTCCTGGACTCCTAGCCCCACCTATCTAGATTCCTATAGGCTCAACAGTACTTTATTGACAAATAACAGGCAAATAACAGGACTTCCCCAACACTGGTGGAATTTGTTTTTCATTCTTTTTTTTTCTTTTTATTTTTTAAAAATAAATTAGAAACAATCTTATTTTACATATCAATCCTAATTTCCCTGGTGGAATTTTGAGGGCCACTTTTGCATAATATCGTATCATCTGCAAATAATTATACTTTGACTTCTTCCTTTCCAATTTGTGTAGACCAGGTCTCCTTTTGTTGTCTTGCTGCCTTAGCTAAAACTCCAAAGGCTATATTGATTAGAAATGGGGATGGTGGAAAACATTGTCCTTTTGATTTTAGTGGAGCTGCTTCGAGTTTCCCTGCATCTAATTTGATGTTGGCTATAGGCTTGCTGTAAATTGCCTTTATTATTTTTAGTTATGTTCCTTGTGTCTGTAATCTCTCTAGAACTTTTATAATGAAGGGATGTTGGAGTAAGTCACTGGCCTTTTCTGCATCTACTGAGATGATCGTGCCACACAGGGACTTTAAGGTGGATACAAGTATATGACTAAGCATAACACTGCATGTCTAATACACAGATATGCACACTTAACATTTGCATGTGTTTGTCATTTGATTACTGTCATTTCCTCTGTTGTTTGACTATCTGTAGAGCTATTTTCTCACTGATATCTTTTACCTTATTTCCATTTTAAATTTTACCATACAGACTTTTATAGGACTATCTGTTTACTGACCCTTCCTAAGCAGAAAATTCACATACTCTCTTACGCTATCTTTGTTCCTGGTTGGTTTTTGTTTATGGGGTGCTGTGGTTGTTGTTCCTGATCTTTGTCAACTTGCCACAACTTAGGGTCATCTAAGAAGACAGAACCTCAATTAAGGAGATGCCTCCACAGCATCGGTCTGTAGGCAAGACTGTGGGACATTTGTCTTAACTTTTGATCCACGTGGGTGGTCCCCACCCACTATGGGAGGGGCCTCCATGGGCAGTGCTCCTGAGTGCTATAAGAAAGCAAGCCAGCAAGCAATGTTCCTTCACGATTTCTGCTTCAGTCCCTGCCTCAGATTCCTCCCTTGAGTTCCTGACCTGACTTGTAAGGTCGGATAAACCTTTTCCTTCCCAGGTTGCCTTTGGTCAGTGTTTTATCACAGTAATCTAAACCCTCAGGTGTTGGGGTTCCCCGAATTGAGGGGTCCCCAAGCTGGATTAATCACCCCAAGAATCAAGAGTCCATGTGCCAGTTAATGCAACACACAAGAGGCTTTAATTAGGCATCTGCAGATGGGCCTCTCGGTTTTAGACCGATTGGCCCCGAGGCTCAGTTACAATCAGCTTTTAAAGACAAAAACCAAAAGCCTTTGGGAGGGGTCCCTATCTTGTGACTGGGGGTACGTGACTAATGACCAGGGGAAGTAGGTGTCTTCCTGTTGTAAATTCCTCAGACCTTGGTATGAGTTCATCATCTCTCCCTAAGTAAATGGTGGTTATCATCTCCTTGTTTCCCACGAATCTTGTTTGCCCATCTCTGACGCCCTGGTCAGTTCGTCACAGGTGGTCAGCAGCCTGGAATTGGCCTTTTGTGGGTTTATAGCCCTTCTGCAATTAAGGTTGCTAAACCATACATCCCATTCTGTGGTCTTTCACAGGCAGATGCTGTCCTTATTCCCTTGGTTATGTATTTTAGCATAAACCACACCTGGGGATTGGTGGGCTGTTCCTGCAGGAGGAGAAACAGTTGGGTCTGGCAGACTATGTGGCCAGGTCCTTCCAGGGGGACAAATCTTCCTCTGGCCAATATGGAGACTCTGTGCTGTGTGCCCTGCCTGCTGCTCTTGTGACCTCGGCGCTCTCCGGGGCCTCCTGCGTCCTTTTCACTAGTCATATTGTCTAGTGGATACCATCGCCCTGCTAAGTCATCCACTTGACCGGGCCCCCACTGTGTAGCTAACCATCACCCCCCTTCCAGGTTCTCCCCCCACTCACAGAAATTCAAAGTAAACTGCGACTCTCTTACTTGGGGGAGTTCACATTTTCTAGAAACTTCTGGTACCCTCCACTAACAGATTACTTCTCCCTTAATGTCTTCTGACCTTGAGTGGCTTTGCCCTGTGGCTGTCTGCCCAATCCTCACAGTGGTACTTGCTTTTATGACTTTTATAAGGTTTTTAAATTTCTTTTCTGTTTCATGATTCGGCTGACATGCATGCTCTGACATGCTCAGCCTTTTAATTTTTAAAATTCTTCTCACCTCACCGTACATGACTTTCCTGAGAAAAGGTTAACATGTAAACAAAACAAAACAAAAACCCTGAAGCTAATACTCATGCTCATAGATTGACCATGCTGAACGGCAGATAATATCTTCCTAATTTTGAAAGTTACTAAATTCAGAATGGAAATCTTTAAGATGATTGATGTTCCAAGGATTCTCAAAAGTGAACAGAAATTTAAACAAATATCCCTTCTTGGACTTTGCAGCATGGAGTATGCTCATTACTGAGAAGACAATTTTACAAAATTACTGTTCATTGTCAAAGAGACATTTATAGTTCCAACCAAAGCCACTAATTATCATGAACACTATGAGTTACTTTCACTGAATTGATATGGTAATAGACAAAACAAAGAAATAAGAAATTTTAATAAGTCTATGCAATATTAATGCTCATGAATTTACATTTTCCTCTTGGCTTTAACACACTGAAAACGATTTTAAGATGCCAAGTATCACCAGCCTGCACGGACTCAGATCCAGGAGCTCTGGTTGTGAACTACAAACAAACAAGCTTTGAACTTTCCACCCTGTGAGCTCTGATAGCTTTGTGGTTCATCTAAAAACTGTCTGGTGTTACATAATGAAAACACAAATTTATGAATTTCTGTATGGTGAGTGTTACAAGAAAGATAGAGTTAAAGTGTCAAATAAAAGCATTTAAATATCAGACTAATTAAATCAGACTTCTGACAAGGAAAGCATTCACTACACTGATGGAATCCATATTCTTGATCCCTTACCTCATCAGGCATGTCCTCCTCCAGAAAACCGGCACTTGGTCTTTGAGCAAGACTAAGCTGTGATCAGGGAACCGGGTGTGTGTTTTAACTTATCACCCAACACTTAAAACATGTGACAGTGTGTCAAACTGAAATGAAACTGCATGATGGGTCTTCACCTTAGGTGATATAGAGAGCAGCGTGCATGTTGTCAGAACCAAAGTTCCCTGCTGCTGAGGCTTGGTCAGGAGGATGCAGACCAGACTCTCTCTACTCAAGGGTTTGCTCTCTTGCTGTGTGAGTGGTGCCTTGAGGAATACATCCCTTGACTTGGCCATCAGTGTGAGGATGGTGTGTGCTTTTGACGTTTGTCTACTTGACACAAGCGAGGGTCAGCTGCAAAGAGGGACCTACTAGGAAGGAAATTTTTCATCAAGATCAGCGTGTAGGCAAAACTGTGAGGCATTTTCTTGATTCATGATTGATGTAGGAGGGCCCAGCCCACTGTAGGCAGTTTCACCACCCCCAGGGGCAGGTGGTCCTGGGGTAGAGGAGAAAGCAGACCGGGCAAGCCATGGAAGTGAGTCAGTGAGCAGCCCTACTCCGCGGCCTCTGCTGCGGCTCCTGCCTGTGTGTGCCTGCTCTACTTGGAACTCTCGGCCAGCTTTGAACTCCTGCCATGATTTTCCTCAGGGATGGACAGTGAGCTGGAATGTGAGCCGAAATAAGCCCTTCCCCCAACAAGATGCTCTGGTCATGGTGTTTACAACAGCATTACAAAGCAAACTACGGCATACGGTGAGATTCAATACGTTTTAAAAGACGTGGGACAGACCTAGTACATTAGCGGCAGGAGAGACGCCTCAGAAGATAAGCGTGCTTGCTGCTTTTCCAGAGGAAATGAGTTCCATTCCCAGCATCCATACTGGGCATCTTCCAACAACCTGTGTCCTCAGCTGCAGGGGATCCAACACCTCTGGACTTATCCACATAACACACATACACACACACACACACACACACACACACACACACACAGATAAAATAAGATGCATCTTAAGAAAGCTACTAGGTTAATTTCCAGTCAATATACTAACTTAAGAATGTGGCCAGAACTCAGTTAATGTAGGAGTCACCTGTAACTGGTGCTTGTATAGTTTAAGTCATCTGTTGTTGCAGTTGTTATGTCCATAAAATTTTCTTCACACTTTTATGCATCTTGAATAGTAACCATTAACTAGTCCATGTTCGTACAAAACTTGCCGCGGCTTAGTTTGGAATTTCCTGGGTGTCCCTTGGTGTACATGTTTTATTACTTTTGATGTAGTCAGAACTGTTACTCTAATCTCTACGTTCTGTAATGTGCAACACTGTTGAGGAGATTCCTGCATGACTATCGTAGGAGTCTACATTTTACAACTCTGTGATCATTGCTCATAGAGCTGATTTTCATGTGTAATTTGCTATGGCAATGTATTTAGTTTTTCTTTGTCTTACTGATGACAGGTGTCTCAGTAATTGTTATGTAGTCTAGCCTTCCTCACTGATCGGAAGTTCCTCTCTTTCATACATAGACCTTCTATTCACGTGCCTCTCAGTCCCTGGATCTTCTTTTTCCTACTTGTCTGTTTGGTTATTTATGCCAGAACTATTTTGTTACAACTTCTATAATTTCAGTTCAGTAGCCTAATAATCTAATAATCTTCATTTTTAATTTTATTTTTCTGTATGATCATTGAAATCTTTTTGGCATCACTGTGGTTACATAGACCCTGCAGCATACAGAAATGTTGTGTTTATTGATTTTTTCTTTAACTTTAATAAGTTTTATATTTTTTTCTTTTAGTTTTTTGAAACATGGTTTCTCTGTGGCTTTGGAGGCTGTCCTGGAACTAGCTCTTGTAGACCAGGCTGGTTGTGAACTCACAGAGATCCACCTGCCTCTGCCTCCCGAGTACTGGGATTAAAGGTATGTGCTACCACCACGAGGCTTATTTTTTCAATCCAAATGTCTATCTTTATTTTTCTGGATACTTTTCTCCTGGTGGTATGAGAGTTTGAACCTACGGCCTCACATGTGCCAAAGATAATATCTAGTACTGCAGTGACCTCCAGTGCAGAGAATTTCACATTTTATAGTCACCACAGCAATATCTATTCATACTTCCAATTATTTTAAACAGCACCTGTCATTGAATATAATAATTTGCTTGTTTTTCAATATTGATCTCATATACAGTGAACTTGCCAAAGTGTTTCACTAAATGTAATGTTTTTAATTTAATAGTTCTTGGATTTTCATGTGGGTAGTAAGAAATCACGCAATCTGCTAGTAGTGGTACTTTTTCCATATTTCAAAAATAATATTTACTAATGCCAAATAATAGTTAAATTTGAAATATTTGTAGCTTTCCAGAGGAAACATCCCTGAAGGAAACATTTTCCCAGCTATCCATCAGTTGTTATTAGCTCTAGCTAATGGTGGGACTTCATGAGGACCTCTCCCACTATGCAGAGATTTTTCTCTGGCTTGAAGTACATGTGTATGTTGCATAAGCATCATAGCTTCTGCAAATTCATGTGGGCAATGGCCTTGCATATCCAGAAAAAAATGTTTCTCTGTAGACATCTACTGATTCTGCCTCTTAAAAATATTTTCACCTTCTCTTCCTTGGGGATCCCTGAACATTTTGTGGAGATAATGTGGTATAGATGTCCCATTTAAAACCAACTACCCCATAGTCTCTTAATCTCTGCATGTGAGTCTCTGTGTTCACCTCCATTTGCTACAGAAAAACTCTCTGATGAATATTGTGAGAAATACTAATAAATGTGTATAAAATAAGACAGTAAGGTACAGTTTATAGTATCCCCATTTAATAGAATAACAGTACTGAGTTAATGAATGGTATGAGGCATGAATTTCATCTTGTGAGAGGGATTTAAATTCAATAATGAAGTGGCTGGTTGCTCCGATGATATCTGTTCCTCTATTTCACCACTGGACATATTTTACCTGGCCAGCTGTTCCTTTAGCTGACAGGATTCACAGCTGGGTAATATTGTTGAATATTTTCATCCCCATTCCATACGTTGAACCATCCAGCTCTGCAAAAGCTAGCCAGAGTGGGTGAAGTTTCAAGGTCAACACAAGCTTGATTTCTCTACTTCCCAGGACTCAAACATACGGTGTCTTCAAGAACGGGACATTGTTATCAAATTATGGTGGGTGACAAAGAGTAATGGCAGCAGTCTGTAATCTTTGTGGCAGAGGGTCTATTGCAACCCACCGCCAAACAACTTAAAACGAGGGAGCCCATACCGGACACTGAGTGTTTTATTTGACAGCCTATGGTGTCCATGATTGGCAATGTCCTCCCCCATCTTAGATTATCTCTACTTAAACATTTATATGTGTGTAGTTCAGGAAGCTTCTACAGTAGTGGGTTCCTGTGCGGCATTTTCAAACACCGTTTCTGTTAGTTATCCCCTCCCCCATTCTCCCCCTTCTACCCTGCTCTCCCACCTAGATTGCTTTTAAACTTTCCTGCTAATTACCTTGCTCATTTCATCATACTATCTACTTTCCATCCCTCTTCCTTGAAATACCCTTGTCATGGTGCCTGGCTAGTTTCCCAGCTTCTGTGTGCATTTCATTTGCATGTGTATGCCACCTTTTCTTTGTAATAGAATGTCTATGGACAAAAAGACACCCCGATAAAACATTTTCAATTTGAAGACATTTTATAGTCCACTTCTGTACCAACAGGTCCCGGCTTTAGGTGAGCAGACTCAGTCTCCCCTCCTTGTCTTCAGTGAGCCCCGCATTTGTCCTCGATCCCGTCGAGTATCCTGATCAAGTTCCTCTGGCAAGGAGACTACCTCCAGATGAGAGGGTGAATAGGAGGGCTTAGTGGCTAGTTGTCTCCATGGGTATCAATGTCTTGTTTTCTTCTGCTTGTAGACTTAGAGATTTGTATCTTGTTAGTACTTGTATACATGAGTTTACTCAATTTTACTCACGATTTTCTGGAGTTTGTTGAGGAGGAATTTTATAAACATATATACATATAATTATAAATATATATTATATATAATTATATATACAATTATATATACATATATACATACACACACACACACACACTATATATATATATATATATATATATGTACAAATGGCCTTGAAGATCTTAGTAGAAGACCAGTTTTGAAAGTCAACCACAATGTTCTCATGAATGGAACAGAATTTAAAAGTCTTCACAGAGCATCCAGAACACAGGCAAGCTTTACAACTCCAAGCTCTAAGTTATAAGCTTATTAAACTCTAAATAAGTATCCCAGACAGATACTATCTCTCCTCTCTCACGATATCAATTCTGTAAAAGCAGGTAAATAAGAATGGGAATACTTGCTATACAGTTTTTCACCTTTGAAATCTGCTACACATATAACTTTCAAATGTAAGTGAACTATCTCACTTCCATATAAATAGGAATACTGGTTGTCTATATTCACTTGCTCAAGTTAAGAACACCTAGAAACTGTTCTGAGATGCTGTATTTTTAAGCCATGTGGTATGTTGAATAAATTAACCCTATATGCACAGAAGGTGAATGTCTGTGTATTTTCATTCTGTGACATACTAGTTAGCTCTCTGTTGCTATAATAAATATGACCAAAAGCGATATGGGAGAGGAAAGGATTACTTCAGCCATGTCACAGTCCATCATTGAGAGCAGTCAAGGTAAGAACTAAACCAGAAATTAAAGCAAAATCCTTGCAGGATCACAGCTTGCTCTCTGGCTTATACTCAGATAGCTTTGCTATCCTGCCTAGTGATGGCGCTGCCCACAGTGGACTGGAGCCTCCCACATCATCTTCAGTGGATCGTTACCCACTGATGAAGAGAATTCTCCAGTTATATGTCTTCAACTTATCACAGCCGGCATAAAAAAATTACCTTGTCACATAAATCAAAGAGAAATTTCCTGGTTTCCACTTTATATCCTATTTCTAATTTTCATCACATATCTTAATTTTAATTTTAAATATATTATTAATATTATCTTTTCAGACTCCTTTTCTTTTAGTTTAGATTGACAGGCAGTGTTGTCACTCATGTTTTGATTTTCCAGAAAACTTGTCTATTCAATTTGTAAAGATATTTTCATATGATGCGTGGGATTGTTGGCTTTTAGCTTTTCACTCTGCTCTGTAAATGTGTGGCTGGAGTCTTGTCTCAATGCACAGTTCCTGGTAATTTGCTCTCTAATTTTTTCTTTCTCTATATGTACTTTTTAGCATTTGATTTCTGGGTTTCTTCTGATTTCTACTTGTCTGACTATAGCAAGGTCCAGTTGTGTTTTAATTCTGCTTTTGGTTGTATAAGCTTTTTTGATTTGAATTCTTTCTTTTTCCTTCCTTCCTTCCTTCCTTCCTTCCTTCCTTCCTTCCTTCCTTCCTTCCTTCCTTCCCATCTTCTTTCCATTGATTTTGTGAAGTTCCTGTTCATCATGTCACCAACAATGTCCTTCCACTCCCACTTTCTTGCCTCAATTTGAAATTATAGTTAAATGACAGACAAACCTTTGACAGAGTTTTTTTTGGTAAGGTATGGAATTATCCGGGCATAAGCCAAGGAGTAAAACAGCTAGGTTACATAGTAATTCTATCTTTAATTTTCTTTGAAGAACCTCTGTTGGAACACAGTCTTTTGAAGAGGATTCTGGGTGCTTGTGGGAAAACAAGACAAGAGTCTTGTGACCTCAGTTTCTTCATGAACATGGGATCATTCTTGGAACACATTTTCATGCTCCTCCCAGGAGTAGCAGATAGGAGTGGGTGTACTTCAGATAACTCAGTATTGCTCAATGGTGTTATCCAATGGGATGTTTAAGCCGTCCTTTGTAGGCCTCTGTGGAAAAGCATGTTTTTACCACACGAGGCTTGTCCTTGTGATTATATATGGCTCAGACTCACGAGAACTTTTCTTATGGGACCATTCTTAGCCCTCGGAGGATAAACTGTCTGAGGCTCTAAATAAGTTGGCTTTTGCATGAGGCCTCATTTCTCAGCTCCATTTCTGCAGGTTCTACCACCTCTATTGCGGAGACAAACCTCCAAACTGTTGTCCACAATGGTTCTCTTAATTTGCACCGTCACCTGGTGACTATGCTTCCTCCTTCCCATGTCCTCTCCAATATTTGTTGTTGGATTTCTTGATGACAGCTGTTTGGACCAGGATGAGGAGGCGTCTCAAAGTAGCTCTAATTTGTAGTTTACCTGATAGCTAGGGATGTTGAATACTTTTCTTCTGTTAAAAAATGTACTAGTTCATTAACCTATTTGTTGACTGAAAGTTTTAAGGGATTTAACTTCTGCAATTCTTTGTAAATTTTGGCCATCAGCCCCTGTCTGAGCTGTAGATTGTAAAGATTGTCTTCCTTGTGTTGGCTGCCTGTATATACTATTGATGGTTCCTTTACTGTGTAGAACATGTTTGGTGTTATGTTGCCCATCTATTGATACTTGGGATAGTCCCTATGCTATTGGAGTTGTGTTCACACAGTTCTCGCCAGCTGGTGGTGGTGCCACACACCTTTAATCCCAGCACTCGGGAGGCAGAGGCAGGTGGATCTCTGTGAGTTCAAGGCCAACCCAATCTATGGAGGGAATTCCAGGACAAGTCAGGGCTACACAGAGAAGCCCTGTCTTGAAAAAAAATCAACAACAACAAAAAAGGTGTTGCCAACCCCAATGTCTGAAAAAGTGGTCTATATTTTTGTCTAAAATTTTCAAGTTTTAAGTTAAGGTCTTTGGACATTTTAGAATGATTTGTTCATTCCCCATAAAAAGAAAAAGAAATATTTATTCATTCATTCCACAAAAGACCTGATTCTAATTTCATTCTTCTGCAAGAGGATATATAGTCTTCCTGATGCCATTTGCTGAAGGGGCAGTACATTGTTGACCCCTTTATCAAAAATTAGGTGAGCATAATTTTAACAGTTAAATGAGATACTTTTACACAAATCCAAGTTTACTGATATTCTCTATAGCAAGGGGGTGTAACCAACTTATCTATCCATCAACAGTGAATGAATAATGAAAATCTAGTACATGTGTAAAAAACCGTATACTGTTCATCTCTAAAGAAAATGAATTACATTTGGCTCTTAAGAAAAATAAAATCACAAAATTTGCATGATCAATTTAAATGTGTAATTATTATGGTTCTTTTTTTTTTTAATGGTGGAAAGATCTCATGTAGCCCTAGCTGGCTTTATACCTGCGTGCAGCCAAGAATGACCTTTAATTTCCTAGTCTCCTGTTCCTACCTTTTGAGTGCTAGAATTACAGACTTTGGTCGCCAAATTCAGAGTGATGTAGTATTGGGGTCACATGTAAGGTTTGTGAATGCTGGGTAGGCTCTACTACATGAGATGCATCCCTAGTCCTGGTGGGATGGTTTCAAAATCAGCATGAAAGGTGTAACAGTGTAAATTGTTTTCCCCTTAATCTATTTCCTGGGTGCTGTGATTGCTAATGATCATTATTTGTGGGATCTGGGGACTGAACCCAGGGCCTTGTATATATTAAGTATATATTCTATTACTAGATATACACCAAAATCTGCTAGTATTTCTATAATGGCCACTTAACTTTTGTTAAATCAATTGAACATTTTCTGTTAAATTAAACACAGGAAACAAATTAAAGGACATACTTTTTAAAGCTCTCAGACATTTTAAAACTGAAAAGTACTTTGAAAATGTTTCTAAATTATTTATTCATTTTGGGAAATCTTAGCTCCATTTATTAGTAGAAATTGGGGCTGTGGAGTGCATTGGAGCCTGTTATTTTAATTCTGACGTCACTTGGTTGTGTAAACATCCCCACTCACTTGGCTGGCTTGGTGTCTTGTATGTAAATACCGATGAGAAGCAGAGCAAAGTCCCCAAGGTGTGAGCAGTTTATCCTGGGAATTTAAGTGAAAGCAAACTCTTCCCCCCCCAAAACAAACTCTGAACAATAATTGAATCCAGTACCTGGAAAACCAAACCGTTTAATTTAGTCTTTGGACAGAGGAAACATTTTCACTGTGAAAGAGAGAAAAGTATCACATTCCTGTCTTCTTCTCAAAAGAAATTCAGCCATAGATAAGAAAATTAAAGCGGCACACACTTTATCACATGAGGGCGTCTATCTTACTCCTCTCTTTTTGCAAGGGGCAGTGGCAAGTAAATAATGGTTTTTCAGACAGCTTCCAAGGCTTTAGTTCATTAACTTGATCATCTTATTTAGGATTTAATTCCAGTTTTTCCAACTGGTGGCCCTGACTCATTGATAAAGACATGGGCTGAGAGACAGGCTGTGTGCTTTTCTGAAATGCCCTGTGCTTTGATTGGATTGTAGTTTCAAGCCAACATCACCAGGCAGTCTGAAGGCTTTGAACGCACATCTATTCTTCCTTCTAACAGCGCCATTTGTGTTTTCATTTTATCCTTTGAAATCTTTAAAAGATTTGAGCTTGTCTGTCAAGACCCTGCATTCTAAGGCAGGTTTTCACAAAGCCATGGGCAAATGACTGAAGAAAGCAGTGGTCATTGGTCCTGTGCTTTCCAAGTTGTGACCTGTGCAAACCTACAGACACTGGGATAGGAGAATAGAGAGGGGAGAGCCTCCATGTTGCTCAGGACCCCTTCTTTGCTTTGAGGAAAGAAGGAATTCAGGGCCTGATACATCAGGATTATTTTCTGAACTGTTCTCTCTCAATCACTGGCTGATAGCATCACATTCTAGTGTATTAGGAAGATACCAACTTGGTCTTTGTCACATCTGCTTTGCTATTTTTCTTTTCATACCAAATACATGTTGGTCATCTGCTAAGAGTCTGCCACTCATGAGGATTGTGGTAGAACAGAGCCTGCTCACATCTTCAAGTCAGAAGCAGGCTCAGCCCGCTCAATACGGGCTTGGTCATGTTTCACAACTCTGCTTATCCCTGGATCCTACCCATTACTCGTAGTCTGTGTCTACTTTATCATCTGGTTCTCAACGATTAATTTTTAATCAAGTAAGGCTAACCCCTTGCTTTTAAAGCATTGAATGTCTCACAAGGTTTATTTGTTGGCAGCATGGTTCTTGTGGCTGGTGCTGTTGTGAGTCTCTGTGCAACCTGGAGGAGTCAGAACCCAGTAGAAGGAAGCGAAGTCACTAGGGAGGTGACAGGACTACAGGGATGCCTCTCTTGTCTCACCTTGTCTCTCGTCTTCCACAACAAGCAGTTTCCTCTAGTCATGTGATTCTACCAGGATGTAATACCTCAAAGCAGTGGAGCCCACCTGCCATGCACTGAAATTGCCAAAACCATAAGCTAAAATCAGCACCCATTTATCTCAAAGATTTGTCACAATGACAGAAAGTTGACTAAGACACAACCCTTTAATGACCAAGCAATCTCTGCCTAACCTCATTGTGGAGAACTGGATACAGGCTTTTCTTTCAGTCTCATCTCAGCCGGCTAAATTCTTCAATATAGGACTTCATTTGCTGTCTAATTATTTAAGGGTGACTTTTGTGAACGGTTGACTAAACTTAGCCCAGCTATAGTCCTAACCCTCATTTCTAGTTCAAATGCACATTCTGTTTGGCAGACAAAATACGGTTGATCTCCCTCTTCCCTGTGGATCCATCTACATTCTGGGGACAGAGGAATGATTTTCTTATGCGTGAGTATCCTGGTACCCCATGTATTTCAGACCTGGCCATTTAACTGTCTTCCAGTGGGTTCAAGTTGGGTCAAGAAGACATGCCAGAAGGTGATGATAGACAGTCAAGGGAGCGGAGAGCATAGAATGATCTGGAAAGTGCATACTAAGTGAAGGAACCCAAGCCAGTGTTTCTACAGACCCTGCTGGGGAAGAGCAAGCAGCTTTAGACTACATTTAAAAGAGGTTTGGGGCTAGGTGTGCCGGCCCTCTTAGAACAAATACCTTCTTAGAACAAAGCACTTCTAGCATCTTGAACCACGTTCGGCTGTCCAAGGTAGAGAGCTTTACAACTTCTGGGTCCTATAATTGAAGCTGATCTGCAGTCTCCTCAATTCCATCCCTTCATCAGTCTCCGGCTAAGTAGGGCATCCTTTGTAGGAGAGCCTGCATCTGCACTTAGCTTGCCTTCAGACTCTATCCCCACCTCTGGGGCCCACTGGCAACTCTCTGAATGAACAGGAAAATATTACAGGCTGGTGAGCTGCGGACAGTCTATCACTGAGCCACACACCTCTCACAAAGCTCCTTTCTGCAGCCCCCACACCTGAACTCCAGTGGTTTTGCTACCCCGTCTCTTGAGAAGAGAATGAAAAAGACCATGCAGCCATTTTCTCTCGCTGACACCAGCACCACCGTGGCTCTGGGGTTTTATAAGATCCTCACACTGGGCACATCCAACTGCTGAGTTTCATTAACATAAAACCTTCTCAGTTCTTTTTGAAATTTCTAGCTCTTCTCCTAACCACATCACAGAGGACATTGCCATGCTAGTATTCCTACTAGAAAATCACCCCAATACACAGGGCAGACATCTGGGAACACCATTTACCTATACTGTGATAGCTTTCTTTTCATTTGTTTTTATATGGTATACTTGCTGTCTGCTTACAATACGGCAGGATGAGCTTCTCCTTTCAGTTTTGTAGTGTTCCCTTTTGCAGTGAAGACGTTTGCATGTGTGAGTTCATGTGTGTGGATGAATGTGTGTACACATATGCATAGGTGTGGGAAAGCTCAAAGCTAGTCATGGCTGCCTTCTTCTTTACCCTGTACTTTACTGAGGCAGGGTTTCTCAAGGGACCCAGAGCTTGCCCGTTCCATCTAGTTCAGGTATCCAGCTTGCCCCATAGGTCATCTGCCTGTGCATCCCAGGGGACAGGGTTCCACGCGGTCTCCAAGCCTGCCTGGCTTTTACATGGGCTCTAGGGAGGCCTCATTGTATGTCAAGCACTTTACCCGTCCAGCCTTCATCTCAGCCCTGGTAATGAATCTTGATGAAATAAATGGAGATGGTAAATGTCGCGTAAGTGGGGAAGAGGCGAAAATGCTGGAAAGGCAGGAAATAATGACCCCGCTGCCTGTCTGTCACACAGCATGTTGATACAGGGCCATTCACGAAATTGCTTCTACTAGCATTACAGAATATCATCTCTCCATAGGAACAGGGCAAGCCATCTTGCTTTCAGGAGAAAATGTTTTTTAAATTTTAGGAGTTCGAAAAGCTCAGAAGTGTGTACCTGGGCTGCACCTACAGTGTCCCTCCCAGACATTGCACCACACCTGATCCCTTGGCCCAAACACCCATGGGCCACCCCTCCATCTCAGAAGATGGAGGGGGCAAATCTGACCTCCCCCGCCTCCCACTTTCTTCTCGGCTCAAACAGTGGCTGTTTACATCTGGCTGCCCTTCTACCAATCTGAACAAACGTGTTTCTAGGCAAGCCAGTGCCCCCCTCACCTGTTTTTTTTTCTTCTATTGCAGCCTTGCCAAGACGGTGAGCATTAGTGACTCTCCCTTTATTTTACACGTTTAGTGTGTCCCATGACTGTACTCTACCAACACTCTCAAAACCCTGCCTTCCTTCGTGCTGTGTCCAGCCGTGGGTGATGTGTTCCCTTAGCATAATAAGCCGCCTCTCTGCTTCCCCGCCCTGGCAAACTGCACATCTGCCTGAAGCTACACTTTCCACTCCTTTCAGTAAGGCTGCCCTTCTCTCTCCTCTCCACAGGACCGCCCTGTTCTGTAGCTGCCTCTTCTCCACGCCCTGTTAGCAGCTGAGCACACAGACTCCTTCTCCCTCTGATCCCCAGAATACCATGGGTCTTTTGCTCTCTGGATCACACTGCTTCCTCCTCATGGCCTCCATGGCTCTGAGCTGTCTGATCTCTCCTCAGTGTTTCCCACAGATAGACCGCTTAAGTTGTCACTTAAATACTTTCTGCTTTTAGTAGGGTTGTATCTTTTTCCATTCCCGGCTACCTTTCAACGTCTCCCCCAGGACCCTGATGGTTTCTGCCAGTCCTGTTTGGTAAACAATTCTAACCAAACTTGCTTCTAATTTCTCCAAGGCCTTACTTTCTTGACTCACATGAAGTTAAAAGTGTAGAGCAAACCCAATTTAAGTCTCCCTCATCCCCATTCCTTCACGGTGGAATGCTCTAACCCTTCCATTGCTCATTTATTGGGATGCAGGCCTCAGGACTCACGGCTGAAAACTTAAAGATCATCATCTTGATTTCCTTCTCACTGAGCCGGGGCCATTTGCAGCAGAGCACAGTGTTCCGTGACTATTCTATCCCTAATTGCTTCTACTGTTCCCATCCCTAGTTCAGTTGCAAAAGGTCTTCCTCCTCTTGTGTTAGTGTGTGAAGTCCCTTTTCCTTCTGTGCTTCTTAGTCTGTGTCCTTTAAAAATCAGCCCGCGAAGGGACATGTCTTTTCCCCACTCTTTGGTACAGACAATGGTAGCTTACAGGAGAAAGTCTAAATGCTGTGCATGACATAAGGGATGGGGCTCTGTCTTCTGTCTCTGCCTTACTGCGTCACACTCCCTGGCTGCCCGCTACGAGCATCAAACGGATGTCTGCTCCCTGCATCTCTGTGCTGCCCTGCCCCTTCCTTCGCCATGATCACCAGCATCCCAACCACTTAGAAGGCTCTTGGACATTCTTTACGCTTGAGCATGGCTCCCTGGAAAAGCTTTCCCCATCCTCACCAGGGCTCCCAGGTCAGTCAGAGGGCTTCCAGTCTTCCCCATCTCATTGGCTGTTGTGACTAGTTCACTCAGACAATCCTAATCGCTGCTGGACTGAGCATTTACTAATCCCAGGTCCTTTGCAAGGGGCCTGGTAACTAGTTGTGTTCATTAGCAGGGTGGATTTTATACTTTTCCTTCCAGACAATGGTATTGTTACATTGTTACAAAATTAGTCATGCTGGAGAGCTTCACAGCGTTCTTAATAACATCATTATAATAGTGTTCATAGTATCCCATCTGCTAGAATGCATATGCTCAGGGAGAGAAGCTGACGGGGAGAACATTGGGAAGATAATAACTGCACAAGCATTATTTATACCCACACTGGCAAACAGCAAGAGCTGTGAGATTGATTCAAAATTGCACATTAACATTCTTTGCACATAGGATATAGGTTAGTAGGAGGTTATGGTTCATCTAAAAATAGTCGGTAAATAGTATGAAGAATTCCAAATGAACACTCACTATTCACGAAGATGCCCCAACATGGACTATGGACACAAAGCAAACTGAGTTTCAAACAAAAGTAACGGTGGTGCCAGGAAGTTGTCTGTCCATAGCTATTTCTCATCTATGAACCAGGAACTCAGGCACTGAAAACTTCCAGAAGTATTCGGAAAACAAGTGTTTTCTGTTAAAAGCTGCATGAAAATTTCTGATTCTGGTTTGCCCTAAGTATCCTGGAGATAAAAATATCTCCTCACAGGGAAGTTTTGAGAAAAACATAGGAACAGACGTATTCAACATGGCCAGAGAGGCCTTCCAGAATTCCTTCCCTGTGAAATTTTTTTTGTTAATTAAGTAATTAATTTACGTTTGGAGTTTTGAGACCGGCTCTTGCTATGTAACCAGTGATAACCATGAACCCAAGATCCTCCAGCCGCAGGCTTCCAAGACCTATGTTTACAGGTCTGGGCTGCAGCCTCTGACTCCATGAATCTCATTGATGAATTAACTGAGTACTAAGGAAGATATCAGAAATTCCATACATTTTAAAAACCCAATGTAGC
The DNA here is from genome assembly GCF_017639785.1 of Mesocricetus auratus. Classification (NCBI taxonomy): domain Eukaryota; kingdom Metazoa; phylum Chordata; class Mammalia; order Rodentia; family Cricetidae; genus Mesocricetus; species Mesocricetus auratus. The sequence continues at coordinate 47,034,979 of NW_024429199.1, forward strand.
ATAAAATATTTGTACTTAACATTCTGTAAAGAGCTGGTAGTGTTTTTGCCTTTGAGGTCTATGTATTCACTGTCATAATTACTCCACCATTGAAAACACAACCTGTATAAGTCTTCGAAGGGAATGACTAGGCTAATAAAACTTCTCTTAAAAACATATGCTTTGGCTGGAATTGACCCACAGGACACAATTCATGAGTGTAATCTGTGGGTTCAAATAGGTCTTGTCTGGCTTGTTTGGCTTTTGTAGGTACAGTTCACAAAGAATACACATAAGAAAGGCAGGGTGATGTTGTGTGATTCATCTTCTCAAGGACAGATTGTTAAAGACCTTTATTATTGGTTTAAGAAAATCTATCATGCTATTTGACATTTTTAAAGTTGATAACCTGCTGTACTTGGAAAATAAGGCTCTGTCTTCTTTGGCTGTATTTCCAGATAGAGCCGTGAGATTAGCAGACTATGCAGACTGGATGTCTTATATGCCAAAGAAGTCACTATATCAACTCATTCAAAATGAAAGAAAATTACAGTCTTAAGTACTAGAGAAATGGGATTCAGCCTTAGACTGAGAATCATTCTTTTCCTCTAGGAGCCTCGGGGTGAAAAGAAAATGAAGATAGACAAATTCCACTCTTTTCATCACTGGGAAAAGCAAATCCTGCTTCTCTTATTGACCAGTTGTTACTCAATTGAGTAGGGAACACCCAGGATGCCTCCCGCAAGTTAATTTAACTATACCTCACCTTTCATTGGGAGGGAGGACTGTACCTGTGGCTTCTGTAATTTTCTGCTTATTTTACCACCAGAAGGAAAATAAAATTGAACTACTCTTAGGCTTGGATGTGATGCCAAATTCTACACACATACATGCATGGTATCTTCACGTCCATTGCCGTACTTTCCTCTTATTCTGAGGAAAGGCTGTTGACCCGTCAGGATCTGGAACAGCATTTAGTGGACCTGCCATTACTTCTCCCTTGACATGATAGGAGGTGTTGTTCGTCTGAGCCCTGGTAGACCCTAAGGCTTTTTCATGTGGGGGACCATTTCATATCCCCTCCTAAGGAAATTACCATTTATCCCCTTCCAGCAGCTTCTGTTCAGGAGGATACAGTCTGAAAATATAAGAAGCACAGCACATGTCAGTCACCATCAACGACCTTCTGGTTAGACCACACCACTGTCACTCCCCTGACGTCTGCCCATTAAGATACAGTCCTTTCTCAAACATGAAAGCCCAAACATACATTGTTGTCTCCCTTTGAGCCTGGACATTTAGGTCACCTGTTAGGGTTTTTTTCCCCTGCCTCTGGGGCTTTATATATTTTTTCTTTCTTATCTCTAAACAATAACTCTGTCCATGTATTTTCTAGGATGTATTGAAATATCCTGCCTCTCAAAATTTCAAGACCTCGAACAAGTTTAATCTGTTAAAGAAAGCTACAAAAGAAAAAGAAGGTCAGGGAAATTCATGTCACTCCTACAACTAAAGCTAAAAACATTTGATGTTTCTCCCAGGGCACAGGCTACACAGGGAGCATGTGGATAAACCCAAGTCTCTTCATCTAATGACACCACTAAATCATCATTCTTACAGTAAATTTTGCTTTTAAGTCTTGAAAGGGTACTTCTGTGTCTACCCCATTATACCTTAGGATAAGAAAAGGATCGTGAAGGACCACTAATCCCTTAGATACTATTTAGGGAAACTTTTCCATAGATTGTAATTTTCCCTTCTATTTGCCCTACGTTTTAAGGGTAATTCTTTTTCAAAGCTTGGAATTACACATTTAAATTTCATGTTACTACACAAAGTTAACTTGACATGTATGTTTACATATAAAGTTATATCTTTTTATTTTTTATTTGTGTGTGTGCCGCGCATGTACACATGCACGTGCATGTGTATGCGCACACAGGTGCACACACACTCACCTGCGTGCTGGGATCTACAAAGATCAGAAGAGGACATTAGATCCCTTGAAGCTACAGTGACAAGCAATTGTAAGACACCTGAAGTGACTGCTAAAAACTGAACTTATTGTCTCTGAAGAGTGCTAAGCAGGTGTTTTTAACCGTCAAGCATCCTTCTCTCAGCCTGCATCACATGTTCACCTGCTAGTTTGCTTCTTCATGTCCTACTGCCATTTTCTACGTCTTTGATTTTCCTCCCACTGACTTCTCAAATTCAGCTAAAGGGTGACTTTTTAAAGATCTGTCTGACCCTGAGATTTCTTAATTTTATTTTCCAAGTCAAGCAAAAGAGGAGGGTGGACTGTCACACAGAGTAGCTCTTTTGGTGACGGTCTTTATGTCCTTAAACTTTGACAATATTCGCTAAGGCTGAAAGTCTGAAATCACACTTCAGTTCTGCCGGTGTTGCCTGGATGCTGGCCGTGAACTGTTTAAAGATGAAGCAAAAAGTAAGGTCTCAAGGCCTATGGACACAAAGTCTTAAAGTTGCCAGAAGTTGAGAGATGGTGAGGAGGCTCTGGCTCTCTGAGACGGATGTAAATTAATGTGCGTGGAGAGGCATGCGTACCTAAGGGTGTGTGTGTGTGTGTGTGTGTGTTTGGGGCGGGGTGCTTGCTCTTGGGAAGGCTGTGCTTCTCAGAGGCCCCTCCACTTCCTGTGAGCCAATCACAAAGGGAACATGGCAGCAGATGTGCCGGTTCTGCACGTTGGATGCAGAAACCAGAGTGAGCCATCTTTAACACAGGATGACAAGATGTGGTTCCTTGAATGAGAATGCCCCCCACCTGGGTAGACTTGTATATTTACATATTTGGTCTTCGTTTGGTAGAACTGTTTGGGAAGGATTAAGAGGTGTGGCCTTGTTGGAAGAGTTGTGTCACTAGAGGTGGGCTTTGAGGTTTCAAAAACCCATACCATTCCCAGCTCTCTGTCTGTCTCTCTCCCTCTCTCTCCCTCCCTCTCTGCCTCATGTTTGTAGGTTAGAAAGCTCTCAGCTATTGCTCTAACACCTTGCTTGCCTGCTAACTATGTTACCCATTATGACAATCACAGGCCCTCTAGAACTACAAGCCTCTATAAATATTTCATTTTTAAAGTTATTTTGGCATGGTATCTCTTCACAGCAATAGAAAAGTAACAAATACACACACATACACACACACACACACACACACACTTAAGGTTGACTCTAATAAAGTCCTAGAAACAGGCAAACTGTTTCAGTGTCCATGTTTTAAAATGTAAATTTATTAATATCAAGTTAGAAAGTTGCCCACATTGGAAAAAAAGTGCCACTTCTCTTTTACACACAAAGTGACAACAGGAGCACTTGAAAAAGGTCACACTTTCAGGTGGAAGACCATAGTACTAATCTTGATTGCAATGTCCCTCACACATGGGCAGTGAGTGGTGTTTTAATAGTCTGTGTGGATTGGTTGGACAGATATCCCAACCACCGACATAAACCTTACCCAAAACCTGCTGGCCTAAGTTCAGCAGTCTACACTTATCCACACACCGAGGCTAACAGGACAATGTGATCAGAAGCCATCCTTGTCACCCTTCCCTGTAGGCACACGCCCGTGGCTGAAGATACATCCCATCCCAGTGACAATTCTCTTAGTCCTTCCCATCACAGTGGACCCCCTATAAGACCAGCTCTAGAACTAGATTGCCCAGAACTTGCTCAAGATTGACCTGTGACCTTCATTTATGAAAAATGGATCGGCTCGGCTGCTCCACACTGACACAAAGCATGTTCAATGAACGCTTACATTGTAAGGAATGAGCAAACACCGCACACGGAAATTAAATCCTTTTCTCTATCCGTCAGCGGCGGAGCATTCACAAATTGAAACGAGCGTGAAAGAGCTGTCCTCAATCAATTCCAGCACCGGTCCCTGACCCGATTATGCCCCACGTATCAATATACACCCTGTAATTAAATGTGGTTCAGCGAGCATCAGCAGCATTAAAACGGGGAGAATTGAGGCTTCTTATTACTTTCCATCACGTTGTCAGAGGAAACGATGGAGAGACCCATGGAACGGACGTGATGCTAGCTTGATAAAGGCTGCTGCGAGTGATCACAATTATCTCCTGTGCTCAGTGCCTTCACAGCAAGGCACAAAAGGTGTCACAGTGTTTCCCTAGCAATCCCTCCCAGGACTGAGGACCACAGGGTGGGGACATCATTACCAGCATCAACACAAGACTTCCCATCTTGACTAATTCACTCTCAGCTCTCTTTGCCTCAGCTACATAGATGTACGTCTCTCCTTACATCCAGTCTAAGCAATGAAATAAAAGGTTATTTTAAAATTCACCTTTTCCCTATACCATTCAATTATCCCTCAAGCAGATAGAAGAGCATAATGTTTCCCTTTTCTAGGTCTTCTTTCTTCCCTCTTTCCTTCTCCCCATTCTTGGTGGAGCTAGCCCAGAGCGTCCCCCAGAAGAGAGCAGTTGTGCATGGTGTCGTAGCCTGTGGGAACCTGTTGGTTTAGCAGGCAACTTCCCGCTGTGTGCCTGGAAGGGGCAGTCTGCCTACTCTCAACCGTGAAGCGCCAGCGATGATGCTATAAACTACTTACTGAGGGCCTCCCCAGAGCAGGGGTTGCTTCACTTTCCTTTGGGGCCTGGGAGAGGGTGATCTGAAAGACAGACTTGCAGTCCCAGAGGCACGCACAAAGAAGCACAGGGGAGAGCAGCAGGAGGTTTCCTCAGCTGGGTGAGAGCCATTCCTCAGGGGTCCTACTGTAGTTGATGGGCCTGCGGGGAGGATGTCTTTGGTACCAATGCAGTGGATGGGTGTCATGGATGAGAGGGAAGAAGGTGAGGCTTCAGAAAGAGAATGGATAACACAGCAGACATTGGCATTGTTAGAAAATGAACCTGGATCTTTGTGAATGTCCGAGCATGGCAGGCAACTACCCCTCTTACCCCTGGTGATGGAGTTCCAAGGTAGAATCTAAGGAAGCTTTGGGCTACAGTACCCTATGCATAAAAGAAGAGAGAGAGGGAGAAGGAGAGAGAGAAAGACAGAGACAGAGGTATACTAAGCATTTCTCAGCTTTGGTTGATCCTGAAGGAGTATAATGACTGAGGAGACAGCAAGAGTTAAAGGAATTGAGCACCAGGCACTCAGAGATCACCACCGAAGGCCCCGAGAGGAACACCTCAGTGTCTCTGGAACTGGGCTGCATCTGTCCCTTTGAGGATCTTAGGAAAGTTCAGAATTTTGGAGAATAGAGAACATAGATGGATTAAATATGTTTTAATTGGCTATTGAAGAGGTACAAGATAATTTATATTTCTTTCTATTTTCTTAGTTTTGAGACTTGGTGCTAAGGCCTGTTTAGTCCAGTAACACAACAAGCATGATCGTATTGATTAATCTGCAGTTGAAGCCTTCTTAATGAACATCCCTTACATTCCAGAGTTTTCAGTTCTGAAGATCTCTTCTTTGGGACAGCCCCTCTTATCAGCTTGTTAATATGTGGAAAGTCTTATATATAAGACAGCAAAAGAAACACACAGCACATGCAAAAGGAAAAGCAAGAGAGAGGTAAATACTGAGTTGGTTCTCGACTTGATTCTTGCCTCTACTCTGAGCCCAGCCCCTCTTGCACTCCTCAGCCTGGTCACTGAGGAGGTTTATGCACAGCCATCCTCTCTAGCTTCACCAAGATCTTCTCATCAGAATCACCAAGAACTGTTTTAAATTCAGAGGACCAGCAGTGCGTTCCTATTGCTGCATCCAGCATCCAGCATCCTTCAGCCTCTTAAGATTCCCCGACTCCCTTCTAGAGTTCCACTTAAGTAACATTGTTTTTGTGTGTGTGTGTGTGTATGTGTCAGAGAGAAAATCTATTTCTCTGTCCTCACTCAAAACTGATATAGTAATCCCAACATATACCTTTCTGACTCCCTCAAAACCCTTGTGTTATTAGAAATGTTTGCTAAATTGCCATTCAACCCATATTTTTAAAAAGGTACTATCACACAGCTTTGTGGTCAGAACCAAACAGAACATAGACCCAAAGGAAGAAATGCATCAAATTACAATTTGTACTTACGCTTACTGAGAAGAAAAATAAATGTAACAATTTTCACTGTATGTACAGGATACAGAATGGGATAAACACAGCATATCTATTCTGTTCAGTCAGTCAAACCATTTTTCTCTGAAAACTGGAAGGGAAGAAACTTTCTTTGAATGGTAGAGTTAAGGCCCCTACAGCACACTAAAATACCTTAAAAGCATCTGCAAAAAGATTGATGTGCTTAGAAATTTGGAAATCAGTGAAAGCCCTCCAAGGGTGATCTTACAAATACAGATGATGATGGACGTTCATGGGGCTGAGCCCTGATAATCTCTCTCAGCACCTTGCACCTACCTAGCTAGCTAGGAGTACCAGCAGCTCATCAGCTGGGGAATGGGCGGGCTGGACTGGTTCTCTGCTCAGCCATGAGCCTCTCTGTGTTCCTCATATAGCCTAGACACTGATTTTGCTGGATACACAGCCTGCAAGTCAGTGTGGAAGTTTCTCAAGAATCCACAGCTGTTTCACTTTCACGTGACCCGTTTGTATCACTCACTCCTGAGAATTCATTTACACAAAGACTCCAGGCCCACATTTCACAAAGACGTTGGCGCATCCCGTGTTTGTCACAACGCAATTCACAATAGCTGAGTCACAGTGGAGCCAACCTAGGTGTCTAGAAACAGAGACCAGCGTCACCTCTACACAATGGAGCACCACCATCTGGCCAAAGAGAAGAGTGCAAGTTGCGTAGCTTGGCATGGCAGTGAAGGGGGCTAGAGACGATCACAACAGTAAACTGAGCCGACTTCAGAGGGACCCTTTCTCTCATTTGTAATTACTAAATGTTACGTGGACACATAAGGTCGTGTGTGTATATATATATATATATATATATATATATATATATATATATACACACACATATATATATATATATATATATAATGACTTGAAAGTAGAAGTAAATCTTCCTTAGGGGGATACAGGATCAACAGGAAGGGAGGGAATCAAGGAAAAGAAGCGTAAGGATATATGACAGGGGGTGTATTCGTGTCACTTACACGTGCACAAGTTGGAAAGGGCCTGTTGATAGTTCATTTAATCACTGGATCCCATTGTTATATGACTTGAGTGGCATCTTTCTCCAGGACATTTCTTTTTTTAAAACACATTTTTAAAATGTTTGGGGGACCCTCGCACGCAGCGAGTGTTTACCACTGTGGCAGCCTGAGGCTGCCATGCCAGCCGGCCAGCCCTTCAAAGGAGGGCTGTGACATCCACAGGAGCAAGAGGCGGGGAGCTGTGACACAGAGAGCAGATTGAGAATGCAAAACCAGTAGACAAAAACCAATCACATATTCGTGTCTCAGTGGTCAACACTCTGGAAAATAAGACCAGGCAAGCAATTGCATTTTCACTAACAAAATTTTAAAAACTTGGATAACTTTTAGCCATAAAAGATTTTTGCATGAAAGACTATGAAACATGGCTGAAAGAACTTAGATAAGATCTGAGCCCATGGATAGCCAGGTGCTCTCGGGTCAGAAAATGGCTAAGGTGTGTGGTAATTAATTGCCCCAAACTGTAATTCAGTGAAGTGTCTTTGGTAAGAGAGAGGCCTGAAACAGCAACAGATTATTATTTTTGACAAAGATACAAGACTCTCAGTCTTGACTACAGAGGATCTCGGCATCTTCCCTGGATTCTCTTTAGTTTCTGAGGATACCTGTGGCTTTAGTCAGTGTATCAGAGTTGCTGTATTGACTCTTTGAAACCTGTAGTCAGGGCTGTTTAGACAGAAGTGTCAGCTGAGTGTCCCTGAGGCTTTTCCAGCTATCCAAATAGCGAGTCAAAGCAATGATCATCGACCCATCAAAGCACATCTTACTTGGAATGAGTTTTGCTTACACCTTCCAGAGTAGCTCAGGCTGTCACCCACAGACACTTACCAACAAATGACTATTTCTGTGTAGTAGAATCAAAAGATTATGTTTTGATTTCCCTTCTTATTTTGTGAATTTCATGTTCATTATGTGAGGATTATAAGAGTTTATGTTTTTCCTATGTGGCTACATGGGCTTTTATTAGGCAGACTCCCAACTTTGAATTACTGTAACACAAGGTCTAAAATAATCAACTCAAGAAGAGACAAGACCAGTTGGTGGAGCTGTGTAAACATGGGGATCTGAGATCGAATCTCCTGGACTCAAACTGGGGCATAGCAGAGAGAGAATCTTTAACCCTAGCATTTCTAGGGTGACAGAGGCAGAGGAGGAGAGGCCCAGCAGCCTGACTCACATAACAGTGCAACAGGTGACCATGTTCTTAACCAGGTAGCTGGTGAGGACCGAGACCTGGCTTGTTCTCTGACGTCTGTGCATGTGGAGTGCCTCTCCCCCCCCCCCACGTGTCTCGCTATCTACCCCAAGTCTCCTTGTAGATAAATTCTTCCTCATTTAATTGTGGAAAGGCAATGTCCTCTTTCTCATTTTCATCTATATTGCATATTATACTTGTATTTCTTGTCTATCTCTGAAGATCAGAGACGTCCAGGCCTTGGTAATTTGTTCAGGCAATTAAAACTGCATACAGTCTTTCCATTTAAGCAGTGCATGAAGGCAGAATATTGTTCTGAACCTGTGTAACACCTCTACTCCCATCTGCCTCCATGGCTGCTGTGGCCAACAGTACCAAAGTCAAAGATATTTAGATGAACGTGGTGGTTCCCAGGAAAGGGAGCCATGAGCACCTGAAAAAAGATACCTGCATAATAAAGATCATCCAAGAAGGAGCATGAATTTCATAAGTGACTTTTTACAAGGCATCCATAGGAACCAGGCTGTCAGTCTGCTGTGACCTGTGGACACTTTTCTGGGGCTTTTCCTGATAGAACACAAGTCTGCAGGTTTTCCTTAGGGTCATCAGGAGACACACAGTTGAGTGGTCTTTGTGTGTGTGTGTGTGTGTGTGTGTGTGTGTGCATATGTATGCATGGCGTGTCTGTAGTGTATGTATGTATGTATGTATGTATGTAAGCACAGTATACATGTGAGTGTGCAGGAGCACATGACCGTGGACACACAGGCAGAGGCCACCCGAGGACACTACTCTCTGCCATGAAGCCTCATTGGCATAGGTCCCCCACTGAACCTGAACTCTGCGTTTCCATCGAGCCTGACTGGGCAGTGGGTGTTGAGGATCCACCTGTCTCCACTGCACTGCTGAGTTTACGGGCAAGCACAGCCATGCTGACCTTTTTTCATACAATCCCTGGGGATTTGAACCCAGGTCCTCCTGAGTTCACTTCGAGAACAGTTAGTATTCGTACACTGAGCAGTATCCCTAGGCCTCTGCAATTGAGGCTTGTTAGTCTTGTCTTGTTCCCTTTTAAATTTTGCTTTTTAAAACACAAACAACCAGCTGTGCAGTGGTGGTGAACGCCTTTAATCCCAGCACTCGGGAGGCACAGGCAGGGGATCTCTGTGAGTTCGAGGCCGGGCTGGTTCGACAGCCTCCAAAACAATACAGAGAAACCCTGTCTCATAAAAACAAAAAACAAAAAACCCACAAACAGCCACTGAATAAAACGAGGGAGTTGTTGGCCACCTACACAACCTGCCCCAGTGATCATAGCGAATTTTCTATCTTTGTGCTCTGGTAGTCATTCAGAGCTCCCTACCCTTCCTTTACTTGTGAGGCTGCTGCACCTGTCACAGTAACAGGTAAAGGCTAGACACTAAGTTGCATCTGCACAGAACTCTTGAATTCAGCTATTATGTATCCCACCATTCCTGGAGGGAAAGCAAGTCTAGATGAGGGAACCTACCTAGGTCAGTCCTGACATTGTAGCCAGGATTCTACTGGAGCTATTTCCCTCTAAGTGATCTTCTTTCCCCATGTGCATTATAAAGTTATCATTTTGTTTATGAGTCTATCGGTCTGTCTGTTCTCTGAATTTCCCTTCAAAGTACATCAATAATAGGCTATAAAAGTTGACACGGCGATGATTATGTTTTATGTTCAAAGATATTCAATATCTCACTGTTCACTGTAATAACATCATAAAACAGCCTGATTTTGAGTCATGGTTCTATATTTATATTTTCTCCATGGGCTTTTAATTCTTAACTATTACTTGTTTCTCTCTATTTTAATTCATCTATTCTATATATATTGAACACCAAAATAGTCTGTGAGAAAATTGCAAAATCAATTAGTAAACATAGCAGCACATAGTCGGCAGATAAACATTGCTATGTGATAGAAGGAGACGTAACCCAGAGCAGGGAAAAGGGGGGATCTGTGTGATCTGGAAGGCCACTCCCAGAGTTTGCAAATTAACTGATTAATTTATAAATGAGGTGGATTTTACCAAATCATCAAAGAGCCAGGGAACAATGAAAAAGGAAAGGGGAAAAATCTGGCGTCATCAGTTTACATTGGATGTGCACAGAGTAATCCTAGACAGGATTATCCACTAGAGTGTGCCAGGGTAAGTGTGGGCGACCAGAAGTATGTACATCTGAACATTAAGCTAGACGGTGGAGGCTCTCAAGCCAAGAGCCATCAAAGGCATTTCACGGTTAGGTTTCTGCTCAGAGAGAGTGTTGGCCTTAGCTTCAAGAAGAGCAAATAGTAGTTAATTTGGTTTGGGACATTCTGAGTGTGAAATGTCTTTGTGACTTGCATGTGCTTTAGGAAGAAGTTAGAACCGTGAGCATAAAGTCGACAGACTCTCCAGCTGGCGATGAAAGTCGAGAGCCTTTAGAGTTGTGATGAAGGTAGGGGGAGGGGATGGCAGCCACAGAAAAGTGACAGAGAATCAGTAAGGAAATAGGAGACACTGTAAAACAGCAGCACGCAGGGCACTCGCTGGATGGGAATCTAGGCAAGGGAGACAAAGCAACTTTGCCATCCTGAAACCAACAGCAGCATGCCCACGTGTTTCATGTCTTCCTTTTGACTGTTTGATGACCAGCTACAGAACACTTGGAAACTGGTGCTTGCGTCATGACCAGAGTTTCCCCCTCCAGCCAAATGGTAATCTGCATCCTCCCTGGTAAAAGTGAGTTGCTCAACTCTGAGCTCTACTGCGCCTGCTTTCATGATTCCCAAGTTCTACTTGAGTGCGGCCTCATCTGTGGTACTGTGGGCCAGAGTCCACATGTGGCCACAGTGGAATGGGGATGGGGAGGCCTGTGGACCTTTATCCTGGTGGCTTGGTTAACCATGTGTGATGCTTAGACTCTGAGGAAGCCATGAGACTGTAATTCTGCTTTTAGCTCTCATCCCAAATATATCATAACCTTAGAGAAGGTGTCCAATAGTAACAGCAATACTGATGCTTCTTCCATCATGGGTCAGGTCTGGAGCAGAAACATGGCTTAAAGACATGACTTGGCGAACAATATGCATTTGGAATTATTGGCTGTGGCTCCAAAGGACGCTGTAACGATAAGCGACACACTTACTGAAAGTAAAACTAAGTATTTATTGTAGAAATTACTCACAAGATACCAAACAAGTAACCCAGATGAGCCAAGTAGTTTTCCGCTGCCGAACTGGAAGACGAATTCCGGGAAAAGAGACCAAGACTTCCTGTGTGCTGTCTTTTATGCCTTCCCCCGTAACGCCCCCTAGCCATGCCCAAAAGTGGGCCTGGCTAGTGACATAGTTCACCGCCTAAGTACGTATATGTCTTTACGTCCGTCCGTATACGTCTTTAGTCATGCCTAAAATGGGTGTGGTTAGCGGTGTGGTAAACCGCTCTTACCTCATCTGTATGCGCCTCTAGTAAGTCACATGGTTAGTGGCGGCATACAGGCTTTCTCCTACAATTAGCCATCCATTCCGGTGACCTTTCCTCTTAATTTTCCATCCCTTAGGTGATTCACATCCCTCCCTATTTGGGACATCTCCCTCTTGACCCTTCTGTAAAGACCTAGACTATTTCCTAAAGGTAAACCAGACTGATCCAACCCAAGAAGATGTGGTCCCTCAGATTCTACACTTGTTTGGTAGCTTGTCTTCACTATGATTGACAGCTCAATATTTGCATTTCTTCTTCTTATCTGTAGACACCAAATATCTCCAGTGTTTGTAAACGGGTCACCTGAGGATTTGGGGGCAGTCTTGTACTTATAGGTGTAAGATTTAGTCCAGTGAGACTTTAGTCTGTCATGAATTAAGACTGTGCACACCACAGTTCAGGTGTGATCATATGCAGAGCTCCTCAGCTGGGGTACAGCACAGTGCTGGTAGACAGATCCTCCTCATCACAGGTGATGAGACATTCCATGAGCTCCCAAGAGTTCAATCCTGCTAGAGCTCCACGCACTCTTGGAACCGAAGGTCGATGGCAGACCTTCAATCGCTCCGTTTCCAGCTTTCATTCTCTCTCGCGTTCTTTTTGTGGCTGCTGCTGAACTTTTCTGTGTGCGAAGGTTTCCCGTGTCTCCCTGTGTAGTTTGCACGGCCTTCGGTTCAAAGCTTCAGTGTGCAGAGTTCAGGCAAACTTACCCTTACAACTTTTATGAGAATTCAGAAAGTCCTGGGCAGATGCCTATAGCATCCTTCTCTTCCTCCAGATATACCAGAGAAAAATAAAATGAGCCTGCCCTCATGTAGCATGTGCAGGAGAGAGGTAAACACAGAAAGCCAGCATCAAGGGATGAGCTAGCCTGCTTCTGTCTCACCGTGGTCTTAAGGTGGTTTCTTCCTGAATATCTTTCTGAAATGACAGTGAGCTCTCACTGCAGTCCTTTCTGTCAAGACTTAGTTCTGGTCTCAATTATATATTTTAAATGTGCAATTTCATACCTTTTATTGAAATACGAACACATTTGAAGTTGGGGTAGGTACTAGGGCAATAGTTCTCAACCTGTGGGTTGTGACCACCCCCATGGGTCACATATCAGATATCCTGCATATCATATACTTACATTGCTATTCATAACAGTGGCAAAATTATACTTCTGAAGTGCCAAGGAAATATTTTTATGGTTGGGGGTCACCACAACTGTATTAAAGGGTCACGGCATTACGAATGTTGAGAACCACTGTACTGAGGTCTCCTATTAGGTACACCCTTTGTATGCTATTATAGATTATGATAAAAGACGTAATTGCTGTGCTCAAACATAGTTCACAAAAGACGAAGATGCAGCACAGGTTAAGAGAATCATGGGAATGGTCTTAGAGGCTACAAAGCACCAAAGACAGGAGTCACCGTATTGGGGCTGAGTTCCCAGAAAAGGCTCGGTGAAGCAGGTGGTGCCTGAGCCCAGCTCTGAGTTAAGGGGAATGTCCTGGGAGCTTTGCAGGATGGGTAGACCAGCTGAGGCAGAACACTGGAGTGGACTTGGAATAAGGAGAAGAGACCTTTTACCCCCAACAACACCTGAGTCCACCCCATGCAAGGCTGAGCAATCCTGGAGGATCATGGGAGATGAGAGCTGCACCAGGGAGGGACTGTGAGAGAAGCAATGGTGTGGAGTTAGTATGTTGGGTGGGTAGAGCGGGAGGAGCCCCGGATGCACTTCTCTGGTGCGGGAGGGTGTGTATGTAGAAGTTTAGGGCAGTAACCTAGCGTGGGGCTGGGAACCAGACTAGTTTGGAAGAAACACTACATCGCTTGGGTTTTAGATTCACTTTTGAGGTGAGCGTTGTGTGATGTTCTGTTTGTGTTCTGACAAATAACGCTTGCTTGGAGTCAGAGGGTGGGGCTAGCCACCGGTTGCCCATAGACGGCTGGAGATCTATGGAGAGCGGTGACAGCAGGTGATGAAGCCAGGAGAGGATCCTTGGGATTGGGGTCACTGAAGACGCTGGAAACAGCTGTGGCTGCCCCTCGGCTTCTCTGATCCTTTGGGTTTTTACACCGATTTCTGAATACTGTTTTTCATTGGTAAGATTACTTAGGTTTATGTTTCGGGTGAGAGCTGAGCACTTTGGTGCACAGAGCCAGGAAACGCAGGAGGCTCGAGCAGTGACAAGCCAGCACACGTGGAAGGTTCTCGTCTCTCTTCCCAGCACAGTGCCTGCTGCTCCGGACATGGTTCCGTTCAGCTCGGCAGCATTCCTAACCAGCTGGGGAGTCTGGGAGTGTAAGAAGCAGGAGGACTTCTGGTCCAGACATAGTTTATACACAGTCACTCTTTCCACCCTTTTACTGTCCCGTGACTCAGATGTCAGTGAGGACAAGATTTGTTTTTATTCTTCCCTCCCTCCCTTCTCATTTTCTTTCCACGGTGTCCCATGTATGCCAGACCGGTCTGGATCTAGCTGCCTGACTAAGGACCTTTAGAGTCTGCTCCTTCTGCCCTCGCTTGGCAGATACTGGTATTACAAGCTGGTCCACACCCACAGCTAGGTTAAGCAGATGCATCTTCAGCCCCAGGTAAACTTCCCTGTCAGTCCCTTTCTGGTTTGATAATTTAAAATATTTTCCCTTTTTTATTTAAATTAGAAACAAGCTTGTCTTATGTGTCAATCCCAGTTCCCTTTCTGTCTCCTCCTCCCCTGACCCCCTTTCTGCTCCCCAGGGAGGATGAGGACTTCCATGGGGGATCTTCAAAGTCTGTCATATCCTTTGGAGCAGGGTCTAGGCCCTCCCCTGTGTGTCTAGGCTGAGAGAGTATTCCTCCATGGGAAGTGTGCTCCCAAAGTCCATTCGTATGTTAGGGATAAATACTGACCCACAACCAGTGACCCCACAGATTGCCAAGGCCTCCTCACTGACACCCACGTTCAGGGGGTCTGGATCAGTCCTATGCTGGTTTCCCAGCTATCAGTCTGGGGTCCAAGAGGTCCCCCTTGTTCAGGTCAGCTGTTTCTGTGGGTTTCTCTAACCTGGTCTTGACTCTTTTGCTCATCATTCCTCCCTCTCTGCAACTGGATTCCAGAGTTCAGCTCAGTGTTTATCTGTGGGTGTCTGTTTCTGCTTCCATCAGCTACTGGATGAAGGAAGTCTCTAGGATGATATATAAGGTCATCATCAATCACATTATTGGAAAAGGCTCTCAACCTTTGCTTAGATTCTTAATTGGGGGTCACCCTTGTAGATCTCTGGACTTTTCCCTAGTGCCAGATTTCTCTTTAAACCTATAATGGCTCCCTCTATTATGTTATCTCTTTTCTTGCTCTCCTCTAGTCTCCCCCTGACTCAGCCCCCTCCTGTCCTCCTCTCCCCTCCTCTTCTCTCTTTATTTTTCTCCTTACTCCCTTTCCCCTCCTTCCAGGCAACCAATTAGCTCTGGAGATCTTGTCCTTTTCCTCTTCTCAAAGGCAGGGTGGGGGGCATGTATGTGTCTCTTAGGTCCTCCTTGTTTCCTAGCTTTTCTGGCAGTGTGGATTGTAGGCTGGTACTCCTTTGTTCTATGTCTAAAATCCGTATATGAGTGAGTACATGCCAGGTATGCCTTTTGGTGACTGGGTTACCTCACTCAGGATGGTTTCTTCTAGTTTCATCCATTTGCCTGCAAATTTCAAGATTCCACTACTTTTTTCTGTTGAGTAGTACTCCATTGTGTAAATATACCACATTTTCTTTATCCACTCTTCAGTTGAGGGGTATGTAGGTTGCTTCCAAGATCCAGATATTACAAATTATATTGCTATGAATATAGCTGAACAGATTTCCTTGTTGTATGAATGTGCATCTTCTGGGTATATGCCTAAGAGTGAAATTGCTGGATCTTGAGGTACACTGATTCCCATTTTCCTGAGATATTTCCATACTGATTTCCAAAGTGGCTGTAGGAGTTGGCACTCCTACCAGCAGTGGAGGAGTGTTCCCCTTTCTCCACATCCTCTGTAGCATAAATTGTCATTGGTGTTTTTGATTTTAGCCATTCAGACAGGGTTAAGATGGTATCTCAGAGTTGTTTTGATCTGCATTTCCCTAATGGCTAAGGATGTTGAGCACTTTCTTAAGTGTCTCTCAGCCATTTTAGACTCCTCTAATGAGAATTCTCAATTTAGTTCTGTACCTCACTTTTTAATTGGATTATTTGGTGTTTTGGAGACTTACTTCTTGAGTTCTTTGTAAATTTTGGAGATCTGCCCTCTGTCAGATGTGGGGTTGGTGAATATCTTTTCCCATTCTGTGGACTGCCTTTTTGTCTTGTTGACTGTGTCCTTTGCCTTACAGAATCTTCTCAGTTTCAGGAAGTCCCATTTATTAATTGTCAATCTCAGTGCTGTGCTACTGGTGTTATGTTCAGGAAGTGGTCTCCTGCGCCAATTCATTCAAAGGTACTTTCCACTTTCTCTTCTAAGAAGTTCAGTGTGGCTGGATACATGTTGAGGTCTTTGATCCATTTGGACTTAAGTTTTGTGCATGGTGATAGATGTGGATCTATCTGTAGTCTTCTACATGCCAGCAGCCAGTTATGCCAGTACCATTTGTTGAAAGTACTTTCGTTTTTCCATTGTATAATTTTAGCTTCTTTGTCAAAAATCAGGTGTTCATAGGTGTGTGGGTTAATATTGGGGTGTTCAATTAGATTCCATTGGTCTGTCTGGTTTTGTGCCAATACCATGTTGTTTTCAGTACTATAGCTCTATAATAGAACTTGAAGTCGGGATGGTGGTGCTTCTGGAAGTTCCTTCATTGTAGAGGGCTGTTTTGGCTATCCTGGATCTTTTGTTTTTCCATATAAAGTTGATTATTGATCTTTTGAGGTCTGTGAAGAATTGTGCCGGTATTTTGATCTGGATTGCATTGAATCTGTAGATTGCTTTTGGAAAGATTGCCATTTTTACTATGTTGATCAAACCTATCCAAGAGCATTGGAGATCTTTCCATTTTCTGGTATCTTCTTTAATTTCTTTGTTTAAAGATTCAAAGTTCATGCTATACAGGTCTTTCACTTGTTTGGTTAGTGTTACCCCATGATATTTTATGTTGTTTATGGCTACTATAAAGGGTGATGTTTCTCTGTTTTCTTTCTCAGCCCATTTATCATCTGTATATAGTAGGGCTACTGATTTTTTTGAGTTAATCTTGTATCCTGCCACTTTACTGAAGGTGTTTATCAGCTGTAGGTGTTTACTGGTAGAGTTTTTCGGGTCAGTTATGTAAACTATCATATCATTTGTAAATAGTGAAAGTTTGACTTCTTCCTTTCCAATTTGTATCCCCTTGATCTACTTGTGTTGTCTTATTGCTCTAGCTAGACCTTCAAGTAGACTATTGAAAAGATATGGAGAGAGTGGACAGCCTTGTCTTCTTCCTGATTTTAGAGTAATCATGTTAAGTTTCTCTACATTTAGTTTGATACTGACTTTTGGTTTGCTGTATATTGCTTATTATGTTCAGGTATGTTCCTGTTATCTGTGATCTCTTCAGGACCTTTATCATGAAAGGGTGTTGGATTTTTGTCAAAGGATTTTTCAGCATCTAGTGAGATGATATTGTGGTTTTTCTTTTGCAGTTTGTTTACAAGGTGGATTACATTGATAGATTTTCATATGTTGAACTGTCCCTGCATTCCTGGCATGAAACCTACTTGATCATGGTGGATGATTTCTCTGATGTGTTCTTGGATTCAATTTGCCAGTATTTTATTGAGTATTTTTGCATCAATATTCATGAAGGATATTTGTCTGTAACATTTCTTTATGTTCTTTCCTATTTTTTTTTAGATCTGTAGCGTTATAGAGAAAACTAAGCATTTATGCCTATTAAAGGAGCTATGGTTCCTAATCTCAGATGGAACTTTATTCTGTTCATCACATTTTTAAAATGTTTCAATTTGTGTCTCTGGGCTCCCCTACTTTGAGTTCATTCCCAAGCCCCAAACCAGTGCTCAGAATGACTGACTGTGCTGAGTAGAAGTACTACAGTCAGCCGCAGGGAAGGTACAAAGCTCCTGCCTTCCCTCACTCCAGGATGGTTTCTTCCCACTGGGTTAAAAAAGGCACAAATGTCACCTGCATTCCACCCAATCCTGTCCTCTTTTCTGTGAGACATGAGTTTTCACTTTTCAGAGCTCATCAGTTAGGCAGCGCCAGGTTGCCAGTAAGCTCCAGGGAACTTCTTTTCCTTCCTGCACTGATATTACAAGTGCATCCCATTACCTCTGCATGCATACTCATGTGCACACACACAAGCACACACGCATACTACATAAACACATTGACACATTGATGATTACTTGCACACTTACTTACTGAGGCTGCAGACATGTTTATATAAGTGATGGGACTGGAAAGACCTAATAGAGTGAGTAGTGTTGAGGGTCTGACTCTACTGGCTAGCTCCAAACCATGATTAAACTCCGTGTGACACAGAGAAACAACAAAATAAACAAGTGGACAAGAACATGACTAGGATATCTGTAGGGAAGAGTAGCTGAGGCCAGATCAAGGGATATTAAGGTGGGGGGGGTGAGAATGCTCAATGTGTATAATATACATGCATGAAATTATCAAAGAATGTAACCAATTAAAAAATCCTGGGAAATTTATCAGTGTCTGGACTTCTGAATATTAATTGTTCAAAATGGTATAAACAGAAATACAATTAGTAACAAGCTGGCTGGAAGCCCTGTAGACATCTTTTGTTTTTCTTAGGTTTAAGGGAGCCTGGAGTTTTATCTACTTTTTTTGTTGTTTTGTTTTGTTTTGTCAGTGTATCCCTGTGAAAGCAAGACTGAACGCAAATGTGTGAGCCTCCTGCCTCAGCCTCTGGAGTGTTTAGTTGGTGTGTGCCACCACACCCAGGTGTGAGCCACCACGCCTGCTGTTTCTGTCACTGCAGAAGGACAATCAGCCACACCTTTCTGTTCTAGTTTTAGCTCCTTCTTTACCTCTCAGCAAAGTCATTGAAACAGTTTGGTTTCTAATCTCAGAAACCTATTTATAGGTAATTAGGTAATGAATGAGACATTAGATTGAATTTTCTGAGAAAAAATTTCCCTGGCTTAGCTTGGCCCCTGAGTAATACGAACTGTCAGAGCTCTCCTTCTCTCTCTGATTACATTAATTACCTCTCTTACCTTGCAAATTTAATGTAGAACAAGTATTTTATCTAAACTTGAAGAATTTACTAGAGGTTAAGAAGTTATATAACTTTAATAAAAGCAAGAGTAACAGAATTACCCTCCAGTTTCTTGCCATGAAGGTTAATTCTGCAACATCCCCCAGGTCTCATTTCTACCGCCTTGCAGAGGAGGCATGTTCTTCCATTCCTGCTTCTTTCTCTCCTCATCCTGCCAGAGTGGAGGGAGCAGGGCAGAAGCCTCTACACAAACCAGAAGGGTTCTCTGTGCAGCTCCTCACTCCTCACGGTGCACTCTTTTCCACAGAAAAGCAACCATTCGAATCTGTGTTCCTCGGCTGTCACAGTTAGCATCCATTGTTAACTTGACACACCTAGGAAGAGGGAAACTCAGCTGAGGAACCACTGCCATCAGATTGGCCTGTGGTTGTGTCTGTGAGGAATCACCTCCATCAGATTGGCCTATGGGCATGTCTATGGAGGCATTTTCTTGATTACTAATTGATATAGTAGGGCTCAGCCCACTGTGGGTGAGTATACCACGAGGATTTGAGAGTTCCTCAGCCCCCACCGCCAGTTTGAGAGGAAATACTAAAGATGCAGCTAAGCCACATGTAGAGAAGAAATAATCCCCATCAGCACAATCTAATGCTGGCCATCAACACAATAGAAAAGGCAGTATGTAGATGCAATATGTAGATGCAATATGTAGTTGCAATACGTGGTTGCAGCTTTCTACCTCTTGCATCAGTGGCTCCAAGCAGAACAGTATCAAGGGTATGCCTCAGTCATGCAGATGCCTTCCCTCAAGCCTCTGTCCCTAGACTTTGGGGTTAGCCTTCCTAGTCATTGATAGGTGGTTCCATTGGGCCCAAGTTGCAGAACAGGATGCCAGAGTGCAGAGGTGGTAAACATTAGTACCTGCAACAAGGGCTTCTGCAAGGTATGTCGAGATCACTACCATTGGGTGTGTCTTTCTCACCCAAACTCTCAGGGTGCCACGAGGATTCCCAGGGTTAATGGCTGCAGGAATTGGCCTCCATAGAGAACCCCCAAAAGATACTATGTGAAGTGTCAACTTGGCAGGATGAAGTATGACCTGTATGACTTCCAGTATGCCTAGAAAAACATTACTTCTAGTATGCCTGGGAGAGTATCTATAAAGGAAGTTATCCTGTGAGTCTCACTAGCCCAGGTAAAGAGGACCAGTCCTCAGTGTCTGCAAACAGCAGTCATTGGTTGGGGATGGATGCCTGGAGAATGAATTCAGGTGGACTGGTTATGTCTTTGATATCTGACATTAGAACAGTTTTCATGGCCCCAGGGATACCAGCATCAGCTCACCTGACGTAGGTTCTCAGGCTTTTAGCTTTGAATCACACCACAGGCCTCCCTATGTGCCCTATGGGCCTGAACTAAACCAAGCCACTGGAGATGGGTACAGAGCTGTGTGGCTTCTTCCTTGTCATAATCACAGGAACCACATCCCCTCGTGAGTCGCTCTCATGTATCTATGTTAATACTCATTCACTCAGTCTCCTTGGAGAACCCTAGTGTGCCCTTATGTCCCAGCCGGTGGAAGTATGGGAGGGGCTGCTTGGGACCTCCCAGCTCTTGTGAAGTTGGAAGTCACTCTCTAGCCTTTCACCTGATGATTGTTTCCTCTCTTTTGTTTGGGATCAATTTCCATTTCAGCACTTCACAGCTCACCTCCTGAGAGTAGGACTGCTTCCATCTGACTCAACATTGTATTTGGGAATCAGCAGTCTGTTTGATTTCCCAGCTCATAACTGGAGGCAAGTTTGTCTCCATGTGAGCCACACTGTGATCTTAACTCTTATCCCAGACCAGCGCTGTACAATGTAACATTCTGTAGTATCATAAATGCTGTTTCCCACAGTGACCAGTATAACTCAAGAAATGGACAGTTGCATCTGTTCCATTTTAACCAAATTTCAACTATTTTATTGGAAATTTAACTGCCCAAGGGTTGATGGGTACCTATTGGGTAGTGCAGTTTTGAACTCTTAAGATTAAAAAAAATGTAGCAGATAAATAAGACAAAAACAGTTATGAAATAACATAGGAGTAAACTGATTTGAAGCAAAACTATTTGGTTACTATTTTAGAAATAGTGATCCCAAAGTATAAAACTGTATTTCTAAAACCCTGAGAATGCATGCAGATGTTCACATGGTGCCGACGGGAGAGCTGTTTTTAGCCTAACCCTCCAATGGTCAGCTCAACAGTGTATGTTTATTAGTGAAGTATGCCTGCACAGACTCCTAAGGAGATAGGAAACTGAAGGGATCACACACACACACACACACACACACACACACACACACGCACACGCACGCACGCACGCACGCACGCACGCACACACACACACACACCACATCGTGTTGTCTTTTGGTGTCCAGGGGACTTTTCAGCTACAGATGAACCCAGAGCTCCTGCCCATCAAGTTCTCTCACCACACAGCTGAGAGTCCGTGGTAGGAGGAAGAATGCCGCCTCTCACGACCTTGTGTAAGCATCATCTCTTCGCTTACATCTCATGCTGTAGTGGTTCTTTTTCCCAGGTGAGCATCTTTCTTGATGTGAACTTTTCCCAGAGCATCATCAGGCTAGCACTGCCCAGAATGCCCAGCAATAATGACCGAACACCTAGAACGTTCCGCTGCTGGTGGTAGAAAAAAACTCTCGGGAAACCGGGTGACACAGAGGAGGAGCTAGTTGAAAGGTTTGTCCCTCAAGTCACATCTCCTCAGGATGTACTGGGAGTAGACATTTAAGCTTCCTAATAAAGTCAAAGGCTAGGGAGAGCCTTCTTTCAATAACATCTAACATGCACAATGCTGGACACAGACAAACGTCCGTTCATCCCCAGCTTTCATCCCTGGAAAACTTGAATATCCTTATCTTGATCTGGAGCAAGTAAGAGAAACTGCCCAACCTCCATCTGAAGCCAGGCTGACACATTCCTGCAACTCACACCACGAGCTTTGCTGCAGGAGAGCCGCGGGAACTATTCCCAGGCCCAATTCTTTCCACATGAAGCATTTATTCGATGTGCAGTCCATGTGTGGCACTGTTGCTTATGTGCTATATGTGTTATGAAGCCGTTCAGCGCTGTACCTCACAACACCCCCATAAAACAACTGAAAGATATGTAAATACAGGGTGCAGAAATAGCTTGCCAATCATATTTATGAAAACACGTTGCTAGATTTTTACACGTTGCCATTTTTATTTAGAGGAAAAGAGGTAGTACCAGAAATACCATTGTCTTTGAAAGAGGCTCATTTTTTTTGTCCAAAGTTGGAATAAAAAAATCCAACATTTGGTCCTGAGTGCATAATGGAAATGCTTCACAAGAGTGAGGAGTGGAGTCTGGATCCTCAGGACCCATGTCATAGGCGTCCAATGTATTTTGATTTTTAACTAGATGTTATTTTTTCCGCTTTTGATGTTCTTGTTAATAGTTTAAAATGATATAGAGATATTCAT
The DNA here is from genome assembly GCF_017639785.1 of Mesocricetus auratus. Lineage (NCBI taxonomy): Eukaryota > Metazoa > Chordata > Mammalia > Rodentia > Cricetidae > Mesocricetus > Mesocricetus auratus. Next base: position 47,057,519 of record NW_024429199.1, read on the forward strand.
ATCTTATCTTACACATTTACTGAATTTTGGCAAATTGTTTGCAAGCAGTTTATCCATTTAATCTGTACCTTTGCATTTACTGGGCCGATGCTTCTCCTTATTATCTCCCAATATTCTACCATTGGCCATGGAGACCTTCAGTTGATCTCTCAAATCTTATTCCCAATGGCAGTTACTCCCTTTGATATTTATACTCTTCGCCCTTACTCCAATTCTATTATTAGTGTCCATATTTTATAATTGTGCGTCATTTATTTGATTGAGTTGTCCTAGTTACGTTTCGTTTATCACTTAAGTATTACTTGTCATTCTTTGTTATATTTAAATTTTACTTATTTTGATTATAATTTGCTTTTCTTTGTTTCCAAATGCAGAAGGTTAGGGGATTTTAAAAAATATTTTCTTCTTATTTTTTACACATGGGTGTTGTGCCTGCATGTATGTCTGTGCAGTGGGTGCATACCTGGTGCCCTCGGATGCCAAAAGAAGGCACCTGACGCCCCGGAGCTGGAGTCACATACGGTAGTGAGCCACCGCATCAGTGCCGGGAATGGAAGTCAGGCCCTTGGCAAAAGTGGCAAGCAATTTTAACTGCGGAGGCGTCTCCCCGGCCCCTGATTATCACTTAGTCTTCGTTTTCTGTAAGTTATGAAGCAATAATTAACTTCAAAGCATATACTTTGCTGGATGCTATTTTAGGTATGGATTATTTTTATTTTTACTCAATTAAAAATTCTCCTTATTGCTTTGGTCCATGGCTTATGTTGTGAGTGGTCGACAATTTTAAAAATATTTTTCGAATAGATGAGAATTGTAGAGACATATTTATGGTACTGTACCTAAATCCTTCACTTACAGAATACACTTGGCAGTGTAGTAAAATCATTTTATATATTAGTATCCATGTTACAGAACAGATATGTTCTTTCTTGTGACTATTCCAGGTGTCCTTTAAGAAAAGCCGCAGTGTTGTATGTGGCCTAGAGAGTTCTACACATGGAACTTGACTCACAGCTCTCTCCAATCTTTGTATGCACTGACATGCTGACTTTTAAGTAGATGTGGTCTAACCAGGAACATGCATTGCAGGCTTCCCTCCTGACTGTGGGTGTGTCTGCATTCCTATTTGGGGTCCTCTGAGATTTGCTTCCTGTATTTTGAAGCTCTTTAGCTGGACTCACATGTACTTGGCTTCGGAACTCTACATGATCGTGTGATCCAAGGGAAGGGTCTGTCCACTCTGGGAACACTATTCACTCAGAAACTCACTGCTGATGCTCATGAACAGTGAATGTGATTATCATCTCCATGATGTCTCCTCCCATGCCATGCTTACATTGCAGTCATTGTGATACTACTTTATTAAACACAATTACCCTTTTATTGAGTGTTCAGTTCATACATATTTAATTTAGCATTACGTTAATTCACATACTAATCTAAAAAATCTTTTCATAGCCCCTTTGTAGATGCTGTCTGAGTTCCATGTTCTGACGAAAATTGTGAACTTGGTTTCCATGAGTTGGAACAGAGTTGGAGCTTCTAAGTTTCAGGCATGCGCAGTTAGGGTACCATCAGAGATGTCACCTCCCCAGGGGAGAGCACAGTCCCTGCTTCTTCAGTTCCAGGAACACGTATTCCTCGGCTTCCTGATTCATGCCTGCATCAGTTTTCGTGTCTTCCATCATAGAGATTATTCCAGACTCCGAGTCCTGCTATGTCCTTAACACAGGTCCTGGCTGCAGGGTGCCCACACAGATAATCCAGAGCAATCTAAGAGTCTCTACTGCAGCACTGGCAGAGTCTCCTGTGCTATAGAGATATCACTTATGCGCTCTAGAGATTTGGAAGTGGTGTGTTCGGAGGGCTGTTACTTAGCCTGTCAAAGCCCTTAAGTCATTCTCATTCCCACTTGAACTTTCAACCTGTGTAGTATGCTTCTGATAGCTTCATGATAGTTCTGCCTGCCCTGAACGGTACGTTAAGAACAATCCCAGAGCTTACTGCTTGTGTATAAAATATATTTAGATTCTCTCTCCATCCCTCCCTTCCTCCCTCTTCCTCTCTCCCTCTTCCTGCCCCATCTCTTTTTATGTTATGAAAACTACTTTAATGGTCAGGTTTAATTTATCATTTGGTTTTACCCTCATGTATTTATTCACAAACTAATGACTATTGTCTTATTTCATCCTATTCTTCCTGGAATTGATTCTGCAAATTTGGTAGTATTTTCACTAAGTAAAAGAAAGGCTAGTTGGTAAAAATTTTTATTTTCTCAATCTTAAATGAATTGGGTGTACTGTCTTCTCATTTTCATAATTTCAAATGTTCTATGGATTATAAAATGCTTCATCTTTTATTTTTAATATTTTCTTCTCATATTGGATTCTTTTCACTTTGACTCGAGCATCTGGTTTTGCTGATTACATTGCTGGATCTTGGGTACTGCTCACTGGCCTCTCTTGAGTTGGTTGGTTCTTCAGCTGTTTATAGACCGCTGCTGAGTCTACGGGAGAAGCTGTCATCATTGCTCAAGTTTTACTTCTGGCTTTTTAACGCCCTTCTTCGGTTTGAGTATGGAGTTTTAGTGCACTTAGTCAGCCATCCACCTGGCTATTCTGTTCTTGTCCTTTATAAGATTTCCTATTTCCTTAAGGATGTTTCCTGTGAAATTTCTTGTGTTTCTGGCAGGCAACAAAGGTGAGGGCAGCCAGATTTTTGTTTGTTTGTTTGTTTTTAATCTTCCTGGAGTTTGAATTGATTTTATTTTTTAACTCCAAACTCATATTGGCTCTTGGGCAATCAGAAGGCACGAGTCCGGTGGAGATGCTGGAGTGGTAGCCATGCCCTCACTCTTGGTGAGCTCTGACGTCGCTGGTTCCCTGAGCCATGAAAAGAGGCTACCCCTCTATCTAGATAATTCTCACCCTCACTGCCAGTGGCATAAATGAGGAGAAAGGCCTGCCCACTCTCCCAGGAAACTTCAGGTCAGTCATGTCCTACAAATTGTGTCTTGAAAACACTCAAATGCCTTTTTGCACTGATAGCTATACTAAGTATATTCCAATATAGCTGCATGTAGCTGCTCTATAAATGTGTGGGTACTTGTAAGTACACATTTATACATGGGGAGGACTCATTTTTAGATATTCAAATATCTTTGTTGGGACTACTTGACTGCAGTCTGTCTGTGGCTGACTAATACTGCCTTGTTCAAGTCTTTCCACCCATGGTGCTGTCTGAAGAGCCTGGCTCCCAGGACTGTTTTGATGCAGGAAAGGTCAATTACCTTAATTTGGCTGAGAAGTGAGTAGTAGTATGATCCAGGCTGTTGTATTCATCGGCGTTTTCCCACACTCCTCCTCTCGGCTGCTTTGTCATGCATACTCTCTTGTGAGCAGCTGGGATGGTACCCAACACAGGTGCAGTTGGAATTCCTAGCAGGCACAGCATGTAATTGCATGAATAGTGACCACGGCAGACGGAGTTGGCCCAGCCTTGTTCCTTAGGAGACCCTCAGAAGGTATAAAACCTCATATTCTTTTCTAATTCACTCTTGTCCTGAAATGGTTTAAAGGGCTGTCCGGAAAGTCGGTCTTTAATGAGTGGAAAATGAGGTGGCTTATCTGTCTGCGTGTGCTTCACCACTTTCTGAGTGACTGCAGATGAAGAATGGGAGGCTAAGTGAGCGTGGCTGGTTTTAAATCACCTTACAGACTGCACTCTCCTTCTAAAGGCAATAGGGTGTCACTTACGAGTCCAGACCTTGGTACTAAAGGCTGTACCCCAACCCTTAGCACACAGTTCATGAATTACCACCATCACCAGGAGCATGCCCTGAAAGCTTCAATTTGGGCAAGATTAAGTCCTATGATTGCTATGATTTTTCTAACCTTATTTCCCAGAGGAATCGGGTTGATATAGACTGCCCACCATAAACCTAAGGCCTATGCTACCCTAGAAATGTAAGGGCGGTTTAAGTGAAAAGCAGCAAATCTTAATTTCCAACACATATGTATTTTTGAATGGGTTTATATACATGAATGAGTCATGCTATATCTTGCCTCAACAATCAGAGTGCCTTAGTAAAGAAAATTATATGCTGTGAAGAGCTACAGAAAGCCATTGTAGAAGAATTACTTTGAAAGAGAGAAAATGAATGATCCACTGTGTGAAATACATTCATGGAATAATATAGCCTTAAGAATCTTTGAGCCTTCTCATTTGCAGGTGAAGCAATCAAAGTCTAAGCTCATGGGGGAAGTAAATGGCAGGGCCTATAGTCCTCTACTATTCCAGGCACGTGTCTGATCTTTCAAAACCTGCTGGGAAGCCTGTGTGAGCTGGCATCACCCCCCCCCCATGCTGACTGTCCTGCAGTCACACGCTAAGACTACAACAGGCTCTTTAGTCTCATGAATTGACATCTTTGTGGGGCATTAAACCTATTTGAGTCAGACCAAAGGATTTTCTATCCTGAGACTCTATATTGATAAATTAAAAAAGTAACTATTTCTGTGACCCCAAACACCAACAGTTAAGGAAACATAAATTGAAAGAAATGTGTCAAACAATGTGTCATTCAAAAAGTGTTTTTCCATCTGATTGTGGCCAAAGAGATTTTCAAGTCAAACAGAAAACATGTAGAGGAACCTGCCCAAATGAAAACACGAGAATGGCTGCAGTATGCTATCTATTCCATGTTGGCGCGAAGCACGTTGTGTGCGTGGAGCGCCATGAAGTCGGGCAGCATCTGCCCATCATTGTACATGGACAGGAAGGGAGGGGAAGGCACGTGTGTGTCTCCTCATACTCTCATTGCTTTTGCTAAAACTATTACAGTTGCTGCTGGCAGTGAGATGTGTTACCCACCGAAGTCAGCTTGATCATCACCAGTTCTAATGGCCTTCTGTCTATGCCTACTGCACGAGTGTCGTGAAACACTCAGGGAGTTCAGGAGAAGATGTTCCTTTCAGGAACCACTATTACCTCACCTAAGCAAAGATGCAAGTCAGTTATTTCAGAACAATAGGGTGTCGTTATCAGCCACTAGAAAGAGTCTCCGGGGTCAAGCTCATGGTTATGATCTGTCATCTGTCTGAGCACACACTGGGCTAAATAAATGGAGTTGGGCCAGCCTCTTTAAGCCACTGCCATCCCCTAAAACCCCTCTGTCTTCTGCATAGACCAAGTGTCAGAGGTTGATGGTTTGCAATGGGAACCGACAGCTCTGCCTCTTTCAAGTATTTGACGATGTCGTCCAGTATCACCTTCAATTATCTATTTACCCAGGCAGAGGCAGCTCAGGTTGCTCTATGTGGGCTTTCCCAGGTAACAGCCCGCATCCCACAAGAACATGAAACACTGTGGGATCATCACAATTAAGCATGCTAGAACTGGGAAATCATCACAGGAAGGCCTGCACGCAGATACCCAGCCATGACATCTCCCTAGATCTCCTAACACTCTTACTCATTGCTTACGGTGACAGTATGGGTGCCCCAGATCAGTGTTCTTCAGCGCCATTGGTCAGTAGTCCCTGATACACGTGATTATTTCTCTGTCCCAGTGTGCAGCTATCATAGTTTAAAAAAAACATAGCTCCCATTATTGATAGAAGGAAGTCTGGCGTGGAGGAAGGTGCTTCTGTTAGAATTAATATCTACAGCTTTTCGGCAGGGTCTTCTCATATGTTCCCGTTGCATTAGAGTCTACATCTTTGATATATTTTTCCTCATCAAACTTGTTACTTCAATGACAGGTGGCTTGTGAGATTGGGAATTCAAATTACCTTGTAACTGAACTATTTGCAGGTTTATGTTCTCCATGTGTTTGTGGCAGTACTGGGAGCAACAGGACAGACATGCATGTGTGTAAGCTCCTAGGCTGTGTCTGTGGCACTTGAGCTGGGTCTCAATTTCCAGGCACCCATTCCTGTCCTTCATGTGCCATCCAGTGACATTAGGAACAACCAGAAACTGTCTCTGTATTTCCTAGTTTTCCAAAAATGTTTGTGAGCGTGACTTGCATCTTCATCTAACCTCTTGCTTCTTTCTGGTGGTTGATCAGGGATACCCAGTGTGGAGAGCTTAGTATCTTCAAAAGTTGCTCAGGCCATGGATTGCCCATGCGCTATTTATTCCTGGACGTGGGGATTCCGGCATCTTTGTGTCTAACAAGATCAGACAACCAATTTCCAGCCCCATACCTGAAAACCCTTGTTAGAAAATGTTCCTCTACAATCACTCTTGCTGTCAAATTCTATGCTAGAGAGGGTCCTCTAGAGGAACTGAAGAGTGTGTGTGTGTGTGTGTGTGTATGCATTTGAAACACTGTGATTGCTTGTATACAACATCTCACATGTATACACAAATGTGATGCAGTAGACTTAGGGGATTGTGGAGCTTAGAGGTCCAATCATTACGGTCTGGAAACCAGGAAATGCCAGCAGCCAATTTCAGTGTTGCTTTAAGGTTCTGAAAACAGGAGACCCAGGGGTGTAAGCCTGAGACTGGAGGACAGAGAGGGTGAGGCAAGATGCCCCACTGAGGCAGAAAGACAGGAAAACAAGGGTGAGCTCCTTCTTTTTGTTTCACTGAAACCACCAACTTACTGCCAGGCCGACACACACATGGGAGAGGCTCACTAGCCTAGGTCGGCTGAATTCGTGGGTTCATTTTTGTCTCGGGTCTAGGAACATCCTCTTAGCTACACCCAGAAATGCAGTCTGGGTGCTCTGCGTCCAGTCAGATGATACCCAGAACCCATCACCACCACACAGCTTTTAATTAGGGGTGGCTGTGGGAAGCAGAGGCCTATCCCCAGCTTTAGTCTCTTGGTGTTACTGCACCAGCAAAGCCTTGAACTTAACTATCATCGCCCCATAATTTTCACCTAAACACAACAGTAGTCAAGTTTCTTAACATTTTATGCCCTGAATACTACTTTTTTGTTCCTTTAGATAGAAACGTGCTACATAGCATTTGTTAAGACAAAGATCTGGTTTCGTTCTGATTAAAGTTTCTTTCTGCAGTATAACCATTCTCATTAGCTTACTGCGATTTAATGAAAAAGACAATTGCAAATTCACTGAAGTGATGATCAAAGGAGGGAATTTTCACAATTTGAACATTCCTCAACACACCCTATGCTTGCTGAAATGAGATTCCCTTAAGAACTTATCTCCTTATTTCTGTGTGTGTAGGCATGTGCTCTTGCGTGTACATACATGTGGAGAGATAAGAACAACCTTGGTTGCTATCCTCACAAACACCATCCACCTCCTTTGAGACAGGGTCTGTTATAGACCTGGAGCTTGCCAGTTAGGGCCAGCAAGCCTCAGGAATGGAATGTCTTTGCATCCGCAATGCCAGGGTATAAGCACGGTCCCTCTGTGCTGGGACTCTCTTGTGGGTACTGGGAATTGAAATCATGTCTGCATACCTTTATCAAGGGAACTGTTTCTCTCATCCCCTTCCTCCTCCTCTTTTTCATCTTCACAGATTACAGAGGGTGGTGGCTGCTCTCCATTGGGACAGAGTGCTCTTTGGGCTGTCTATGGTGACTGCAGCTGCCCATCCACAGGTATGGCCTTTTTCTACTTACTGAAAGTTCATGTGGCAGCCTGAGGTGTGTTAGAAACAACACTTACACTCTTGCAAAGAGCAATTGTCAATACAACCACAGTGGCATTCAGGTGTAGACACTAATGACTCGACCATTGCCTTTTAGCAAATGTTCACTTTCAAATTGCCTGCACATGCATACAATTGTTTGGCCTCTAAACTCATCTGCTTTCATAACAGAGTATTTCATTATCTTAGGAACTATTTTTATCTAGCAATATAGGGGAGACATTGCAGAACATACTACAATTAAACATCAGGAGAACAAGGGACAGTCTCAATCCAAAGGTAGACGCACAACCATGATTCTATTGTGTCTTCAGAAATAAACTTGCACACAGAAGAGAGGTCTCATTGAAAGCCCTGAACTGTATATCCTGGTGCCCTGTTGGCCTTAGTCCTTAGGAACTGGGATCACTATAGATGTGTACAGAACAGAAATCATCCTGTATCTCAGTGATTGCCTGTAATTTCACAAAGAGTTAACTTAGAAGTATATAACTATAAACCACTGAATTGCATATTACAAGTTATCATAATCTCACATAGAGCCTTAAGTGTTTGTGTTAAGGATCACATTCGAAAATATTAGCAGGAAGCACAAATATATATATATATATATACATATGTGTGTGTATGTATGGATGAATGGATGTATATATACATGGATGTGACTGACAGATATACTTTTAACTAAAAGTAGCCATTTGAGTGCAGCTGCCTCTCTCCTCACACAGCATTTTGTTTTCACCACTGAATCGCTTCCCCAGATCTCACTGGGACTTTCCACACGATGTCACACAGTGTGCTGATGCACCAGCTCTTTGGCGATCACTCCATCTGCACTGGGCTCTGTTACTGCCTCCATTTCATGGTGGTCCAGTGTGTCTGCCCATACTGGGAGTTTCGTCCTCTGGGCTCCCCATTAGATGTAATGGTTTATGGTAAATTTTGATAGTTAACTGAAACATTCCCCCAAAAGTCCTCCCATTATATCCTAGCTACCTGCATTACACAGAGAGAAATAATTTTCTCTTTTTTATTTTTTGATTGTGGAAGGGGCACGGCATGCTGTAGCATACATATGAAGGTCAGAGGACAACTTTCAGAAGTCCATTTTTCCTTCCACTCCATGGTCCCAGTGATCAAACTCAGTTTGTCAGGCTGAGCCTATGGTCTTAAAGGTTTAATTTTATTTTCTGCATGTATGTGTGTATATATATATGTATGTCCAAGTATATCTGTGGCCACCTCCTGTCTGCAGGCATCTTGGGAAGCTAGAAAAGGATGTCAAAAAACCTCAAAACTGGAGCTACAGGTGGTTGTGAACTTCCCAGTATGGGTGCTGGGACCTGAACCCAAGTTCTCTAAACTGCTGAGCCTCTCTCTAGCCCAGAGGCTCCATTAGTAAATGAATCGGAAGCAATTTCGAAGAGTTGCTGAGCTTTTGATTAAAACCACCTTGGACTTTAATGTTTCATGTGCTGTGGAAACATTCCATCAGAGTGGGAAGGGAAAAGCCTCATCACAGTGTGTGTGTGTGTGTGTGTGTGTGTGTGTGTGTGTGTGTCTGCTGTAGTGTGACCTCCGCTGGCTGTGTGGGCGAGGAGGTTTTGAAATCAAGACGAGACAATAACTAGCCCAGAACTCAGCCTCAGAAGAAATTTGAGGATGACCTGGCACACACTGCAAAACTTAACGTGACCGAGTTCCCGGAGGTCGCCATGTTGATGCCCTCATGTTGTGGCCCTCACGGGGCAGATGTTTAGTCTCCAGATCTTTTTGGTGACCAAACAAACCTGACATTTCAGAGACTCCACCATTTTTCTCAGCCGGGCTTGTAAAGAACATACGCTCATTGGCATGTGTATCACAGGAAGTCAGGCTGTAAACTTCAAGCTATTTTGATCTTTTTATTACAGATTTAACACGATCATCTGAAAAGCACACAGGGGGAAGAGCCAAGGCTAGCGGAAGTCCACGGTGTAAATGCCTAGAGTTTATCCCCAGTCCTTTCTCTCAGAATTTCTAGAGGCTTCTATTCACATGGGGATGCAACAAGCTGTTCAGAATGCTTAAACACAAATGTGTACAAACAGCAGTCTCTGCAGTTCTGAAGAAAGTGAAGGGACCTGTCTCTTTTCATCACACATACACCAAGTTTTCCATCTACACACACAATCTATTATTTCATTAACATGGTAAGCTTATCTGTAATTTACTTACAAATTTATTAGTAAAAATATCCATAGTATGTCCTTGTTTTCCTTGTGCTAAAATGAATTAACATTTAAGGGAGAACTCTTTCTAAAGCAATTGACTTGTTTAAATGGGGCAATAAAATGGATTTCTTAATAGCCATGCAATAAACCCTGACTGCCTTATAATCTGCCAAGGGCCCTCACATATAATACTGTATCTGATTCCCATGTTGACTTTGTGGATTAAGTGTATCTGGTAAGCTAGATCTACAAAAGTAGATTGAAGAAGAGAAGGTAAGACCTTCAGTTCCTAAGCAGCTGTTGCACAATGACTACAACCTACGCTTTGAGACTCTTAGTGAAGAAAGCTTTACCTGCAGCAGTTCTTAGGGTTGCTATAGCTATACCACTCCATAATAAAAGTCTCCTTAGGACTCCTCCTCGCTCTGCTCTGCCCTCTCTCCCCTTCCTTTCTCTCTCCATCATCTCCCTGCCCTTCTGTCCATCCTGTCTTCCCATCTCTCTGTGTGCACACATGTGGAAGGTGCTTATGAATGTTAGATACCAACATTGAATGCCTTCTTGAGTTGCTTGAGAGAGGGACTGTCACTGAACCTGGAGATCAGCAGTTAGGCTGGCTCGTCAGTGAGCCCCGGGGATCTAATTGCCTCTGCCACCCCCTTGCTTCTGCTACAGTGTACATAGAGTGCCAGAGGATCTGAAATCAAGTCCTCAGGCTTCTGCAGCAGATGCTTTACCGACTGTGACATCACTCCAGATCCTATTACAGCTTCTAAAACTTGCTCGCCCATTAAACCACTGGTGCCAACCCAATAGTCTAAACTCTGCTTGTCTTTTGCAGCAATGATTTGCAGTCTGTGTGTTTACATGCACAAACTATCCTCCGAGTGTGAGCACTTGGTCTATAAATGGGGGAATACTCTTTAGAAATGGAACTGATGAAGGACCTGGGTGTCTGAGAGGGTGAGTCTTGACGGTGATAGCCCCTTCCTGTTCCATCCCAGAACTCTGTGTCCTCATTCAGTAAGCTATGAAGAGCCTTTTCTGCATGCTCCTCCTCCTGAGAACTCTGCCATGTCTTTCCTACCTTGATGAGATAGAAATTTAGCCTATCCTCTCTCAAACTGTTTCTATCAAATATTTTTCAGAGTAACTAGTATGATGTGCATACTTCCTGTTATCATATTGTTTCCCAGGTCACTTTTTCAGAAGAATGTGTTGTGTTGTCACAAGCTTGACTTATGAGTCTGTTGATGATACGTGCTGAGTCAGTGTTTCCTGGTGTGATAGCTGTGTATTAAGTTAACCGTGGCTGCACCCATCTCTCCTCTGATTTCACTCCGTAGCGGGGAGCTCTCCACCACACACTAAATCTGACATCTCAGTTTGTCCTTTTCTCTGTGTCATCTGCCGGTGCTGAACAAATCTGCCCTAGAGTTTGTATCATGACTAAGGAAGGATGGCTTTTCTTTCTGGTCCATCACTTTTGGTTTTCCATCTATCAAAGATAGAGGTACAAAATTCATAGCTGTTAAATAATCTTAGAGACATATTCCTTTTAGAAGACTCACACCCCCCTGTCTCTAAACGGCATTCCTTTGGGGCTAGCACCTGCTGTAGCAGCAATCATTAATCTGCTAACACTTGCTCACCCCCTCTACCTGACGCTTCCAGATTCATGTGTCATTGTGACATAAGGGTGCTTCATTTTTATTAACATTTTACTTTGTTTTGTGCATATCTGTATTAGGGTACGCCACATGTGTGTAGTTTCTGTAGAGACCAGAAGTGGATGTTACAAGTATTTGTGAGCATCGCCTTGCTTCCTGGATTCTTCTACTACAGAACAAGCTTCAAAAAAGCATCCCATAAGATTTTCCTATAGTGGCAATATTTCAGTGCCTAACAGGTTCAGTGAATAGTGACACCTGCAGCCAAGTCTGAGGACCTGAGCTGCATTCTGCCTTGCCAGCTTTCTACCTTGAAGGATGGAGCCATCCTTTGATGAGGGTCTGACATTTTAGACAGATGTTGGAGCTCTGGTGAAACTGACCATCTTAAATCCCTAATTTTTTTGTCTTGATTTCTTGTCATTGGTGTGAATGGGGCATTGAAGTCACCCACTATCACTAAGTGGGGGGCAATATGTAGTGTTAGCTATATGAGTGTTTCTTTTATAAATTTTGGTGAATCTTTTCCTTGTCTTTAGAAGCAGTTTGCATCCTGGGTCCCAAACATCTTGTGACAATTTTCCTGGGGCAGATAGAAAAACAGAATCAGTACTCAGGGGTGAGTCTAGAGGAGACTGGAATCTTAGATGTGTCCAATCTGATGGATACAGACGTGCTTCTCTCACATACGGTAGTTATTGCCCTGGTTCAGTCATTTGGACCCAACTCTAATAGCTTGCTTCATTGGTTGGCTGAGATATGAACACTATCCAAATCTTACACTTAATGAGGTCAGAGCTTTCCAAATATGGTGGAGAAAAGGGAGTCTGAGGGGAGACAAGTACAGCTCACTAGATTTACAAAATCTAGTGGCCCTAAGAAATAAACCTTAATGCAAAGGCATAGAAAGGTTGAACATCTGAAGACATACATTGTGAAACTATCAAGAGTCCACATAGTTTAAGGATGTCTGCTGTGTAATAGTCTTTCTGTACATTGTGAATATGTATTACTCTTACTAGTTAATAAGGAATTGACAAGCTGGTAGCCAGGCAGGAAGTACAGGCAGGCTAGCCAAACTGAGAATTCTGGAAGGAAGAAGGGTAGAGTCAGTGCAGTCACCAGGAGACACAGAGTGAGCAAGACATGCTGGAGGACAGTTAAAGCCACAGTGCAATACACAGATTAATAGAAATGGATCAGTTTAAGTTGTAAGAGCTAGTTAGTAATAAGCCTGAGCTATTGGACAAGACTTTATAAGTAATATTAAGTCATTTGTAGTTCCTTGGGACTGGCATCCAGGAAAGAAAACTCATCCTACAAAGTTATCACAGACGATTTTCAAACAGGAAGTACCGTAACTGGTAAAAAAAAAAAGTGATTAAAGGGTCAATGAGAAAAACATGATCACTGTTAACTTATGTACTTCTAATATTCCTTTGAAACACATTGAAAGAACAATCCACAATAAAGATTTCAATTTATTTCAGTCTGTATTTATCCCCAACTGCTCCTCTGATGACAGCTGAGCAAGACACTGACCTATGAGCATAGCAGAATGTCATTAGAAGTCATTTTGTCACAAAAGTTACTTCATCAGAACAGGAGTGTTTGGTTTTCCCCTAGGTCACCAGCCTATCTAGTCTCAGGTCCTTGGCCACCCAAGCTATATTAGGGATGGTTTCCATCCTATGGAGTGGGCCTTAAGTCTAATCAGATATCCATTGGTGTGTGTCACTATTGTACTACACATCTTGCATACAAGTCACAATTATAGATCAAAGGGTTAATAGCTGGGTTGGTATCTACCCTTATCCTTTGGCAGCATTCAGGGCACCTTCCAGTTACTAGACGTGAAGGCTCAAGGCAGACACCAGAGTGAGCCATGTAGGTGCTGTCTGCATTACTCAAGTCTTCCCATTGTTATATATGGGCTTAGGAGCAGCCTGGGTTATTCAGAGGTTCCCATGGGACCCCACTGGCTAACAACTAGATTAGATGTAGCCCATTCCCGGTGATGAGATGCCTCCCCTATTATTTGGCAATTTAATTTATATTGTCTTCATACATTTTAGGAAGCTTCTAGTTCAGTAGGTTTCCATATCATGCCTCATATGGCCATTCTTTTCAGCTGTTCTACCTATATTTCCTGCCTCTCCAACCTTGATTGATCCTCCTGTTCCAACTCTCTTATCCTTCTATTATTATGTATTCTAGTTCCCTTTCCTAGGGAGACCCTTCCCTTCTTCTCAATCCCTACACTCTGTGGTTATGTGAAGTATAGCCTGCTTATCAAAGACATGGCAGCTAACATTACATATAAATGAATATACACCGTATTTGTCATTTAGGGTCTGTGTTACCTTAGTCAGGATGAACTTTTTCTAGCTCCATTCAATTATCTGTGAAGTTCATGATTACATTGTTTTAGCAGCTGAGAAATATTCCATTATGTTAAGTGTACCATGTTTTCTTTATCCATTCATCCATTGATGAACATGTAGGCTGTTTCCAGTTACTGGCTATTTGAACAGAGTAGCAGTGAACGTGGTTGATATCTCATTGTCCTATTAAGTTTGGGTATGTTGTTTTTTCTTTCAGTCAAAAAATTTTATTTCTGTCTTGTCCCATTCTTCGTTTGGTAGTGAATCATTCAGTTTCAGTTGGTAAGCTTTCTATTGTTCTAGACATCAAACTTTTGAGACTTGATTTGTATCCAAGAATGGGATCAGTTTCAGGGCAAGTCCCATGAGCTTCTGAGAGGAAAGCATATTCTTTTGGTGTTAGGGTGAAATGTTTTATAAACATCTATTAGGTGCAATGATGTCACTTAGCTTCAGCATTTCATTTTAGTTTTTGTCTTGATGACATATCCATTGGTGAGAGTTGGGTTTTGAAGTCACTCACTATCTCTGTGTGAGGGTCAATATGTAATTTTAGCTATTGAAGTGTTTCTGTTATAAATTCATGTGCATAGGTGTTTAGAATTGCATTATCCATTCGTGGATGAGTATATGGTGTCCTTCCTTATCTCTTTGGATTTTTGTTTGAAGTCTATTTTGTCAGATATTGAAATAGATAGCACTGGCTTGTTTCTTGGGTTCATTTTCTTGGAATATCTTTTTCCATCCTTCACCCTGAGGTTATGTCTAGCCTTGATGTTTATAAAGTATAATTCTTGGATATAGAAGAGAAGTGGTCCTCGTTTTTGTAGCCAGTCTGTGTATTTTTTAATTAGGGAGTTAAGACTACTGATGTTGAGACTTACGAATTAGCAATGATTGTTGATTCCCATTATTTTGTCCTTGTGGTGTGCGTCTCCACCTTTGATTTGCTAGTTTAAGATTATTTATTCCTTGTGTCTTCTCGGGGGTGGTTGACCTGTCCAGGTTTTCTTCTAGCTCCTTTTATAGAGCTGAATCTGTAGATAGGTGCTGCTTCAGTTTGGTATTATCATGTAATATCTTTGATTCTCCGTCTATTATAACTGAAAATTTGCTGAGTATAGTAGTCTGGGTTGTCATCTGTAGTCTTTTTCAGTTTGTATAGCATCCATCGAGGCCCTTCTGTCTTTTTCTGTCTCCACTGAAAAGTCAGGTGTTAGTCTAATAGGCCTGCTTTTATGTGTTCCTCTGTGTTTCTCCCTTGCAGCTTTTAATATCCTTTCTTTGTTCTGTATATTTAGTGTTTGGATTACTATGTGTTCAGTGTTCTATATATTTCTTATGTGTTGATGGGTATCTCTTTTCTTTAGGGTAGGGAAATTTTCTTCTGCCTCTTGCAGAGCATGTTGTGGCTGTCCTGGGAGGGGATGCTTCTGAATCTGTAGAACTTGTTTCTAGGTAGTAGGAGCTGACGTGCTGGAATGGGCTAGAAGTGTGGGGAAAGTTGGGTCTTCCATAAGGTTCTGTGGGGTCTATGGGGGATGGAAGAAGAGAGTGAAGGCATGTCACATGTCACTGAGAGCAGTCTACTACAGGACTGGTGATGAGACTGAAGAACCGGGGCTGGAAGATGTAAAGGAAAGTGGAGTTTGCCTACCCGAGCCCCCGATCAGCAGACAGTGGTTTTCCGGTGAGAGGATGTCTTTGCTGCTTTTGGGACAGAGTCCTGCTCTGTTACCAAGGCTGCCCTCTGACCATTAGTGCAACTGTCTAAACCTCCAAGGTTCCGAGATTACAGGCTTGTGCTACCACATTCAGCTCCAATAGTCTCCCAAAATCACAATTAGAAGAAAACAGAAAGTTAAACAAAACCGCAACTGTATATTGAGACAGTGCACATCCCAACATGTGGTGGGAATTAGAGCCACTGATCTCCCATCAGTGTGGGGCAGCAGGCAGCTGGAAACGGTTAGGGAAACATGTAGCTTCAGCATTCTGATGGTCCTGGAGCTGATAATGTTTTCATCGTAGTTTCTAAGTAAATCCTACTGCCCTTTTTTGGTTTTCCACATTAATATAGTTAAGGATGTTCCAGACGGACTTAGCTGTGCCTGCAAGACTCGCTGTCAATGCTGACTCCACATCACAAAAGAAACTTTACGCCTGGTGGTAGGATGATGAAGGGGAGAGGTGATCTAGGGAATGCTGGGCAAACGTCATAGTTCGCGTTGCTATGGCAGTGATGAAACTCTAACCTAAAGCCAGCTGGGGAGGAAAGGGTTAACTCAGGTTACACTTCCACATCACTGTGCCCCGTAGAAGGAAATCAAGACAGGAACCAAAACAGAGGCCATGGAGGGGATGCTGCTTACTGGCTTGTTCCTCATGGCTTCCTTACAGAAGCCAGCACCATCACAATGGTCTGGGCCGTCCCCTACCAACCGCCAGTTCTTGTGGAGGTGTTCCTCAATTGAAGTTCCCTTCCTCTCAGATGACCCTCACATATGCCGAGTTGGCATATAGCATATCAATGTAACATTGGTGTCAATGCCAAGGAAACATTGAAGAGAAACATTAAAACTGCTGGAGAATATCATGTAACTATAAACACGACTGGTAAGGAAAAGAGGGTAAGTAAAATGTATGTTAGCAAGATCTGCCTTTTATATTGTGGTGTAACAGATGATAGTTAAGCTGAGGATCACATTGAATACGTGATTTGCACCGTGGCGATGAGAGAAGTCACCAAGTCAGCCCAACAGAAGCAAGGGCCAGGGGACCTGGGCAGCAATCAAGGATGGCATGGTTGCATCTTCTCTGTGAGGCACTTGGACTTGCATGGAGACTTCAAAAATAAAAGTTTAAATTGTGTTAAGAAACCAGAGGCATGCAGTTTCGTGCACAAAATAATGTGGTCATTGTTTTGAAGTCAAAATAGCAGGGGCACTCATAACCTAGTGTCTCCACACCTTTTCTACAACAACTAAACAAACAGCAACATGTATATAGCACAAATTGCTAGGACACAGAATTACTGGCATTTTCATGCCTGGGTGGTAGGAGTTTAAAATGTGTCAAATACTCTCGGAAATGACAGCAATTGAAAAGAATGTTAAATTACACCTGGTGTTACATCCATTTTTAGGGACATATATTCAGGAGGAATAAACACATATGCATGAGAATGTCATGTAGCTTAATTCACAATAGCACAAAATGGAAACCCCCAGGCCTCTCTCTCAGTAGGAAAGCTATAGAACATGCTGGAGTGGGCTCCTCCTCAGCAAGAAAACTCAAGAGATATGGGCTGCATACAAGAGTGCATGCCCCAAACCTGTGGCAAGAGGCATGGTCAAGGGCTTTCTGTATCAGTGGTGAGTTCCATCCATCGGTGTGGGTGCTGGGAATGTGGGTGTGTCTACAGGTAAACACTAAGAGCCAAACACCAGATATGCACATTTTACTTCGTATAAATTATACCTTGATGACCATAACAGTGACATGCATTTCATTTGGCTAGTAGGTAGAACACTGAAGAACTGTGTATGTGTGTGTTAAAAGATCGCATTTGTGGAGGAATCATGAGCCCATATCTATGCAGAGGCTGGAGGAAGATACGGTTCTCCCGATCTATCCCTCTTCACTGTACTCCCTTAATACAGGGTATCCCCCTGAACACAGAGAAAGGCAGCAAAGCTCAGCGATCCTCTTGCCCTCACTCATCCCCAGTTCAGGAGCCACAGGCACGCGGGCAGCCATGACAGGCTGTTTCTAGTGGGGGGCTGGAGATGTGGATTCAGGACCTCATGCGGAGTCATGTCCCCAGCCTTCCGTAAATTCTCGTCAGGGCTAACACAAATGATAGTTTCTAGAATCTAAGGCAAACGAAGGGTACTTGCAGGTTTTGGTGTCGTGTCCGTGTGTCTCACAGTGCTACATCGATCGCCGGTAGAACTTGAGGTCTGTTCGCATCACGTTCTGTCACACATGGCAGCGTGTCAGGGAGTGACGGATTACTTTCCTCTTCTGTCCCCATCTCATCGTGGCCATGAAAGTAAGGGCTGAGTCTGTGCCAAGCACTGCCTCTGTGTTAAAATTTTAGAGGAGGAAACATCTGCTGGGATCCGTGCTGCTTACTTGAAAATTTAAAGCATGCCCTAAATCCATACAGCAGACTATATCCAGGGTTGGCTAGCCAGCTGGAAGGTTAAGCCGTGGTGATGGAAGAAGGCTAAGAGTGATTGACTACAAAGTTACAGCTGGTTATGGCAAAAGATACTTTTTTCCCTTTTTGGTAATTCTCTCTTGTAAAGAGAAGCCTTTCCTTGTTAGCTGCTTTGGTTTATCACCCGCCAGTCACCTGGGCTCTGCCGCGTTGTAGTCCCCAAATAACAGACAAGATGCTGTATTAATTATGAAGCTATTGGCCTTGCTTGTTTCTTACTGGCTAGCTCTGACTTAGATTAACAATTATGGGGTAATTACTTAAGTATTTCTCTTACTGGAGAGGTTTCCGGGCTTCCTACCCCATGGCGTTAAATCTTGACTCTCTGTGTTTCTCCTTCCCAGAGTTCTCCTGGACTCCTAGTCCCACCTATCTAGATTCCTATTGGCCAGCAGTGCTTTATTGACACAGGACTTCCCCAACACTCTCTCTTCTACTAAGAGACTCATCTCTATCCACGTTATTCAGATCCACAGACTCGAAGCAGCCCTACGGTGGGCCTCACCCACTTTCCTTACAAACAAACATGCAAACAAGAAACCTCACAGTTCTCTTGGGAAACTGAGACCATGGCTCAAGACCTTCTTCCCTCCCTCATTCCCAGATAAATCAGGGAAGTCCCCCCAATGGCACATCGCTGTTCCTGATAGGTTGGGACTCTTGAGTGTGCTACAAGCAGAGTGTCAAAGAATGGGAATCTTGTCCTTGGGTTTGTGAGATGTCCTAGCAGCGTTGCTTCTGAGGCCCCGGTACACCTGAGCAGGTGTCTCCAAGGGAAGCTGACATGGAGTCCTGGTCAGATGTCATCATGGTCCTTCCATTCCAGAGGGCAACTTCCAAGTACAGCATCGTCTTAAGTCTGTTGAAAAAGTGAATTCCGGCATCCCATTTTCCACACTGGAAATGGTTATGACAGAAGAGAAAATCAACCATGAGGACACAGGAAGAGCAACGAGGGTTCTTCTAGAGCACGAATGTGGGACTAGAACCTGAGACCATCTCTCTCTGTGACCTTGTGTACAGGATTCTCTCGGCTAAACCCTCGGTGTAGATAGATTTCAATTCTATGTTTCACTTTGTCCCTTCCCCTTCCACCAAGGATCTCATGTAGCCCAAGCTGATCCCAGCCTCATTAAAGTATCTGATCTTCCAAGTTCCAGGATGACTAGCTTCATTCAGGCTGGGCCAACCCTGTACCAGCAGAGTGACGTCAGCACTGACTGGGACCTGTAGCACAGCGGTGATGTAAGTGACCACCCCAATTTTCTGATGTATCCCAAGCAGACTGTGAGTTAGACAAGACTTGAAATATCCAGTTTTAAGGTCAGAGGTCAACACACAAGTCACTGGCATGTAACTTTACCATACCCAGATGACTGAAAATTTCCAGGGTTAGTTTTCCTCGAGGGCACACTTTGGATATGGCTATCCGGAGAGCTTAGAAATGCAGTCCAACACTGTCTGTGTTAATTCACTTTTCATGATGAACACAACTTGGAGCAGGTTCCCATGGACAAAGAAGGTAACCAGAAGGAGGTCAGCTGTGGTTCCCAGGGATGTATGTTAGGACACAACAATTCTCAGGAGAGGGATGTGGAAAGATCTAACTCAGCTGTACTCTGCTTGTATGTCCTACTTTGAAATATGCTAAATTATGTATCTAGAGAGATATGCTCCTCTGAGGGTAAAATAGTGGGAAACAGAGGGAGAGCCTACAGTTTGACTGTTACATATTCATTATAAATAAAGCCTAGCAACTTTCTCCAAAAGATTCCCCAACCACTGGAAACCCAACTTTTGCATCCTCAATGTGGAAAGATGAGAACATAGATGATGCCTGAGACTTACCTCTACAACGATGCTACAGAAAGCAACCCTTATTGGCTCCTGAAATGTAACAGTAGATTTCAAGTTAATAATACAGTTTCTGGTGTAAGGATTTTCAACATTTGCAGAATGTCCTTTGTGACATTAGAAGTAGAAAATCACTCTACCTGCTGAATCACTAATGGCCCTTGGTTCTCAAACTCCAAATGCAAATGGCATGCCTGTATTCCAGTTGTGAAGCTAATTAGAAGCTGTAGGTTTCTGGTATTCAGGATCGGAGGGTTCAGAGAACTAAATCTCCTCTACAGAAGCTGGTTCAATATCGCCATTCAAAGAAAAAGAGAGAGACTGCTATAAATATTCAATAAAGTGCCATTTCAAGCCAATGTAAACTAGATAACATGTAAGTAAAAAACTACTCAGAGAACAATTTTGCAGTTATTTAAGCAAAAAAAATTGTCTGTTACATTTGTTTATCATAGAGGGGAGTGTGTGTGCTTTGTGACACATTTGTGAAGTCAGAGGTTACCCTGTAAGAAATATGTTCTCATTACCTGAGGGTCCAGGGATCATCAAGCTCAGTAGTATGCAACTGTACTCCCCGAACCATCTCCTGGTCCCTGAACATATGTACTGGACAATTAGTTTTAAAAGATGTATCTAGGGTCTGTTGAGAACTTTGAGTGATCATCCACAAGACCATGGTTCCATTGCTGACATCCACATTGTGGCTCACAAACTCCTACTGCACCAGTCTGAGATGATCCAACACCCTCTTCTGGCCTCCAAGGGCACACTGCATGTACATGGTACATAAACATATGCATAAAAAGGATTGTTGTAGATCTTTTATATATGCATACATATATAATACTGCATGTATTTTCTTTGGTTTAGCACATACAGAAACCATTTTATTTTTCCTACATTAAATAATGTAGCATTAAATAACTATTGACAATTCTGACATGGATTTGTGTAATAATAAAATATTACAAATATAAATCTTGTGTTTCCATAGTGAAGAATGGTTCTCCACTATTCTATTTTTGTTATTGTGGGCAAATACACAACTTAAAACAGCTAGTGGTGGCATGCAAGGACAAGTTAACTGTAACAGAATGCAAGAGAAGAAAACTGTAGTGTCTTGTATAAATTAATAACCATGATATTAATGCCTTGATTGGCTGCCTACTAAGTATTTATTTCTGATCAACTGCTTTTTTATTTCTTTTAGAAGACTATCAGTAAGACAAAGTCACACAGCAAAATAAACTGTTATTCCAGTTTTCCAGAATAATTGATGAAACAGAGAATTTTATACATAGAAAATACAAATGAGACAGGATGTGTGGATATACAGCATTTAAATACTTATTTACCATATTTTACCAGGAGTTGCTGATTTGAAAGAAGCTGTGCTAGATTATGCACTGAGCAACCCCTGGCTTGAAGGGGCATTTGCCTGTGTTCACACACTCACAGCCATGTATGGAGTTGTCTGGTGTAAACTGGATGCTGATGTGGTAGACTGGATACCAAGAACTTTGCTTTCTTTTCTCCCTCTGTTTTAAAACACCACCCCCACAAACTGTAGCATTCGTCTTTGTTGAACACACCTTTGTCAAGGCGAATGGGGCTATAACCCAGAAAAGTTTGGCAACTGACGGTATTATTTATTGTTGGGTAAACACAATTATTTCTGCAAGGCAACTTTGTGACATACTGTGAGACTGATAAAAGTATTGGACATTTGACCAGGGCTTTTCCTACTGTGGAATTAATTGTACCAGGGGGATTATTATACATCTGCAACTTAACGTAACATTTGGAGAAACTCCAATTAGCAAATACATTCCTGGAAATAATTCACAAATTTTAATCAGAATTTTTAATATGTGCCCAGTTGCTTCCCTGCTTGGTGATTTGCAGACCTTTTATCCAGAGCAAAAATAGTACTCATGCATCAAGACACTAGACATAAAGATGCTCACAGTAGAAAAACATAAATCACAAATTATACATCTATAGTATTTTCAAAGTGGGTTTATATTAATTTTTTAAAAATCATGGTCTCTTGGCTGATTGAAAAAAATATTTTGGCTGACATTGAGTGCTTATAGTCCATTATAAAATTTTCTGACTATTAAGTGCTAAAGAATATTTTATTTAACTGTAATGTTCCATAATATTATATTTTGATTTTTTTCAAAAGAAGGCATTTCAAAATGGAGGCATTTCTCCATTGCCTCACTTTTTAGTGGGGATACAATTAATAAGTACAGGGACTAAAGTCTACCATAAAATGGTCAGTTACTTCCTAACATTTGCTTCATTGAAGGGAACACAAGTTCCTAGGGGTGAACCTACAGCAGTGTGTCTGCTAAATAAATAATAGACCCATTTATATCAAGCTGCCCTCCGTCTTTATCTCTCCATACTCATTAATCAGTGTGGCTCTCGGACCTCATCAGAGAAGTTTCTTTGTGAACAGTGATTAGAACAGAAGCTCAAAACTTGCCAAAGTAGAGAAAACAAGTTCCTATGGAGTGCTCAGCCAGAAATGGAAGGTCTGCATCACAGCCCTTCTCCCAGGCTCAGAGGCCATCACGGAAGAGAGACTGAGAAGAGTGTCAGAGCCAGAGGTCAGGAGGACAGAACGTTACCTTCTGGAAATGGCAGGACCCCCTGCAACCATGAATTCACAAGTGCTTACCTGCACAAGACTCGCATAAGAGCAAGTCAGTCCAGAAGGCAACAAGACAGGAGGAGAGCTTCATGATGGCTTCTGGGGAAGAAAGAGTCAGTTTTCTGGTGCAGCGGGTGGCCCAATGCCTAGAAGTAAATGGATAGCACAAATTAGAGTTGATGGATTCTTAAATTCAAGACATAAAGAGAACATAAATTTGGGTGCCTGGATAGAGAGTGGCATGGATTCTGGAGGAGTAGGAGCTGTAAATGAGATTCAATGTGATCACAAATATAGTATATGAAATTCTGAAAGACAATGAAAATGTTTCTATTAAAAATCACAAAAATGAGTATAGGTACCAAAATCCTCCAGTTACAGAAACTTCACTTCTTTTCCTCAATACCAACTTACCTTTCATGAGTTTATAATGCAACAAACCTATCCAGGCATTTCAGCCTCAGGCTTTTGACCCTCTCAACACTAAAACTTAGTATCAAATTGTTGCTGAACAATGGGGAATGTTAAAGGCATTCATATTTTGAATTGTGTGCATGATAAATAGACAGACGTAACAATTAAAACTGAGATCTCAGCATCTAAACTAGTGGTTCTCACCCTTCCTAATGTAGTGACCCTTTACTACAGTTCCTCGTGTTGTGGTGACCCCCCAACCATGAAATTATTTTCATTCCTACATCATAGCTGTAATTTAGCTACTGTTACGAATCATAATGTAAATATCTGTGTTGTCCAAAGGTCTTAGGCGACACCTGTAAAAATCATCATTTGACCCCCAAAAGGGTTGCAAACCGCAGGTTGAGAATACTTGAGTTCTAAACTATCAAGCTGTGGCGAACCCTGGCCTGACAAGAAAGGGGAAGATAGAGCCATGCAAACATGTTGGTTTGCTGAACACAGTTCATTATCCCTGAAAGGTTACAGCACATGGTGACCGCTCCCCTTCCAGGAACACTGCAGCCCCAGTGAAGTCCACGTGTAGGAAAGATGACTGACCGCTCCAGTGGATCCTGCAGGGATGGCGCCGTGATACCAAACTGTCTTCCAAAAGCAAAACACAACCTAGAAAACTAAGGGAAGTGTGCATTTATCACAAGTCCCTTCACTTGTGTATATATACACATGCATCACATACATATATGTATGCATATACTTACACATATGTGTGAACATGTCATCTTTAGATGACACAGATTGTGACTCTCACTGAAAGGAACAGCTATGACTTAGTGGGAATGATTTCTCTGGTGCTCATGGCTGTATTCCACTTAGACTAGGACTAAAAGCCACACTGTGTAGTGTTCTTTGGTGAAAACTCATCTTGCAAGAGTTACAAAGTAAAGCTAGTTATTTAAGACATTTGAGAGGTTTGTTTACATCTTCCTTCAGTTTCTACAAAGGTCATGGAGCAATGTTTAAGCAGACTCTGTGTCAACATGATGTTATTGTTTATTCAGATACAAATGAGTTGCTCTGAGCCCTTAAGAGGCTACTAAGGACATCCTTTTCACAGATGGCCCATTCCTCCCTCCACCCATGTGACCCCAAATTACCACGTGGCATCTGGAGTGAGATCAGACTCAAGCCCTGACCCCAGTCCAATCTTTTTCATGTAGCCATCACTGCTGTGTGAAATTTCTTCCATGTCACCTGACATAGTGCAAGCCTTTGGTTTATTGTTCCAGCGTCTTAGTAACAGTTACGCCTAAGAAGTCACTGCCTTGGTAGCTTCAGAACTACAGCACTCTGTGGACTCGGATGCAGTAGGTGCCACTGTATTCCATGTGTGTCTCCAGGATGGCATGTTGCCATGGTTTTATTTTGCTCCTGGAAGTCAGCCCGCATCTGACATATCTAGCGGTGCTAAGGACACTTTTCATGATCCCATGACACATTGGCTCTAGGAAGTCATATTTCTATTGGCATTAATAATAGACAGTGTGCCACAAGTCCACTGGATCATGACATTTTTAATGGCATTAAACACAACTCAACCTTCCCTCAAACTTGTCGCTGTCTTTTTAAAATCTTATATACATTTTTCTAACCACTTGAATGTAAGCTGTCATTTTCCAAGATTTCTGGTTTGAGATTTATTTATTCTTTTTTATCAGTACTGATGGCTTGAAAGAGCATTTGTTTTCTGAAGTATTGCTACAGATATCTGCCATACGGAGTACATGTAGTGTCCAAACATACACTCCATTAATCTCTGAAGAGAAGTCATCCTGCCAGCTCACATGGCGTAAGAAGAAGCTCCTGTAACTAGGGTAGGTCCTTCCCTGGATCTTTAACTTTGGGCATTAGGTGTCTAACGGTAGCCATGTATGATGATGTGTCAGTTGTGTTTCTCTTACCACAGAAAACCAATGCATTTTCTAACTCTCCTCCCTAGACTCAATTTTCATCGTGCAGCTTGTGAGTGATCAGCATCTTATGTCATTTTGCTCTTCCAAGTTTGAGCCTTCCAGTGTTCCTGTTGTCCTTGAAAATAAGCCTAGTCCATGCCCTGGCTAGTTACTGTCTGTGTTACTGCTGGTGTGAGCATGGCTAACCTTTGTATACCTCTTCCTAGCCATGCTCCAGTCACACAGGATTCTCATCTCTCCAATACTTCCTTTTCCCTTCCTGCGTTCTCTTCCCACCCTTGGTCTCCTTAGCCGAATATGGCTGTCCTTTCTCATTCATTCCTCACTCCCTGAGCCACCCTACTCTTGCCCCCTTCATAGTTTTTAAAGAAATCCCAGGGCTATATAGACTTAATTCTTGCTCATTACTTTCTGCTACTGATTTCTGGCAGTTACCACCCCAAGCAAGGGCAAGAAGAGCAATCCTTTCTTTGACTCTGCTGGCATTACAGTCACAGGATCCAGAACAACATGGGTATCAAAACAGATACTCAATAAAGAGCTGCAGAGATAAATACGGGCAGCACGTGCTCTGTTAACTCTTTGAGAGGGAAGGCTCTCTGGAAGACTGACACAAAAGAAAACTCCTAACGTCCTCCCCGCAGCCAGTCATCTCCATGCTTACTAATTTAGACTGTGTATTCAAGCTACATGAAGCCAGTGCAAACATACCCACGCCTTCCATGTTTCCAGCTATCTCTCCTTTGTCTCTCAGAGAGGACAGAGATGTTGGCCTCCCATGTCTTCAGGAAGCACCCTGGCATTGTAGATTTTGCAAACATGCCCTCCCCCCACGGCACGCTTGCACAGCAGGGCGGTGAGCACAACCTCCCTTCTTGCTGTATACCACAGCAGAATAGTTCATTTCCGGATTGTGTTCTCTTTAAATGCTTCCCCCTGAGAGCGGGTGGAGAATGTCTGATGAGAGCACAATGGCGAGTTCACCAGATCACACTGGTCTGAGTGCCTTTATCCTAGCCTGTAGTTGGAGGAAAACTCTGGTAACTCCACTGCAGCTGATAGGAAAAGTGGCATTATTCTTTGAGATCAGACAGTGTAAATATCCCTGGCGTCATCCACATATGCTCACTACATTCCCCACCTGTCTCCTCAGACTCCATTCCTTAGAGTTGGAAGCAGTTCAGATAAACTTCCACCATTTCAGAAAACACAGTCCCGATAAAACTCTCCTGCCACCCACCCCACAGCAAAGGGCGTTCTTCATTCCCAGGCAGAGCCATTTTGTAAATTGGAAGCATATCAGTGACAATTATCAAGGAACGGTTTCTAAAATGCTTCCTTCCTGCACAGCTTGGCAATCCTTCTTTCAAAAAGACATTAACCAAAAGCGATGCTCTGCAAATGTAACTCGGAGGCAGAGGTTGAATTAATTTATTTGTTTTATGATATTTTACAGTTAGTTATGTCAGAGACTTTCACTTGATTTTTTTTCCTGCTCATTTAGATAATGCTCTACCTGCCATAAATC
Source organism: Mesocricetus auratus (assembly GCF_017639785.1). NCBI lineage: Eukaryota > Metazoa > Chordata > Mammalia > Rodentia > Cricetidae > Mesocricetus > Mesocricetus auratus. The sequence goes on from NW_024429199.1 coordinate 47,084,079, forward strand.
CCAGGGAGGCTGAATACAGTATCTTCTGAATATACCCTGATAATAGCAGCTGGCCTAACTACTCATTGCATGCTTCCACTCCAAAGGTGAAGTTTCTGCCAGGTAGGACTAGCATCGTGCAATTAATTTTCAGGCGCTAAATAGAAGACGCCTAGTATGGATGAGAAAGAAGACAGCAGCAGATGAGGTGCTACTCAGTAGGCCGTAGGTATGATGGAGAAACAGTGAATGAAATGGCCTGTGTCTAGCCAATGCCTTGGGGGGGGCTTTTTATTTATTTGTTTATGGCAAAATACAATAAGATAAAAACACAAACCATCACATCAAAGTCAGACAAGGCAAAACAAGAGAAGGTAAAGAGCCCCAAGGCGAGGCACCGGAATCAGTGTCCAGCTCGTTCACAACTCAGAAGTCCCATGCAAGTAGTGAACTCAAGGATATGATACATACGCAGAGGACCTGGAGAAGGACCCGGAGAAGGACCCATCTTGGCCCTGAGCTGCTGCTCTATCTCTGAGTTCCCATGAGCTTTGCGAAGTTGATTTAGAGAGGCTCGTTCTCCTGGTGTCCTCCTTTCACCCTGGCTTTTAAACTCCTTCTACCTGCACTTCTGTAGAAGTTCCCTGAGCTCTGAGGGGAGGGATTTGATGGAGGCATTCCATGTAGAACTGAGTGCTCCCAGCTATCTTTCTCCCTCTCATGTCTGGGTATGAATCTCTGTCTTTGTTCCCATCTGATGGAGGATGATGACTGAGCAAATCACTGATCTGTGATTACAGCAAAGTACCACCAGGAGTCATCTTATTGTTATGCTTTTTTAGACTAAGAGGATTTGGTTTTACCCTGAGTCTCTGGGTCTTCGTCACTCAATCAGTGTCTGGTATTGGTTCCATCTTGTGGGTGGGCCTTAAGTCAAATGAGATGTTGGTTGGTTACTTTCTTAAGGTCTGTAACACCACTGCCCTAGCATGTTTCATGGGCAGGACCGATTATAGAACAAAGGTTTTGCTGTTTTAGTAAATATTTACATGTTAAAAAATGAAAACCCAAAATTCAGAGGAAATTTCACAGAAAATTTCAGTTATTTTTTTTACATGAAGCAATATCAGCCTTTCTGTTAACACCAGGACATTGTTAATTCCCACACTGGCTCTGGTAATCTAGAACTCTAAGATGCCTATGGCTACCCATGAAATGACAGTCCATAAATCATTAATGTATATATTTTTATTAATTGATGGGGTTGTCACTTGCTCATCCATAAAGCAGTAGTCAGTGCTCCATCAGGCTTTTCCTGTGCTGAACGGTGAAGAACAGCTTGTTCAGAATTCCCCATCCACTGCTTAGAAGAGCAGTCCCAGAGGCTCAAGCTCTCTCTTGTGAGTTTCTACCATAAAGTTCCTGTCTTTTTGTAATATTAAATTTTTTGTTGTATGCTCTTCTTAAACATTTAATGTTCTAGTATTTTAGAATAAATGCACATTTTTTTCTTATAAGACAGATGAAAATTTTCTTTCCTATGTGTTTTAGAATTTTATGTGTGTGACTTTTAGGAGTAAGGTTATTTTTTCTCCACAATTAAATCAATAGATAAAGCTGAATATGTTTAATTTTTTATGAAACGTAGAACTCTAGAAACTATTCCACACCCATTAAGAGTTTTCAGTATTCATTTTACTGTGAATGAGATTGAGCTTTCATGGCTGACGTGTGGATTATTTGCTCATGTTTTCTATTCACAATGTCACTTGTCCCTAGGCGGGTTCTTACACGTTCACATTTGATATCTCTGCTCCATCGCACATAAAGGAACCCACACCTTCTCCCTCTTCAGGCTCCAAACTACACTCATGGTGTTCCAGGAAACAAGTAAATTGTCGCATAGATCCTCACTTCTCTAACCTTCAAACTTTGTAAAGCCAAAACCTTCCAACTTTTCTACTTTATCTTCTTTTCCCTTTGCTTATAATCTTGTACTTGGACACAGTTCTTCATTTCTACACATTTTCAATGGTGTACTCATTGTCTTAAAATACTCTTCAATAAAATTATTCCGTTCTCTGAGCAAGAAAGAGATGCAAGTTGGCAATCTTCCAAGTTGGGTTTACTTTCATGGCAATGTACCAAAATGTGTTAGTAAATGAACTGCTCCAAAGATCATTCCTTAAAGCTTAGATAAAATATTATAAAGCCACAAAGCAGATGGACCAAGTCTGAAACTCACTAACCTGAAAAAAGACTTAAAATAGTTCTATTTAAGATGGGCATTGGCTCATCCCCTAGGAAGTAATAACTTTTGTCCTAGTTGGGTTTTTTGGTTTTTTGCTGTGATAAAACACAGGAAGGGAGGATAAAGGGTAAAACAATGTAACAAGTTGAGAGTTTGTTCAGCTTACACGTTCTTATCACGACCACTGAGGGAACAGAGGGAAGGAATTCACACAGGAGCAGAGGCAGTAACCATGGAAGAGTGTTGCCTACTGGTTCACAATCATGGATGGCTTGGTTTGCTTTCTTGGACAACCCAGGAGTCCCTGTCAAGGTTCACCTGTTCAATCCGATGGAGGCAATTCCTCAGTAGACGGTCTGTCTTCCCAGGTGACTCTAGCTCGTGCCAAGTTGACAGATACTAGCTAGCCTCACTTTCAACCTTTGAAAAATGTCAAAGCATGTGACTACTCCCCCCCCACACCCCTTGCCATATCCTGTGACTGTTTCCTGCATAACACAGCACTAGCATGTTCCCATCACTTTTTGATGACTTAATAGGTTTCAAAAGAGCTAATTTTTGCACTCTTCAGAATGGCATTAATTGTCGAAAGCAGAGCTGCTTTGATGAATGTCAAGTCTTCAAAATCACCTAGAAATGTCCCAGGTGCTTAGTGACAATCAAAACAGAGCTAAACTAACGAAGAACAAATGCAATTTACCTTACAGCTAGGGATACCAACTTTAAACTCAGGTCTAGATGGATATTTGCAAGTGTAATGTGGTGCACGTGTTTTGTTTTGTGTGGGTTTTTGACACCAGGTCTCATGTTGCTGAGGCTGATCTTGAACTCTGGACCCTCTTACCTCCACTCCCCAAATGCTGGAATGACAGGTATAGTACATGCCTGGTGCTCACACATACTGTGCGTCTGTCCAACACGGCAGTTGTGGGACGGGGCGCCTACCAACAATCATCTAAGAACCATGTTTGCAATTTTGCTGTCCTCCTGTCTCATAAACCACTCATGTTTATGTTCATCTGTCTCCAGAGCACTGCCGGGCCCCTTAATGTGGGTGGGAAAGGATTTTAAAATTACTTCCCAGGCTCTGTGCTGTTATGGGGGGGGTCTTCTGGAAGCCCCCTTTTTTTCCTTTTTAATTCTGTAGCCAAATTTCTGCAGGTTTCCAGAAATGATGACAATTGTTGCAACACCCGTCTTCCAGTGGATGCTATTGATTAAACTTAATAACACGCGCGCAATCGCAAAGGCGCCCTATGAGTGAAGGTTTTCACCCAGCTGAAGTCAGAGCCAAGAAAGGGCAAACCTCTGCGCACATAATCCGAGAAGCTTGGTTAAACCGTAAGCGCCTAAACCCACAGGGCCCAAGGCGCCTTCCCTTCTGCAGACTGGCTCTTCCTTAGAAGCAGTGGTCAGCATCCTGTTCACTTAGTAAGAGAGGAATCATCCCAGAAGCCACAGTGCCATCTTTGCAGGAGGCAAAGCAAACGTCAGATAATCCATTTGCTGACTAAGGAAGCCAGGGTAATGGTGAGCTCGGCTAATCTTAACAGAAAACAATTTATTTCCAAGGGAGGTCTTGTCCAGTTCTTTTCAGGGGTGGGGGGGGGGAAGTTCTTTTGCACCTCCCGCTTTTCTCTTTCCTCCACACAGTGAGTCGCTGAGGAAGCTACTTGCCTCCCCAGAAGTTTCTATGGTCTCTCTTCGGCATCTGGACCACTCCAGGGAGTTACTAATCAACCCACCACACAACCACACTCTGCACTGAGGTACATTGCCTCTGATAATGTTTTCAGAGAAGAGAGACAATCATGAAGTATGTGTGTATGGAGAGAGAGAGAGAGAGAGAGAGAGAGAGAGAGAGAGAGAGAGAGAGAGAGAGAGAGAGAGAGGAGAGAGAGAGAGAGAGAGAGAGGGAGAGAGAGAGAGAGAGAGAGAGAGAGAGAGAGGGAGAGGGGGGGGAGAGAGAGAGAGAGAGAAAGAGAGAGATTAGAAGGGCAGCCTGCTGAAGATAAGATTAACAGTCCCCAATCCCTGCAATGACGGATGGGGTGCTCCAGAGCCTCACTGTTCAGGGCCCTCCTGTTTCTAGCCTCCTGGCTGGAGTTTGAGTCTCAACTCTGCAGTGAAATGTGTTATAGGATGGCGAGTGTGCCAGGGGCGTGATGTAAAACACTTTCTTCCTGGAATGACCGATCCATTCCCACGAGACTTTAAATCATGCTCACCGTCCCTTCTCCCTGTGCCCTTGATAATGTATCCTCTCTTCCTTCTGTCCATTAATATTTTTCTCTCCTGTTATTCATCATTGTAGTCCACGGCTGTTGTTTAACTTTCTGAGGCAATTTATGCCATCTGCATGAGTAACACGGCATAAAGGAGAGATGCAGGCTCTGCACCCTAGATTAAGGAAACCTTCTATACGATCTATGATTAATTGTAAGCCAAACTTCTCTGATAATGAATTGATACAGAATGTGCTTTGTCCTGTGTTGTGGAGACGTGTAACTCATCAATAGTTTCTCAGTACTTCGCTTTAATCAGCATTTTCTACTAAGTTGCTTTACTGTCTATGACATGCTTTCAAATTTTTCTTTGGCTAGATCGTAAAGACTCTTTCTTCAAGGAAAACGATTTAGGATTTTAATCTTAAATATTACATCTAAGTGGCAGTAAATACAAGCTAATAGAAATTTTCTAATTATTTCGGTCATCTCTAGGCAAGCCATTTGGTTTTGCAAATCAGACTGTGTCATTAATTAGGGAAAAACACGTCGATGTGAAATATGACACAGAGAGACAGATTTACAAAGCTTAAAGCCCAAACCTGAATTCTAATTTTAACGGAATGAGCATCTGAAGTTCCTTGCTTGCAAGTGTTAGTGCTTTTGGGGAATGAGAGGGACAGCACAGGCCACCTGCATGCCTCGGTGCCCATGCGAGCCGCAGTATGGACTCTGAGCTTGGGAAGACTGGGCACAGTTTGAAGTATTCACACACACACACACACACACACACACACACACACACACACACACACAAAAGCAGGGTGCAATGATAATGTACCCCAAGCCTGAGACCACATACATCCATTAACACCTCTCTCCACAGGCTGCTGGCATGCCTGAAGTCGGCTACCATCCTCTTATAAACACCTGAACAACCGAACCCCTTCACACTACAGCTGGGAGATAGGGAAGGCATGCACATGGCATTGGCCCATTGGTGCCACCATACTTGTTTCCAATGTCCATGGCTCTGTTTCTTGTGCCAGAGGGCGGCTCTGCACTGTTTGCCAATGAAAACGAGCTCCACCCTGTTTTTCCAAACTACCTGCAATGTCACTCCAGAGGACACTGGAGACAAGGTGACACTTGGGAGCTCTTCTCTGCCTGCCCACTTACTTGATGTCAGCCAGCTCACTAAGGGGCGGGTCCCCAAGTTCGAGGATTGACAGAGCTTGAGTAGATCCTCTGCAGACCAGGGTCTGTCCAAGCATGGGACAAACAGAAGTCTCTTGTGTTCGGAATGTTTAAAGAATGCAGTGAGTGCGAGCCAACAGAGCGCTAGTGCTGTGATATTTTGAGAACCCCTCCCTAATATTTTAGAATGCACCCTCAAGCTCGGGGCTATCTATTACTGTGCCCATGCTTGCTGCTAGAGGTCCTCACACATGAAACATTTTCTTAATGGGGACTTTCTTGATCGTAAAACTTGGTAAGGTTCTGACTCTGAATTGGTGAAATTTAAATAAAAAGATCAGTATAGCTGGGTTGAAAGGGAGCAGGACTTACAGGAAGGCTCACGCTGATGAATATTCACTACACTCCTGACAAGGCTCTGGCAACAGACGCACTCATTAGCCACTCCAATTGCTGCATGGAGAAGTCTTTAAGGGCCTTATTTTCTCCTGAATTTCAAGTATAAAGGCCTAAACCCAGAACTATGGTGATTTAAAAAACATTTTTGTACATAGGTAAAGTGGAGAGTCTTTCCCCAATTTTAAGTGTTAATCATTTCTACACTTAGCAAAGGTTATAAACGAGTATGTAACTGCATAGAACTCAACTCGAGGCTCCAGCAGAGCAGAAAGCTACAAACCAGAGCAGGGGCAGGCATTACAGAAGGGGTGGGCCCTCTGTAGAGGAGGCAGCAGAGGGGAGGAGCAGTGAGGATTTGTGGCTTGAATAGTATTGATTTTCCCCTTTCATTCTTATGCACTTTCAAGTTTTAGAAATTAATGCTTTTAATTTTCTTTTTACATTTAAACTTTTAATGGTCATATAAAATGGTGCAGATTGCAAATACAATATGGAGACAGCTTAATGGGAGCATTTTAAAGCATTTTCTTTTTTTTTCAAAATAAAATGCTATGAAACTGGGAGAGACTAAAATGTTGCTGTTGACAGCAAGTTGAGCTTTCGAGGCTCTTAATGCTGGAAGATCTGTCAAACGGGGCAGAAGCGGCCTCCCGCAAGCTGCACATTGATCTATGCCAGGACAACCACCTAGGCTACTAAACTGTATTTTAATTAATATCTAGTTTTAGAATTATGGTACAAATAGCTACATGCTTATCTGATGAAGGATGTCCTTCTGTATATATGTTTCTCTTTTTGGTTGATGAATAAAACACTGTTTGGCCTATAAAGGCAGGATGATAGGTAGGACTAGGAGACAAGGAGAATTCTGGGAAAGGTAGACAGACCACAGGGTACACCACATAGACCACAAAAGAGTAACAGACCCAGGCATTCTCTGGTAAGTTAAGACAACTTGGAAATACATAGACTAATAGAAACGGATTAATAATTAAGAGAGAGGCAGCCAGTAAGAAGCCCTAGCCACTGGCCAACAGTTTATAAAAATATATAGTGTCTGTTTGCTTATTTGGGGCACAAGAACAGTAGAACCTGGTTGGGACAAGAAATGCCAGCAACAGACTCCCCTTAACAGAAATCTTCCGTGCTTTGTAATTTTTTGAAATCAATGCAAATCTCACAGCCCCTTGTCAAGCATTTGGCACCGTGGGATCCCATCTCCAGCACATCTTCCCCCACTGACTTGTGCTCATTCCCTCTGTACTGTAGGATGTCTGGACAAATGCATGTAATAGTTACCCACTCTCTAAAGCCAGCCATGGAGACCTAGATATCGACCCCAGGGGTACGACTCAGTCACGGCAATGTGTTGACAGAGGCCCACGTAGGTTCCTTTAATGAAATATTTGCTTTGAGAAATTAAAAAAAGCCCAAACCACATTTGTTCTCATACATAGGATCCACTGTTGGCGTTTCATGTGACATGTTGAAGGCTGACTGCGCTCCACGGCTGGCAAAGCATATTCGGCTGCAGAGAAGGCCTTTCCATGGTATAGTGCTCTCAGGGACTTTATGTGCAGCATGCATTTTATCTTCTTGTGAACTAACAAGCCACTAGACAAATGCCTGGCCTCGCAGCAGCACAGATCAAGGCTGCATCCTGGGTGTCTAGATCTTCACTTACGTCTTCTGGGGTGAAGTCAGGATGCCCTCGTGGAACCTCTGGATCATCTGGAATTCACTCTTCCGCTGAGGCATGGAGATCTCAGCTTCTCATTGGCTAGCTGTCTGAGAGTTCTAGTCCTTGGGAAGCACCTGTCCCCATACATAGCCCACAGCATGTTCACATGCTCTCTCCTGAGGGACTGCTAGGAGCTTCTGCTCGGAGGTAGTCTTCCCTGCACGGGCTCTGGGGACTGTGTTAGCCATACCCAGGTAATGTCCAGATTGTAAAACTGCTTGATTCAGCCTTAGGTCTCATCTATTAGAGCTCCCTCTAGAAGCTCCTATCTCAATGTCCGATTGGATAACTTGGGGACAGGAACATTGGGAGCACTAGACTATAGTTTCAAGGATAGCTTTTGGGCTTCACCGATCTCTGCCTCTTCTGGACAGTACACATGACATGTGGCCATCTTTGTCCCAGGCCCCACAATTTGAGCATCTTATACATCTACTTTGCAATTTCTCTAAGTCCCCTTTCCTTATTCCCCAGTGCTACTCTTCTATCTCTTCTTAAATTATATATTTTTCTAAGCAACCAGTATAACACCGGGAGTCCTTTGCATCAGGAATCCTGTTTTTCCCAGGACACTCTTGGGTCTTTGTGATGTTTCAATACTTCACTTGGAAGATAATCTGAGAACATGTGTTGGGTGTCCATAAAGATGAGTAAAATACTGCCAAATAAGTGGTGTTGTCCACAACTGTGATTTAGTTTGAGGGAGATGAAGACACTCCCTGAATATATTCAACAAGTATTTGGGCTACCCATGGTGGATACCGGAACCCATCACATCAACAGAAAATTAGCATCATCTTCAGGTTTCTAAATAGTTTCCTCTAGTACTCTGCCATAAACTTGAGGACACTCTGGTGCTGTGAGACACGCAAAGATAATCCACATCCACCGCACTGAAGCTTGATGGGAAACAGGTCAAAATAGGGCAAAAATCATGACGGAAATATGGACCAGCTTTTGTTCAATTGCAGACGCTAGCTGTCAATCTGCAGTTAATTTGTTAAATATATATATATTGAACTTGACTATGTTGGCTTCAGAGAGCTAGAAATCTTACTTTGATTGTCACCCTGCTCATTGATTCAGTTTTCTCATCTAAAAAATAATTGCTAATGATCCTACACGCACAGGGGTGTTCTGAGCATGAATTGGAGGATGTCAGTGTCAGAGACATGCAGTAATTGTGAAACAGCGCTTGTCATATCTGATCTGTCACAGCTTCTCTCTGAAACCCATTTTACCCAGGAAAAGGGTATGAGGTTTCATAAATAGTACAATCTGTATTAATGAAGATCCCGCGGGAACAGGAAATCAATACATGACATGCTTTCTTCATTAGGATATGACGCTTCTATTTGTGGTATTTCATGGTGGACTGTTAGTTCTGGGCTTGTCAGAGTTGCTGGGCAGGCCCTGTGGGATTGTTAACGTTTAAGACTCTGTGTTAACTGGTGGAGGGAAGCCTGCCAGTAGGATCTGAGCATGTGTCAGGAAGTCTCTCAGATGATTAGGTCACTTCCTTGCTTTGTTTTGTAACACTTGAGGCTTTCAGTGTGATGGCTGAGAGGAAGATGCCTACTCCACTCATTGCTCCTACTCCAACAACGCCTCAAAAAAACCTAAAATACTCAAGTAAGTTATTACAGTCAGAGCATCACCAGGGCCCTCTCCATGCTTTTTGGAGGCCTCCAATAATCCTCAGAAAGGCAACCTTCTCCCTAAAACAGTTCCCTCTGCATATTCTGCCACCGCTAACGTCCTTAAGCATGTGCTCACCCAGCTGTCTTATCAGTCGGGTTGATTTCTCTTTTTACCTCATCTGCAAGGCTAAACACGAAACTTGCATATTTCATTTTTCTAAGCACTTCTCAAGTCCAGTTCATCTTCTAAGTCTGACCATCACTGTCTTGAGCCAGGGTCTCATTAATCCCCATGGTTACCAAGAGGATTGCTTTATTGATTGGCACGCCTTGAGTTTGACCCCTAGATTCCACCTCCACTTGTTTCTAGTGAGTGCTATTGAAGGGATTCTTCTGAAATACAAGTGTGACTACAACACTCCACTGATTGGCCGCTTCAACAGCCTCAGCGGATGCCCTGACATTTAAAAACAGATATGTCTGTGCATTGAACATATGGATGTAGATGGGATGCATTTCAACTGTGTGGATGTCCAAGGCTCAGTTTACTCATGGAAATACAAAGCTTCAGAGAAAACTCAAGGGTGGAAAGCTAGGATTGTTATTACTCCTTCATGGGGGGAAATCATAGACACTGTGGTGAAGCTGAAGGCCAAAGAAGCTACAAGTTTCTCAGTTAAGAACAACTACTAGGCTGCAAAGCATTCATTGCTTGATTCTGAGGAGACACAGTATAAACTGTTAAGTTTAGTTTTATATTCTTAGGCAAATCACATATGTATCAACTCATTTGACTGTTCTCTTACAAGCTATTGCATATTGTAAAATATCTACTGAGCTGTCTAGGAGCTCATGATGAGGAATTGATAGAATCTAGACTTGTTTTCTGATGGGAGGAAGTGATATAATATTGTGGGCTGACAGTGTTTTAGTGAGCACCATAGATGTTGACTTCTCTACCAGCTGACCATTCAGAGGATCAACACCATTCGTGGTAACATGACATGGCTCTCCTGAACTTACTCTGAGGGCAAAATGTACACAACAAAACATAAAACATTTGTTGCGTGTTTGTAGTGAAAGTTTGGACAAGAGACTTTGGGGCCTAGGAAGGGAACAGTACAGAAGAGAGAGCTGCAATCTGTGCATTTGAAGAGTTGATAATGCCCTTCTTATCTTATGTTTATTATTCATTCAACAAACTTTCTGAGCACCTATAGTGAAACTTAAATATAAAGGAGTATACATCAACATACTCTTGAGGCATTTAGATGTTACCATGTAGAAGAGAATAAAATGCCAGATGATAATAATTGCTCAATAATTATAAGCAGTAAAATAAAAATTGCCATGGAAATAGTACAAGGGCTGAGGAGAGTGCGTCCAGTTTTACCAGTTCACCAAGGGTCTCTCTAAAAACAAAGCCTTTCAGTGAGTGTCCTGTATAAATTTTCCATTGCTGACCTAACGAGTGATCAGACCTATTTTGCTCTGCAACAATATATATTGGTTATCTGAATGGTGTGGAAGTGAGAACTTCCAAATGAGTTTCATTAGGCTAACAATTCAGTGTCCCATGAGATAAATTATGCCTTTCACCTTGCCCAGCTTCCAGGGGTGACCTGCATTCCCTGCTTTATACCCCTTCCTTCCTCTTTATGCAGAATTTCTCAAAGTTGAATTCACAGAAGTAAATGATAGGTTGGTTGGTGGCTACCTGTGGGCGAAGAGGTGAGGGCACTAGGAACTGGAGGTTCTCGTAGACAGAAGTGCTCTGAGCTTAAGGTACAGCCAGCAGTAGCTACAGTTAATAACACCATTGTATACTTCAAAATAACCAAGAAAGTACATTTCGAAAGTCTCCCTGAAAATTATAGGTTATCAAGATGATGGATATGTTAATTAGTTTGATTTAATCATTCCATATTGCACACATATATCAAAACACCATGACATCCTATAATGTATGTAATTTATGATGTGTCAGAAATAATATAGGCATCTCTGCATCCAAAGGAGATTGGTTCCAGGAGCCCCTCTGGGTACCTACATCTGTAGGTGCCAAGGCTTGGCTAAGAAATGGAAGACCATTTGTGTATACCATTGCAATCTCAGGTGGCGCAATCTCACATAAGTGCTGTGGAACGGCTGTCATACTGAGGGTACGGACACAGAAGGCTCTGTGTGTTTGTCCGTTCAGTCATGGTATTCTTACACCCCATTTGATTTGCGGGTGGTTGCATCCCTGGATGTGAAACCCACAGATGTAGAGGGGCCAGTCATTTGAGGCGTTAACTCTAAAGGGAATAGTAAGAAGGAGAATGGTTTGTAGGTGGCAATAGGAGTCAAGTGAGGCTTAGATTGCGTTTTCTTTTAAACTGTGAGAGGATGCGCACCGGAAGTGTACAGTGAACTGGGATGGGGGCAGTTGATCATGCAAGAAGGGCTGTCAAGGGAGCAGAAATGATGGCCTTGAATGGGCAAGGGGACTTGAAACTTAGGGTACAAGGAGGATTCCTGCCACCTCCAGAAGTACAGGGAGACCTCTGTGAGAAGAAGCTGGGTAAGCGGACAAAACTGAGGGCATCTGGGTCTTGGGAATTAGTAGAAGACCTTTTTTTGTTGTTGTTTTTTACCCAGACCCCCAACTCATACAACGGGCAATAGGAAGCAAGACCACTAGCTGAGAACGAGGAATTTGATGATGTTGAGTTTGAGAAGGTGTGAGGTGCTCATCTGGGAGGATGGGGAACCAATGAGCCAATGCTCTCAGAAATGGAGTGCGAGCAGTTGTATTAAAGGTCTAGTTTAGTCATTGTTTATCGCCTTAAGGTGGAGACAGTGAATCCAGTTTGTACCACTCTTCAGGTAGGTCATCTCCTGGCACTAGTAGCTAAGGCCACTGATACGTTTTTACTCTGCTCTGTCTGTATTAAGAACATGGACATTTTCAGGTTCTCTATTGTCACACTATTTGGATGACATGGGACATAAAGACAATGTTATGGCTATTCAAAAACAGAAAAGCTGGTTCCAAGACAGCCTGACACATCTTCAGTAAACACTTGCTAGTCTTTAGACCTCGGCCTCGCAGGAGTCACAGGGTTGAGGGCCCTCGCCAAAGACGATGGGTTGATGACAGGAGGAAGGGCCCTGCACAAGAAAAGAATCCCTTGTCTGGAACTTTACAATCCACTGATTGCAAATATGCAACATACCATGTTGATTTACCAATAAGGAGGCATATAAACAATCACACTAAGAGACTACCTAAGATCACGTCAAGACAAGGTGGTGCTAAGTTATGAATTCATCACAAAAACAGAGGGGATTGTTGAGAGTTTTGAAAGCAGTGGAAGGCAAAATGTGTTTTCTCTTATCTATAACCTAGCTCCACTGGCATTAGTATTAAAACAGTAAAACACTGGTGCAAATCTTACATTACCTCTCAAATAATGATCTACTTATTTCAATGGCATAATACATCTGGGAGATGGCTCATTGGGCAAAGAACTTGTCGGATGAGGACTCAGGCTCATACCGCCACAGCCTCATGTAAAAGCCACATGTGGCAGCAGGTGTCTATAGTCCCAGAATTCCTACAGTTCAACTGAGAACTGAGACTCCCTGGCTCATGGTTCTGCTGGTTCAAACATACAACATGCAGCGTGAACAACACAGAGATCCCATCATGTAATTGTCACATGGCTACTACGGCCCTTGTTCACCTGCCTGTGCAAAATAAGTGATAAAATAAAACACATAATGTGTCTTTAAAACAAGTAGCATGTTTTTTTCGTAATAAATATTCACTTCCAGGGCTGGAGAGGTGACACACCATGTAACAGCACTTGTTCTCACAGAGGACTCGGGGTTGATTCTAAGTACCCACATGGTGACTCTCAGCCATCCTTCCATAACTCCAGGGGAACTGACGCCTTCTTCTTACTTCCTGGGACAGCAGGCATAAATACGCATACAGACAGGCATGCACAAGTAAAAAAATATTAAGGAAACATTCATTGTCTCAAAAAGGTTGTTCTTAGGTATACGTCATTTTGGTAAAATCACTCCACCAGGCATTCATGGGAAATGTACTCTACTTTATGCTAAAGATGGAGTGACTCCATATAAATCCTAGGCCAGTTTCTCCATGTTGAGCCTGCTCTACCCACAGAGGAGTGTGTGTCAGACGCCTCGTGCTCAGTATCCTGTGCATCCTCCTTCAGACAGCTCAATGTCATGGCTTCACACATGCCTGCTACCAGAAATCATCCTTTCTGAGAGTCTAAGTAAAATTCAAAAGTAGCGGAACCCCCACCCCACTTTCTACAAATACCGATCAAACCAAACGTAAGTAAGAATCAGGTAGAGTGAATTCACACACACACGTTTGACTATAATACAACAGAAAGAACTAGCCTTACATTTTAAGATGTGAAATTTGATTATATCTTGTTGTATTAGAGCAGACAGATCTAGCTGCCCACAGCACCACATCTATTTAAATTCAAATTTAAATCCCTAAAACACTTTCGTGACACGTTCAAGATTCTCTATAACGTTCCACTCGATTTGTACCTCTGTGCGCCATGTCCAACATATCAGTGTTTCACATACAGAGCAAACTCAGACTACCCGGGTCAAGTGGAGGACAGAGCCATAGCAAGAGGTGGGGACATTCATTGCTCTCTGTATAACTTGAGTGACCATGTCTCAGCCAGAAGTCACTGCCTTGTGTTATATGATCTGATGATCCCTGGAAAGGTGGGTTTTCCTGGTATAGCCCAGGTGATACCCAGGATGTGCCCTCGGCATGGAGATCATTACAGAGAGCCCTGTACAGGGAAGGGACAAGCCGGTGATGGAGGGCCATGCATCATACATTCACATCAGGGAGGTTTTACTCTCTCTCTCTCTCTCTCTCTCTCTCTCTCTCTCTCTCCTCTCTCTCTCTCTCTCTCTCATGCCACAGATTCATCACCAAGAGAAGCACCCTCCTGGGTGATGAAATTTACACCAGGATTTTCCACAGCTCCCATAGACACAAGGATCTTGTCACAGAAGTCTGGAGCAAGGGAGGCTGTCTGACAATGGTGGGTGGCAGAGCTGGGCTCTCACAGTGCTTGGGCATGCAGAAATTGTTTGCCCGAGGAGCTCTGGAATAAATTCAAAATACTACCTGCCTGGCAATTTCAATTTCTTTAACAACCAAGTCCTTAAAGAGAAGCAGGCCTGGACTGGGGAAGAGAAGGAAGGAAAATTTCAGATGCAGATGACACCCAGCTGCGGCAGTCTGGGGACAGCCCATTAAGATGAATGCACCCTCGCTCAGGGGGATTTATTGAGGGTCATTTCTGGCTGTTCTCTGGTCTGGGAGAACTCTCCATGCCGACCCTGGGAGTGATGATACAGTCTGGTTGTCAGTAAAGGGTGTCTAGTGTTTCCTTTCCGGAATTCACATCATTAAGCCTAGTTTTATTGTTCTCACAAAACTGCAGCTGTTGGGTCAGGATACCCAGAAGATGCTTAGAGTCGGGGATAATCAGCCAAGTTATGAATCCTGGGATGCTCCATAGCTAGGATGCAGGAAGCTAACAAGCTAACACACAGCCCAGGAAGAGTAGCCATGCCTTCTGCAGGCCAGAGCACGGCCTGCCTCAAAGTCTTATCTCCCAGGCCACCCAGAGGGCTGGCTTTTGGGTCACTGTACAGAAGCAGCTTTCAGATAAGGTTCAGAACCCGAAAGCATGATGGGGGCAAGGCAAAGCAGGGCGGGGCCCAGAAAACTAATTTCCTTTGAGCTGAGGCCGCATGGGGGAAACCAACCAAGGAGCGGGCGTTCAGAAGTCTTAAGTACGTCAGCGTGTACTCAGCCAAAAACACCCGTCTCCTAGAGGAAAATGGAGCTCTACCCAAATTGCACCAAGAACAAGATCAGGCAAGAAAGGCAGACAGAGGACCTGGCTTGATGTTGAAGTAGTTGGTAATAAACCATATAGCTCAACAAAATACGCAGTACGTATCACTGACTGGGATAAACGCTGAAGGACGCAGGACAAACGCACACTGAGCGACAGTAGCTGCAGTTGGCTACCCACCCGGTGGCTCTCTCTGTCCGTCGGGTTAGATTGGAGACTTTTCAGTAAAGGAAACGACTCGGACCCTTGATAGTCAGATATGTTCCGACCTGAGCCTGTGGTGACCACTGGCACACCGCAGGATGCTGGGAAATCTAAGAGACCCCTCCCCATCCTTAAGAAAAGGCGCCGCACCTGGGAGGCATTTAGGAGGTAGAATCATTGGGCCAAACGGCATAGTGATGGAGAGAGAGAGAGACAGAGAGCAGAGACAGAGACAGAGACAGAGACAGAGAGACAGAGACAGAGAGAGAGGGGTCAAGGCTAACACTGGGCCTTGCTGTCTGCCGTGCACAGTACTGTAGGAGTCAGAGCCTGCCCGCTATGAGTGAAGCCTCCAGTGAGGAAGAACAGATTTGAGAGAGACCACTACACAGGATGCCGTTCGGATTTGCAACAGCTTAGCTTTAAAGTGCCTCTGGGACCTCTGTATGTGGTAGCAGGCATTCGTGAACCCATCACTGAGGGCACAGAGGCAGGGGGATTGCTGCAAGTGTAAGATCAGATCGGGTTACACAGGAGAACCCTGACTCAAGATTTAAAAAAAAAAAGATTAAATGAAGCAAAGTGTGACTGAGCTGCGAAATGGATATGCTTGGTAAGAAGTTGAATTATATGGTACAGTGGGCCATTAGAAAACAAGACGGAAGAGAAAGCGTGGAATGAGAAATCAAAAGGCATTTCCTCTGTGGATCAGCACTGTTCTGGCTGGGTAGATCTGCCTCCACTCCCCCACTCCGCTGGGGAGTCGTGCTTGCCGCTCCTGGTACCCTAGGGAAGGATGGCTCCCTGGTGATGGTTTTCCACACATCCTTCCCACAGATTGGATCGGTGTCTACCTCATTTCTCACAAACACAGATTGTCCTCGGTGCCTGACGCTGCCTCACTCTCCTCCCCATGGCCCTGTTTCTCTGCTCTGAAACCTGAAGATCAGAGTAATTACTTACTGGGATTGCTGTGGGCATCAACCGAGACCATTCATCCGGGGGCTTCCGATAATGCCTACAACACAAAGAAGGCTAATTTGGTGGGTTTTTAAAAAACAAAAAGAGAACAGGTCAAGCTACACTGCACAATCCAAGGTCACGTGCTTTACAGGAGGTCAACACAGACCTCACTGTCAAATACAACAGGAGGGATACTCAGGATTGACCCTGCTATCAATGTTACTGCCATGGAGTCGTCACAATTAATTTATCTTTTTGTAAGAAGAGCACTTTTCAAATTTATAAATTTAGTCTAGATGTTGAAATGAATGTTGAAAGGACAGTTTTTTATGCTGGTGAGTGCAACCCCTGTAAAAGGGTCATTCATCCTTCAGGGGTACAACCCACAGAATGAGAACCACTGTCATGGACATAAACTGTGCTGGTTTTACAATTCATAAGGTCCTCTATTCCAATTCTTCGTGAGTATAAGAATTAAAAATTTATCAATTTTAGTTTCATCAAGTCTCCTTTTATCTATTTTCTAATGTTTAGACAGCAAAACTCATTCTCACTCCATTCGTTTATTGATTTGCCCTTTTGTATTTAATCTTTTAATTTAGGTTTATTTTATTTTATTTTGTAGACAGAGTCTCACTGTGTGACTCTGACTGCCCTAGAAATCACTATGCAGATGAGACTGATCGTGAATTAGCAGGGATTCCCTTTGCTTCTGCCTCCCGAGTGCTGGGATTAAAGACTTGTAGTGCTTTATCTTTTACATAAAATGCTCAGCAGATTTTGGTTTTGTCCTTCATCACAGACATCATCAGCTGCCCCTGTCCCAAAGATCACATCCTTCTCCACACATGTTGAGGAGTCTCTTTTCCAATGGAAAAACAAAGGAAAAGAAAGAAGAGAAAGGGATGGGGTGGGGATGGGGGGAGGGAAAGGACCAGGAAGCCTAAATATGCATCGTGCTCTTGGGCAGTGGGAAATGAAGGCTTGAAGGCTGCTTCATTGAAAAGAGCAGGCCAGGACCACAGATGGGGGAGATTCAACGATAATCCAAACTGACTGTGGTGTGTGCCTTACTCCTTGGAATATGGAGACTGTGGAAGGGGAATACGAACTACCCTACTACAGTTGTGTGTCTTCCACCTGTAACAGCCTCACGAGTGAGCAGCCATCAAGAATCCCTCTATGCTTGGCACTCAACACCTATCGGGGGAGGGTTTAATATGACCTTTATTGAGCTTAGCACCAAATTGGAATAATGTCCGTATATCACCAAATGTTTGTTATTAGAACTTCTGCATGGCACTTGAAACCCAGTCAACTCAATCAAAACTCCACTGTGTCAGAACCTTTAGCCTTGAAGCCCCAGTAACCCTTAAATGGGGTTAAGACTCTAAGGCAGAAGCCTGGTAGGTCTAATGGCGCCTCCCACTTTCTGAGATTGGTTTACAAAAAGGCAATACCATGTTTTCCATAGAAATGTAGTCCACTGGACCCAGCACCAGAGTTAAAAATACTTAGTCCTAAGGCCCATTCAGAGATCTGTGAATGTGCGGTATGTCACCACTGGCAGCAAGTGTAGCCTGGGTAAGAGTCCCATCCTCCATCTCTACAAAGCCAGTGACAAGTGACAAGGGCAGTAACTTGGTGTCTTCTGATGCATTTCCTGCCAATGCAAGTGCTTCTGTGTTGAGCTACTCCGGGGTGGTGCACGTAGACTGCAGCCCTCATGTTCACATGACAATGGCTGGAAACCATCTTTGTCTTGACCTTTCCAGAGTCCTTTCTGCTCTTACCACCCACCTTCTCAGGCCACATGAATCTCTGGCAAACAGGCAGAGACAAACTCAGGCGAGATGCCAGCACCCGCTCCCTCCCGTACTAGGATTCAACCTGCTTCATTCATCTGTCTATACTTTTAAACATCTGAGTCTCATTCTTAATGCTTTCTCCTGTTTCTGTTGGGTTATTTCTTAGGGTTAGTTTTTGTTGTCATTGCTGTTAATTTTGTTTTGATATTTCTTGCAGATGTATTGATGTTTGGGTACGTGCTGTCTTTGCTGTAGGGACCCTCTTCATCTCAGGGTGGGTGTCAGATCTAACGATGCTGTGCAGCCTGGCTCCAGATCCGGGATGGGTGGGCAGGCAGCAGGAACTCACCATCCTCCCCTCCTGAGCGCCACACTCCCTGCCTCGTTGCAGGGCCAGAGTGCTGCCTTCTGTTCGATGGCCTGACCCAAACTGGATGTATGAATGGCTCTCACCAAAACCAACAAAAAGCAAGCCAAAAGAGGAAGGATTTGTTTTGGCTCACACCTTAGGCTACAGCCCATCACAGAGGGAGGACATGGCGAGGTGTGAAGCTGCCTGCTCACATCTCCATAGACTAGGAAGCAGAGGTGGGGCATGCAGGCTCTCAGCTGGGTCTCTCCTCTCTGTATCCAGTCTGGAACTGTGGCCAGTGGGACAATGGCAAATGCCTTCATTGAGGTCTTATCTGCTCAGTTCACCCCTGTATGCATGAGTTTTCTGGCCTGGTGGCAGATCCCTCAGCCCTTGAGCCCCAAAATGAACACATAGACACTATATTAATTACGAAACTGTTGGCCGTTGACTTGGGTTTCTTATGAGCTATCTCCGTCTTAAGTTATTAACCCATATCTACTAATCTAGGTATTTCCCTGTGGTCTGAGTGAGTCGTGGGAGCAGCACTTCAATATCTGCTTCTACCTCAGTGTGCTCTTCTCAATTGTTTGTGACTAATCTATCTGAGCCTGTACATTATAAGGCACCTCCATACACATGGGCTGTGCGTGATTTGAGCATGTGCAGGGGATAATGCAAATACTGTCATTTTTGAATCCCACATCCACATCCCTCCTATCGAAGTAGGTCCTGTCCACGGTGGCAAGGAAGACAGGCAGCAGGAATGTGAGCTTGCTGATCGAATTGTGTCCACAGTTAGGAGGCCAAGAGCCAGCAGGATGTGGGGACAGGGTATTAGGCTCCAAATCCCACCCCACAGTGATCCACTTACTCCACCAAATGTCTGCCTCCTAAAAAAAATACAGCCTTGCAAACCAACGCCACAAGTTGGGACCAAGTATTCAAGCATATGGACCTGTGTGTGTGTGGGGGGCGTTTCCCATTCCAACCACACAGGTAAAGCAGTCAGTATGACTGCTGAGAAGTAGAAAGGACAAACTGTGTAAGAAAGTATGCTTCTATCACAAACAGACTACTTAAGTGAAGAATGGATGAACTTCTACAAAGATACTGTATGTGTGAGATATATTACTGAGAGAGATCAGTATTACGTAGCTAATTATATACATACAATCAATACACTCCCCTTAATATTTTTTTCTGTCCAATAGTTAATATATTCAATAAACTCCAATTATTAGGCTGTTTTTCTTCCCGGTTGGAAAACAATTTATATATTTACTTAAATGGAAAACAGAATATTATCCAATAGTAATTACCTGTGTGGAAAGAGAGACAGAGAGAGAAAGAGAGACAGAGACAGAGAGAGTCAGAGAGAGAGCCTTATTGATCTGTAGGGAATGATGTTGCAAAAATCACTTCCCTGCGAGATTTCCTGTGATCTCATCAGTCAAAGGGGGCACCACCCTAGTGCTCAGAAAGGGCCTTTGTGCCTCCTGTTTACGCCTAAGATGCTATTTATTTATTCTCATTCTCACCTCGGCTGATCCTGTCAGAGCATCTCCCATCAGCATGACCTTTGCTCTGTGTAATCTGTGACATTTTCCCAGCATGCAGTGACCTTTGGAGAGGGTCACTTCGTACCCACACATGACGACCTGTGGCTGTTTGTACAGCAAGACACTGCCACCCCCCAGGATTGCACCATCTCCACACACCAACTGTTAAAGCCACAAAAATCATCTCCATGTTCAAGTAGCGATTTGAAGAACTGTTTGATTCTGTAAGATCCTAAAATGAATCTTTGCCTTAAGACTGAAATGACCTTTTATCACTGTGCTTCTAGAGAAATACAAAATGAATTTGTCCTCTAATCCAGAATTCCATTCCAGATGTTTGTGGTAAAGGGGTATTTGGTCCAGTAAGCAAAAACAGCACTCAGCATTGGAATCACCAGGAGTAACCCAGCTGGATCAGCAACGATGCCTCGAAGGTGGTGTTTAAATGACTTTATGGACCCAAGATAAATGATGACTAGGTGTTTCATTGGGGAAGAACTTACACAGATAAGAGTAAATAACCACCATGACCTTCCTGCTCCAGAAGATGCAGTGTCTGCCCTTCCCACGCTCTCCATGACCCAAGAGAGTGGGCACTCACAACTCCTCTACCTTAAAAGGGTTCCTGTCTGCACTTGAAACCACGCCCAAAGGGCGTGGCCACTACCACAAGTTCACTGGCAAGGCAAGATGCCACGACAATGCCTCACACACTAAACACCTCGGAACCTTACAGGCTGCGACTCTACTTCCTCAAGTGAGGTCCCATGGTGGGGGGGCAAGCCTTTACTCAGTGCTCCATCTTGGAAGGGGCGAATAGCTTTCTCGCTAGAGACTCCGCCCATCCTCCTGAACCATGGGGCTACGCAATGAAGTTAACCCCTGGATGTAAAACGTAGGTGAATTGGAAAATGTCCAGTCAACGATTCTACTGACTGCTATCACTGCACCTAGAGCTTTCTCATGATGTTAAAAGGATAACAGCTATCACAACAGTTATCGTCAAGGGTCGGTCAAAAGACTCATCTATATCCGGACCCTGAGATCCTGTGCTTCTTGTCTAGGATGATTTCAGTCCTAACTCAGACCGAAAAGATTCCCACGCTCTGCCTCTGGCACAATGAAGCAGTGTTGACTGGGGAGCTTCTTGGTCTCATCCAATTACACTTTTAAGCACAGACACAACATTCGTAAAAGTAATCATTGAAAGAATGCAAGTCTGTGGCTGCTGTCAAGAAGGGAGTGCCTACTTAGATAAGACCATTACCTTATTATTTAGTACCCTTTTCTAAAACATCCTTATTTTCTCCTAATAAAAAGGAGTCTATATTATTATCGTAAGAAAATACTCCATACTGGCCTAGATGACCATGTGCTCATTTAAAGCATTTTTGACCCTTTGAGAAGTCTATACTCTGGATTTTGATCATGGTCACCTTCCTCTCACACACACCCCCACATCAGTTCTCTCCACCAAACTTTGGGTTGTCGTCTTTCTGTTTCCCCTGTCAGGACTGGTTTCTACTGCCCAACCACTCTTGAGAGTTGGACCTGCCCGAGTGTGTGGTCAACCTACTGGGAGTCAAGCCGTTAGAGAAATGGACTCTCCCTCTTCCAGCAGCTATAAAATGCCATTAGCATCTTATGGTGGGATTCTATTTCCTTCTCCCCTGGAAAAATGTGACAAGCCCACTGATTTCCCATACACATTTGCATTATAGGTAGCTTGTAACCAGTTATCATTCTATATGTCTTTCCACTGTTTTACATATAACACGGTCATTCTATTCAGAATGAGGGATTTCTGCCTCAACTATCTTCACAATTATCTCCCACCTGCTGCTTAGCCTAACTTGGGCTCATGGAATATATTAAGTGATAGTTGTTGGGAAACAAAACTGCATTTGAATAGTCCACTCATCCTAAACAATAATGCCTGTTATAACCGCATAAAAACATAACTCTTCTCACTGTACACAGATAGTAAAATTTAAGAAATAAAAGTTCCTGGAAAGAGAAACCTTTAGTTTTCTGGCCAGTGCTTGTCTGAGGACATCTTCCCAGTCCTTTATCTGGGGTCGAGGCCACCCCTGGCATCCCTCTAGGTTGCATGAAGAGATATGGCTTAAAAGGATTCCCAGGAGAGATCCACAGACTCTTTCTGGAGGTCTGGGCTGCACCAGTGGTGACTTCCAGGCATAGGGAAATGACAGCGGTCTGGAGATCAAGCAGGACTTCCTCACATTAGATAGAACTACTAATTAATGTCATGGAGTCCTCTGGGACTCCACTGAAGTCTGGTTTGGGAGCAAGAGCCTCACTCCAGAGTAAGGTCTAGCAGGCAGTCTTAGAGACTACAGGGAGAATATGCAGGTGCGGGAGTTTTCTAAAAGAGGCCGGGGAGCACTGCAGGTCTTCCGTAAGTCCTTCTCAATAGCGGGTAGGAGGATGGTTTCCCAGGTTCAAAGTGATCAATAAGCAACTTAAATGCCTACTAAATATAATGCATATGTATCCTTCTATACACCTGTAATTCATGCTTAATAGCATGTGCAAATGATGCAGTATTATGTATAGTATATACCGCCTGTCTTACAGATACACACACTGACATATTCTTAATGAAGGACATCAGAGAACAAATAAAAAAACATGCTATTACTTCAATGTTATCTTTATTAGGTAAAAACTATAAATATTGCACACTTTAAATAATTAAAGGGAGATACAATCTTAGAAAGTCAATGGAGCTATCATTAGGCACATGGAAATTTTCAAAAGAATCGAATGACTCAACGTTCCAAAGCTGAAACAACAGTGATTGGATGGTGTTAGCCCCAAGCTGGCTAAAAAATAATATCCACTGAATTTCTACCAAATTATAGAGAGTTTTTAAAATGGCAGTAGAGAGGACAAAATAGACGGAGGGACACGGACAGAGATACAGCTTTGTGGCATAACAGCAACACCTCATTATATGCGCCATTTGGATTCCCAAAGAGCAGAACTAGACACATTGTTAAAAATATAACAGACATTTCCCAAAAAAATGGTAAGAAAAAAAATCATTAATCTAGAGTGGCAGAAATTCAGCCACCTGAAGCAGGAGAAAAGGCGAATAAAACCACTTAGTGGCTTATGTAAAATTAAAAGCCAGCTCAGTGATTAAGAGCAAAAACCGCTTTTCCAAAGGACCCAATTTTGGTTCCAGAGCCCCATGTCAGGTGACCCACTACTGCCTATAACTCCAGCTCCATGGAATCTGGTGCCCTCTTGTGGCCTCAAGGGTAACAGCAAGCACATGGTTAACACCCCCCCATTAAAATACATCTTTATAAGTAAATATGTAAATATAAAACTCACTGAGTGAACTATAAGTGCACTCAAAGGGGTGAAGGGATGTACGTAGCCTCTATAAAGGTGAGGGCAGGCAATGTCCTGTATTCACTAACTTATGAAGCTGCCTTGGACCTTGTGGTTGCTATAGATTTCAGACAACTAACCTTTATTGTGGCTTAGAAATACGCTTTGGTCTCCATGTCAGAAGACATATTTTTTAACTTCTTTAAATTGATTTTGCGTGGTTAATTTTATAGTAGCTTGTTTTCTCTACCAGTAGTGTCAGTGAAATCAAAATAGACTGCTAAGATCCCCAAATGAAACCAGCAAAGTCAAACAAACCAGCAGACGCACGGAGAAACAAGCCAGCGGAACCCTCTTAAGAGATCAG
Organism: Mesocricetus auratus; assembly: GCF_017639785.1. Taxonomy (NCBI): domain Eukaryota; kingdom Metazoa; phylum Chordata; class Mammalia; order Rodentia; family Cricetidae; genus Mesocricetus; species Mesocricetus auratus. Next base: position 47,108,051 of record NW_024429199.1, read on the forward strand.
AAATTCTCCATTACCAAATCCAAAAAGCAGTCAAAACGGTTGAGATTCTAAACAAAGAACTCCAAAACTCTGCTTGTGGATGAATAACGACTTCACAGAGGGAACACATGAGCGGGGAGTGAGGTTAAGAAATTACTCCAGCACATGGGATGGAAAGTCTGCCTTACAGATGGGAAAAACGGAAGTGTGGATGGAAAACTCAGCGAGGAAACTGAGTTTTTATGTTTTAGATGTATGAACATGAGCGGCGATATACTCATTTTCCCAAAATAAGCACTACTTAGCCACAAGCAGTTTAGGTACTGAGCCCTCACACCAATCCTCTAAGTCACTTTACCCCCCTGCTCCCCACCCCCCATCCAATCTGTGAGCTGTGCTTCTCCAAGTTCACTTCCTAGCTTCTCTTCCTAGCTTTCCCCTTGGTGTTTGAGCTCTGTGGGAATGTGCCTGGCAAATCACCAGAAATCTACCAACACTGCTAAGGGAAGGAACTGTCCGCCGTCCTTCCTTCAGCTCTGTCCTGGGTGAAGAAGCAGAAGCAGCTGTTCGTGCCGAAGCATCCCAGCAGCTCCCGAGCCGTGAGGATAGCTCTCTGTGTCCTCACACTCCTCCTCCAGACCCACGAGGAGGGAGCCATGACTGTCTCAAAGGCATTTACTGATGATGCACTGTTACTTGCACTCTGGCTGTTTATTTACACACCGAACACAATAGTAAAGTCCCGTGCTTACTCAGAGGGCTCATTTCCTTTTGCTTTACATTTTGGTTGGGGATGAAGTTCCAAAGTTCACGCAAACAAATGGTTGAACTCTGCAAAAATATGTAGAGGATGTTTGGGTTTAATAACGAACAGGGACTTGGAATTCATTTAGAACAGTAAAGAAAAAAAAAGAAAGCGATGGGGGGGCAAAGTCAGAGACGGGTTAAGGAACCTAGTGGAGTCCAGGAAACCCGCCAGAAGAGAAAAGATTAAGAGTCTCAGAGACCAGGCAGGCTGCTTTGTTTGCATTTTAAGCTGATGCATTATGATGTTAACCCTTAGAGCCCTACACTGTAACATTCAGAGGAACCTGCCTGCTTAACCTGGACAAGAGTTTTGCCTTGCTTGTATATACTTGTGTGGGAATGGAGAGCCATGCCAGTTTGAAGCTAGCCTCACAGGAGAAGAAGATGATCCCTGCCCAAAGGACCTGAGAGCAGAGAGCAGGCGCAGTAACCCAAGTGGTTGCTGATAAACATGAGTGACAGGACAGGCTAGCTTCCTATAGGGTGGGAAGCTGGGCACACAGTCCCTGACAGTCTCTGGGAACAGAATCAAACTTAGATTACGAGTAGACAACATACACTTTAGATAAGAGCACAAAGAATCTGGTCATGTCTTTCAGTCCTATGACAATACCAAGTTCAGTACACGCTAATTATATAACGTACAGATGTCCACACACATTGTCACGATAAACACTGGGAATGCATAAAACATAGTTAGAATAAGGGCAGTTCGGTTTGACGTATTTCTAAAAATGTATCAAAACCCATGGCTTGGAATTTGGGGTAATTTCTGTCAGTACATTTTTCCTCTACAGTGAAGATTAAAAACTCACTTGAATTGTAAATGAACCCCATAGACACCTTTTCCTAATCATCTGAATGTTAGTGATGCTAATGTAACTCTTTCAGAGAACAGAAAATTCAAATCTATGAAAATCAAAAAGCAAAAGCACATTTTAATTATTCATGAGCTGCATTTATTTATATTGTGAGATTGCACATATTTCCTCCCACAAATCTGTTATTTTAAATGGCTTTTTGTTATATCAATATTTTCAGTTCAAAGTTAAGAAACATTAAAAAAATGCGAGATGGCCTTTATCCAAAAAATATTACCCACATCTGTTTCTCCAAGTCACTTCACATATGTTAATCTCCCGTCCTGTGTACTGACGAGGGACAAAGCCACGGAGGGTACCTTTTGCCTGCTGAGGAGACACAGGTCTCAGGACTGTCTTGTGAAGCTGGGCAGTTCACGAAGCACATGGTTAAAGCTACAGGCCTTTCTGGGGCTCCACACTCCCCGTGTTTTTCATGAAACAGAGCTTGCTAACTACCTGTAAAAACCCATTTTTATAGTCGCTTCTGATAATGGGTAAGATAGTGGGAGAGGAGATTGGAAATGCACAGATATTTGGTTATTAAGAACAGAGCAGTCAGGGGGAAAGGTTTCTGCTTGTTAGTGACAAGACACTAGTGGTCGCATCTAAGAACGTACTTGTGAGTTTCCAAACACTGTCCATTATTACGGGCTACGTCGGTTTTAAGGTAAATGATCGACTCTACCGGATTCACGGTTAAAGCCAGACAGGAAGTTCTAGAGTTTCCTAGAAAACTTCAGAATCTGAAGTGGAAACTGACTAGGGAGGATGATGATGATGACGGTTGCAGGAGGAAGGATGGTGCGTGGTAGCCTGGGGGTCTGTGTCTGCCTGTGTGGGCATGTGGTGCGCTGCAGGCTCTGCACTGCAGGTCAGGGGCGCGCTTGGGAGGAGGCCCAGCTCACACACCTACTGGAGCACTGGGCAATTACAGATGAGAGCTGAGACTCGCATTAGCATGTCAGTGTGAGAAGAGGCATCCAGGAATTGGGGGGGGGGTGGCAGCAAAGATCTGTGTGCACGCGCCCTGGTGACAGAAGCAAGAATGGATACCACCAACACGGCTTGTGGAATGAATGCAGTGGGCTCAGCGTAAAGGTATAAAGCTTATCAGACCTCTGCCGGACCAAGAAAGGAGAGGGTGGGCAGGGAACTGGAGAGTTGGACAATGGAGATGTGTGGGTCCCATGCCTTGGAAGATGATCAGAGCCTATTGGTAGAGCAGAATTTTAAGTGTGGTGTTATTGAATCCCCACTGTTTTCCGGGTACGCTTCCCACCCCCCCCAGCCCCCGCCCCACAGCCCGAAGGGCAAAATGGATTAGTGGGATCAATTCCCAGTGGTCCGGCAGCACATACTAAAGCTGGATAACAAAAACGAGTAATTAGGCAACAGTTGTTTCATTCCTTTGTCCCCTCCCTGCCAAAGCGGGAAAGACCACCAAGGGTGGGTAGAGGGGAGGCGGGATTCCTCCCTTAATCCATCTGGGGAGCCCAGTGCTGTAGGTAATAGACGTATTATCACCCCTAAGCATGTAGCCGCATTAGAGTAACTGAACAGCAATGGCAGACAGCTCTCTGTGCTCGCATGTATAATTAATCAGCCCGTTTTAAACCCCTGAGTACCACCGAGTTCCTGCTGGGAGCATGGTCCCCCCTTGTGCCCCTCCTAGGGGAGAAGAAATTCTAGCTAGAATGTCTTATATTCTGTGGGAAGTTCCTGGAGGCAACAACACAATGTTTTAGGCTAGCGGAGGAGCTGTCTGAAGCCAGTCAGCCACCAGAGTGTGGTGGGAGGGGCCTCCCTGCAGCCGAGGCCTGGGCAGAGACCTGTAGTGACTCCAGTCACAGAGAGTGCGCTCTTAGCAAGGAGCAGGAGAGGCCAGAGCCTGGCACCAGCCTTGGAAAACCACGGCACCTGGGATTTTTTCATTTCTCTGCCTCTGGGTTTGGAGCCCATATCTTTGTTTTCTGTGTCTCTGTAAAGAGCCCCGCAGGGGCTTCTGGACTATTCGAATCAAGCAGCTGCTGCCTCCCAGGCAGGAGGAGGCAGCCTCCCCTGCTACATAGGCTGTTTGCTACTCCTGCAAGTGACTTACCTCCCTCCTGCCCTCCACACGAAATCCAATCTCTAAAGCAGGGCTCAACGGAGTGGCTTTTGCATTACTGGACTCTTCTGCATGGGTTAGCTCTAATTCCTACCACTGAACTGCAGGCCACATTTAACGACCATTCAGAGGATTCCTTTATTTTAGGTCTTTCTTCATATGCAAAGCTTGATGCTCTCTGTAAATATCCTAATGACTTCAGATCACAGTGTCTGAGCTGAGGTTCCTATGTTGGGTACCAAGTACCAGAACTGGTCACTGTAGTGCTATACACCTCTTGGCTATTATGAAGGCCCAAGAATGTGAAAGATCCCTGTCAATGTTCTGTGTATTTTAAAACAATAAGGATTCCACTTAGTCATTTCCGTATCTGAAATTTTAAATGTTTGCATAATCTTTTACAAAATTGGATTAATTATATTTGTTTATAAAACTTTGGGAAACTGGAAGACAGAGTATTATTTATTTCAATCTTATCTACACATCCATCATTCATCATTATCCATGAAGTTATCCATCATCCATTCATTATCCAGCTATCCATCATTCACTGTCATTCATGTATCTATCGGTCTGTCTGTCTGTCTGTCTGTCTGTCTGTCTATCGTCAATCCATCAATCCATCAATCTACCTACTATCCATACACCTTTATCAGTTGTACGCCCACCTCTCTCCATATCCATCCAATCAAAAAGGTTCAAAATGCTTCCTCTAAACTTGGGAATCGCCTCCTTCTTCTGTCTGTCCCAGTTGATCAAAATTCTTTTCAGCAAGTATTATCAATGCTGTTCTATCAACTGGTCTTAGACTCAGCAGCTGTCATAACTCTCCCATGTCCCTGCAATTTAGATTCAGATGCCATGTGTCAAGGCCTCTGCCAGAGACCAGCCCTCAAGGACACATGGATTCACAGGTATCAACCTTTTCACACTAAGTATTCTGATGAAAACATGGCTTGTGAGTTTTGTGACCTGCAGTTCTGGCTTTGGTGTCCGCTGGCTCACAGATATTTCACAAATTTCCACTTGCCTCAGAAGAAAATATAGTAGGTTCCTGTTTAACCAAAGGAGTTATTTCTAAGATAACCCCCAACACACACACACACCCTAGTGGAGACTTGAAACTGCAGACACTGTCAGCTCAACTGGATCTAGACTCATCTAGGACACTAGCCTCCAGGCACACCAGTGGGAAAGCCTCTGAAGCGCTCAACTTTCCAAATCTGTATGCTAGTCCACTCCTGGCATTCAGCATCTCTTTAATCAATATCTCAGGTGAGTTCTTGTTGCTCACTGGTGGGTATCTGGCATAGATACCCTCTGCACTCTCTGCCATAAGTAAACATAGGTTCCTATCTCCTGCGGCCACCAGCAACCCCACCTTGCCTTGCCTTTGGTTAATAAATGTGGCAAACGCAACTTCCCATGTGGTCTAGGTGTTGTGGCCAAATTCTGAACCCCCAAATCACCAGGAGGCCCATTTCGATGCAAAAGCAAAGAGTCTTTTATTGTAGTTGTTTAACGAGCTAACCCTATTAGCTTGGGCGTTTCTTCTATCCACTGCAGCAGATGCCTGGAGAAAGACCTCGAGAAACCACAAGGCAGGGATCTTATAGGGCAGCGTAAGGGGAGTGTCTAGGGCTACGCAACAGTCTCAGGATTGGTGCACTTCCAGGTTTGGATGACCTGCCCTGTGCTGATTGGTCAATTGGTTGTTATGGTCTATAGGCCCTCCCAGGGCAGTTGCTATGTCACTGTTGTGCACTTGTCCATAAGTCACAGCCCTGCCAACAAACTTCTGATTGGTTCCTTGCCACAAGGAGGGCATCTGACCTCCTAGTGACCAGGACAAGAGGGGCAAGGACAGGTGAGCACATGTTAGCCTGTCATGGCTGCTAAAACGGGGGTAGGGGTGGGGTGGGGAGGCTTGTCCCTTCATAGAAAAGTTCATTCTGTCATAGGTTTTAATCTTTGTCTTTTGTGGTTGTTAGACAGACATTCTTTGCAACTTCACCAATTCTTGAGAATAAGCAGAATTGCATTCTTTAAGGGCACCCAAGCTAAAACCGTGGAGGCAAGACTTACATTTGTTTGCTGTTAATTATGCTTACATTAGTGTATTTCTAGCTGGGTAACCTTCTCCAGAACCTTTCTAAGGTTATCAAAGCTACCAGTACCTGTCCATACTTTCCCACTGTGCTGCCGAGCAACATACTCCTAGGAGTTTAATAAAGAATAAATTAGAAATTACTAGGAACATAATGACAGTAGTAAGAATCAAAGTCTTGAATTTGGGTTGTGTTCCCATGTACTTGTTTTGTTTTGTTTTGTTTTGTTTTTCTCAAAGCTTGGGATTGAGTACCTCCTGCGTGCCCAGTGAGTGTTCTACCATTGAGAAACATCTCCAGGCAGTTTCACGTGTGTGACAAGTCAACATCTTCTCTCTCTGCTTTACTCTCATTGAACAAAGCAGCTGGCCTTATGTGTGTGCAGTAAGTGAGAGCTCTTGGGAGTTTCCAATAAAATGGAAACAGCCCCAACATCACGTCTCACACATCCTCCCTGGAACCTGTGATAGCTTTGCTCATCAGAGGCCATCATTTTTCTCAGGTGAGCATTTTCCCAGTATTATTGAATTTTAGCAGCTTCTCCTCCTCTTGGACGGTGATTTGGTTGTTATTTAAATGAGGCTGACTCAGAAATTTTCCCTGCTGTGGCTGGGAGGAGCAGAGGGGAAGCAAGGCTCTGCAGCTGGTTAGGGGAGGGCGTTGAGCCACTCGTTACTAGAATCTAAAATCTTGCCCTCTCAACACCCCATTGACACTTATACTCTGGAAATAGACACAGCAGTGGCAGGCATCGGAGAGATTAATTGTAATTGCAAACTTCTTTTGAGCACATTTAACCAGCTACCAGAAGCACACTGCTTTTCCTGTGAGTCCGGGTGCCTGCAAGCACACACTGTTATAGTACTCCTGGGTGGGATGAACTCGTGAGAGTTGCAAGAACAGCTCATGGAGGAAAAAAATTACCATTTTATATTTATTACTTTGGCTAGCTGAAGTGCCACAAGAATTGACTCCCTAATGCAGTAAAGAGCAATTCCCTAACAATTGGATTCTGTTGCTTGGTAAACTATTTTTAGGGACCGTCTCAGTGGACTTTTAAAGACACATGCCATTCTAAATTCAAAGATTATTTTAGTGCTTTGTCAAAATGATATGAGTAACTGACATTCTCTCTTCAGATTAGAGACTTATAGGACATTCTGCAATGAAATTTGTATCCCTAAAAATAGAAAACCCAAGTTTTCCTGCTTGGTATTTTTCACTGTTAAGCTCTCTTGCAATTTCCCATCTTTGATATGATGCTAATCTCTGGGTTTAGCTTTGCTTAGTTGCATAATCAGATAATAGGATTTTTCTGAAAGCCACAACTTAGAAGATAGCGCCTTCACTTATCTTTGGCAGGGTTCTAGATACCAAGCAAATTTTGTTCCATGAACGCACTGCCAGGTCAGCTGCCTGCAGAAGGGCAGAGTTGCATTAAATATGAAATATGGTGAGTGCTTTCATCTTGACCTTCCTGGGGTTGACAGAGTGTGAAATGGCTCCAATTTCATGTCTCGCACATCTCGCACGTGAGTATGTAGACATTTCATTTGTTTAACTGGCCAAAGAAGCAACCAGCGCGACCACCGCAGGACGCTTTATGCAATGCACATCCCTGAAGGGAAGAACTAAAAATTTCAGAATATTTTGCATCTGGAACCGAAAGAGGAGGCTTCAGGTGGTCCAGGGTCCCTTTGCTGGTTAGCAGAGTACGTCATCCTCAAGGACACCTGCCACATCTTTGTCATTTGTATCACTTGAAGTCCTTGTCTCTGGTGAGCTAATTATGTGAAGTTCGCCGTAATGTGAAATCAACTAAGGCAGGAAGTTTTCTTCAATTTTTCTTATGCTTGCAAGATGTATGGCCTTTTAAAAATGTATTCAAATAAATATATTCACTCAAGCACAGAATTAATGTGGTTCTGGAGGGCTGCCTTGGTGATTAATTCTTCTCTCTTTCTCAGAATAAATGGCCTGGATATTTAATGTTGTTCATTAATCTATAACTATTACATAACATTGCCATGATGTTTACTGTGGTCTTTCCATTACTGTGTCTTGAATGGTAACTTTTTTTTTCAAACATGTTAGATTGAGAAAGTCAGCTATAAATTGAAGTAACAGGCAAGTCAAATTTGGCTGTGGGACTAGGTGGAGTGTGGCTCATCCCTTGAAAACGTACAGAGAGAACCGTTCTTCTTGTCAACTGAGAAGTCAAGAGATAAGAGATTAAAAAGCATTCTTGCTGCCCTAGCAGAGGACCAGTTTGGTACACAGCACTCAGATGGTGGCTCAAAATTACCTGTGATTAAAGCTGCAAGGGATCCTACAACTTCTGACTGCATTAGGCACTACATGCCCTTGGTGTACATATGGACACGCAGGCCAACAGTCATACACATAGAGTTATAAAATAAAAATGCATCATTCAAAAAGAAACTAAATATATTTTAGCTGTGGGCTGCTTATCTTTTTAAAGTAGGGCCTTTATTTATCTTTGTGTTGTAAGATAGAAAGAACTTGAAATTGCAATTAGCTCATGCTCAGTGTTTACTAAATTAATTAGTGGATGAATGATGAATTATGAATGATTAGGATAAAAGATATACTTTCTTTAGTTATAAAAATCACTGGAGCTGCCTTCCACTTGCCCTTCCCAGACTCTCCTGGCCCAGGGACCGTGAATGGGGGAACCTGTCCAGGTCAACAAATCCATCCAGAGTCTGCCTACATTGCAGTGCTAGCCTGTGTCCACCCACAGGAAGAAGAGAGCCATCAGAGTACTGGACCTACTTGCACCCACCAGAGGAGGGAGAGACCCCACTGGCACTCCCTGGAAGAATGGATGGGAAGATGACAGTATATCAACACATTTAACAACAGAAAGACCCATATGATGCCATCAGAGTATAAGGGACTCTACACCAGCAAGACCTGAGCATCCAAACATAGACAAAGCAGAAGAGAATGACCTTAGAAACAACTTTGTGAAGATGATAGAGACCCTCAAAAAGGAAATGATAAAATCCCTTAAAGAAATGGAAACAAAAGAAAAAGCAAACAAAAATTCAAGCAATGGAGGAAAAGACAAACCAAATAAGGCAAGAAATAAATTCTTAAAGAAAACAAGGAAATCCAAGAATAAACAACCAAACAATTAAAAGAAACATTTCAAACAGTTCAAGGCTTGAAAGCTTAAATACAGACAATAAAAAACACAGTCTGAGGGAATGCTGGAAATAGAAAAGTTGAGCAAATGATCAGGAACTACAGATGCAAGTATAACCCACAGAATACAAGAGAGAATCTCAGGCATTGAAGATAAACCAGGAGAAATAGATTCATTGACCAAAGAAAATATTAAATCCAACAAATTCTTAACACAAAATATCAAGGAAATATGGGACACTGTTAAAAGGCCAAATCTAAGAATAATAGGGATAGAAGAAGGTGAATAAACCCAACTCAAAGGTACAGAAAACATATTCAACAAAATCATAAAAGAAAACTTTCCCAACCTAAAGAAAGACATGCCAATGAAGGTGCAAGAAGCTTGCAGAGCACCAAATAGAGGGGGCCACAAAAGAGAATCCCCTTGCCACATAATAATCAAAACACCAAACATACAGAATATAGAAAGAATATTAAGAACAGCAAAGGAACAGGGCCAAGTAACATATAAAGGCAAACCTATCAGAATTACTCCTGACTTCTTAGTGGAAAATCTGAAAGCCAGAAAGTCCTAGACAGATATTCTACAACATTAAGGGACCATGGATACCAGCCCAGACTACTATTCCTAGTAAAGCTTTTGGTCATTATAGATGGAGAAAATAAGATATTCAATGACAAAACCATATTTAAACACTACGCATCTATAGAGAGAGATCACGTACCTGCAGCTCTGGCCACGCCCATTGGGCATGGTCACAGGGACATGGGAGAAAACCAGGGATAAAAGAAGGTAGAGGAGGAGACTCCTCTCTCTTGTATTCCTGTCAAGGTTCGGAGACCGTAGAGCACTGACCTGGTCCTCAGTTGCTCATGTAACTTACTTCTCTCTATCTGAATAAAATCCAACTACCTTTTCTCAGCATCCTTGACACAACTTGTTTCCATTCTCATGTATCCACTAATGCAGCCCTACAGAAAGTTCTGGAAGGAAAACTCTAACCCAAGGAATTTAACTACACTCACAAAAACATAGGCAATAGATAATTCAACTTTAACAAAAGCCAAAAGAAGGGGAGAAAATCCACACACAATACCACCACCAGCAACAAATCCAAAACAAAGAATTAACAATCAATGGTCATTAATTTCCCTCAACATCAATGGTCTTAACTAACCTATAAAAAGACACAGGCTAATAGGATGGATAGGAAGACAGAATGCATCCTTCTGCTGCATACAAGAAACATACCTCAACTTCAAAGACAGATGTTACCTAGAGTAAAGGATTGGAAAAAGATTTTTCCAATCAAATGGACCCAAGAAATAGGCTGGTGTAGCAATTCTAATATCTAACAAATTAGACTTCAAACTAAAATCAATCCAAAGAGATGAAGAAGGTCATTTAATATTCACCACAGGAAAAAATCCATCAAGATGAATGAAGTCTCAATTCTGAACATCTATGCTCCAAATAAAAAGGCACCCATATTCATAAAAGAAACATTACTAAAACTCAAATCACACATAAAATCTCATACACTTATAGTGGGAGACATCAACACCCCACTCTCACTACTAGACAGAAACATTACAAAGATACAAAGGAACTTATAGAAGTTATAACCCAATTGGGTCTAACAGACATCTGCAGAATATTCCATCCAAACACGAATGTATATACCTTCTTCTCAGTGCCACATGGAACCTTCTCTAAAATCGACCACATACTCAGCAACATAGTAAACCTCAATAGACATAAAACATTAGAATAAGCCCCTGTATCTTATGGGATCACCATGGTTTAAAGTTAGAATTCAACAATACCACAAATTGCAGAAACCCTACAAACTCATGGAAATTGAACAATGCACAATTGCACTATTCCTGGGTCAAAAAAGAAATAAAAGCAGAAATTAAAGACTTCTTAGAATTCAATGAGAATGAAGACACAATATACCCAAATCTATGGGACACTTTGAGAGAAGTACTAAAAGGAAAGTTCATAGCACTAAGCGCCCACATGCAGAAACTGGAGAATAGTCACACTAGAGAATTAACAGCACATCTGAAAGCTCTAGAACAAAAGGAAGCAAACTCACCCAGGAGGAGTAGATGCAAGGAAATAAACAAATTGAGGGCTGAGATCAATAAAGTGGAAACAAAGAAAACAATACAAAGAGTCAATGAAACAAACAGTTGGTTCTTAGAGAAAATGAGTAAGATAGACAATCATTTATCCAAATTAACCAAAAGGCAGAGAGAGAGAACATGCAAATTAACAGAATCATAAATGTAAAGGGGAGCATTAACAATGGACATTGAGGAAATCCAGAGAATCATCAGGTCATACTTTGAAAACCTGTACTCCCCAAAATACAAAAATTTAAAGGAAATGGACAATTTTCTTGAAAGATATCACTTACCAAAATTAAATCAAGAACAGATAAACAATTTAAATAGACCTATAAACCCTAATGAAATAGAAGCAATCATCAAAAAGTCTCCCAACCAAAAATATCCCAGAGCCACATGGTTTCAGTAAAGAATTCTACTAGAAATTCAAAGAACAGCTAATACCAATACTCCTCAAAATATTCCAAACATTAGAAGCAGAGGGATAATTGCCAAACTCTTTCTACAAGGCTACAATTACCTTGGTATCCAAGACATACAAAGACACAACTAAGGAAGAGAACTATAGACCAATCTCTGTCATGAAATATTGACACAAAAATACTCAATAAAAATACTGGCAAAATAAATCCAAAAACACATCAGAAAAATCATCCGCCATGATCCAGGAGAATTCATCCTAGGGATTCAGGGATGGTTCAAAAGAAAAAACACACGATCATCTCACTAGATGCTGAAAAACCCTTTGAAAAATCTAATACCCCTTCATGATAAAGGTCTTGGAGATATCAGAGATAACAGGAACATTCCTAACTATAATAAAAGCAATATATAGCAAACTGACAGCCAACATCAAACTAAATGGAGAGAAACTCAATGTGATTCCTCTAAAATCAAGAACAAGACAAGGCTATCCACTCTCTCCATACCTCTTCAATATTGTATTTGAAGTACTAGTTACAGCAATAAGACAACAAATTAGAAAGGAATAGGTCAAACTTTCACTATTTGCAGATGATATGATAGCTTACATATGTGACCCAAAATAAATCTACCAGTGAACTCCTACAGCTGACCTTCAGCAAAATGGGAAGATACAAGATCAACTAAAAAAAATCAGTAGCCCTACTATATATAGACAATAAATTGGCTGAGAAAGAAATCAGAGAAACATCATCCTTTACAATTGCCACAAACAACATAAACTATCTTGGAATAATGTTAGCAAGTGAAAGACCTGTATGACAAGAACTTTAATGGAAAGATCTCCCATGCTCTTGGATAGGTAGTATCAATGTAGTAAAAATGGCAATCCTGCCAAAAGCAATCTACAGATTCAATGCAATCCCCAGCACAATTCTTCACAGACCTTGAAAGAACAATAACCAACTTTGTATGGAAAAACAAAAGATCCAGGATAGCCAAAACAACCCTATTCAACAAAGCAACATCCAGAGGCACCACCATTCCTGATTTCAAGCTCTATTATAGAGCTATAGTCCTGAAAACAGCTTGGTATTGGCACAAAAATAGACAGCTAGACCAATGGAATACAATTGAAAACACTGATACTAACCCATACATGTATGAACATCTGATCTTCGACAAAGAAGCTAAAACTATAAAACGGAAAAAAGAAAGCATCTTCAACAAATGGTGCTGGCATAACTGGATGCTGGCATGTAGAAGAATATGGATAGATCCATGTCTATCGCCATGCACAAAACTTAAGTCCATTGGATCAAAGACCTCAACATAAATCCAGCCACACTGAACCTCTTAGAAGAGAAAGTGGGAGGTACCTTGAATGAATTGGTATAGGAGATCACTTCCTGAACATAACAACAGTAGCACAGACACTGAGGTCAACAATTAATAAATGGGACCTTCTGAAATCGAGAATCTTCTGTAAGGCAAAGAACACAGTCAACAAGACAAAAAGGCAGCCCACAGAATGGGAAAAGATATTAACTAACTCCACATCTGACACAGGGTTGAGCTCTAAAATTTAAAAAGAACTCAAGAAGCAAGTCTCAAAAACACGAAAGGATCCAATTAAAAAGTGGGCTACAGAACTAAATAGAGAATTCTCAATAGAGGAGTCTAAAATGGCTGAGAGGCACTTAAGAAAGTGTTCAATATCCCTAGCCATCCGGGAAATGCAAATCAAAACAACTCTGAGATACCATCTTACTCCTGTCAGAATGGTTAAAATTAAAAAACACCCATGACAGTCTATGCTGGAAAGGATGTGGAGAAAGGGGAACACTCCTCCACTGCTGGTGGGAGTGCCAGCTTGTTCAGCCACTTTGGAAAACTGGAAAATCAGCTTACCACAAGACCCAGAAAATCCACTCTTAGGCATATATCCAAAAGATGCACATTCATACAACAAGGACGTCTGCTCCACTATGTTCATAGCAGCATTATTTGTAATAAGCAGAACCTGGAAGAAACCTAGATGTCCCTCAGCTCAAGAGTGGATAGAGAAAATGTAGTACAATTACACAATGGAGTGCTACTCAGCAGAAAAAACAATGGAATCTTGAAATTAGCAGGCAAATGGATGGAACTAGAAGAAACTATCCTGAGAGAGGCAACCCAGTCACAAAAAGACATGCATGGTATGTATTTACTCACATATGGATTTCAGACATGGATCAGGGGAGTGCCACCCTACAATCCCACTGCCAGAGAGTCTGGGAGACAGAACCTTCAACCAATGACTGATGGAAGCAGAGGCAAACTCCCACAGCCAAACACTGAGCTGAACTCAAGAAACTCAGAGACAGAGAGGGAGGACTGATCAGCATAGGGGTCAAGACTGGTCTTGTTTAACCTACAGAAACAACTGACCGGAACAAGGGGGAGCTCTTTAACCCCAGACTGATGGCTGGGAATCCAGCATGGAACTAATCAAGACCCCCTGAATGTGGGTGTCAGTTAGGAGGCCTAGGCAATCTATGGGGCCTTGGGTAGTACATCAGTATTTATCTCTGGCATACAAATGGACTTTGGGTGCCCATCCCACAGTGAGAGATGCACTCTTAGCCTGGACTCTTTGGGGAGGGTCTAGGCCCTGCCCTGGATGAAATGACAGACTTTGGACAACCCCCATGAAGGGCCTCACCCTCCCTGGGGAAAGGATGGGGATTAGGGGAGGAGGGGTTAAGGGGTTGGTGGGAGGGCATGGGAGGGGGGAGGGAAAGGGAGAGGGCCCTGGGATTGACATGTGAAGCAACCTTGTTTCTAATTTAAATATAAAAAGAAAAAAGAAAGAAATTAAAGGAGATGCCAGAAAATGGAAAGATATCCCTTGCTCTTGGATATGTAGGATCAACATAGTAAAAATGGCAATGTTGCCAAAAGCAATCTACAGATTCAATGCAACCATCATCATACCAGCACAATTATTCACAGACCTTGAAAGAACACTAATTAACTTTGTATGGAAAAACAAAAAACCCAGGATAGCTAAAACAATCCTGTACAATAAAGAAATTTCTGGAGCCATCACCATTCCTGACTTCAAGCTCTATTATAGAGTTATAGCTCTGAAAACAGCTTGGTATTGGCACAAAAATAGACAGTTAGACCAATGGAATTGTATTGAAAACCCTGGTATTAACCCATACACCACGAACACCTAATTTTTGACAAAGAAGCTATAAATGTATTCAATGGAAAAAAGAAATCACCTTCAACAAATGGTGCTGATCTAACTGGATCTTGGTGTGTAGAAGACTGCAGATAGATCCATATCTATTGCCATGCACAAAACTTAAGTCCAAATGAATCAAAGACCTCAACATAAATCCAGCCACACCGAACTTCTTAGAAGAGAAAGTAGGAGATGTACCCTTGAACGAATTGGTGCAGGAGTCTGCTTCCTGAACATAACAGCAGTAGCACAGACAATGAGATTGACAATTAATAAATGGGACTTCCTGAAACTGAGAATCTTCTGTAAGGCAAAGGACACATTCAACAAGACAAAATGGGAAAAGATCTTTACAAACCCCACATCTGACAGAGGACTGATTTCCAAAATATGCAAAGAACTCCAGAAGCTAGTCACCAAAACACCAAACAATCCAATTAAAGTGTTGTACAGAAATAGAGAATTCTCAATAGACAAATCTAAAATGACTGAAAGACACTTAGGAGAGTGTTCAACATCCTTAGTCATCAGGGAATTGCAACTCAAAACAACTCTGAGATACTATCTTGCACCTATCAGAATGGCTAAAATCAAAATCACTGATGACAGTTTATACTGGAATGGATGTGGAGATAGGCAAATAGTCCTCCACTGCTGGTGGGAGTGCCAACTTGTACAGCCACTTTGATAATCAGTATGGCGGTTCCTCAGGAATATGGGAATCAGTTTACCTCAAGAACCAGCAATTCCTCTTTTAGGCATATACCTAAAGGATGCACGTTCATACAACAAGGACGTCTGTCCCACTATGTTCATAGCAGCATTATTTTTAATTGCCAGAACATGGAGGCAACATAGATGCCCCTCAGCTGAAGAATGGATAAATAAAATGTGGTACATTCACACAATGGAGTACTACTCAGCGGAAAAAAACCAATGGGGTCTTGAAATTTGCAGGCAAATGGACAGAACTAGAAGAAACCATCCTGAGTGAGGTAATACAGTCACAAAAAGACAAGCATGATATGTACTCACTCATATATGTATATTAGACATAGAGCAAAGGATTACCAGCCTACAATCCACATCACCAGAGAAGCTCAGAAGCAAAGAAGACCCTAAGAGAGACACACATGGTCTTCCAGGTGAAAGGGATAAGAGCTCCTGAGCAAATTGGTAGCACGGTGGGGTGGGGGAGGGAGTTAGGAGAAAAGGGGAGAAGAGGAGGGGGAAGGATGACATGAGGGACCAGGAAGATTGAGCTGGGGAAAGAATAAGGGAGAGACATTATAGGTTTAAAGAGAAAACTGGCACTAGGGAAATGTCCAGAAATCTACAAGTAGGACCCAAGTGAAGATAATAAACAATAGTAGAGAGGCTATCCTAAATGCTCTTCTCTATAATGAGATTGATGACTACCTTATATGCCACCCTAGAGCCTTCAGTTGCTGATGGAAGCAGAGGCAGATACCCACAGCTAAGCACTGAACCGAATTCCTGGAATTCAGTTGCAGAGAAGGAGGAGTGATGAGCAAAGGGGTCAAGACCATGCTGGGGAAACCCACAGAAACAGCTGACCTGAACAAGGGGGAGCTCATTGACCTCAGACTGACAGCTGAGGAGCCAGCATAAGACAGAACCAGGTCTCCTGAATATGGGTGACAGTTAGGAGGCCTGGGCAGTCTATGGGAACTCTTGTAGTGGATCAGTATTTATCCCTAGTGTATAAATGGACATTGGGAGCCCATTCCACATAGAGGGATACTCTCTCAGCCTAGACACACGGGGGAGGGCCTAGGCCCTGCCCCAGATGATATGACAGACTTTGATGATTCCCCCATGGAAGGCCTCACCCTTTCTGTGGATCAGAAGAGGGATGGGATGGGGTTCGGTGGGTTTGTAGGAGGATGGGATGGGGAGGGAGCTGGGATTGATTTATAAAATAAGATTGTTCCTAATTAAATAAAAATAATGATAAAAATTAATTTAATCACTGGAAACTTTAAAGTATACACAAAACACCGACACTGTAATTTTTTTCTAAATAGACTTCAAAATGTTTCTTAAAGTATCGTATTTATACTAAACATCATCCTTAACTGATCTACACCGAGTTGTATTATATAAACAATCCCAAGTAAACCTTACTATTATAGATTCAAAGCCAAAAACATATTGTCAGCAAGTGTCAAAGTCAATGGAGTTGGGAGTTTCCTGACAGTGCACACTCGTATGTGTGCACGTGTGTATAGTGCAGTAGTAGTCAACCTCTACTGCTCCTTGGGAGTCCTCTACCTTGATTATTGAGACAGAGTCTCACTGAGGACATGCGGCTTGCCAATTAGGCTACTCAGGCTGGCCAGCAAGGCCTAGAGCTCTTCCCATTCCTGCATTCCCCACCAGGAATGACAGCTGCCCACCAAAGTGCCTACCTTCACAAAAAGACTGGTTAATCAAACCCAGGTTCTTAATCCAGCAAGTACTAAACTGTCTGAGCCGTCTCCCAGCCTGTGGGAGTTTTCTTTAAATACACAATATATGCTGAATATCCTTAATTACCAGTCTTATTTAGTAAGTCGAACACTACGTTAGATCCTAAAACAAGCACCTAACAGAGTGGCATGCATATCATAAAGCTTATTTGGTTGAAAACCTGGCCTTGCAATGAAAAGTGGTATAAGACAAGGCCAGTTCTGCTCAGGAAGTCAACGGTGTCTGGGCAAACGGCTGCCTCTCCACTTGCCTGGAGTGATGGTGAAGGAGTCGGGGGGTGGGGGAGACACGGTAAGGGGCAAACACGTGGTGCCAGAACACGTGGAATTCCGTCTAGATACCCCCCCCAAGTATGTGAGCACAGATGTGTCTCCAGAGACACAGGGCAAAGCTGGGACTTACCTATTAGTCTGGTTCAGTCGTAACTCGTAACCAATAGTGTCTTATATGACTTAAGATAAATAGCGTTTGGAGCCCAACACATGTCGCATAGGCAGCACTCAGTGAACAGAGCTGAACACCATGTCAATTTTCAAGTTGCTTGCTTCTCATTATCTTGTCACAGAAATTAGGAAAGTGATAGCTATCTTGCTATGGACGATTTATTAAAAACACAGGTTGAAGATCCTCTGCCATTGTTCCCTGTGTCATGGTAAATAAAGGCAGTGCCCCGATCGTCTCCCAAAGAGCTTTGTATACCAACACATTAATAAATCAATCATCCTAGGCATCCTTTGTAGTGGTGTGCTGTCACTGCGCCACCACGGAAGACATGTTGGAGTTCTGGCCAAGCTGGCATTATGTTTGACACAGCCGAACACGATAGATCTGCTATTCTCTGTCCATAAACACACGCAGCAAAAGCCTGCTCAATGTTCATTCCCCAATGTGCTTAGTGAGTTTTTAAACTCAAGCCACATTCTAACGAGAAAGGTTTCATCCGAGTTGACTTGACATTCAACGGACATCTACAAATGCCCTTGCACTCAAACTGTATAGCTTATTTCTCTGGGAAACTTTGGCATCCCTGTCACCATTTTCTGTCTTTAACCTATAAAAGCTCTTTAGTCTACTAGTTAATTCTTCGCTGAACTCCCGACCATCCGATTTGCTCACTGTGTGGTATCAGTGTTTTTATTTTCTCTTGTCCAGTGGGTTTTACTCTCCTACCCACAAGGTTCCCAACTGTGTGAGAATGACTGACAGCAAATACAAGTGACATGAAGATTGTTTTTGCTCGTTTTCTGCCGCCACACACAGGACCGCCACAGCTTGGGTCACTGAAAATAATATCCTCTTTGCCACAGTGCTGTCCGAGATCCTAAAGCAAGGTGGCAGCTATCTGGTGAGACCCCTTGCCACTGCCTCAACACATGGTGGAAGACACCAAACAGCCAGAGACAGCAAAGGTGCCAATTCAGGTGCCTTATCCTCGCCGTTTAAAGCCACAGATGCCACCGTGGTGGCCTCAGTTGTATGACCTCATCAGACCTTTCCATCTCACAGCATCTGATCTCCAATGCTTTCAATACTTGGGTCTGAGGAACGCAGGTTGGTTTTTAAGAGATAGATTGCAACCATGGCAACCATGGCGGATGAAAAGCCATGCCATGCTCTACCGGCCATAGACTGGTGACCCAGAGAAGGAGCATGAAGGATTTTGTGGGAGAAAGCCGTTGTTTCTCTCCCTCCTATCTCTTCCTCTCCCTCCATGCCTCCTCTGCCCCACGTCCACTTTCTGTTCAGTTCGCATTTTAATCTGTGTCTTTATGCTGTTTTGATCTCC
Organism: Mesocricetus auratus; assembly: GCF_017639785.1. Lineage (NCBI taxonomy): Eukaryota > Metazoa > Chordata > Mammalia > Rodentia > Cricetidae > Mesocricetus > Mesocricetus auratus. Next base: position 47,127,165 of record NW_024429199.1, read on the forward strand.
CCCCGGCTTGTGTGCTTTCAGTCAACTGCCTTGTATATAGTTTTATACTTGCCTTCCTATGCCATTATAATAAAAGCCACCTCATAGACAGAGAGTGATTCATGACCGACTATAGAATGACTTCCCTGAAACTTGCTTTTGAGCCTAAATTAAAGTCTTGATATACTGTTTGCATTGAGTTCATGCTCATGGTATCACTCAGTAAAGCAAAGCAGAGAGAAATAAAGAGATGCATTTTGTTTTATTGTGGTCTACTTAACACTTCAGGTCAAGGGCCTCCCCTAGCCTCAAGAAGCTCTCCATCAAGGATCTGACCAGGATCCAACCAGTAAACAGAAACGCAGTGTGCAGGACAGGGTGCATTTTTAGATTTCTTCTTAAGATGTGATTTACATTCGCTAAGAAAGGGTACCATTGCTTCTCCCAGTTACCAGGTCATCTTGGTCTCTACCAAGATGCCTGAGAATTCCCCATAGATGAGTTCAACTTCAGACAAGCGCCTTTCACACCATAGGCTCCTGCCTTCCCTTCTAGAGCAGTATTTATTTACAGAACTTGACGCTATATCAATTCCTCTGTCTCTTTGCATTACGAATATTTCTGCTTCTCCCCAGACAAATCAGGGATCAACTGGGAGAAGCAGAGGAGAACTGTAGTCAGGACATATTATGTGAGAAAAAAATCCATTTTTAACAAAAGGGAAAAAATAAACATTAAAGAACATAATAACTATTAAATATTTAAAACTTACAATTTAAATTTATTTTCCTCATGTTTAAGCAGGAGGAAAATACAAAGAAAGTAGTTATTAAGGAAAACACTACCACCAACTTCCAGGCTCTGTGGGGGGATGGGCTCTAGCTTTGTAAGCAAGCATAGATCCCAACGCATTGGCCCATCTCACCCTGCTCTCCCCAGCACCCCACTCTAACTTCAATTGCAGTAGACATGAACACATTACTCCCCTTGTATATTTAGCCTCTGTGTACCTTTTGTGTACAATCTTGGTGTTAAAAGTTGCTATTACCTATGAGTCTGTGGGATCCAGGCCATGGAGTGTGTGTGTGTGTGTGTGTGTGTGTGTCTGCAGCCTTGAGATAGACTATGTAGCCAGTGCTCACTAGAAAGCTCCCATGAAAGTGGGTAAAAGTTAAAAATAAAAAAGCCCCAAACATCTCCTATGATATCAAAACAGATACAAATATCTAGACTCTGCCGTGTTCTTTTGAAGTGATAAGCTCAGAGCCCAGTAGGGGACAGAATCTGCACCTAGCATCAGAAATGACAAATGGCAACACTTTTCAACAGTCTTAGAGGGCTATTGTGCAGCTTGAGTTTGACCTGCTGAGTATCAAATGTCTGACAGAGTCAGCTGCTAAATGCTGATGCAGCCTTTACCTCTAGATAGCAACGGTTCTCTCTTCGATACTCTTTATGTCCTCTGAGGTTTTGTAATATTGGTCCTAGAGGTCTCAGAGACAGAGACAAGTCTGTGACTTCTACACAAAAGGCCCAAGTTCTTTTCTTCATAAAGGAGAGAAATTGAAATGGAGACTCAACATGGAGATGTGAGAACATTTATTAGGGCTGAAGTGACAATGGGCTTCTTGGGAGACAATCGTATGGCCAGCCCTGTGGTCCCCAAGTAAGCCAGAGAATTCCAAGAATGGTTGTGTGTGTGGGGGGGCTCCTGGAACAGGGATAATTAGATTTTTTATTGTGTCTTTCTATGGGGCTTCAGATAAAAACGGGGGACAAATCTGACCACATAGAGTAATGACCCCAAAGCTACCACTCCCAGGCCCTCCCTGGAGACCAGGAATGCTGGAAGAGAGTTCTGGTCCTTGGTCCCTTATGACATCTGACCCTGCTGTAAGTGGGGCGATGACTGGAACCGTAAGGAGGCGGCACGTGGACACCCCAGCTCAGGCCCCATGCTTCACCCCAGTTCCCAACACGGTGCTTGGAAATGCTGCTGACCTCACAGCTCAACAGCAGCCTACCCTGCAGACTTTACCCCACCACACAGGACTCTGCCTTTTCTCTCTCAGAAGCTCCTATCTGTGATTCTGGAAAAAAAAACCCTTCTCTCTAAAACACACCTCCTGTGGTCCGTGAACTTCACTTTGGGTTCCTGGAGAGTGAATTTGAAAAGTCAGCTTCACGGGCCAACTTCCCGGGCAGACGGTGGCTCCTTAGAAGCCATCCTTACTCCCGAAAACGTCTGTTAAACTTAGCTGCCTTAGAAGCAAGGCTAGTAGATGGGGCGATGGTGCCTTGTCCATCTTCCTCAGGGAAGAGGGTTTGAGGAGCCAGCAGGGACTAGCTCACACTGGCCTTGTCTTCCCAGAGCCTCGTCTTTCTCTTATCCGGCACCTTGGTGTCATCTCATGCCCAGCTGCAAGCCCTCATGCTTACCTTCGCCAGTCCTCCTGACCTCATCATTATTAACCCCAATGTTCCCGTTAATCCTAACTTCCGTCCTCACGACCTCAGGGCTGAGAGCTTGTGTGGTGCCCTCTGTACCCTAGATCTGAAATTGTCTCATCTCTAGCCAAGCACAGTTTGGCACTTCTCCTCTCTCTGTTTTTCTGTCACATTCGATAAGGAGTCTGCGTGGAGTAGCCCTCTAGACTACTATGTAGATCACAACACCCTGTTCCCAAGGCAGAAGCCTGTGTCTGGGTGGATAGTGTCTTAACCGGGGTCACACTGTATCTCTTGTACTTTGTTACAGTCCGTCCTAACTGTGCTGCCCCAGGCAACATGGGGGAGAGACCAGGGGAGAGGTCTGGAATACTGTCCTGTTTGCGTTTGTGGGCATTGGCATAGTTACAGGGTACAAGCAAAGTCTGAGTCTGGAGGGATGGCCCAGTGGTTAGCGGCACTCGCTGCTCTTGCAGAGGACCTGGCTTCAGTCCTCAGCACCCACGTGGTGGCTCCCAACCTGGAACTCTAGCTCCAGGTGACGCAACTCCCTCTTCCGTCTTCAATGGGCACTGAATACATGAGGTGCACACACACACACACACACGCACACACACACACACACACACACACACACACACACATGACAAAACACCCACACACACAAGGTAAATTAATTATCTAAAAACAAAAATCAAAGCCTAACTCTTAGAGCATTGGACCCTCCCTTGCTTATGTGATTTCAGGACACTTTCACAAGACACACTTTCTGCGTGGTTTTTCAAGACAGGGTTTCTCTGTATAGCCATGACTGCCCTGTAACTCACTTTGTAGACCAGGCTAGTTTGGAATTCACAGGCCTGCTTCTACCGCCCAAGTGCTGGGATTAAAGTCATGTACCACCCACATACCTGGCTGAAAGATGTTTTAGTGTCTACAAAAATGCTAGGAAAACATTCGTATATACGTACACACATATATGTTCTACCTTTAATTTGCTTTGATTTCAGGATGTTTTAAGTGTCGGAGTAAGAAACGGTGACACACGAGAGTAGAGCAGCAACGCAGTGGACCCACTCTTGTTGAGGAGGAAGTTGGCGCTATGGAGCTTGTGAGTTCCGGTACCTTTCTGTTTTAAGTGTGCTGCCGATATCCCACAGCCTACCCAGCAATCATCCCCACTGTGTGGGCCCTTCAGAAAATGTAGTCCTGACAGAAGCCAGAGACACTGTGGAATAAAGACAAGGCCACAGCATCTAATTAGCTCCCAGGAATTTTCCTTCAGAAAGGACATTGTTTTAGGAGTAGCAATTACAAGCTGCTACCGCCTCCTCATTTGCTCCAGGGTTCCTGGCTGTCTCATTGGGGTTTGAGAGGGGGACAGATCGGCTTGGGAAAGGGCAGTGGTACAGTCCTTGCACTCCAGGGTTAATCCAAGCCTCCACGTCTGAGTCACTGTGGTCCTGGAGGCAGAAGGTGACTGGGGTGGAGATCTCACTGTTCTCTTTCTATTGCAACTGGAGGAGATTTATCTTTGACCAAAACATCATCTCAAAAGCACATCGACAAAAGGTTTCTCCACAGTGCTTAACAGGTCAAGGTAAAAATAACCCTGGAAAGCCCTCAAAGGCGGTGAAGGCACCATGGCCCTTGCTCTTGAACTCAGAGAAAACCCTGCAAGAGTCCAGGCAGGCGCTTTTGAAGGCCCTCTCTGCCCACCACGCTGCATTTCTCTTGCACGGTGTTTGCCTCCAGTCATCTCAACTCTTGATATCAAATGTAGGCATAAATACGCATCTCCCAAAGCTGATGAGGCTGAGGATGGCAATTCTTCAAAGATATATCATCAAAACTCTCAGCAATTTCTGCCACAGAGCAGGTATGAGCACTAAGGAGAATGATTATTCCTGCTCCACCTAGTCCTTGGAAACAGAGGCTTTGGACTGTTTTATATTAGCCATAGAAAAATGAAAGAATCCATAGGTCCAATAGTTCTGAGTTCCCAAACAAGCACCCCAAATAAACAAGATGAAGGTCTTAGCTCCTAGCAAGCACCGTCTGCCATCCACTGCCTTTTCCTTGCATAAAGAAACTCTCTCACTGTGGACACTCACTGTGCAGCTCTCGGGACCAACGGGCTGCCTAGGATGGCTCCTGCAGCTCCAGAGGAACGGAGATAAGACCAGGGACAATCATCTGTAATTTAACACAATTGCCAGGACAAAAAGTAGAATAAATGGGTTGAACAAGTCACAGCAGTAGGATTACAGAATACAGCCAAATGCCTAGATTATCCAAGAGAGATGAATACTGCCCTAGTTCAAATTAGGTTTTTTTCTTTTCCTTGTGTTTGTAACGTTTCAGATTTGGTGGCTATTTTATATGTTAAGTGTTTTTTTTCTGTTTTAGCTTTTTTGGTTGTGGTTGTTGTTGTTGTTCATAAACTAAAGTGAGACTCTATCAATAGGAGAATGTGGAGAAACTGTCCAGGGCTGATGCTTAGAAGACATGACAAAGACTGATGAAATGAGGCACAGGGTGACACAGGCAGAGCCCACTGTGACAATGTGAAGGTCAGAGAGTACTTCAGATCATTCTAAACAATGGCCTCCTTCCTTTCTTTTTCTTTCTTCTTTCTTTCATTCCTTCCTTCCTTCCTTTCTTTCTCTCTCTCTTTTCCTTTCTTCTTTCTTTCTTCCTTTCTGTTCCTTCCTTCTTTCTTTCTCTCATGCATTCTTTTGAGAGACAGAGAGAGTGTGTGTCCTGTTATAAAGCCCAGGATCTCCTAGAACTTGATGTGTAGTTTAAGTTGGCTTAGAACTTGTGATGTTCAGCCTCCCACACAAATGCTAGGATAAGTTCACAGTATCTGAACTTTATTTCTCGCATTCTTCTCTCAAAGAAACCGAAGGTATTTAGCACAAAATTTGGGTTGTGTGATAAGCACACCATCTTAACTTTTTTCCTTCATTGTGAATCTGTGCCACACACTAAAGACATTCAGCTTCAGATTTCAGGGGTCATAAGTAGTAGTTCTGAGAAGCAAAGGACAGCACAAGGGTCCCCAAGCCACGACACGAGAAGGTTAGAGCAGCCTCCTTGCTTCCTACACGCATCTCTCCCTGCCATGTCTCTGCTTCTAGTGAGGAGACACAGAGACACAGCCTATCCAGTGAGCTCACCAGACACCAGGGTAACCCCATGAAAGGCTCAGTGAAACAGGGCAGATTTAAACACAAAGAAATGTCCTCCTGCCATACACTGACTGCATGTTTTATTGTTTTCTTATAAGGGATGAAATAGTGTCTTTTGGTGTTGAGTTTTCAAATACTGAAGAAGGAGGAGGAGGAGGAGGAGGAGGAGGAGGAGGAGGAGAAGAAGAAGAAGAAGAAGAAGAAGAAGAAGAAGAAGAAGAAGAAGAAGAAGAAGAAGAAGAAGAAGAAGAAGAAGAAAGAGGCTGCAAATAACAGATGTGTATACACACTGCACTTGACCGTATCTGCTCGATAACAGCAAATAGAGTGAATAGTGTCAGCTATCACAAAGGAGAGAGAAAAGGGAGAGGTGAGTAACGGAAGGGGCAGGTCAGCAACAAAGACTAAAACCCAGGTGTAGCTCTCTAGAACAGAAGCAGAAGCTCCATCCAAAGCTAACCCGGGTGGTTCTAGTGAATGAGGTGGACGTCCCCATCCACGGGGCAAATCCCGCACGCCACAAGCCTCAGGTCGTAAGACCTCCTTTTGGGTCTTCTCCCAGTCTTAGCAGGCTGTGTGGCCAGCGCCATCTCCAAAAGGAACCTGTTGTTCAAGATGAAGCCATGGTAATCTGTTGGCAGACAACCCCAAATCAGGACCCCGGGTTTAACCGCTACCACCAGGGTTGGGAAGAGGAAACACCTAAGAGACGCAGGCATGGAGAAGGAGAGGGTGGGACACGGTGTGTTAAAAAGTTCCAATGGTATGGTCATGGAAGAGGGACCAAAAGACTTTAAAGGTCAGAGGCAGTAGATGACTATATCAAAGCAACATTGTTCCAGACACAGCCGTCCAGTTGCACACGGGACTCAACAGCACACGTTTGTCACAACACACACAGGAGTTACACAAGATGAAGTCAGATAAAAATCCAAGCAAGGAGGGGCAAGGTGGCCACAGAGCTCCAATCGATGAACTATTGACAATCGGTGGCAGCTGGGAGAGGAAGCACATATGTTCTGTCAGAGTATGGCCTCTGTAGGTTGACTGCACTCCAGTGGACCACCCCCATACCTGGAGGTATGTGGACAGCCCAAGTTGGAGCCCTTGGATTTAACAAAAAGAGGGCATGAAATTGGGGCATTAGAGCTGTTACAGGGAGAAGTAAGGTGTGAGTATCATCAAAATGTATCATATGATCTTCTCAAAGAATTGTGTTGAGTTCAGTTAAAAAAGGCTCAGCTAAGGCAGAGAAGATTTCATGGATGATACCCTTGACCTCTTTGTCTCATATTTGAGCCCATCACCTGAACAAAACTCCAGAGTCTGATCACCCCCGCACTGAGGTGGCCCAGTCTGTGGAATCATACATCTAGCAAGAGGTTCCCTGTCAGTGGGATGGAGAGTTCATAAGCTCTGGATTCCTGAGTTCTGCAAGTTCATCCTATGAACATGGTGTTTACAGTTGAGCGGGCCATGCCAGCATGTGGCCTGGTGGTCCCACACAGCTACCACTGCTATGTTTGCTTCTGCCATTTCTCAAAGCTTCAAGACACACCCCTTGGGAGAGTAAGGGGGACATAGGCAGATAGGGAAGTCACGATGGGCCTCCTTCGTGTGGCTACTTCTTGTTCCCAGAAAGACATGGTGAGGAGACAGGGCAGGAAGGCTCAAGGGAGGGGATCTGATAGATGTGATAAGGGAAAAGGAAGGACCCTGAGATCCTAAAAATAAATACCCAATCCAGGGTCTGGATAGCAAACTGTCAGCTACTCTAGGGAGTCCTCCTACCCTTGGAAGGAGCTGTCCTCCTCCATTCAGCTGCTCCTTTTGTTTCCTCCTCATCTGAGTCTTCTGTTTATCCTGGACATTTAGTTCTTTGTCATTCATGATCAGAAGCTGCCCTGTTACAGAGGAAGAAAACTACAGAAATGACACAAACATACAAAGACCGAACACTACACTATTCAGTGATCATGGGGGAAATCAAGAAGGAAATTTAAAAATTTACTATTAGAACATTGGGGGGGGGAAGGGGAATGCGGGAGGAGGGAGAGAGAGGGAACTGGGATTGACATGTAAAACAAGCTATTTAAAATTAAAATAAAAAATGATAAAAAAGAATTTATAACATTGATAGCTTACATTGAATATTGTGATTTCATATAAATAACTTAATGATGCATCTTAGATGGTAAAAAAAGGAACAAAATCAATCCCCAAATCATTAAACAGAAACAAATAATAAAGATCAGACCTGGCAGTAAGTAAATGTAGATTCAAATTAACAATGCAAAGAAGCAATGAACAAAAAGCTGATTGTTTGTAACAAGAGAGATGACCCTTAGAGAAAGGAGGAAAGATAAGTTAATAAAACGAGAGATTTTTTAAGGGTACATTAAAACAAGGAATTCAGGGAAATGTTAGGCAATAATTGAAAACCAATATTCTGAAACATGGGAAAATTTGAAAAACTAGATAGCTTTCTTGGAATATATAACCCACTAAATTAAGTCAACAGGCTACACCTAATGCAAAATAGATCCATAATGAGGAGTAAGACTAAAACTATAATCAAAGACGTCAAACCCAAACTAAAATGACTTATGCTCAAGCCCAGCAAAACTTCGAAGGATATCACAAATGTTCCTCCAATCATTCCAAAAACAGAAAGGGAAGGAACATTACCAGCTTCATCCTATGAATACAGTACCACTCTAATACTAATACAAGATAAGTACTGCCTAAGAAAAAGTCCAATTCCCTGAGGAATTCGCATGCAAGCTTTCTCAATCAATGCAAGTAAAATGAATTCAACAACACAAAATGAATCAGACATCAACACCAAATCAATTTCCATCCAGGAATAAAGGAATTTTTCAACATATTCAAATCAGTAAATGGCACACAGTGTATAAATGAACTCCCTGATAGAAATTTTAGGATTATCTTGTTAGAAAGTCTTAGACAGCCAGGCATTGGTGGCACATGCCTTTAATCCCAGCACTCGGGTGGCAGAGGATCTCTGTGAGTTTGAGGCTAGCCTGGTCTACAGAGTGAGTTCCAGGACAGTCTCCAAAACAATACAGAGACACCCTGTCTCGAAAAACCAAAAAGAAAGAAAGAAAGAAAGAAAGTCTTTTAGTCTTTTACAAAGTCCAATATCCCTTCACGATAAAAGCTTTGAAGAATTCAGTAATAGAAAGGGTATATCTCAACATAGTAAAGGCCGCACATTACAAACCTAAAGACCACATATACTAGATAGGGACAATCTAAAATAATTTCTCCTGAAGTGAAGAAGTGGGCTGGCCCATCTTATTCAGTACAGCACTTAACATCATAGACGAGTACAGCAGTGACAGGGAAAGAACAGACAAGGAGGAAGTCACACCATCCCTGCTTGCAAGAGACACCATCATGTATTCGAAAGACACAGAAAATTCTACTATGAGACTCTTAAATCTGATAAGCACTTTCAGCACAACATCAGGAAACAAATCCAATATATAAAATCAGTAGGTTTTCTGGACAGTAACAGCAAAGTTCCAGAAAAAGAAATAAGGAAAGACATTCCACTCACAATGACTTTAAAATCTAAAACACGGGGCCACTCTGCCGAGCCTGACTGCCTGCATTCAGTTTCCAGAACCCACGTGGTGGGAATGATCCTATTCCTTCAAGCTGTCCTGACCTCCACATGCTCCTAAGAAAGAAGCTGAGAGAGTTCTTTCTAAAGTTGAAACTTAAAAAATAAACTAAAGACACCGAATTCATCAACAATCGACAGAAATACCATTCACACTCATGGACTGGAAGAATTAACATAGTGCAAACTGCTATTTACAGTTTGAATAAAACATCCATATGGTTCCAATGATATGCCACCCAAAACTAGAAAGTGAAGTACTAAGTTCCATACTGAAGCTCAAAAGGCTTCTAGTAACCAAAGGAATCCTGAGCAGAAGGAACAGTTCTGAAGGAGATATCACAATACAGGATCGGAAAGTATTACAGAGCCATGCTAATAAAACCAGCATTGTTTGGCCATTAAAAAGTGGGGCGGTGGTGGCACACACCTTTAATCCCAGCACTCGGGAGGCAGAGGCAGGCGGATCTCTGTGAGTTCAAGGCCAGCCTGGTCTACAGAGCAAGTTCCTGAATAAAGAATTAGTTTATAGATGAAATAAATAGAAAATCTTGAGATAAACCCACATAGCTACAGACACCTGATAGTCAACAAAAGTACCCAAAATGTACGTTAAAGAAGACAGACTCTTCAATAAATGGTGCTAAAATGACCAAATTACCCACAGACGGATGGAACTAGATTCTGATATATTACCTTGTATAACCATCAATTCAAACTGGATCCAAGTCCTTACTGTGCTGGGGATCCTGGCTAGCACCTGTAATTCCAGTGCTCAGTAGGCTGAGTCAGGAGGATTAGTGTGAGTTCTAGGTCAGCCTTGGCAACACTGTAAAGATCTTTCATGAAAAATCGGAGAAACCAAAAGACTTTCCTTTAAACTTTAAAACTCTAAAATTACTATCTCCAAGGAAAAGATAGAGACACATTTGGGATTAGCAGCCCAGCAAAGACTCTGCAGAGACCAGCAGCTTAGGAAATCACAGTGAAAAGTGACAGCTGAAATTACGTGAAATTAAAATCTCATACCAGCACAGGGAAAAAAATTAGTAGAGAGACAGAGAAAATAGGGGAAAAATCCTTGCCATTTATACTTTTAACTGGGGGGTTAGTATCTTGGAAAAATAAATACCTCGAAGACCGTAAACACAAATAATTTCCTAAATTGGCAAATGAATTGAACATACCACCTTTGAAAGAAGAAATACAAATTATCAACAAATATACAAACAAAGGTGTTCCAGATGCTTAGCCAACAGGGAAAAATGTGAATAAAACTCCATGGAGATTCCCTCTCCTCCTCCGGAAAGCTGTCATCAGGAAAGAGGTATCCGTAAGCATGCTGCGGGTGTGGCAGGGAAGCCCCGGGCGTACCGAGCTGGTGAGAACGGAAGCTAACGTGGGCAGTAGGGAAACCAGTACGGAGGTCCCCAAACCTAAAAGAAGAACTTCTCTCTGGTCCAGTTACACACGACTGGGCTTTGGCCCAAAGAGAAACAAGTCCTCACACCGCAGAGCTACACTCATGTTCAGTGTAGACCTACAGTTCTCACCCACGCTGTGGAACCAGTGCGGATTCATCAACAGGTAGATGGGTAAAGGCAGCGTCCCGAAACACACTCAGCAGAGTTCCGCCAGCCCCGAGGGGCTTTGGTGTCAGGCGATTTGCAGAAAAAAAAATGGGGGAGCTGAAGGTCATTATTTCTAGCGACACAAGCCAGACTTTACACGGACCCGTGTCTCATGCTCTTCTCTTATCCAGAATCTACTTTAAAATGTGGTGTGTGTGTGTGTGTGTGTGTGTGTGTGTGTGTGTGTGTGTGTGTGTGTGTGTGTGTTCATGTGTGTGGATAGGACATGAAAGCCTGAGGCGAGCTGTGTAGGGAAACACAGGATGAAATGGGAAGGAGGCCAAAGTGATGGGGAAAAAAAATAAGGATACATGTCAATTATCAGAGCTTTTCTCTCCTAAGCTGAATCCAGATTTAAAACCTGTTAACCATCTGCCAGTCAACTGATCTATCTGTCACCAAAGTTGAGACTGATTTTTGTGGATATCCGTGCGTGCCGCCGCGGCGTGCAGGCAGAGGGGGAAGGATGAGGAAACCCGTTACTTCAGACATGAACTAAAATGTCATTTAGAAACTATAAAAGAGCTAGGCACAGGCTACAGAGGCCCTGGCACTAGATGGTGAATATTTTTAACTAGCCATCGGGGACCCTGCCTTGTTGGCGCATGAACTCCCCGTGACCCTCCAGCCACTGGCTACCTGCTCTAGTCTCACTTTCTGGCTCTCTTGCAAATGAAACTGCTAGAGACAATGTATGGCCCTGGATTCAGAAAGCTTTATTAACTCAAGCTCTGGAGAATTGGTATCCCAGCAGCGACTCTAAGGGCTTTGGTTTCGAGTATATTACTTAAATGACTCCATCAATGCTAAGCAAACATGAGCCAGTGTCAGTATTTTTCCCTCAAAAATCCTTCCTTTTTTCCCCTCCAATGCACGAAAATAGAAAACAGAGGGACATTTAATCTGTCCTGTAAAGATGTTGCAGGCAAGGCAGCCTCCTCCCTGCGGCCCCAGGCAGTGGAGAACATTTACTCTGTTCCCTCTGAGATACACTTAACTCTCCCCATGGTGCAAATGATTTAGATGCTGTGCACTGTGCCCTGAACTAGATCTGAAGTTCCCTTGCTAGTGAGACTGCAATCGCCCCCGTGTTCTTGGACAGTTTCTGATTGTGTATTTATATATTTTATTTGTAGGTTGCGCCTTCAGTTAATATCCAAAAGGAAAACAATGGGGCAGAAGGATTAGAGCCATTTTCTCTCAGAACATTGCTTCTGGGATACACTGCCACCTCTGTGGGTGGAATAGTCACCTTAAAATTAGAATTAGGTTGAACAAAACTTAATTTCAAATCCTCATCAAGTGACCCTGGACTCTCAGTAGGGGGAAGAGAAACTGATCGGCCTGGACAGTGTCAGTCATACAATCTGACAACAGATACTCTTCGCCATCTAGCGTGATGGTGGCTTCTTAATGCTGAAGAAGTGCAACAGAGTGGAAGGGCCGTGGGGACATCCCAGGTCTTATCAGAGCACTCCTGAGCATTTTCTATGTCCAAGTTCTTCTAACTTTTTGTCAAGCAGACAAGCGGATCCAAAAACAGGATGTCCAACTAGAGGAGAACAGCATGATTCTCTGTACAGGAAGCATGGAAGGAAGGAAGGAAGGGAGGAAGGAAGGAGGCACAGAAGAAACATGTAGTTTTTTAAAAATTATACACATTATATTAAACACACCAAATTATCATTTAATATATATATATAACTTATGTACATGCACAGAGGCCAGAGCCCTGCTCTATAATTCTTCATCTTATTCCCTTTATACAATCTCTTTCACCGAACCAAAAAAGCCTGGTAGCCAGCAAGCCCACGGATCCTCCAACAACCCTAGGGTTATAGGCATGGACATGGCTACACCTGGTTTTTATATGGGTACTGTTATCCAAACTTTATCCACTGAGATCTCTCCAGACCTGTTGCTGGAATGGGACAGGGATTCTATAGAATACAGACAAATAGTTGCCTTTTAGAGAGGAAATCTATGCACCCAGCTTCTATCATTATGTCTGTCAAGATAAATCCTGAACCAAGTGGGATTTCCCTTAGTAGGGGGCCCCATCTGTCATTCCTACCAAAAGCCTGCACCATTTGCTGCTGAAGATTCCTGATGGTCTCTTTACACATTTCAAGTGCTTCATAAATTGATACTCTGTATAGCATTGCCTCAGGGAAAGAGCTTAACCCATATTGTGCCCTCCCCAACTTAGATTCCTGCTGGGAAGAGCCACCTTGAAGCATACACACTTAGAGACGGGTGAAACATTCAGCTGTACTAGAAGCTTGGACTACCTGTTCCTTTAAACTAGAGAAGTTATTTCCTTCTCCCCATGTCTCTGAGAGGCACGGAGGCAGCCAACCATGCAGAGCTCTTCTGCAGAGTATAATGGAGACCGTGGATGCTGTATGTTGCCACAAGATCAGCTACATGCCAGCTGTGGAAGGCTGGGCCCAAGGAGGCTACCCAGAGTTAGGCACATTCTCTTTCAGTTCCAAGAAGCAGACTGGACAGTCTGTTCTCAGGGGCTACAGGAGTATTTGAGGCCACAAGAGTGTCTGAGTCATCTTGTTTGTTTACCCTGACTGGAAAGCCTATCAGTTGGAGCTGCTAAGACAGCCCTCAACAGGGAGAGGCATCCCACTGGTCTCGGTGACTGAGCCTTGACTTTTGACAGAGCAGTACTATGATCTGCTTCCAAGCATACAGCATCACACCCACATGAACCCACTACAGTGTTCCACAATTTGCACAGTTCCTGGAAATGGATCAACACTGTGTCTCCGATGCTCTGATATCTGCACCTCATCTGTGCGAACCCCCCAGGAAAGCTTGACTCAGACGAGTGATAGAAGATGGTAGGTACTTCACACACATATCATATCCAGTGCCGCAGAGACTCCTCTTAGTATCCCAGTATCACAAACCCCAGAGCCCAGGCTGTAGACCTAGACCGTATTGAGTGTAGAATTACTGTTGAGGTAGCTACACTGACAGTACACTAAAGTAATACGTGGCTTCAAAGGACGCTGTAACGATAAATACATCATTCTTAAATCTATATTTTGAAATAAATAAGCAAACTGCCTGAGGGGGTGGAATCAAAATGATGATATCAAAACTCAATGAGATACAAGAGAGTCGAAGTAATTTAACAAGATTAGTGACATAAGGAAAGCTCACTGGAGATCATGGAAATATTTGAGACAGGAGGGCTACAGAACACTATAAAGGGCTTTGAGAATGGGGTTGACAGGCTGAATAATAGAACAGAGATGAGTAGACACTGGCATTCACCGCTCACTGTGTCCTGACTGTGGATGTGATGGCACCAGCCGCCTCCATCCTGCATTCATGATAGCCACGATGGACTGCATTGCCTGAAGTATAAACCAAGACATACCCTGCCCTCTAAGCTGCTTTTGTTCAGGCATTTTATTGCAGTATCAAGACAACTAACTAATGTAGACAGGGAAGACCCAACAAATCCAAAACCCTAGGGAAAAAATGTATACGTTTCCAGGTACATAAAACAAGCCAAACTGAACCACAGGAGGTAGGAAACTGGACTGACCAATAAAAATAATAAAAACGGCAACAATAAAATTCTTTTCATGATAGCAAAGGGCTGCACAGCAGTAGCGATGTCTGCCATCAAAGTAAAGATGTAACGCCACCCTTTACAAAAAATTTCAAATAATTAAGGAGAACAGAGTCATTCTCAAATGCTGGCATTGTAGACCTCCAAACTAGACATACTTATGACAAGGAGCATCACGAGGTCCACATAACACATGTGATAACTCACAGAAGCTGAAAGTTTGAAGTCCTCCACAGGGCTGCCTGACAGTCACAATCTCCTCCTCCTCAGTGACGCTCCCAGCTTGTCTTAGCCGGGATTTCTATTGCTGTAAAGAGACACCATGACCACAGCAACTCTTATAAGGAAGACATTTCATTGAGGCGGCTGTTTACAGTTCAGAGGTTCAGTCCATTATTATCATGACAGGGAGCATGGCAGCATGAAACCAGACACGGTACTGGAGGAGTGGCTGAGAGTCCTACATTTTTCAGGCAACAGGAAGTTGACTGAGACACTGGGTGATATCCTGAACATAGGAAAATTCAAAGCCTACCCCCACAGTGACACACTTCCTTCAACAAGGTCATACACACCCCAACAGATTCACACCTCCTAATAGTGCCCCCCATGAGATTATGGGGAACAATTGCATTCAAACTACCACACAACTAATACAAACTTGAGGATGGAGAGGCCTTGTGTAAACCGAGGTTTCTCTGTCCTACCCCATCCTCCAGTTGCTTTTAAATAACCACTCAGAGACTTAATATCAATTATAAAAATGTTTGGTTGAACATCTCAGGATTATTACTAACTAGTTTTTACTTCTAAATTAACCCATTTTTATTCATCTATGTTTTGCCATGTGTTTCATGTGTTTCGTGGCTTTACCTGTGCTCTAATACATCTCATTCCTCCAGTGGCTGGCTGGCATTTCTCTCAATCCCCCCTTCTTTCTCCCTGTATTCAGTTTGGTTTTCCTGCATAGCTATATTCTGCCTTGATATAGGTCAAAGCAGCTTCTATTATCACCTAATGAAAGCAACATATATTCATAGTATACAGAAGGTTTATCCCACAGCAACCTTGTGAAACTTCTCAGTTTCAGGAACCTACTGAGACTTGTGAGTTGTTTATTTCCTAAGTTTTAATTTGTACTGCCCAGGATGGACATGTTTTGAATTAGAATATATTACTACAGAATTGTGGAAATTAATTTTTTATACCAGCCCTTATCCCACCTTTCACAGTAATACAGAGTCAATCTGACCTCCTCTGCTGGCATACAATAAAAGCCTTCAATGGGTTTCCCTCTTTTCTTTGATCATTGCCCTTCCCTTCTTTCTCTTCAGTCACCATTTAGTATCTACTCATTCTCTTCTACTAAAATCACTTCTACTCCATTCACAAGTATTCTGATAATTAATAAGCAAATGGTATTTTTTTCATCTTTTACCTTTAGTTTATGCCATTTGAAATTAATTCCCACTCATGATTTTTAAATGCCTCTCTTTATCAATGTTCAGCAATAGTCTGATCTCTGACACTTCTTTTTCTTGCTCCATTTCTACATTAACTGTAATTGATTCTTTAGATTCTCTGCTCTGTTGCTCCAGTGGGCTAAGAATGTCTGATGTGTGTGGGATTAAACGTTTCTACTTATTGGACAGACCTCCTTCAAGAATAGAACCTGCTGGGTGGTGGTGGTGCATGCCTTTAATCCCAGCACTTGGGAGGCAAAGGCAGGCAGATCTCTGTGAGTTCGAGACCAGGCTGGACGACAGCCTCCAAAACAATACAGAGAAACCCTGTCTTGTAAATACCAAAAAAAAAAAAAGAATAGAACCTTAGAACCTCAACCCTTCAGGAATTTACTCCCAAGTCTGCGGGGTACACGATATGCATCAGCCTTTGAATTAGGAGGTGATGAGTCAAGACAGATAAAACAGTGAGGACTCCTGCAGGAAGGATGAGTCAGTAGAATGGCCCAAAGAAAGCATTTGTGGCAGAGGGAAGAAATGGCAGCATTATTATCAATCCTAAGATCATTGATAAGGTGGAAGGGAGTCTCCTCTCTGGGACTGGAGATAGAATAAACAAAATGATTTTAAAAACCCAGTATATTTAGTGCAGGTAGTAAAAGAGGCTATGAAATGTGAAACACGGTGGTGTGATAAAGACAGCAAGCATGCCCACGTGAATGCCTTAATGAAACCACATGTCACCAAGCCTGGAGATTACACTGGGTCAGAGCAGTAGAAGAATGAATTCGAGACAATGGAAGTGCTTCAAAACAAGTAGGAGGAGACTCAAAGAAGGGGCCTGGTCAAGCTAAATCCCTAACATGGAAATGTGCTCACAGAGTATTGTGGGCAGGGACAAGGGTAGGTCACAGGAAGAACTGGGGTTGGGTTTTATGTGTTTCTAGAATAGTTGTAGGTTTTTGGTTGGGGATTGATACTTGAGAATACTACTATCCATCGTGGATGGAAAAGAAATTCTCAAGAGAGACAAAGGGAACAGGAGGTGAGTGACAAGGTTTGGATGGTTTGTACTAGTAGATGATGAGATTGGATTTGATGCTAGAAATACCCATGAAGAGTTAATGACACTTGACTGACGGCTTACGAGTGTGACTCCTGACTTTTGGACCTTAACCGTTAGAGAAGCTGTTGGTGACCTTATGACGTGAAGATTGTGAAATGTGAGCATGATGTAGAGGGTAGTGTAGTAACGAATTTGATTGTGGATATGTTTGCTTAAATGTATCTTAGGCCACCACAAGCAGCACCAGAGGCTGAGCTTGGGAGATGGTAGTGGCTGAGCAGGAAATGCTTGCCTGACAGTCACCAGGCTGTGACCTGTTAGACAGAGTGGATTCAAGACCAGAGACTTAGTCACCGAGAGTCTGTCTGGGTAGAGAAAAGAAAGACTGTGTCTGGAAAGCAAGGAGTCATGTGAACCAAATATTTGAAACCAGGAAGAGTCACGGAGCAGTATCACAGAATCCCCTGCTGGTTGTGGAACGATGCAGGTTTTTGGTGTCCTTGACACCAGGATACTCATGGCACAGCTGAGCTCACAACCTGAAGTGGATGTAAGAGAGACAAGAGAATAAAAGAGAAGAGAGGGAACCCTCCCCAGAAGGAACAGACATGGGAGAGAGGCATGGGAGAGAGTAGAAAAGGCTGGCCTGTTTGTATGTGTGTTTCGCTCAAAGGCCATACTTATTTGTTGAATGTGATCTCATGTAGGGACAAAGTAATGACTCTGAAGGGAGAAGGGATAATTATAAAAACAGAGCCCCAGGGAAGGCAAGAGGGAGGGGTGTCCTGAGCAAAAGTAGTGTGGTTTGAAGGCCCAGTAGCCACTCATCCATTCTAACAGGGATTGCGGAGCAGCTCAGGAGCCACGGCCTTAGGCTGAGACTTTTCCTGTAACTTCTATTGCAGGGAGTGAGGGAGGGGAGGGAGAGAGGGAGAGAGAGACACAGAGACACAGAGACACAGAGACAGACACAGTGAGAGACAGACACACAGAGAGAGACACACACAGAGATGAGAGAGACAGAGACAGAGACACACAGAGAGAGACAGAGACAGAGAGACAGAGAAAAACAGAGACAGACACAGAGAGAGAGAGAGAGAGAGAGAGAGAGAGAGAGAGAGAGTAGTGAGTCAAAGAAGGAATGTTGGACATTTGAGGGGGAAAAGAAAATGGAGACATGTCGCAGAATAAAACTGTAATTTAACGGTAGAAATTTATAGGGCTGCCAAGCCTGGGAACTATGGTGATAAATATAAAGAGCGGCTGGTTGACACGGTGACAGGACCACTCTTTTTGGAGCAGGGACTATGATTACTTTTCCTATGTAACTCCTGGGGTTTCCACGGGAGCTGGCTGGGAAGAGAGACAGCACTGCAGATTAGAAAGTGCTCCGTTTGCAAATATGGCCCCGTTTAAGTGAAAACAACAGGCAAAGCCCAGGCACCAGGATCCTCAGCCCCATGCCCAGTCTCACTTAGTAAATCTACAGCAGTGTCCATGCGGTTGAGTCTGCAATGTGGAGACGTATTTCCTTACAAAGGCCTCTGCTCTGTAGGGCTCCTGTGACCGTGCAGAATTCATTTTCAGTCAGTGCCGCTTGGGGAAACAACACAGGTGTGTTCCAGCATCATACGCTCACACATATGAATCCTGCATGGGATGCTTGCTTGCTAGCTGTGCAAAATAAACTGCGTGACCCAAACTCTACCTGCCTCCGACTCCAGAGGTGAAATAAAAATATCAGGGTGTATTTCATATGACAAGTTCAAAGGACGTACGTGCTTAGGAAGGGCTCCCTGCTGGACAAAGTGTGGGATGTCATCCAAGAACAGAGCCAGTATCACAGGCTAGGAGGCCATGACAAAGTGATTGACAGCAAAACCAATGGCCAGCTAAGACATAGATCAAGAACCTTAGAAGAGGCTGTCTTCTGTTATCAAAGGGATGCAGGGGACTGGACACTGTAAATGATGTCATCCCTGTGAGATTTTAAAATCTACTCCATGGTAGGGATGAAGGAGAGACATGTGTCTTTTCCTGTTAACTCAAGTTTAACTTTTCCTCGTCATTTTGGTGGCTTTGATATCACCACAGAATTACATTTCCTTCTTTGTCCTTCTATGTCCATCTCTCCACAATATTTTGTTCACGTGACACAAGCTCGTAGCATTGGAATTGGGTTTTTTGTTTTGTTGTTGTTGTTTTTTAAGACAGGGCTTCTTTGTATTGTTTTGGAGGCTGTCCTGGAACTCTCTCTGTAGACCAGGCTGGCCTCGAACTCACAGAGATCCGCCTGCCTCTGCCTCCCAAGTGCTGGGATTAAAGGCATGCGGCACCAGTACCCGGCACGTTGGAATTGTTTTTAAATGTAACTAGGAGTGGCCCCATCTGTTTCAGATCATCTTTCTTTTGACTCAACCATCTCCATGAATTTGAGATCAGTAATGTAAAATATCCCCCTGGTCTTTGTGTCCCCTGGGTACCATTCCCCGTTCTGATGTGATACTGTGTTGGTTGGAATTGCCCTTAAGTTAGAGATTAAATCTGAAAGCTACACAAAATAAAGTGACATTTGTTCCTCGATATATTTTTCTGATTTTGCCTGGCTTTATGTAAACTAATGTCTGTTTTATTGTTGGAATTCAGAAAAGCTGCTCGTTTCCTACTGCAAAAAAACATTCTTCTGTACCTTTGCAAGTATGTACAATCTATTTTTGTGCATTCTGTGGTTTAAAAATAAAACAGAACCCTGACAGTATTGGTCATTATTATGAAAGACAAAAATAAAAATGAACAATGATAGCTTTGAGTTTGCGATTTTGTATTTGCAGAAAGCAGTCATGTTAGCTCTGAGAATAATCATTAAGGTTCTGAAAGGTGACAAAACCTATGTTCACACACATACATGCTTGCATACATTATACATGCACACCCACAGACACACACACTCAGACAAGGGAGAATCATGTAATACACTCTGAAAGAAGAAATGTGTTAGAAGTTTACCATAAAATAATAAGAATGTAATCAACACAAGTGATTATGAAAACAAGCATCACACATTCTGCCACTTGGTTTATGAAAATTTTCACGACACTGTTGTTAATATTTCATCCACCAAGATTATACAGCTTCTAGAATGCTGCGGTCATGAGTAGAAGATATTGTGAGCCAGGGCTGGGGAATGACTCGGGGGGATGGTTAAGTAGTGCACTTTCTCTGCGAGCAGGAGGCCCTGGGATCAGATCTCCGGTACCCAGGTGAAAAGCAGGCATCGCCCCAAGTGACTGTCATCTCGGTGATGGATGGATGAGGCAGAGAAAGGAGAAAGCTGCAGGGGTTTGCTGACAGCCAGTCCGTCCAGCCTGTAGCAAGCCCAAGTTCAGTGAGAGACCTTCTCTCAAGGGGATAAATTGGAGAATGATAGGGCACCTTCGCCCAGTGACATCTTTTGGATACTGAGTATACACGCAGGAACACAAATCTACATGTGTGTACACAAATACGTATGACACACAAAATTAAAAAAATAGATTATGTAAGATGATTTAACTCTGAGCAGTATACTCAACAGCCAACATGAACCTGCCCAGTATAGGCAAGGACAGTCTTGAGACTGGACAGATGCTCTGTCACTGCCTATAACCCTGAGCCATTAGTAAGAAGAAAGACTCAATCACTATATATGCACTTCACAAAAATGATTAAGGAAATGATATTAGATTATCATGGGTTCAAAATACGAAATCCAGCTTCTTGAGACATGAAATAGAAACCCCACTACACACAACACCGTGTGTAGCACACTAAATCCCTGGCAGGTGAAGAAATGAACACAGACTGTCGAGGGATCTCAAAACACAATTTTGGTCAAGAGTTTTGTGAATTCTTTTTTTGTAAGATTCAGACAGTGTGTGTGTGTGTGTGTGTGTGTGCACATGTGCGCGCACACGCGTGCACACATGCTCGAGGTCTCATTTTAGATGATATATTAGTTTTGTTTTGGTTTTTGATTCACCGTCTCTCTATGTAGTCCTGGCTGTTTCTGGAACTTGCTACATATAGGCCAAGCTGACCTTTCCAGAAAGTTTTCTAATTTCACCCAGCTCTCCAAACATGTTTGAAGATAACTTATTGACACATTCAGCATCTGTATATAAATCTCCTTTGCATCCTGGCCTGCTCTCTGGCACAGCATTGGAAATACACAGCCCTGCATTTGATCATGACAGCTAACCCCTGCTCTGCTGACACTTCTTTTTGTTTGTAAATCCATGAGTTGGAGATGTGTCAGAAACTCAAAACATTCATGTGTAAAACAAGCCCTGGAAGACTTTTATTCTTTATTTAAAAAAATACAAGAACTCAAAATTGATTTCCTTAATTATCAAATTCACTTTTTAACGTGTGGTTTATGAAAAAATTGACAGGTGTACATTACTATGTAAAAATTAATATATATATATGTATATATATATATATTTGGTTACTTATTAATTGTAAAATTTATCAGAGAGTGAAAACAAAATGTCTGCTTGGCACTTGGCAAATGATGCAGGCTAACAGTCAGGTATCAACAGAAGTATTATCAGAGTAAGCAGTGAGAAAGTACTTCTCCTACTGTAAAGAGACTGTGACCCCTTCAGCCTCTCAGAAGAGAGACATCTAACCCATCAGGCCGCAGTGTTTGTAGATATTGCTGTGTTATAATGAAGAGATAATGGTTACAGGGAAACCAACCATGGAGCCTCATCACTCGTGGTTGAGTTGCATCGTCAAGGCACTCACAGCAAAAGGGTAAACTACAGTAACGGATGCGAGAACCACCACGGGGTGGTTACTACAGTAACAGATACGAGAACCACCACGGGGTGGTTACTACGGTAACGGATATGAGAACCACCACGGGGTGGTTACTACAGTAACGGATACGAGAGCCACCACGGGGTGGTTACTACGGTAACGGATACGAGAACCACCACGGGGTGGTTACTACGGTAACGGATACGAGAACCACCACGGGGTGGTTACTACGGTAACGGATACGAGAACCACCACGGGGTGGTTACTACGGTAACGGATACGAGAACCACCACGGGGTGGTTACTACGGTAACGGATACGAGAACCACCACGGGGTTAACAGTTCAGTGTGTGAAGAGGGGCTGCCAGTTTCAGTCCCCGCCAATTCCTTATGCAAGAAAACGATTTGGGATAATGGCAGGGAATCAGATGTGGATGGATTTAGTGGACTGTCCTGAATAAAGAGGTGCCTCAGCCCACATGTGTCGTTTGTGTCCCAAGATGGCTTGCGGTCACCCTTAGGAAACGGTGGGGAAATGTGTTATGCGGTGGAGTAAATGGAGCTTGAAAATGGGGTGTCTCCCATTATCTGCTGAGATGGGTGGGAGACAATGAGAAAGCTAAAAGATTACAAATACTTTCCTAATCATTTCTAAAGCAGGGTTTCAAGCTCACTATACAGCTGGGGATGGCGGAACTTGGCCTGTCAAATGCTGTGGTTATAGGTATGCCTTGGGGCTTTCCAAATTTAACGCACTATTAGAATGTTCATTTTGTCACTATTAAGACTATTCTTGAAAAATTTTACCGTTTTGTTTCAATCATGTACTTCATAACAAAATAAAAAGAATATCCGGGAAGAATGTGCTTTATCAAAAATCATTCCAAAGTGAAAATAAAACTGATATTTTATGTAAATGAGAAAAATGTAAATCCTTGAGCTCTTTTTGAGTGATAATAAAAATTAGCTTGGGAGATGACAATGTTAGCCAACAGTAGAAGGATTTTCTAGAATATGCAAGGTCTTGAACATAATTCCCAGTCACAAAAACACATTAGTAAGATGAATAAAAAGATTTGAAAATATTTCAACTCTTAAAATAACTATAAGCATATATGTACACATATTAATATCTAATAATAATAATGATATTCAACTAATACTTATTGCTGGTATCTAGCATAAAATTTTTATAATGGGCATGTGGTATCTTAAGTTTTCAGTCTTCATAAGCAATATTTTGGGAATTAAGAGTCAGAATTTAAAAATGTACATTTTAAGAACTGTAACAGGCATTTCTGGATGAGTAAAGATGCTTTTTCAGTTTGTCTTGCTGCTTAGCATTATGTGTATTTTAAGAGCTCTATTGAGGAGTAATGTTCAAACAGTAGTGTCTGTCTTTCTAAGGGTAAACAGTTTTAGTGAAATTATGCAGTCCTACACACAGCTCCACAGTTCAGTTCTGGAACACCAATGCTCTACTAAAACACAACCTCAGCTTTGTGGTTGACATCTGCTACCCAAACAAGTCAAATTAACCAGTGGACTTCCTGTCTCTACATTTCACACAGCATGTGATTCCTTTCCTCCTGGCTCCTGGCATGGAGCAGAGTGTGCTATGGTCTGTACCAACAATCTTCCATTTCTGTTGAGTTGATAAGCAAACACCTCCCAGTGGGCATGTCAACTCTTATCTTCCTCTGTCAGCTGATGAGAGCATACATGGTTTCGGGCCCTTCCCTCGGTGCATGGGTACATGATGGTTTCAGGTCTGGGTTGTTTGGAAGGATATTGCTACTATTCTTCATGTAAACATGTATTCATTTTTCTAGTATCCAGAGAAGCAGAGTTGTTTGGGGTTTTGTAAAGATTCACATAGAACATTTATGTGTCTGTGCACATGCATGTGTCTACGTGTATGTACACTAAATACATGTACATGACTGTGGAGGCCACTATATCCCTTGGAGTTATTGGTGGTTGCCGCAACCCTGCCTGGGGGCTGGGAACTGAACTCTGACCCTCCATTAGTACAGCAATACTCTTGGCCCCTAAGCCATCTTTCCTGCCCCCTGTTTGACTTTAAGAAATCACCACACCATTTTCCAAAGCAAACCTAACAGTTCACATTCCATCTAGGATTTAGAGGAGAGTTAAGGCTCCTGTTAATGCTGGTCAGCATGGTGTCTGTCATTTTCAACACAGCCATTCCAGTCAATTGGAGGCAGAATATTACTGTAGTCTTGAGTTGCTTTTTTCTGTAGTACCTGGTAATGCTGAAAAGGTTTTAGGGTATCATTGCTTAATATTCATAGGTTCTCAGTGAAGTACCCATTTAAATTGTGCCCTCATTTTAACTGTATCACAGTGTTTATCTTACCGATTATATTCTTTGTATCATCTAACTACAAGCTATCAGACAATTGCTTAGCAACCATTGCTAACAACACTTCTCATATTCTTAACGATGTTGCTATAAGTGAAATGTCTTAAGTTTTTACAAAGCCTCAATTGCTTTCTTTCCCTTTATGAATCATACCTGTACCTGATTCTCAATGAACACAGTCAGGAAAACCATCATAGCAGTATTTTCATCAATATTTTCTTCCCTTGTAGACACTGTCATCATCTCTAACATAGAACTGGGGCTCTCATATAAAAAAGATTTCAGATGAGAACCCCCAAATCACACAGGGCATGACTGGCAGATGCAGGATGCTGAGGCCGCTGCCCTACTGACCTGAGCTCCTACAGTGTGAAGCAAGGCGTTCCCCCAGCGTGAGTCCCTCGTGTCCACACCTGAGCCTCCTTCAGCTTCGCCGAGTGAGAACATTCATGCAGATGTGTAGATCAGACCCCGACACAGAAGGCGCCCAACAGGATAACCCTGCGGCTCTTGCGGAACCAACATCTCTCTACTGGACTGAGGCCTGTTTGCTGTGCCTGCCCCTCCCACTTTCCTCAGGCTCTCCCCCGTCATGCGGGCATGAGATGGTTTCATTTCAGACGTTTCTCTTTGTCACACAGCTCTGCTTTCCTTGTTTGTGGAACCCCATATCCCAGGTAGGCTGAAATGTGCATGGCAGATCAACAGGAAGAGGCCGCTGGCGTTTTTGATAGCCAGAAACCGTCATGTAGTAGAGAGGACAGATGTTGTTCTAATAAATTTCATGGTTCTAACCATCATTTGATGCTGTGTCCTCCCAGATCTAACTTTAGGTGATTATAAAACAAGGCCTATAATAAAAGTACAGTATGCAGACAGAAGAAAGTGATTTGAATTAGAAAGACCCCAAAAATACCTTTTTTTTTTCGAGGGGACATTCGCTCTTCGGCACGCACTTGGAGGCTCCTCTGTTACTGGCCAGATCCATTTCCATCTAGAGGACCTTGAAAATGGTTCAAAACACATCACTGAGCAGACCCGGGATGCTTCCCTTGGCCTGCCTTCCTCGCTTTCCGGGTCTGTAACTAGATTAACAGCTTGATGGATCACTCCACTTTAGTGATAAATAATAATAAAGTCCGGGGGTTGCGCTAGCTTTGACTCATGTGAGCGCCTTTACTTTAGGCTCCCCCTCTTCCTCCCACTCAAGGTAAAGGCCAAATCAGTGAAAGGTCAGGCTGCCTGGTGTGGGTTATTATAATATTGTTCTTGGCCTGTCCAGGGATCAATAGCAAGTGTCATCATCCATTTTTCTGAAACACAGATGCTAACTTCATTATCCTGATGCGGGGGAGATGACAGAGCCTGAAGCTGTGTCAGTCCGTTTCTTCTCAAGATACCATTTGAACTAAAACAACCGAGCAGAAGGATGTTTGCCATGGGCTCTTCATTGGAGCCACGGAGGACAGAGGAGCCCAGCCTCCAATTGCCTCTGGTGGGTATGCGAGTTTCACACATTTAGCTGTGAAAGAAAAGGGAAAACCACTGTGCCTCACAAACTCCAAATAAAGAGAAATGCTATAAGAGATTCCATTCCAAGGATCTTAGTTTAACATCAAGATGCTGGTGTCATCCTACTGTGACTTGAGATGCACCCACAGACAGCTGCCATCCTGGGTCACGAATCCCATGATTCTCCAGTTCTTGACAGATAAGCAATTTTGGTAGGCAGGATAAACGAGAAGGTAACAGTTTCAAACACCTAACCCATGGCAGTCTGCCGCCACAGTGAACCAGGTTTGAGCTTTACTGGTTCTATGGCAAAGTGAACGCCACAATAAAATATAAAATCTAAGTATCCTTGTACTCCTGGGCCTGATCCAACTGTCACTGGAGTCTTCTAGAGAAGGTCCAGTGTAACCAGCCTGCATAAGTGCCTGGGCTGCACATGGTATCTGCTCATGAAGTGTGGGTTTTCTGCTTGAATTATCAAGTCCAAATATCTCAACAACTACAGAATGAAAGTAGAGTGCAAATAATACTGTAATATTTCAGTCACTGAAACATTCTGTATTTGAAAGAGTAAAATGTTTTAAAAATAAGCCAAAGCTCAACTGTCCAAAACATATATTCAAGGTGCTTTCCCCCTTTTCCCCTTGAATTCCAGCTTTGGCTATGGAGGCGCGCGCGCGCACACACACACACACACACACACACACACACACACACACACACACACTGCTGAGAGTACAAAACTATAAAACAATATCAACATTAAATCACGTGGAAATCTTAACGCAAGAAAATACAATTGCCCTTCACCTAAAAATGAACTTGAAATCTGTGAATGGCCACAGTGATTAACCCAAAATGATTAATTGCCTTATGAAAAGATGTGTCTGTGTTTATCATGATTGTGACTTCTTGTTACTATGCTTAGTGACCCTTCTTTCTATAATATAAACATAGCACACAGGTTTGTGATTTTCAAGTGAGTGGATTAGTTAATTAGTTAAGGAGGAAATGAATCTCAGAAACACAGTACACATTAAAGAAGGTGATGTCTGTAGAAAATTAAATCTTTCTCTCTGTGATTACTAATTCTGAGAGGGGGAGGGAGAGAGGGGACAGGGAAGGAAGGGGGAGAGCTAGAGGGAGATCCAATAAGGGAGATGAAGTACATGGGCTCATGGAGGTGTTTTAAATGGAACTCGAAAAGACTTTCCTGCAAGTGCTGGCATTCCTGGTGATGGGCATTACACACATGGAGATTAAAAAAAAATCAGAACATATTTGGAATACAGCAATGACAAAACCACTTGACTTTATGAAAAGCCATTTAAATGCTTCATTTGACAAATGAAGATGACTTTGGGGAACTATGCAATATGATTTATATAATAACACAAGCCTCTGCTGACTCCTGCAGGGCAGGCCCCTTATAGAATAGAATTTAGAAGGAGTCACCCTTTATCAGGAAGCATAGACTTCAGACACGCAGCTGCACTGTGGGGGAGCAGACGTGCTTATCGAGTTCTTGTACTAAAGATAGAGTGGGTATTGTTTTTAAAAGATGGGCCTGGGAGACACCATGGTGGGTGAGTGCCTTCTCATGCGAGCCTGAGAGCCTAGAGCAGATCCCTATATCCGCATACAGAACAGGGGTGGTGGCTCACATCTGCCCCCTCACCACTGCAAGGTCAGGGGTGGGAAGATGCCCAAAGTCCACCAGCCAGCCAATCTAGCCAGCATGGCAGGGGTTTGGTGAGAGCTCATCTGGGAAGAAATGGGGGGGGTGAGCTTTAAAGGAAGGTACTCAATGAGAGATACCCAAGGTTAACCTCTGGATGCCACATGCACGCCCACACCTGCCCACCCATGGATGCAAGCCCACACCTGCATGCCCATGCCTGTACACACACACCTGAACATCTACACATACATACTCAAATATGCACACCTACGCCTGAACATCTACACATGCATACCCATACATGCACATTCATATATGCACACCTAAACATGTACTTCTACATACACACACACACACACACACACACACACACACACACTAGGGATAGAAATATAAGCCTTCATGGAGCATAGAATTTTTGTCCACCCATAACCTGTTAATCTATGATTTTATTTTAATCTTCTGGTCCCCAGCAATTGAGTGCTAATAAATTGAGTGCTAACAAATTACATTTTCTAAAGAAAGATCAGCTGAGGGAACGAGGCAAGTAGCCCCTCTTCACAGCAACCCCTTCAGTTCTTTGCTGAGTGCTCCAAAAAGACTGTCAGTCCCTTGCCGGGTGGTGGTGGCGCACGCCTTTAATCCCAGCACTCAGGAGGCAGAGGCAGGCAGATCTCTGTGAGTTCGAGACCAGGCTGGACTGACAGCCTCCAAAACAATACAGAGAAAACTTGTCTCGTAAAACCAAAAACAAAAAAACAAAACAAAACAAAACAAAACAAAAAAGAAGACTGTCAGTCTCAGTGTGCCTGTGCTGAGCTGGAGTGTCTCCTGTCTGTCTGTCTGTCCATCTGTCTGTCTGTAGATGTATAGCCTCTGTAGAAGAGCTTTCTTCTGTTGTACATATGAGGGAAAGATGATAAACAAAGTCTCTAACCTTGCCACATTCTCTTAGTCGGCACAGGAACTGGGGAAACTTGGTAGATTCCATGATTTAACCAGCAGCCTCCAGATTCTATATTTCAAAAGAGATGGCCTCCTCAAAGGGTCTCCTTGAAAATGTCTCAGAGGAAGTAGTACCCCTTAAGGGTCACTCATAATCTTTCTCCATGACTGCCTTTAGAGGCGCCTAGTCACGGTTTTGACCAGCACCTCACTTCACTGAGGGCCCTGTCAAGTCTGGATCTCTGCTCTAATTAATCCTGTTGGCTTAGCTGAAGCTGCCTTTCTGTTGACTATGTCAAGGAGGTCTTGTATTAGCATTGTGTGGGCTTTAAGAAAACATTTTTTTGGGTTCCTTGGTATTTTCACATCATGCACTCCAATTTCACCCACCTCCCAGTCTGCCCACATCCTCCTCTTAAACTTCCAATGTCTCCCAAAAGAAATATTTAAAAAGTCAAACCAAAGCAAAACATAGAAAGCAAGCAAACAAACACAAGAATAAAACAAAACAAAACTAAAAAAACCCTCAAACACCTCTTCCCTTGTCCACATTTTCCCCACCTTTCCAACGTATCTTCACTCATCCTGGTAGAAACAGAAGCAGGGTGTCACATAGTATACCCCTTTGTCCAATCGACTTTACTAGGAAATGCCTACCCTAACATCTACCCCATCTCAGACCTGCTGGTCCCATGGAACAATACCCACAGAATCTCCATATCTGGGCTTTTTAAAGTGAAGATATTAGCTAAAGACCAATATTATTGATGGTGTATTTTTAAATTTTTATGAGATTTCAGTGACTCATGAATAAGACAAGTATTGTTAAATGAACTCTCCCCAGACAACAGACCTACTAGGGCCTTGATCTTGTGTGTCTTGGGCCTTGCAACTGGGAGAAGGAAGTGGCCTGTTCTTCATAAACCACTCAGCTTCAGTCATTTTGTGATCACAGTGCCTGAAAACTGAAACTGTATCCTAAAAACACTCAGTGTCTAGTGACCCCATGTGGCTTACTCTTCTCTGATTACTTAACTCTTATTTTCTATCATTAAATGTCTTGCTTGCAGCATAAAATCTATATACATATTCTGTTAGATTTATCACTCTCTGATGCTTCCACCAACAGCAGCTTAAAGCACTTAATGTAGACTTACTGATATATAGATAATATATACATAATATTGACAATATATAGACAATACATACATAATACATACATAATAATGACAATATATAGATAATATATACATAATACTGACAATATATCGAACCGGTTATTTTAAGTATTGACTTTGTATCCTGTGTTTTACCTTGTTTACTTTTCCCTCCTACTCGACTCATAGTGGTGTCTGTGGGATTCTTAGGCCTTTGCCTATAAGTTACACTAGCCTTATATTTTTCCTCCCATTGCCAGACAACATAAGCACTCCAGGAAATTAGCAAAGACAACTGGAGGGGAGGATGAGGTAATAATAAGACCAGAGCTCTATGAAATGCTAAACGGAAAGTATCCAAGACCACGCTACAATGAAAAGCTGATGTTAAAAGTAAGTAACGCTGCTGAGGCAGACATGTTCTCTGAAAGACAGACTGCCAAGGTGCACTCAGCAGTCACAGACAGCCACAAAGTGTCCTTAGATGTAATACTGAATACTTTAGTCACTACTCAAACCATGCAAACAATCCCAGGCAAGCGTGAAGGATGAGCTCGTTGTAATAAACCAACAGAGGGGCTCTGTCCTGTGAATGGGATCAGGAACCACTATAAAGGGGCATGGCACCACCTCTTACCCTGTCTGCTATGCAAGGACAAAGTGTTCCCTTCTTTAGAGGACATTCACACTGCCATCTGGGAGGTCGGTATGGGATCCTGAGGCCTGGAGCATGCCGCCCTGACCCTGGACTCTTAGACCCAGGCTGACCTGAGGACATTTCTGCTCTTTTCTAGTTCCCTGTTGCTGCTATTCCGTTGACTCTGCACAAATAAACACAGCCAGGAGCCCTTTGGTGTTTTCTGTTCACCACACAACGTTTAATCAAGGCTCGGGATGGATGGGTGTAAACCCGGCTGACGTAAAACACTGGTTAGATAGAACTTGGCTCCAAGCACCCTCATCTTCTCCCCGCACAGTCCCTTCCTTAGCTATTTCATTCAATGTTCTTCCTCAGATACCAGATGCCTTGGCCAACTTGAACCTTGTTTGTATTGGGAACTAAAATCTTTTCCTGTGACCATGTGTGTCCTGGACAATCTCTCACATCCTTTTTATCCATGCAGTGACATCTGTTGCTCCCTCTGGGTCAAATCAGAGAGAAGGACCATGTCATTACCTCAGGTGTTTAATACTGATTCGAATTAATGGAATACCTGTCCCCCAAACTAGAAAAATTTAATCCCTCGGATTATCTAGAAGAGGGTAAAACTCATTTATCGGTAATGAAAATTGATTTGTTTTTAATAAATAGAAGTTATATTATTCTCACGCACAGCTGCACTGGGAGTAGACTGTTCCTTGCCACCTTTAAGCAAATACTGCAACGCTTAAAGCCCAGTGCTCCGAAGAGAGCCTACAAAACTGGGTTCTCTTGTAGCACGGCCTTGAAATGAGCTGGGTGAACACTCCTCAGTGTGCAGACCCGCACCCTTTCCAGGGCTAACCCCAAGGGTACTCTTTCTTCCTGGTTGACTTGTAATTTAAATGTTGTCAGTGCAGGCAGAAACAAACATGCCTAAGATACCACAGAGTGCATATTTCCCACTTTGAGTTCACTCTTTGTTAACTTGGCGAGATGTGCTGAGTCTGTGGAATCGCCAAACAATGCGTAAATGATGCATGAAAACGAAATGAGAGACCAGGGCTTGGGCAGAAAGAAATCACACCCACACTTTCCTGTGCTGTGAGTCATTGCAACACTGGGAACAAGCGTGGTGTCTGAACGTCTCTGCACTAAGTTAAAGGAAATCCACTGATGCATCAGACTGAGGTCCTAGAGACAGTCCCTGCCAGGTGTCACTAGAGCAACCATAGCGGTGACAGGAGCACAGATGAGGCCCACAAAAGTGTTTCTTGTTCTACCTGGTTTTGTTTCGTTTGCTTGTTCGTTTTTCTTTCTGAGACAGGCTCTCATATCATACAAGCTGGCTTTGAACTCACTATGCTGCAAAGGTCACCTGTAAATTCCTCGTCCTCCTGCCTTCCCCTCCTGAATGCAGGAATTACAGATGTGTGCTGCCACATCTGGCAGGTATCTCTGCATTTAAAACACTGCTCTCTAATCTAGAAGGAAGCATTAAAGACAACTAGATTTCACCATCAGCAGACTTTTACAACTTACCCTTTAAAAAAAAGCCCCTTGAATGCAGTTTGTGACAAAAGTCACCATTGCTGACATAGTTCCTCAGGAATTCCTATCGACACAGAGTTTGTAATCAAGTTCAGAAAAGACATGCAGGGTATGGAGAGTACAGATGTTCACGGAGTTTTAGTAGGCTGCAGAGAGCTAAATGGAAGTTAACTGTGTAGATGACATATTGTAGAATCATAAGAAAGACTCACAATATAGATTTCTTATTTAAAAAAAGTGAAAATGTCACTTTTAGAACATAGCAACACACAGGATTTAGAAATAAAAACAAAAAATCTCAACGTTAAATTGAATAAATGTAAGCCTTCAGATACATGTTTTCATTCCTTTGGACCCTATAATGAATGTGATATGGGACAGAGTTTCTTAAACTTTTTCTAGTTTTACTTTGTCTTTTAGGGAAAAAATGACCAGGATTGATTTTTCTGAAAAGCCAGCTTCAGTTGGACAGAGGTCGGCCGCTCTCCTTGGGTAACACCAAATTGTAATATCTGCTACCTTGGGGTTAAACAGGTTTCCCTTGATCGCTAGACTGCCAGGATCTTCATCTGAGTCAAGGCAAAATGAGACACCCACATAGGGCTGACACCCATACAGGGTTGACTTACAACCACACAGGGCTAACACCCACACAGAGTTGACTTACACCCACACCAGGTTGACTTATAACCACACAGGGTTGACTTAACACCCACACACAATGAAGATTTTTACCCTCTTGACTTTCACTGTGTCCTCTTTCTGTCCACATGACCAGATGTAAAGAAAAGAAAATATTTGATGTTATTTTCATGTCTGTTATAGTGAGGAAGGTCAGTTTGTGGACAAATAGAACAACAAAAAAATAAGGTTTATAGGAACTGAGGAGATAGCTCAGCAGTCAAGAATTCTATCTGCTCTTGCAAAGAACTCAGGTTCTATTCCCAGCTCATGACTGATGCTCATTCCAGTTCCAGGGGATCTGGTGTCCTCTTTTGACCTCTCAGGCACCAGGCATGTGGTACAAACACATACACACAGGCAAACACCCAAACACATAAAACACAATTGGGTCTTTGAAAATCATTAGGGGTAGGGTTCAATCATCAGTGTACATCCAGTACTGGGCAAATGCCAATGATTCCTTTACCATCACGGAGAAGA
Organism: Mesocricetus auratus; assembly: GCF_017639785.1. Lineage (NCBI taxonomy): Eukaryota > Metazoa > Chordata > Mammalia > Rodentia > Cricetidae > Mesocricetus > Mesocricetus auratus. The sequence goes on from NW_024429199.1 coordinate 47,160,032, forward strand.
GAGATGGGGATGGCTTTAATTTACTGTCTTTCTCTTGAGACTCACAGTGTGGCTGAATGTGAGTGTTTTAATCTGCTGAGGTTGTGCTCTATTTCATTTCAAACTTTCCTAGCCTCCCACCATCGCAGAGCACTATAAATGACATTGGAAGATTGGATAACCGGATTGAATGTGAACAGGTAAGCCACCCATACTCGACTCTGCCCATTCCCGAAGGTGCCAAGGACATTTGCAATCTGCGATTATATATTAATTCTTGTTTGTCACCATCATTTAAGGCTTTCGAAAGCGTAAGTGGAAAGGTTTTCCAGCGTTGACTTCTTCTGAATCCTCTCTTGAAGGTCTTTCAAGGCCCCATCCTGCAATGAAAGACTGTTTTCCGCATCCTGCCTTCTCTCCCAACATGGTTACTAATGGGAAACATTCCCTACACTGTCACTCCCCACGCATGTGCTTGTGGTCATGTTCAGCCCTGACACTCCCCCCCGTATCAGAAGAGTTCCTAGAAGGGGTTGGTGGAGGCTCAGAACAGAGAAGTTTTCTCAGGCAAGCTGGCTGGCTGTGTGCCATACTGCCACATAACCACATTTCCCCTGATGTCTGTTTCAGACAGCCCAGGAAGGAACTGTTCTTTAGATATAGACATGGTCATTTGCAGCATTTGGATGACTGTAGTTTCTAGGATTCCTTCCTTTTATCTGCCTTGGTAATTCGGCTTCAGAAACCAGTGCTGCATTCTTCAAGCCTAGGTTTTCCACAGAGGCCCTGGATGGAATCGGGAAGCTTCTCCCCAGAGCGATACTGTTTTGCTCTCTTGTGGTCTTCCCTCTATCCCCAAATTTAATGCATTTCCAGACCAGTTCCCACAAAGTTATGACCGCAAACCACTTGCTTAGAAGTTCGGCAGTGTGCCAGCCTCTGTCCAGGTGTTTCATCCTCGCTCGAGGAGTTTGAAGGTTAACGTGCTAAGCACGACTTTGTCTATGAAAGTTCAGGTTGTTTACTCGTTAGCTTATCTGGATGCCTCCAGGAAGTCAAACAATAATGTGTTCAACTTTTGGTGCCTCTTTCAGCTTCTACATCAAATATATTCTGGTCAGTTTTCCAAGCAAGGTAAAAATTGTTATCTTCCATGGCATTTCACAAATGACTTGAAGCTATTATAAAGCAAAAAAGCGAATATAAGACAGAAAAAAGACAGGAGTGAGTTAAGTGGTTTTAGGAAGATGGTTTGGGTTTCCTCAGAAATGCATGCCCACATGGGTGTGTGTGTGTGTGTGTGTGTGTGTGTGTGTGTGTGTGTGTGTGTGTGTGTGACAATTCTGAGTCACTGTCTGTTTCTTATCCCCTAGTGCCTAGTCCCATGCGATGGCATCTACTCGTGAATACTCTTCTCTGATAATTGGATACAAATGATTGAGGGCTGCAGCAAGCCAGATGGGATGGAGTGTGAATGATCAAGTCTCAAAAGTTAGTTCCTATTCTTCCCAGGTCCCACTACCCCCCCCCTCGCCGTGTTCCCCATCCATTCAGAGGATCTTGTTTCCATCCTCTTCTCTTGGGTACTATGCATATATGCATATCTTTTAGGTTCTTTCCTGTTTCCCAGACTCTCTATCTGTGGAAGTGCAGACTGGCACTATCCTGATCCATATTTAAAATCCATATATGAGTGAGTACATACCATGTTTGTCTTTTTGTGACTGGGTTACCTCACTCAGGATGGTTTCTTCCAGTGCTATCCATTTCCCTGCAAATTTCAAGATTCCATTGTTTTTTTCTGCTGAGTAATACTCCATTGTGTAAATGTACCACATTTTCTCTATCCACTCTTCAGTTGAGGGGCATCTAGGTTGCTTCCAGGTTCTGGCTATTACAAACAATGCTGCTATGAACATAGTGGAGCAGATGCCCTTGTTGTATGAACCTGCCTCATTTGGATAAATGCCTAAGAGTGGAATTGCTGGGTCTAGTGGTAGATTAATTCCCATTTTCCTGAGGAATCTCCATACTGATTTCCAAAGAGGCTGTATGAGTCGGCATTCCCACCAGCAGTGGAGGAGTGTTCCTCTCTCTCCACATCCTCTCCAGCATAAACTGTCTTCGGTGTTTTTGATTCTAGCCATTCTGACAGGAGTAAGATGGTATCTCAGAGTTGTTTTGATTTGCATTTCCCTGATGGCTAAGGATGTTGAGCACTTTCTTAAGTGTCTCTTGGCCATTTTAGCCTCCTCTACTGAGAATTCTCTATTTAGCTCTGTACCCCACCTTTCAAGTGGATCCTTTGGTGTTTTGGAGACTTGTTTCTTGAGTTCTTTGTAAATTTTGGAGATTAGCCCTCTGTCAGATGTAGGGTTAGTGAATATCTTTTCCCATTCTGTGGCCTGCCTTTTTGTCTTTTTGATTGTGTCCTTTGCCTTACAGAAGCTTTTTAGTTTCAGAAGGTCCCATTTGTTAATTGTTGATCTCAGTGCCTGTGCCACTGGTGTTATGTTTAGGAAGTGGTCTCCTGTACCAACTCGTTGAAGAGTATCTCCCACTTTCTCTTCTAAAAGTTTCAGTGTGGCTGGATGTATGTTGAGATCTTTGATCCATTTGGACTTAAGTTTTGTACAAGGCGATAAACATGGATCTATCTGCAGTCTTCTGCATACCATTACCCAGTTATGCCAGCACCATTTGTTGAAGATGCTTTCTTTTTTCCACTGTACAGTTTTAGCTTCTTTGTCAAAAATCAGGTGTTCATAGGTGTGTGGGTTAAAATTAGGGCTTTCGATTCGGTTCCATTGGTCTACCTGCCTATTTTTCATGGGGGAACAGGAAGTTGAGGGGGTGGGGGTAAAATAGGGGGAAGAGGGAATCATAGGATCGAAGACAGATCAGGCACCAGAGTGACCTCGAGTGATCTAAAGGTATAACATCAATTGGCAAGCTAAGCAATAGTGGAAGGACCACCTTGAATGCCCATTCCTGATAATGAACTTGATGTCTATAACCATCCGGGAGCCTTCATCCTGTGACTGATGGAAGCAGAGGCAAACACACAACTAAGCACTGAACTGAACCCAAGGAACCCAGTGACAGAGAGAGAGGAGTGATGAGCAAATTGGCAAAGAATGGGCTGGCAAAACCAGCAGAGACAGCCGATCTGAACAGGGGAGTGCTCTTGGACCCCAGACCGACAGTGGGGAGGCCAGAATGGGACTGATCTGGACCCCCCAAATGTGAGTGTCAGTGAGAAGGCCTGGGCAACCTATTGGGCCCTGAGCTGTGGATCAGTGTCTATCCCTGGTATACAATCTGTCTTCATGTGCCTATAGCACAAAGAGAGATGCTCTCTCAGCCTGGACTCTTAGGGGAGTGCCTTGACCCTACCAAGAGTAAAATGATAGACTCTAGATATCCCCTATGTGGAAGGATTTGGCAATAGGGTGGGAGGGAGGGTGGAAGGGGAGTGCGGGAGGAGGGGAGGGAGAGGGAACTGGGATTGACATGTAAAACAAGCTATTTAAAATTAAAATAAAAAATGATAAAAAAATATGCTTTAAAAAAAAAAGTTAGTTCCTTTCTGTGAAGCCAGGCAACTGGCCACACTGTTTTTGTTTTTCTTGGCATCTGCCACTAATATGATGTCCATTATCTGTTGAAACATGGATATATAGCAGAGATAAATACCAGTTTTCCTGCATAGTCCTTCCCCAATTGTTTACAATTGTCTTGGACATTCAGAACACATTTGTACTAGAGATTAAAATATATATTTAGGAAACAATTGATTACAACCAGGAACTGAGGGAAATGATGAAAAACGGTGTCTTTGGGGCTGCTGAGCTTTGAACACAGCTTCTCCCCTCTCTCTCTGCCAAATTGAGACAGGGTGCTCCTCTGTCTGCTGGTTTGGGACTGCGACAATTTATGGAGCAGGCAGGATTTGATGCACAAAGCCATCCAATGCTGTAGAAGATTCAGCTCATATCCCCCGAATCCAAGCAAACACCATGTCCTTTTAGATGACTGATTGAGCTAGGGACTGGACAGAAGAAGGAAAGGGCAGCGGATGGTGAGCTGTGAGACACCTCGGTGGTGCTTTCCATATATTCCTCCAAGACAGGTGGAAATCAGTCCTCTGGCTTCCATCTGTTGCAAGACACCACCTCTCAGTGGTCCAGCTAATGCTTGAACACCAGCGAATCATCAAAGATCGAGAGTCACATAAGAGGGAACAGAGGAGATGCAGCTGTCGGGAGAAACATTACTAGGCAGGGTCTGCCACAGAAATAGAAACAGCTGAGTGTGTAAATATTTGGGGGAAGGATTTGTTATCGCATACTGGGTCACCGTATAACAGTGACTGGCAAACCCAAGCTGTGGTGTGGGCAAGACTAGCAGGTTGGAGACCTGGAGAGAGGCCCTTGCTCAGAGGGGGTCAGGTTTTGGCTCCATCCAGACCTTTAACTGACTGAATGAGACGCACAAATGACACCGAAGGCAATCTGCTTTACCCGGTCTACCAATTCAATCCTTCACCTCATCCAGAATTGCAGGCGGAAAAATATCCAGCAGCCCATTTGGCAAGGTAGCTGGGCACTGTGACCCAAAGAACTTGGCATGCAAACCTAACCATCACAGGACCAATCAACTCAGCACATCCAGACACAGAGAAAAACAGGATGAAAATGTCTGCAAAAGACACGATGCATTAGAAGGAAACAAACACCTCTTGTCTGTGAAGGACTTGTTAAAGGGGTGGAGGCAAAGGATGGGTGGATGGTTATTTTGAGTATCTGCAGTAATGGCTTAGGAGCCCACACGAAATTAAAGTTGCGTAGAAAGAGTGAAAACACAGAGTGGTGCTATCACGAGGTGGTTCAGACAGAAGACTGTAGACAACTGAAGTTCTTGGGAGAGAAAAGACACAGAGTGAAGAACCCACAAATCAGGTAAATGTATTCATTTGTAAATTTAATTAATTCTTCCAATTCAATTGAGTTAATGACAACAAGACTAAGTTTGGGCTCACATCAATTTAAAAATCCATAATTCCATATAGGAACCTCAAGCTTTCTTCAACAACAGCAACAAAAGTGTGACATTGATCTCATATGTCATATCTACATAATAAAAAGTCCAATATGTTAGAAATACTCATCACATGGCTAGGAGGAAAATGTGAAAAAGTTGTCAGCATGTGATACCTATATCTTTATCCAAATGGAAACTAAAAGACCATCTAGTATAAGAAAGTTCTAATAAGGTCTTGAAACAATAATTTCATATCACAAAACAATCAAATAAATATTTGAGCATATTGAAGGGTCAGAAACACTAGCACATGTAAATATTTGGGAACAGATTTGTGTTAAGGGATAGGCTATTTCAGACAAGGCATTTCAGAAAGACAAGAAGAGACATAGGAGTATGATACAAAATCTTCAGCTGAACAAGACTGATGGAAAATTAGAAATTCAAGAAAATAAGGTCATGTGTATACAAATTTAACCAGGGTTCACTTAACAGAATCACGCTCTCAGATGAGTCAGTGGGGGACTCGGCCGTTGTGGAAGCGTCAGTGGGTGTCTCACACAAACCTGGCTGTGCCAGTCAGCCCCTTGGCATGGCTTCTGATGCAGTCAACAGCTGATCAAGAGGAGAGGTAGGAGGGGGCTACCCACTAACACACCATGCTGATTAACCGTGGATGTGTTTATAAATGGGGGTTCAAGCTCAGATAAAATGATGGTCGGTGTAGTGCAGTAGATGCATAAAGTAGTGACACTCATTTAGCACTTTCAGGAGAACTGTCTTTATCATGCTGTGCAAAGCTACATTGTTACACCGGTGGCCATGAGCCTTGCTTACTGTGGCATGTCCAGAGCACTGAGTAAAGTTCTGAGAGACAGCATTACCACAGTGATGGCCTCACCAAGCAACCTGTGACCTCCACTGTGATCTTATGGAGTAGTCTAGTTGGCCAAAACATTGGTTTGCGACCTGTGACTTAGAGAGAGAGAGAGAGAGAGAGAGAGAGAGAGAGAGAGAGAGTGAATGTGAGCATGTAGTTCATGTACATGCTTTAGAATGAAGAACAAATACAGTGTGTTATGCATGTGATAAATGACAAAAATACTAATAAAAACAATGGAAGTAGGCAACTGGATGACTGTAAGTTCCTAACAAAATATGATGGGACAGATAGGAAGAGGGAGCTTTGATCTTGGGGTAGTGGCTGGCCTGCTTGAAAGAGGAAAAGCAGGTTCTATGCTTAGAGGCATCATGAAAAAAGAGGGAAAATTAATAAGAAATATGATCAATTTTATATAAAGTGTAGAGTGGATGGCAACTTGGAAAGTCAAAGAAATATAAAGAAAATTGATGAAGGAACAAAAAAAAAGAAAATTAATACTAGGCAGTTGTAAGAGAGCCAAGCATACTATAATATTGTGAGAAATGTTGTAGAGGCAGTGGTTGATGCTTTTACACCTCTCCTAAGGCTGACACAACTATGAAGTGCCTTCCCTTTCACAGTTAAGAAGAAGCGGAAAGTGTCTCACCAGCTGGACAGAGGTGTCTCACAGGAAGAGGGGCTGGATGCTGCCAGCTCAGCTCTCCAAGCCACCACACTGGGGCCACCTCAGGGGTGCAGACCAGTGGCAAACTTCTAAGAGCAGACTTAAAACTGGCCAGAATGGAGGTAGGACAAACAGCAGGGAAGACTGTCAAAGTCAGAGACAACTACAGAACCGGGAGACTTCACGGCATCCTAGAAGTTGCAGAAGGGAACCACTCTAAAACTAGGGAAGAAGCCTCTCTCAGCCTGTGCCTGAGGGGTAGCAAGGTGAAATTCACATATGAATGAGAAAGAACAGAAGGTAGGTAAAATTTTAGTTAAAAGAAGAAGTACTTAAGAACAAAAAATATATTCATTAAGAAATGTAAGTTACTTGAAAAGAATATAGATTGAAACTCTAAAATAATACTTGAAGCTATCTAAGGAAGATGAAAAGAGAAAGATATGACATGAAAGCATCACATGATTCAATATTTAAAGAAAGGAATAAGAGATCAACACGATTTTTACAGAGAACAATAAATTAGGAAGGAATACAGAGCAAATTAACATAAAAGTCATTAATAGCAACAGTAACTGAAAAGGAGAAAAAGGTTAAAACACTCGAAATGCAATCAAGGGATCAAAATAGATTCAAAAATAAAGAGCTTCTGCCAAGGCGACACAGCCTCTGAACCGTGGGAGTCCCCAAGGACGGCAACTAATCAAGAGAAAGGTGAAGAGTAGAGCCGAGGAAACCTCCCTTTAATATGGTTTTCAAATAACTGAAATTGAGATATGAAAACAGATACTGTACTTGATAATATCAGTAGAGAATGGTCGACAACATGGATATTCAAATGATATTGCTAGACTTGACAAAAAAGCTGATGGAGATGTTACATGATTCTAGGCAAAAAGTACTATGTGACACAGAGAAATAAAATCCTAATTCCCTTGGGAACACTATCCCAGTGAAGAATCCATGAGTCATGGAAATGGATAAGGCAACGCTAAGGTGTGGTCATATTCCCTACTGCTCTAAGCACTGTGACTCCTATAGGCCTCTTCCAAGAGACCACGTGGAGAACTCACCCCAGAAAATCAAAGGGATTAGGAAATCAGCCATACATGGTAACACTCAACATTGAATGTGGAATTAATCACCGATTTAAGATAAAATGGGGGAAAATTAGGAGACTGAAATGTGTTCCGTGTGTGTAATCTAAAATGTATACTGAACATTTATATCAAAACAGGAGCAAATACACAGGAGACAAACTATTCAATTATCATAACCAGTGATATCAGATTGTTGTAATTTTAAGATAGTCCCTGCAGTGGATTTTAGCCTTGTCAACCCCGCTGACCCCAACAAGTAGGATCTCAGTGTCAAAGGAAAGGGACAGGGGTACCAAAGAGAAGGTTTAAAAGAAAAGAATCTATGAGGTCAATTAGAAACAGAAGCATAAACCGGCAAGTCATAAACTATGTATGCATATAAAATGTGTTTTTTTTTCCTTGCATTTATTGGGACTCATGATGTATCATGGACAGAGTCCAGGATACCCCTCATGGCCACCATGTCTTTGTAAGAGCCCCACCACTTGAATGTGGGCTAGACCACGGCTCTTCTTTTAGCCAACAGGATGTGACAGGTGACTGACCTTAACATTCTGTTAAAGCAGTGTTACATTTAGGGGCTGGAGAGATGGTTTGATGGTTAACAGAATCTGCTGCTGCTTTTAAAGAGGACCTGGATTTGTTTCCCAACATCTACCCAGATGCTCACAACTGTCTACAAGTCTAATTTCTTGGGACATAAAGTTCTTTTCTGGCCTTTGTGGATACCTGGTAGGTACGTACAGTGCCTAAACCTATGCAGATGCAGGCAAAGCATCCATGTACATTAAATAAAAATTGGCCAAAAATCGTCCATAAACCAAAATTTTTAATCTATATACACTAAACAGGAAACTTGTTAGAAATAAAATTAGTTTTTTTGATTGAGCATCAACTAATCAACATACTAAATAAATGGAAAGATTTAAAAGACTGCCATTACATCAATGTCATTCTCTTTTCCTTCTCACCATGCAACTTAATACAATGTTTTGTTAAATAATAAAAAAAAAAACCTGCATTGCGTAAGTCTCTTTCTAGCCAACAGGCTCGTGCTGACAACTTTCCCTTGGAATCTTGAAGATATCGGTGTAAGGCTGACGTGGTGGGAGATTCTGGGACACCTAGCAGTTGACATGACCCAGCAGCAACAGCTGTAGCCCCACAGCTGAAGTAACTGCCCCACAGCTGAAGTAACTGCCCCTCAGCTGAAGTAACTGCCCCACAGCCGAAGTAACTGATCTCTGACCGGCTCTTGAATGAGTTGGAAGCAGCCCTGCTCAGTCTGTTTAAGCAGGCCTAAAATGCTCATGGATCAGATGTGGAAATATTTGCTCGTTGGTGGGAAACATGAGGACTATCACTATGGCTGCTGCAGTTGTCTGTCATTAAGGAGATTTTGACTAGCGACAGTGGGCATTCTATCAGGGAGCCGTCCCTCTGCAGGGTTGGCTGTCCAGGGGTTGGTCCTTGCTGTGTCGTGTGGGATTAGGTCAAAGGCCTGACCCAAGTATCACAAGGAAACTTCAGGCTGTGGCTGTCCCCCCATCTAAAGGCAAAAATGCTGACCAACATGCCAGAATCTGAAGAACACGTAAGATGGACGGTAGAATCAAGGGTATTCACCAACAGAATCAAAGGATAGTTTAACATTGTAAAATGCAAAAATAGCAAGTGGCCAAACTAACTTACATGAATACAGGGGAAAACATAGTATGGGACCAGATTAGGAAAAGACGTGACAGTTTTATTTTAAACTTAGTTATTTATGAATGTTTTGACTCTATACGTGTCTGTAAACTGTATGTACAGTGCCCGTAGAGCCCAGAAGAGGGTGTTGGATCTCTTGGAACTGGAATTAAAGCAAGTTGTGAGCCATCTAGTGAGCGTTGGGAAATGAGCCCGGGTCCTCTAAAAGAGCAGACAGTGCTTTTGACTGCTGAGCCATCTCTCCAGCCCATCTCAGTATTGATTGTTTTAGTAATGAATACTAAGAATATTTTTACACCATTTACCCTCATCTGCTTCACCGATACCCCTTGCACACTTTGAATGGAAGAGAAATAGCCATGGAGCACAAGAGGCACATGGAGCGAAGACAGGAGAAATGGAATACGCTCACTGACCTGGCTGCGGGGTGAGTGCCCTGGTAAGAGGCTTCGCAGACAGTGTGGCACGGCGACGAAGGCATTTGCGAGCTGTGGGAGACACGCATTCTCTTCGTGCTGGACAGCTTATCCTTCCATTTTCCTCTCCCTCTCCTCCCGTGCGGGGAGGTCACTGCGACATGATAGAAGAGCAGAAATCAATGGCTGTGGGCCCCTCGGCGATCCGTCAGCAGGACTGGTGGCAGCCACTCACACACAGTGGCAAAGGTCATTTGTGGAACTCTTTTGCACGGTTGTGCAGCACTCCCTGCAGAGCTATGCTGAACATTTATGCTGGGAGACTACTCGAAACAGAAAAGCCGGCACTGCTCTGTGAGAGCTGGCCCTGTGCCTCTCTCGACTTGGGAGTCGACCTAGGAAGGCTGTGTCCTGTAAAGGGGATGCAAAACAGTGTAGCTCTAGGCACTGGAGGCGTTATCCCATGCCTTGAGTTTATGAATCAGCATCCCCAAGCTGTAATGTCTGCCCCACCTCGGAATATATGTACCTGCCTTGCCTTGTTAACTGAAAAGAACAGTGCTATTGAGTTCATTAGCAGAGGCGTCTCCTCCGTCCCGTGGGAGAACAAACTCAGAAGCAACTTGACAAAAGTTTGGCAATACAGCAAGGGTTCCTTTTAAATTCTACCTTTGAAAACATTTGTGTCTGCTTATGCTTCTTTTTATCCCTCCTCCTTTCCCTTCCTATCTCTCTTTCACCTTTCTGTTTGTTCTGTCACAATGGCTGGATGGAGGCTCTTCTGCTCTATTCAAATAGAAGTCACAGGTACTTAAGGGGCAGCTCACTGATGGACATATATTTCAGAGACTCAGCAGCTAAGCTTCCAGGTTGAGAGGCATGGGGTGGTAGGCTCCAGGAAGTAGAGACTCGTAGCTCCAAGCTTTTGAAAATGAAGGCATACAACGAGATACACCCATGTAGTCCCTCCAGAGGCTGCAACAGAGTCATCGGTCGATACCACGCCTTATGCTGCTGAAGTGATGGCCAAGCTTTGTTTGAGGGCAGCTGAAGTCACAGTGACTTTGTTTGCCCTCAAACTGTGACTAGAGCCAGGGCTCCTGACTCCAAGGCTGTGGCTTCCCCTGCAGCCATGCTAGTCATGCTTCTTGCTTCTTCTTCCTCTGGGTGTCTCCTCAGTGGAGTGTTCAAGCAGCCGCACTGTCATGAGGATTGGCCGTATGTTGCCAATAGGGGCCTTTCGGTAGGTGACAGGGTAAGAGGAGGTGTGATGTACTTGACAAAGCAACCCAACTCCCAAAAGTGAATTAAACACTAGGGGACTCACAGTAAAAGCCCATTATTTAAATTCTTAATTGAACACCTAGTCGAACACTCTTGGAGACAGTCAGGTTCCTCTGATAATGCCTTTCCCCATGCCGTACGGCCAGCCACAGTAACATTGGTGACATACCACAATGACCTCTGGCTGGTTTCTCATTAGCTAGGTTCTGTTTACTTATAGGAAGCATAAGTGCAAATGAACACGGCTGGTGGCCTAATTGATTATTCTAATAGTTGTAAAGTAAGTTGATACGCTGTGTGCATGCTGGTCAGTGTATAGATCTTAAACCCATCATTTGATGGGACTGTCGAGCATGTGTGCAGCCTTGTCTCATGTGTCCTCAGGAACACACAAGTGACTGTCGTGACCCTAGCCACCTTGTCTGTCTGTGAGTCAGTTTCCCCAGTCACCGATGCCCACCGCCCCAGAGTCTCACTATGTTGCTCAGTGTCCTTGACTTCCTGGGCTCAAGTGCTCCAGGGCCCTCCGCCTCCCACTGCTGGGATTACAGATGCACACTGTGCTCCTGGCTCTTGATTTGTTTTCATGACAGTTTCAGTTTTCTTTTGAATAAAAAGAGGTCACCCCCAAGTTCATCGCATGCCAGGTAGACACCCAGAGGTCTCCAGCTATTATCTCAGTCCATTCAGTTTGATGACACTTGTCTTGTTGTTGTCAGATGGCCCACCTTGGTGACCACATAGACTTGAGAGAAATGCATTCCTAAGTTTTGTGTGTGGGGGGGGCAATCATGAAAATTGATACTTGTGTTTACTTTATTCCTAAACTGTAGGATTCTGCATGCTCTCCTACAGTAGCCACCCGTACTTAAATGCTATCCTCATCCATGATTAATCTGCCTTTTAATTTGATTTTACATGTTAAATATTAGTGTCGTGGTTTGCAAGTCAACACTTATTTGGGTTTGCCATTCACATTTTATGTAGTCAAATCATACTAAATTTTATAACAATGTGTTTATTATTTACAATATGCTTAAATATAAATATATTCTTATTCATAGTTATTTATGTATAAATGTACAAATAGAATGTGAAAATATAACTATGTGATATATTTTATATATTATATATTTCATGTTATATGTTTATATGAATAGTATATGCTATATGTCATAGGCTATAGTTTTATAGTTATATATGTGCAATTATATGTATGATATAGTTAAAGTATATAACATACTAATATTTTATTTCCTCATTTCCCATTCTCATGCATTTATTTTGTGATTGAAAGTCAGAATGCAGAACATAATTTCAATTGTGCTTGTCTATGATTTATCCTTTTTCCCAAAGATATATTTTCCTTAGTGAAAATGTTTAGACTGATTGCATTCTTCCGGGTCACTGGGGCCACCAGACTTTGTCTTTGTTTCTGTAGTGGATGTTGAGGCCATAGCAGTGAGTAGTTGTGTGTCCCTTTTAGGCAGTGTGACTCTCTTCTTGGCGGGACTTATGGTTTTTTTATTGTATCTGATGTCCCATAGATTCACTCAGACAGTCTTGCATGAATATTTGGAATACTCTGGCTGAAACTCAGTGGGTTCCCTCAGTGTATGCATTGGTATTGTTCAACAAATTGTTCACTTGCGAATGGCACGCTCTGAGTTTCCCTCTGTCCTCTGTTCTCCATTCCTCTGGGAGTTGCGATGGGAGTGCTGGCCCTTCCTACAAGCACGGTGACTTTCCTCATGCTTCTGTCATGGGTGCGTGGCCACCCAGTCAGTGTGGTTCCTGTGTAATTCCCTCACACCATCCATACCTTTCAGCTCTATCACCAACTCACCATCCGGGTAACTCTTGTTTTGGCATTTAGCCAATTAATTTCTACTATGATTTTTACTTCTAGAGTGTGTATTGGATACAATATTTGGATTTGCTGTGATGCACTCCGATGTCTTACTCCTTTGCATGTATACCACTCTAATCTTATGAAGTGTGTCAGATGTATTTACTGGTTATACTCTACATGAAAGTTACATATACCTGTGATTTTTTTCAAATAATTCATCAGATTAATTTATCGAAAGTATTTGTGGCACCATTATTTTTGTAATTTAGAGATTTAGTTTGCAAGGTTTTTTTTTAATTAAGAACTAAAAACCAGATACAAGGTGTTTCTTCTCCATCACTGTTCAGATGTTCTGTTTCGTCGGGTTGGTGTGCAGCCAGTATCCTTCATGTCGGGATGTGTCACTTTCAGAGGGTTCTCTTTAAGGATGCTGTCCTCACTCTGCTTCTTCATTCTAGGTGGGAGCTTGGACACCCACCTCTCATCTCCTGTAGTTGTTTCAGAAATCCATTAGAAACCATGAGACATTGATAAGCACCTGGGTAAACAGCAGCCTCCCAGCTTCCTCAGCCTGTGGACTCATGACTGAGTAAGTGAGTTTTGTTTGTGGATGGGATGTTATACGAGAGCCTTGAAGCCTTGCCTGACGTCTTGGCTCTCCAGAGATCAATGTAATTCACCATTCTTAACATCTCACGCTTTAGCCATTTTTTTATGGATCAGAAGACAGATGTATAAGAATACATGCCATAAAATAACTTTCATATTTCATATAAATATTTTAAGTTCACTACTCTAGCATGGGGATTTTATATTAACATTACTAGTTACCAGATATTTCATAAAGACCTTTAAGTATTTCAGATATTGAAATGAGGCATGTGTATTGTAAATTTTATTACCACACTTCTGGGCTCAGTGACACAGGGTATAACTAATAAACTGCACAAATATGAATATTTATATGCATATATCATCATACATATTTAAATGCGGTGCTTCTGATTGTCGTAGTGAATGACAATGCCATCCTTTAATGGAAAATCTTAGCTTTATAGGGAGCCCCCGATAGACTTTCTTTACCCAGCTTGTGAAAACACTTAAGAGATATCCTTCATGTTTAAGGTTTCACAGTTGCTCTAGTCACACAGCTGACATTACTTCTCTGGAGCAGCATTGGAAGGCTTCTCTTGGGAAGCACAAAAGCCAGGAGACAAAGTCCAAAGGGCTGCTTGAAAAACTGACGGAAACAAGGGCCTTTCTCAGTCACCATTCGCTGAGGTGGCAGCTCCGTGCAGTCCTTCACAGGTCAGCATGGGCGGAGCTTGCTGAAATCTAGAGACTATGACTCTAGATGACTGGAGAACGCAACAGCAGACTCCAAACCCAGAAGCTCCAGGATCCCACCTGGGCGTTCAGCTGTGTGTGTGCTGACATGGGCGCCCACCAGGCCACACACAGCCAGCCCCACCTCTCTTCAGATTCAGAATCCCTCAGGAGGCAGCATGGGCATGCACTACAGCAAGGCCATGTACCACAGTGGTCAGCAGAGAGGACAGAGGGGATGGAGAAAACGTGCCCACTCTTTGGAAGATGAGGATGTCTGACTGAGGTGCTTTATAGCTCTTAAACCTGACACAAAATTATATTCACACAGTGTATCATTAAGCTTCCCTTTTGTTCACTTTATAATCTATGGATTATCTATTTTACTACGTCTTAACATCATGGAGGGCTTTCTGCGTTTTTTTAGATCTGTTTACAGCTTTAGATTTTCCTCTCTGGTGGAGAAGGGCCCAGTGTAAGATGCAGGATTTCTCCTCCCTTGAAAACTAGGATGAGAGTAACCTCCCTTCCCAGGCAAGGTAGGTACCGCAACCTGAATTGTCTACACCCAATCACACTGACCTACACGTGAACTGTCAACCTTCGGGATGGTGTCCACGAGTGTGCTTCCTTAATGTTCCAGAACTGAGGGCAGGATTGGCTCTGCTGTCCTGTCTGTCCTGGGCAGCATGTGTTTAGACAGTAGTGTTCTGTCCATCCTTAGCTGTGATACCTCACGTGCTTCTCAGTGGACCGTGGTTTCTGCCTCTGTGCTTTCTGTAGCTTGTTATCTGGATTCCCAGGGTCTCTGTATCATTTTAATCTATTTTTTCATGTTAAATTATTCAGGAGTCATTTCTGTTGCTTTCAAATACATTTCTTATGTACAAAGTGACAGGCATCATTTTACTGTTTAGTATTGGTATTTGTGTTCATTAAAACACATCTACTTTTGTGAACAATGGATAACTTGAGTGTGGCATACGATTATAATTTTAGCTAACTTGAGACAAACCACAAGTCATACATTTATGCCAAGGGATTTATGAACGGCACTTTATATGTCCACAATATCCTCACAAGACAGAGGCTATTACTTCCTTATTTATTTAGTTAGTTAGCTAGCTAGTTAGTTAGTTAAAGATGTAGAAATCTATGAGAAGTTAGGCTTGATAATTTAACCACAACTACAGTACTGGGCTATAGTCAGCTTTCCTCATTGTCCCTAATCAACCTTGGACACACTAGTCAGATAAAGCCAGAACTCATGTAGATAAGTCATGGTGAAGCTGTGTGGAAATGATGCCTTACCACACGTAGATCAGGGCTTCCTCGCATGTTACATACCAAGTGCTGATTAGCATTAAAAATACTAAATGCAGGAAATTGGATTCCTTTATTTTATTCATCCCCAAGGCTTAAATTAAGGTTATTTAGTATTTGTTGTGCACTATGATGTTCACTATCATTATTGAAAGTATAATGTGAGATAAAGAAACGATTTCTCTGTTTTGCAGCCAGGAAAAGCAATGGAGCAGAGAAAACGGAACCAGCCTTGAGGCACAAACTGCCTATGCTCTGGGCCAATCTATTCGTGTGGTCTAGAAAGTGAAAGGTGAGACAAGACCTGCTCATCCCCACATCTGCACCATTGCCCGGAAGCATGAACGCACTATGCCCCTTCCCTGCGCCATTGAGAATGCATTGTTTTGTCTTCAGTGATCAATGTCTCAAGATGAGAAAAAGAATACACATGATATCAACGTTGAGATATCTTGGTGCCATATTTAGAAAAGAAAATGTCTGAGCTTGTGTTAGGCATTGTTGAGCTGACTACTAGATACTTTAATTACGTGCGTAATTAAATATTGTATTTCAGAATAAGAGAAAGCAATTTTGTCAAGAGAAATCCCTCCTGCTCATGTAGTGAAATGGCCTCGTGAATAAATGAGTCAGTGAGAAGCCCGTCCCCACTGTCCCCAGTGTGGTGTAGATGTGAAACTTACAGTGTTTTTAGTGTGTTGAAGATGTGAAACTTTCAGTGCATTGAAGTGTGCTGTAGAAGCTTGTATGTTGTAGTGTGCTGTAGTGTTGTAGATGTGAAACTTTTAGTGAGAACAGATCAGGTAGAATCCTCATCCATTTCCCATGGCTAATAAAATCGATTATACAAACTTGGTAAATTGAAAAGACACCAGTTTATTATCTACCAGTTCTAGATGTCTGAACTCCACAGTGGATTTCAAGTCTGTGATAGGTCTCACTGCTTTTGGAGGACTCTCAACTCTCTTGCAGAATTTACCAGAGTTATTCCAGCTTCTAGAGGCAACCATCATCCTTGGCTCTCAGTATCTCTGTATCCCAAACCAGTTAATACCATTCTTCTGGCTTTGTCTGCTTCTGTGTCCTATTTCCCAATATTGTAGCCTTTTGCGGCAGCAGTCCTGTCTTCCTACCCCATCTGCTGTAGTGTAGCTCAGATCCTGGGATTTCTGGTTCCTGACCACTGGGCATTTCATATTTGCGCATGCCACATGCTAGACTTGAACCTGGCCAAGACAGCATGTGCTTTTCTCCAAAACCCACCCCCAAATTTATGTCTGTAGAAAAGTACGAGGGATACAGAAATATAATATTTGTCAGTCTTGTTTCCTTTTCATCAACTCTTATGTTTTGTTTTCCTTTGTGGTATGAGAGAAGAGCAGGGCTGTAATAACTGATCTAACTTTTGGTAACTGAAGAATAATCAATGAACCACATACAATTCACCACGTGTAATATGTGAGCCAAAATGTTACCTTGTTATGCTTGTATCTCAAAAAATTCATCATATGATGCTGCTTTTACCCCAGTCTATTCTTAGAACAAACCCATCAACTCAAAATATTCCATTTAACCATTCCCAAAGTATCAGCGATGCCATTGCAACCCCAGGCTACCTGACATTCCTGTAACTTCCTATCATGGTAACTTACTAGTCACCTTTTCCATAAGGCCTGGTATTTAGCACAGCATCTCTGATATTCAACTGTTTTTGACACAGTGGTAGTCATCTCTCTCTTACTGGCGAATTAACACTCTGTTTGGACATACCATAATAGGTTTCCCCATTTACTAGCTGATAACTATTAAATTCCATATTTTGACTAATTTCATGATTATAAAGATAACCACCCTTTTAAAACTATAACTTTTCTATGGGTTTTTTACTAAAATTAAAATCATTTTTCCCACTGAAAGTTTGTCATAAAAATGCAAGTAAAGGGTAGAGAATGGAGGAAAACACATGAAAAGTTACATATATGAACATCATTTCCATAAGGTAAGAAGGACATTTTAAATGTAAATATAAAAAAAATCAACAGGCAGTGATGGGGGAAGTCCTTCTGTGTGTATGTTTGTCTGATTGGTTGATAAATAAAGCACTGTTGGCCAATAGGAAAGCAAGATAGGTGGGACTAGGAGTTGAGGAGGATTCTGGAAATGTAGTCAAGAGTAGAGAGTTGCCATGTGATCCCAGGAGGAGGAGACAGATCAGGATGGTGTCCTCAGAAAGATAAGTTCATATATATATATATATATTAGTAACTGGGTGTTGGTGGCACATGCCTTTAATCCCAGCACTTGGGAGGCAGAGGCAGGCCGATCTCTGTGAGTTCAAGGGAAGCTTGCTCTACAGAGCGAGTTCCAGGAACAGCCTTCAAAACAATACAGAGGAATTCTGTCTCAAAAACCCAATGTATATATATATATGTGTGTGTGTGTGTGTGTGTGTGTGTGTGTGTGTGTGTGTATAAGAAACCATAGAAACTGGCCAACAGCTTCATAATTAATATAGTGTCTCATGTGTTATTTGGGGTGCAGAGATAGCAGCAGGACCCAGGAAGCTGGCGGGAAAGAATGCACATTACAAGGCAGGGACTGAATAGTGCTGGACCCAGTCGAGAGGATGTGTCACACTATCCATGCATGTCAGGCAATGAGGCACCATAACCCATCACGGAAATGAAATCCACAAGGAGATACCAGCATATGCCTAAAGAATAAGAAAGTATGAAAAATTTGTACTGACATTTTCAATTTTTGCTGGTGGGTGATACAGGGGAAATGCAAAGCTGTTCAAGTTGCTTTAAACAACGTTGATGACTCATACAGCCTTGACTGGCAGCCATAACGCAGAAATTACACTTCTGCTATCTATAAACAAGAAATAGAAACATCCATGTACCACAGCCTGCAGCCCAGTGCTCAGCAGGATGTGAACCAGTATGCTAAACAGGTAACCACCAAACAGTCTGCTAGCAGCTGGCCACACAGAAACTCGAACACAACCATTCATACCAGGAGCTTTCCTAATAATGAGATAACAGAAATAACCCAAATTTCCACCAAATGATGGTCAGTGGTGAGGCCCAGCAATTAGAGGAAATGGCATTATGAGATATACTAACATAGATGGACCCTTTAATATTATACATTGCGTTAAATGATTTTGATCATGTGAAGGAAATATCTAGAACAGAAGACTCTGTAGTGGTGGGAGCTATTTGACATCACTGAGCTTGAAAACATTTGAGTGAGGGAATTGGAAGTTACAATTCTTTTAGGAGGAAAAAGACATTTAAAATTTGATGGTGTTGGTAATTGCACAGCTCTGTGATTACATTCATATCTACTGATATTAATTAATATCTACTGAGTCATATGTTCCAAACAGACCAAGCTAATTTTAAGTGAACCATACCTCAATAATGCCTCCAAATAGTTTATAAAAATTACTCAATGCTGTTGAAATTCTTCCATCATGGACATTGTAATAGAAGACAAAATTCTGCATTCCACAAGGTTTCGGGTCCCAGAGCACCGCGTGCAATACTCCTCACTGAAGATGTCAGGTTGATCAATTGATACCTTGTCAGAAAACCAGGGTTCAGGGTGCAGTCTGAGTAAGTGTACCCCCCCCGAGGGAAGCTGGGTCAGTGGCACAGTGTAATGCCACTATTTTGGCAGCTGCTTCTGGCTTTAAACTGTTTCAAATTAAATAAAGACTCTGACTATCAAAAGACTTGTTTTGATCCTTGAGCAGGTAACTTCCTGATGACAGGAGGCTGCATCTTTGTGGGGAAACACCGGCTTGAACCCCTGTGGTCTCTGCCTGACACACTTAAGTCCAGGTGGTTCAGCTGTGTCCACACATCGATCTATTGGAGCCTTAAAGTGTTCAACTTGAGAGAACGTTACTTCAACACTGAAAGAAATATTCAGCCAGAAACTCTGAGGGCTCAGAAAAGGAAGCAATCCTTTAGTCGCCTGAGACCCAGAGACAGAGAGACAAACAGACAGAGGGTGAAAGACACAAAGACAGAGACACACAGACAGATAGACAGACAAACATACACACACACAGAGGGTACAGAAAGACAGAAATAGAGAAACAGAGAGACAGAGATAGACAGACAGAGACAGAGATTAAAGGAGACAGGGATGCAGAGGGTAAGAGAGACAGAAAGACAGAGATACAGAGACAGAGAGACAAACAGAGACAGTGAGAGACAGAGAGATAGAGGCAGAGACAGAGATTAAAGGAGACAGAGATGAGAGAGAGACAAACAGAGAGAGGGTGGAATACACAGAGACATAGAGGGCAAGAGAGAAAGAGGGAAGGAGAGAACAGGGGGGACTTGGGCAGGGCACCTGAGCATGAATGAGGTGGGGTCTGACTCGCCTTCTCTCTTCTATGAATCATGTCTCTGTCGTGCTGTTTTAAGCAGAAGGGTTTTGGTCACTCAGTATTTTACTTGTTAGTAATTTAGGCTGATTTATCGGTCAGCCCTTTGCTTTGTCTGCAATCATATAAGATTGCAAAAGGAGACGCGAGAGAGAGAGAGAGAGAGAGAGAGAGAGAGAGAGAGAGAGAGAGAGAGAGAGAGAGAGAGAGAGAGAGAGAGTCAAGCACAGTCAAGCACATCACCCACGGGGCCTGCCAGAGTGACGGTGTCTTTGACAGTTACACGACAGAACAAGCATTGTGTCAGGACAGCCGTGACAGGCCAAGTGAGCGTATTGACGGGACACCATGGCAGCACCTGGCGGGATGCTCCAGATGAATGCTGTCCTACCCTTGTCAGTGTGATGGTGTGAGACACATTTCACAACCTGGGCTTGGCTCCTCACAGCTCCTCTGTGGAGAAGGTGCCCTGCGCAGACCCACCCCCAGGCTCTCTGCTCGCTGCTGTTCACAGAAACTCTAAGTGGCACCGGACACTAACAAGAGGACATTCGAGTCATACCCAAGTTGCTGGTCAAAAGAAGTTGTCAGTGCTTCATGGTGTTAGCAAGCTGCATGCAGCATTGGCCGTGCCATGGGTCTACTGGGGTGTGTACTACTTGACAGCTGAGTCTATTTTTTTAGAGGATTCTTGTGAATACATTTTATTCCTGCATCAAAGAGGAGAGACGATCTTAAAGCTTAGCTGTTCCCACGTGCTATTCAGTCTCTTTATGAGGCCATGAGATGTTCTTAAAACATCTGTCCCTGTACTTACTCAGCAACAAGATAATCAAAACAAAGTCAACTTTAAAAGGTCAAGATTGGTTGGGCTAGAGGAGCTGGCCACAGTTCAGACGGCAAGCCTCTCCCCACTGTACACCCAAACATATCAGCAACAGTGTTAGATGAGCTGGTTACCTCTGCCCCACACAGGGGCTTACACAGATGGACAAAGAATGATGTAGAAAGACGACTAAGGAATGAGGGGTCAGGACCTCTCTTTCTTAGAAAAGTTAGCTTATGCAAACGCCACGGCGGTGTCTCATGACTAAGGAGCAAAAGAGTGCCAGGATTAAACATATAAACATATTCTATAAAGATATAACATGCAGATATTAAATTATGCTTTGGTCTGAGGATTTTTCTTGGGGCAGGCTTGGAGATTTTCTTCCTGTCTAGCTTACTTGAAGCCACAAGAACTCTCTGAGGACAGGCTGTTATATACTTCTATAGTCTTAAAAACTGGGTTAGGGGGTTGATGTATGAGATTGATTGTAGAAGATAACTGTTGACGAAACTTGAGGGGGAAATGATAGCAAAAAAATAACTGTTCTGTCACAGTTTTACCAATGATGACTAAAGCTTATGACCCCAGATGTACAAGAGAAAAACGTTAAATACATTTCCAGAAACAAAAAATGGTATGTTATGTTTTGGAACAACATGAATCTGTCCCTGCTCCCTGAAGTCTGTACACATAAAGAACCACTCTGGCTGCTAATTAGGTTGCAAGATTCTCTCTACCATCATGCCTGGCAACTCCTTACCTCCTGTATGGCACCTGGCTACCACCAAGGAGGTCCCCTCTCCCCTGCCAGGTTGTTTTTAAATCAAGAAGAGATGTTGAACTTTGTCAAAGTCTTGTTTCTATTGGAGCTATGTACTTTTTTGTCCCTTCATCTACTTATGCATTGCAATACACTCATTGATTTGTATGCACTGAACTATCTCTGCCCTCCTGGAGTAACATTAATTTGTCCGTGGTGTATGGCTTTTACAATGTGTTATTAAGTTCACAGACATTTAGCTGAGGATGTCTGCGTTTATGGTCATTGAGAAAATCAGTCTTCATTATTTTTGGTATCAGAGTAACAATGGCTTCATGGAGTGAATGTAATAGACGTGATGGCTAATCTGGACTATCAACTTGACAGCACTGAGAATCACCATGGAAACAAGCCTCTGGGCATGCCTGGGAAGGATTTATCTAGATTGAGTTAATTGAGGAGAGAAGGCAAGCCCTAAACATGGTGTTATCAACCTGTGACCCTGGAGTCACAGACTGCATAAGAAGGTGGTGGCTGAGCATGAGCACCGCCTCTGGCAGCTCTCTGAATGTAGATATGATGTGACCATCTGGCTCAAGCTGCCGCTGCTGTGACATCCCACCATGTAACTTGAGCCAGAATAAATCTTCCTTAAGTGGCTTTTGCCAAGTCTCTTGCTGCAGTGATGAGAAAGTGACCCACATGGCACGGCCCTTCCCTTTCTGCTTAGAGGATGACTGTCTGAGAGAACTGAGCAGTGGATCTGCCTTATCTCAGGCGTTTCCCTGTTGGGAAGCTGCATTGTCTCTTCATTCTTTCTAGATAGGTTTGCCTTGTGTCTTCTTAACTTAATTTCGTCATGTCATCTCTGTCTAGAAATACATCCATTTCTTTTGAATCTGCAGATTTTTGAAAGGCTGGCTTCAAAAGTGTCCCCTCATGATCTGGATTTCGTGGACACTGGTTGCAGGGGCCCCCCTTTTATCTCTTATTTCCACCCATCTGCCTCTTTTTCTTTTATTCTTTTGGTTAGTTGGACCTAGTTTCTCTTAGGTTTTCAAACCATCATATTTTTTGCTTCATTGTTTGTAATTTTCTCTTCATCTCTAAATGTCTCCCTTGATATTTACTAATTGCTTTTATCTATTCATTTTGGATTCAGCTTATTCTTGCTTTCCTAAGGCCGTGAGGTATATGAGTAAGATATGTGAAATGTCTCTTCTCTTCAGATGTAAACACTCAAGAATCATCTTTGCTGGACCTCCAAGGGGCTGTGTGCTTTGATTTTCACTCAGTGTCAGTAAGTTTCAGATTCCGTGCTAAGTTCTTCAATGACATAATGTTCATTAAAGTGTGTCTCGTGAAATTCCCAAATTCTGTATGTTCCCTCAGTGTTGCTTCCTATGATTTGGTAAGATGTGGGGAAGTTTGTTTTTCAACTATTTGTGAAGGATTCTTTTTGTCTGGCACTATGATCTACTTTAGAGACTGTTCCATGGACTGCTAAGAGAATATCTATTTCCTTCCAACAGAATGAAATACTATGTAGATAGTCGTTAAGTATATTTAATCTAGAGTGTAGTTTACCTCTGAGGTATCTTTGTTATTTTTTCTGAATAATACATCTATTGAGAGGCAGGTGTTAAAGTCACCATCACTACTGTACCTGGACCTATCTACCCCAAAGCAGTATTTGTTTTATGAAATCGGGTGTCACTATGCTGGGCGTGTTATATGTTTCAATTTATAATTGATGGTTCTCCTTATTAATATATAGCACCTATCTCTAGTCTGACTGACTTGTTTGAAATCTATCTTACAAAATAATAATAAACACTTCTATTGAAATCTGACTCCTATTTTCTTCAAGTGTTGACTTCCATCATTTCACTTGACATCTCCATGTCTTTGTCAGTGAGGTGTGTTTCCTGTTGAAGGTAACTGGCCGGGTGCTATTCTGTCATAGTTATTGACCTTGATAACTTGAAATGTACTCATTCATATATTTATTATTCCTGGGGCATAACAACTTGCAGTAGTCTGCTGTCCTCTACTGCGTGGGTTCAGTGGGGGGTGAATTAGCAGCTCCTAGGTCATCTTTTTAAATATATTCAGACTTGACCATTTACATTGAGAGTTTAAAACAAGGGTCTAGTGAGTCCTGTAGTTTTTTGTTTTGGAGGTACTGTTTTAATTCCTCTCACTTGATGTACTCTTCCCTGTGTGTTTGTGATTGACATCTTCTGTCTTCCTCCGAGTATAGCATCCTTCTCACTCTCTCCTGCAATGCACACTTGGTGGATATGATTAGTCTGATTAGTCTACACCTATCCTGAAATGGACTCTGATTTATCTGTTGAAAACCATACCTTTTCTGTACATAGTCATGCAGGCTGGCAGTTACGTATTTTGGAATGCATCATTCAATGCTTGTCTTGCCTGTTGCGCTGCCATAGGCAGGTCCTTTGTGAGTGTGCAGAGTTAGCATCTGTGAGTGGGCTGGTGTTTCTCGCATAGCTTTTCTCACCATTTCTTCTGGAATCTTAGCATTCCCGACTACAACATGCTATAGCATTCTCTGGACATATCTATTTGGGATTCCAAAAGCCTCTCATGTTTGGCTAAATGCTTCTTTCCCCAGATTTGAGGGGGTTTCTGCTGTGAATTTTATTAACTGTATATACTATGACTATTAGTTACTTACTTTTTAGAATGAAAAAAAAATACTAGGGAAAACCATATTAAGAAAGGGAATGTTTATTTTAGCCCACAGCTTGAGGGTACAGTTCATCACAATGCAAGTCATGGCAGTGGGAACTTGAACCATCTGGTAGCATTGCATCTTCAGTCAGAAATCCGAGAGATGAATGTGCGTTCCCAGATCCCATTCTGCCTTCTACGTAGTCTGAGACTCCAACTCATGGAATGATGCTTCCCATGTTCAGGATGTATCTCCCCACCTTAACTAACCTAATATAGGTAATCCTTCACAGATATGCCCAAAGATTTGTTCCATGGTGATTCTAAAGTCCATCAATTGGTCAATCAAGACAAATCATCGCATGAACCCTCTGTGCTTATTTCCAGTTCTTCTGCCTAATGGCTGTGCAGTTTCTTTTCTTGATCATGTCCTAGAGTTCATAAGGGCAGTAGCCATGCACATTTATATTTTAAGATATTACAGTCACAAAACAGCATTTCTTCAACCTTCCAGATATTCTTTCTTTTGTTTCATACTATCTGTTGGTAAAGGGGAGTACACCTTCCATAGTGAATGCCTGAGGACAACTTTGAATAATTGGTTATCTTTTTTCCACCTTTACGTGGATTCTAGAGATAGAATTAAGGGCACTGGGCTTATGAAGCAGGTGCTTTGACTCTCTGAGCCATCTTGTAAGACCCCCTCACCTTTTCCTTGATTGGTTGTCTTATTCAACATTTTTGTCAATAGTTCATTTTCATTGCTTCATTTCCCACCCACACAACTAAATTCCTGTTCCATAGGTAAGTATTAAATTGATTTCTTCTCTTCATTTATTTTATCCTAATTGAAATCATTGAACATTTCTAAAAGTAAAAACAAACCCCTTGTCTGGGGATCAAACCCCTTTCAGCGCTTTTAGCTCAGGATCTGAGATGTCCAATCTCCCAGAGCACTGTGTTCTCCTGATTATTCATGTTTCTCAGTTTGGCTTCTCTGCTTTGATTCACATGCCTGTCAGTTTGGAATGACATGCCATCCAGTTTAATTAAGGGTCTTCCTGGGCAGGCTACACATAAGGGCTTAGTCCTCTATCACTGAGAGAGTAGAAACAAAACAAATTTCTGCTGGTCTAGAACTCAGACTAATCCGGTATCCGGTATTTGCCAGAGCAATCTTCCCTTCTTAGATTCCTGTCATTGCATACCAGGAATCTTCCTAGCCCCTCCCACCCAGGCCTAGTTTCCTTTGAATCTGTCATATATCCCGTTTCAGTGACTCCTTAACTTCATACACGTGCAGGTAACCAGTAGTAAAGGGAAGTGGTATATCCCGAGGGCATTGGTGAGTTAAGCAGAATCCTGATGTCCTATACAGTTCTTGTACCACGTGGTAAAAGTCTTCCCAGCATTAATATCCATGAAAACAATTTTGCTACAGAAACCAAATGGTTGCTGGGAACTTGAGGGTTCTCAAATTCTGCCAACAGTAGAGTGTATGGTACACACCACATATTCCAGAGTTTGGACCACCATTTGGCTTCAATATCACAGCTAGTCTGATGGGTCACTTATCCTAAGGCTATCGTGTGGTTGGATCTTGCCCACAGATCATGGGTCTACCAAATACACTGACTTTAATTGTTCAATCCAAGGCTTCTGTGCTCTGAATGTTCATGGTGACCCTCCCTGTATCCATTAATTTTCCCTGATGGCTCAACTGTCAGTGGTTATGGCGGCTGATCTCTTGATGACTCGTTGTTAGTCCTTGGTGTCATGTTCCAAGAGCAGCTGAGCCTTGATGAGTCTCAATTCAAGATGGCACTTGACTACTGCCTTCAGAGACCTGGGAAGATATGAAGCCAATGTCTTCTTGAGTGCCGATCCATCCCACAGGATGAGTTGCTGTCACACAAAAGCTATCAACTGGAGGCAAGACTTGGGAGGAAATGCAGGCATGTCCCATAGATAGGACCACCAGTTTCTTCAACCCGTTTACCTTCTGTGAGAGTTCTCTGTGGAAGCTCCAAGATAGTGAACTGCAGATGAAGCTGAATGATGCCCACTCTTTTCGGCTACATTGCTCTTCTGCTTCTCCTAGTTTCTGGCCATCCTGTTGACCCCTTTGAGACTGATGATGTCATTCTGATCATTCTGACTTTGGAATAGACTACATCCTTCATGATCACCACACTTCTCACTAACAGCTCACTACCTAACATCTTACCCCAGGAATTGACACAAAGTCCGTATTTTAAAGATTTAATTCAACTCCAAGTAGCAGATTAATTGTAAAATTATATTGTGAGGAGACAAGAGAGGCTACCTATAGCAATTTTGATGATAAATAAACTTGGAAGGATTACACTAATGGATTTAAGGGTTACACTGAAAATCAAATAATTTAATTTTGTCAAGGCAAGAGAATAGAGTCTGGAATTGAACTGTGTCTATACTGTCCCTTCCTACTGGACAGAGGCACTAGAAAAATCTACTGTGGAAAGAGTTGATGTTGAATAAATAATGATGAAGCATTGTTCTATGATGGGTACTCTTGTAAAAATAACTGAAACTTTTGGGACTAAAGGGATTGCTTAATGTTAAAGGGGCTTCCTGCCATGCCACATGGCTTCAGTTTGATCCCTGGAATTCCCATGATATAAGAAAGCTAGTTTCCCGAGTTGTGTTCTTGCCTTCATGCGCACACCATGAATACAGACTCAGGTATGACAATAAATAGTAAATGTAATTAAAATTGAAACTTGGCCAGGTGTGGTGATTGACACCCACCATCCCAACACTGAGAGACTGAGGCAGGGACATTGACTAGTGACCCATTTGTGTTTATCTTTCAGCATCTTATGTGTTGTTAATAGATGTCTATAAGGAAAGATAATCACATCGATAAAAATTGTCAGGATGCATAGGGCAACTTAACTTTCTACTTTAATGTTGACTTCTGTAGTCTGAGTTAATTGTCAGGATGCATAGGGCAACTTGACTTTGTACTTTAATTTTGACTTCTGTACTCTGAGTTCACTCACTTAACATAGGTTTCCAATTGTGACTTCTGTAGTCTGAGTTTACTCACTTGGCACAGGTTTTTTACAAGTGGTTTCCTCTGTGCAACTATCTCCATTTGTTTTCAAATGCAGACATCTTCTGGGCTTAAAAATCACTAATTTGAGTTTAGCAAGATGTCCCATTGAATAAAGGTTCCTGCCACCAATTCCTGATGACCTAAATTCAGGACCCTCATGGTAGAAAGAACAAACTGACTTCCACAAGCTGTCCCTCGATACACACACACACACACACACACACACACACACACACACACAAACACTCATAACCCGCATCATTATTTCCAGTAGCTACGCGATGTGGGTCCCCACCCAGGTCCCCGCTGGTACCCACATCCCCTCTGAAGAGCAGTGCACCTTCTCACATTCCACTGAAGGTCTCCTCTGCTTCATTTTGATGGCATTTATCTTCCAGAAATAGCCTATAAATTAGGGCCCACTAGCAGCACTTCCCTTCCCATTTGTGTTTGGATTTACCTTTCTAAATATGCTTCCCCCCTATATCTGGACATTCTGCTTAGAAGAAACCTACAGATTCATGACCTCTCTTTGCTACCTTGAACATCCACATTTTATGTTTTATGGAAAATATTAATTGCACACCACCATTTAAAATGTTACAACCTAGGTATTATTGTCATAATCTATTTTCCTCAGGCAATGAACTAAATCAAGTATCAAACATACCAGGGACATTTTCAGTTAAAAAAAGAGAGAAATGACATTTACATAGGAAAGGAAGGAAGGAAGGGAGAAAGGAAGGAAGGAAGGAAGGAAGGAAGGAAGAAGTCAAATTAGATTCCAGAAAAGAACAGGCTATTAGTGCCTAAGCTTAATATGCAAGGCATTTTATTGCTCTATCATTACACTGTGCTGTGGTTTGACTAATCTCATCTCATGGACTTAATAAAAACACAATTTAAACAAAGAGAAAACCAGGCTGACCCATGTGCTGAAAGAACATTGTTTGTGTGTCTTAATTCTCTTCCTAACTGTTGTCATTAATTCATTAGTCATTTACCATGAATTTGTTGTCTCTGCTTTGAATCAATATTAGTCACAAGAAGAATGTTAATTGCACTCATCTATCTAATTAATTATAATATCTCCCCATTTGCATCTGGGGGAGTATAACCCATGGGTATATTAAACATGACAGGGGGGCTGAGGGCCTCCATAGCAGGTTAGATTGCCGGGGGGCAGACTTTGCTTCCCATCCCCACCACACCCCTCAAAAGGTACCAGTCCCATGAAATGGAGTTTGGGCTTACCACTTGCTTTGGCGGATGGGCTGTCAATAGGTATGAGGTAAACAGGGGTTGTAAATACACTGGACAGATGGCTTTATCTCCTTTCCTCATGATCTTCCATGGGGAAGCCTACTACAGAGAGCTGGTGCACAGAAAGCTGGTGCATGTCCATGCGTGTCCAAAAGCAAACACAGGACACATGCACTGGGTCATCACAGCTATAGTCAACAACAGAAAACCTGCAAGTAAAGGCAGGGCCACCCTGGCAAGCACTTCCTAGACTAGCCAAACGAAACCCACCTTACATATCTCTGAATGTGACAATGTATGGTTTTAACTATGCCGCAGATTCTCGGGATACATTTCTCTGTGTCCTTCTGGGGCTAATGAGTGGCTTACTGGTGACTAATGAGCCCATTGTGCCTGTAGCAAGTGCTTTCAACACACAGAAGCCTCCCACAAGGTCTTAGGAGGGCCTGAGTCTAAGGGAGAAAGTTGAGAGATATTCTTAGTGCTTTTAATAAAATAAATAGGAAGCAATATGTAACTTAGTTTTGGTTCTTGGTCCATGGAACACCTGCAAAGGGAGGTGAACCTCCAGAAGCAGATAGATAGATAGATAGATAGATAGATAGATAGATAGATACATAGATACATAGATAGATACATAGATAGATACATAGATAGATACATAGATAGATACATAGATACATAGATAGATAGATACATAGATAGATAGATACATAGATAGATAGATACATAGATAGATACATAGATAGGTACATAGATACATAGATAGATAGATAGATACATAGATAGATAGATACATAGATAGATAGATACATAGATAGATAGATACATAGATAGATAGATACATAGATAGATAGATACATAGATAGATAGATAGGATTATTTTTCTGGAGCTAAAGACAGGTTTGTTGTACCTTCTGGGTGACTACTCTGCTCCCAGAGGTGACCCAATATGATCTGCTTCTGTCAATCAGACACACCCTTCTTTTGCTTTCAGACAACGGCGATGGGCAGAAGACCACATGTAGGCACCAAGTCTTATCTCTGTGTTTCCTTTCCTCAGAGGATGAAGAAAGCTACAGGTGCCATGTCTAAATGTCCACGAGGCAGAAATAAGTGATGTCCCTTCTAAAATAGTAGCCAAGTGCTAATCTTCCATTGACCAGCACAAACAGAGACAAGCAGCCATGGGCAAATTTCAGCTTGATGGCTCGTAGCGCATAAAGCCGTTAACTGACTAACCTTGCATTTATTTTACAATAGAACCACTTGTTCACAGCAATGGGTCCTCGAGGCAGTCATTAAAATCACTGGAAATGAGTTTCTTAAGGAAAGACTGTATGTGAATTGACAATATAACCCAGATTTAATTCAGAGAATTTCAGACATCTGCATAGGACATAGAGCCAACATGAATTCTGAAATGTAAACAGTCTGAGGTATTTTAAAGCAGGATAGAAGAGGATCTTTCAACATCTGAGAAAAATAAAAGCAGCCACGAGGCTCCAGTTGGCAGAGGCCACTCAGCACAGAGAGCAGGCTCTTCTGACACCTCCGCGGGCGGGGTCATCATCACAGTGCATCATAGTCACACACAGGATGTTCTCCAACTACAGGAGAGTCTGTGATCAGATGTTTCCCATCCCAACCACCTGATCCCAAATAACCAACTCAGAGACTCAACAGGAATTATAAACGTTCAGCTGATAGCTCAGGCTTATTACTAGCTAAATCAACTCCTCAATTAACCCATGCTCCTGATTTATGCTCTGCCACGCGGAGGTACCTTTATTAACCATAGCATCTCCCGTTCCTCCTGAGTGGCTGGTGACTCCTCTGACTCCGCCCATTCCTCATCCCATCATTCTCAGTTTGGCTTTCCCACCTGTTCAGCTATTGGCCAGCCAGCTTAAACCAATCATAGCGACATATATTCACACAATGTAAAGGAATATTCCACAGCAAGGGTCCACTTAGAAATCCACGATATAAAGGTCAAGTATTAACATCTGCATACACTGGGTGATCAAACGCCCACTTCTAAACAGCTCGGGAAGGCAAAGGGACACCTCAAGGAAAAGAAAGCCACAGAGCAAAGAAAAGCCATCTATGAATACAAAATTTAAGTTTACTTTAGAGAGTTTAAGATCTTCTACCAGGAGGTCATAATCAAATTACCCTGAACTGATAATTGTACATTGATTAAACACGTGCTTTGTTGTGGCCACTGCAGTACAATTTCCCTGTCCTGTCCTTCTGTAATTGCTTCATTATTCGTGTCTTGGACCTATTTTGATCTTAGACTCACTTCTCTCTCTCTCTCTCTCTCTCTCTCTCTCTGTATGTGTGTGTGTGTGCATGTGTGTGTCTCTCTCCCCCCTTTCTCTCTATCCTGTGTGTGTTACAAACATATGTGAGTCATATACGTACGTATGTAAACCATACATGTATGTGTAAACCAAGGCATACTTAGTAGCTAAGGAATATTTTAATATTACCTGCTCATGCTTGGAAATTAAAAGTTGACAACATTGTCTTATCTGTGTCTTTAGCAACTATTGGTATTAAATGAAGTTTTTCTGAGTGCTGTCCTTGCTTTCTTCATTGTTGCAAATGAAAACCACAGATGACACATATTGGTGCCTTGAGGTGCTTCACTGGAGTGACAAGGAAAAGACAATTCTTTTTTTAAAAAACATTCTTACACAGCTGTTGTAATAGAGAAAACAATCTGTGTCAGCAATTTTCAAAAATAAATACAGAGAAAGTATAAATATTGGAACTATCAGTGAAGCACTAGAACTCAATTTTTAGGTAATTTTGTGAAATAATATACCTAACACACACATTTGTCCCAAAATGAATCAAGTAAATGACAATAAATCGAATACCTCAAGTCATGGTCAATTTACTAATTGCCGGGCAAATGCCATAATTTTATAACAGCGTTGATCATTGCCAAATTTTTGCTTAATTAATCTAAACCTCATCTCAGTTCCATTTCTTCCACTGGGTACTTCATCTGGCCTCCTGGGAGAGGGGGAAACCCTCGGATGCTGGGGAGGCTGATGAGGGTTTTCCTTGCTGACTTCCCCTGCATATTTTTATAATTATTTTTTATTTATTTATTTTTGTTTTTGAGACAGGGTTTCTCTGTATTGTTTTGGAGGCTGTCCTGGAACTTCCTCTGTAGACCAGGCTGGCCTCGAACTCACAGAGATCTGCCTGCCTCTGCCTCCTGGGTGCTGGGATTAAAGGCGTGTGCCACCAGCGCCTGGCTCCCCTGCAGATTTTTATAACTATATGTATGTCATTTGTTTCATGTCTCTTGGTGAGACACATATGTGCATGGAGCCTGCTGCACTCATTGTGGGAAGCTGTGGGGGGGGGGTCCTCTTGTCATCCAAGGGGGAGTATCCTTATCCTCCCATCGCTCCTGAGTCAGCACTATGAATAAAGGACCTTGAAAAAGACAGTGTTGGAGATCAAGGTCCTGAAGGCTTCAGAACTTCATGTGGTGGAGAGCTGGGTGTTATCTCGGCTGTCTTTAATTGCCTGCATAGACATTCATTCCTGACCTCTGCCTCTGACCTAATGCGTCTGTGACAATTAGGCAATCAATTGCGGTTGACTACCTAACGCTAAGGATAAGGGCAGATGGCATCTGAATCCTGCAGGAGAGGTCCCCCTCCCGCGCCATCAGGTGCCTACCTGATGTTCCCACTGCTGCATTTGGTACCTGCGATCATTTCCATAACCTTTTTCTCTGTCATTCCTAGAGTTCATGCAACCTTCTCACCGCAGAATGCACCCTCCAGGCGACGCTCATCCGTTTGTTCAAGCCACAAGCACTAAGACTGTGTTTCAAAGCAAACTCCTGTGGATTGCAGGATTCTCCTTTCCCCTCAATGCCTCTTTCCCTCCCCATGCCGTCATCCTTCTTAACTTCACAGGGCCTAAGTGCATTAAAAATAGTCATGAAAAATCGCATAAAGAGCATTTTCTTTATTTCTCCCTCCATCCCTTGGAAAGAATTTCAGTGTTTTCCTTCTCTCACATCTGTCCAAGCTCCATGACCCAGACCCTTCTGATGCTGGTACAATGTCCATACGTGGGTTTTAAGAACTGACTTCAAATATGGAGTCCGTAGGCTCAGCAATCACAACGGGCGGAGCGATGAGTGGACTCAGTCATCGGCTGACGCCAGGATGACCAGTGGCTAAGCACCACGGTGGCTTCAAGGCGCCGTCATTTGTTGTTGAGAATAAAAGTGTTCAGAGTCGAGTCGAGAATGACTGTGCAGGAGAAGCAATAAATGGTCCCTCTTAATAATTCCATACACAGGACCTTCCCGAAGGTCCCCACGGTAAACAAACCCAGTAGCTAGGAGGGAAATGCTGAGTGTGGGAGAGGTGATGAACTAATTACATAATTATTGAAAAATATTAAAGCAAACAGCAGTCTGAGGTGGTGAGCTGTTCACAGGAACGAGCCCCCAAACAATAAAGGAGAGGCTGCTTGCATACACTGGGGAGTTAAATAGTTCATGTTTCATTGCCAAGTTCATTTAAATGCACTCCTCTGAATAATTTTGAGGCTCCGGGAGTTTTTAATGTGATATTTCAACTTGCAAGGTTTTACAGTATAAAGATGAGGAAGTGTATTTCTCTCTGTCTCATAATCCCAGGTTCAAAATGTCAGTGTGGCACCAGAGGGATGCTCAGGCTGGGGTGTGAGAAGAGGCCGGTGGGCCCATTGTGAACTGAGACAGACTGATTGTGTGTTCCTCCCTGTGAAGGAGATGAGCCAGTTGCTCACATTAAAATCTCACTCCCGAAGTGGGATGCCATCCTTGTTTTCATTAAGTCGCTGCCTCTCAGCAGGAACCCAGACAAACTGGAAGCCTGTGTGGTTCTGCGTGACTTTCTGTAGGAAGTGTCCGTCCATAGGACGTGGGATTGGGAATAAGCCTTCTGGAAGAAAAGTGAAGGCTCCCACTGTGTGAGACAAGAAAAGAGGCCAGTGTTTGAGAGTGGGCTGCTCATCTTCAGCCAAATTATGGGAGCAAAATGCATGGGGCCAACTTGAAAGCCCAGCTGCATCCCTCCAAGGCTGGGGTCTGCGTAGAGTGGAGCCAAGCATTCTGTCGCTGAGGAAAACCACAGCCCTACAAGGTTTGTGATTGAAATTAATTAATTCGTATTTTATAAAATACGTATCACAGTGTAAGTCACCCTGAACCCAGCCACCCTTTGCCAAAGACTCAAATGGAAGAAACCGTTCACTCACTAGAAGTGATGATTTGTGACACCCCGTCTCCTGCTTGGACACGCTCATGGCTCCCCATTGCTGCTCAGTCGCGTGCATGCCATATTCTCTAAGGCAATTTCCTATCTCCCACACACCCAGCCCAGACCTCTGCTTCAGTAAGGTGAGTTTAAATGGCAAATGCCAAATACATCATACTCGGCAATGACTGACAGCTTGGTTTCCCATGCTTCCTTGCAGTCCTCATATCCTCTGCGACTTTTGCTTTCCTCCTGAGCCTAGTCCTCCCATTGGGTTCGGGACAAACTTATCTTACAAGGCTTCACTGCTTCAGACACACTGGGACCTACAGTAGCCTGGCAACTCTAGACTCATCTTCACCTTGGTCTCTACGCACAAACAGGGCCTCTAAGTTACTCAAACACAGCCCCTGTTCACACGGAATCAAGGCCACCCATGCTCTGATATTTGCCCATTGTACAGCTCTAAAAGTCATGGTCATATGTCCAATTAGAGATTATAGATTCTTATTTAGCTTATAATGCCAGCTTGAGACACTTAAGTGACTGAAGTTCTTTTTATGGGCAGTAGCTCAAATGTTACAATTGAATACATTAATAAACTCCTGCTATGTCTGTGGGCTGCCTTTTCAATAGATTAATTACTACTGACAGGGGTGAACCACATTTTACACTCTGCTGCCTTCATACTTTGGCAGAAGCACAAAACGCTGCAGATTGTGGACACTTAAATACAGCATATGAGTAAATAAGCAAAAATTTGTTCAGACAATTCCAGGATTGGTCCACCAGTGACATCTTTGTCAAGAACATACACTCTGTTGCAAATGCCAATTCTATTGCCTAGATGCCTAAGACATAACCAGCAACTTTCAGAAAACCTAGAATCCTTTCCAAACCATGTCTAAGTCTTCTCCTACAGAGGCAGAGGGAGACCTGGAGAAACAAGGCTACAAACAGGAAATTATACAACAGGAAAATAATGTCCTGGGATCTCCTTACTGCATGGTTATAGAGCTTGTTAAGTGATCTCACTGTGAGTAGTGGCCACGAGAAACCATTCAGATAAGGTGTCATGATAAAGTCTGCTGTGGATAGACAGCACCTGTCTTCAGCTCCCAAGATGGAAAGCGCTGTCCAAGTTAGAGCCTGGAGATCGCAAATGCGATCCATAGGTGGAGGGCAGTGTGAGATTGAAAAACTCCCAAGTGTCTTAAATCAAACAACAACAACTGGTCTTAGAAATACTGCTGTGCCCAAATGCAGAATGATTTCTGAAACCTTTGGGGACAGTAGATCCCCTGACTGTATTTATTAAAACATATAATAGTAACAACAATATTCATTCAAAGTGTTTTCCATCCTTACCTCAAAGATGTACAGTATATTGTACACCCTGGCTTTTTGAATGGGAAATCTCTGGGGCTGCTGGATGGATGGCTTAGTGTGGAGGAGCACATGGTACATAAGCATGAGGACCCGGGATCAAATACCCACGTTGGGGTGTGGCCACCTATGCCTCTAACCCCAGTACTGCATTAGGGGACAGAGATGGGTGATGCACACTGTGAGTTCTCTGACCACCAAGCCTAGCAATACCAGTGAGTGTGTGTTTTAGTGAGAGACCCTGTCTCAAAGCAGTAAAGCAGAAAACAAAAGAGGATACCACTGTTTCTCCTTTGTCCTCTGCTTGCACATTCATGGGAGTGTGGACCTGTGCTCGCCCTCTCTGTCTCATGTCTGTCTGTCTGTCTGTATCTATCTGTCTATCTATATCTGCTATCTATATCATCTATCTATATCTCTAAATCTCTGTCTGTATCATCTACCTATTTCTATCTATTTCTATTATCATCAATCATCACTCTATCATTTATCTATCTCTATATCTATCTCTGTCATCTACCTATCTCTGTATCTATCTCTGTATCTACCTCTATATCTATCTCTGTATCTCTCTCTCTCTCTCTCTATCTATCTATCTATCTATCATCTATCTATTTCTATCTCCTGAACTTGCACCAAGAGTTTAAGGCTGAATCTTCAATCTCTCTTCCAGGGGAAATCAAGCAAGGTTCTCAGAAATGACAAGAGTCTATACCCTACCCATTTCCCCCTCACAGGAATGGAAATGTCCTCCAAAACCTCACAGCTGCCAGGTGGTGGTGGCACACACCTTTAATCCCAGCACTTGGAAGTCTGAAGTAGGCAGATCTCCATGAGTTCAAGGCTATCCTGGTCTACAGAGTGAGTTCCAGGACAACCAAAGCTGCACAGAGAAAGCCTGTCTCAAAAAAACTAAAGAAAATATCTCATAGCTAATATCTCCCAAGAAATCAAGGGTTATTGTCTATACCACTTCATATGATACACCCAAGTTTCTTATTATCTCTTACTAACCATAACATTTAAATTATATTTCATTAATTTAATAACAAATTGTAGTTTTTAAAGCAGTCTGTATTAATTATTTCCATACAATGGTTCTATTCTAATGGCACAGCATTCTGGGAAGACAGAAACTACCCAGGCAGTGAGGAGAATCCATGTTTCCATATCAAATAAAAAATTGGCTCAATAGAGAAAAGAGGGGTTTTAGGACAGTGAAACCTTCTGTATGAAATGACTGTTGCAGCTGTGCCTTTATAAACCCCTCCAAATACAGAGTGATTTACACCCTACTACCTGGGTTCCTCTTGGATTTGACTATGTGATACATCTTTTCATTATTTCTTTCAGCCTATTCATGTCTTAAAGTCAAAGCATTGTGCAAAGGATTTTTTAAAACCCATTCTGACAAACTCTGCTTTCTGTATTAAGCAACACACCCACATTTCATGTGATCATCCACAATGACATTTGTATTCCATAGATCACATTTCCCTTCACTTTTCTTTTACTGCATGTTAAATGCATGTTTTCTATTACATCATTTTATTACATTCTCACTTTTTATTATATTTTTGAGCTGTTTCCTGGGTGTTCTTTGTAGACTATAACTGTCATTACATTTTTGCCTATTCAATTTGCTTTGGACTTCTACAGTTAACTTCTCACCTCAGATAATATAACTTTCAACCATGTGATAACTACTGAGTTTTAAAAATGATTTTTGTCTTTTATGCTCTGTTTTGCAGAGACTTCCTTCTCATTCTGCTTTCAACGGGTCCCTTTGGTGTTTGAATATATTTAAGAGAGATGACATAAAATTATCTGTGTAATAAAACCAAGGCTTTGGAACATTTTGGGGACACTTCCAATTGATCCCTTTGCCTATTTATAGACCAATGCCATCATTTGCATATTCTTTGAAAGCTCGACACTCTTCATGACAGCTTGGCAACCTTAGGAATCATGTCCCTTTGTCCTCAAGGTTTGCTGTAGATGTTCATTATTCCTCTTGCTGCTCTGCATTTCCCCAACCCTGTAATGTGTATTCTTGCCATGTGCAGCCCCCGAGATTTCTATTCTGTTAGTTTGTTGCTCAGTGCTTATGACATACACATTCCTCAAACTTCTGGGATATTATTTTACAAAAGATTTCTCTGTTGGACAGCCCCTAAATGTGCAGGCATTTGACTGAAATTGGGTCATATTTGATTGAACTCCATTCTGGAAAGAAGCTCCAGAGTCAGCCAGAGGTAAGAGTTTAAAACTCTCTTGGATTATGTACACTTCTTGTCTATGCATGCACACACACACACACACACACACACACACACACACACACACAGCCTTTGTATATCCAAGCATAGTCTCTCCTTAGCATTACCATAGTAACAGTGTCTATTCCAAGGCTGGGAGTCAGTGCCCCATGTAGGACTACAGAAACATGGAAACTCTTGAAAACTGGAGCCCCTCTGCTCTCAGAAGAGCTTCTAGGAAAAGAAGACAAAACTGGAAACATCTTCTAACATCTTTATGGCTGGGAAGTCAGAACTAAATTTAGCCAGTGGGAGTCTGTGCCGGTTGGTTTTGCTTATTTGACACAGTCTATAGAGTCATCTGTGAAAGGGTAACCTAAATTGAGAAAATGCCTCCATCAGACTGGCTGTATGCAAGTCTGGGGGACGTTTTCTAGACTAACAATTGATGTAACAAGGCCAACAGCAGTGGGTGATGCCACCACTATACTTATGGGTTACATAAAAACTCAGACTGAGCAAGCCCTGGAGAGAGAGCCACCAGTCAGCAATTCCTCGTGGCCTCTGCTCCAGGTCCTGCCTCTAGGGTCTTGCCCTGACTACCTTTCACCATAGACTATAAGCCATAATCCAAATAACTCTTCCTAAGTTCCTTTTGGTCACAGTCTCTATCACATAAAAAAAATTAGTACAGTCATGAGATCTAGGTACACCTGAGTTAATTTCCACACTGCACTGAGGACAGCCATTTACCTTGCCACACACAAGGAAATAAGCAACATATTCATCACCGTTTGTACATGTTATGGTATTGTTTTGTAGTCCATACAGTCTCAAAAAAACCTTTACTAACTGAAGTAACTGCTAACTGAAGTAATCAAATCTGTTACATAAATTAATATGTAATTCTAAGTACATTTCTATGAAATATCAAAAATTATTAAATGCCTAAAAAAATTCAGAAGTAATTCAAAGACCCCTAAAAGATATTAAAACATAACTGTAAATTATTACCTGGAGATACTGAAAAATAAACATGGTCTATTTATAGACATTGTAAAATTCAATTGTAAAAAATATCTTTTCTTCAGCCAACCTGTAGTGTGTGATCCTCAGTTGAATTTCAATAATGTCTTTAAAAAAATAAAATTTGATGAGCTCATTCTGAGATCATATGGAAATTAAGTATGTACCGAAAGAATCATGATATTAAATTAGAACAAAACTAACCCAAGAGGAAGGCTTATTATAAGACAATAAAATTTAAGAAGATATAGTTTTTGCTACAAGAATAAAGAGCCTAGAACCAGACGCCTAGAACCAGACACAAACACACATGCACAGTTGCCAAATTTGTGATAAAAATAAGAGTGCACAATTGGAGAGATGATCTTTTCAATTAACTGTTCTGGATTAATTGGGTGTTTACAGATATTGTAGTAGACCCATCTCATACCATAAGCAAACAAATTAATCTCAAATTAGTCATAGATCTAAATGAGAACCAAAACAATACAGGTTATAAAGAAAATATCCTTGCAATATTAAAACAAACCAAGACTTCTTAAACAGGATGCCAAAAGCAAAAGAGTAGGTTCAGGCTGCCCTAGTAAGGATTCAATACCATTGAGAAACACTGCTCCAAAATGTAAGGTACATGACTCCCAAGGGATGACAATTGAAATATGGGGTTGTTCTCTATCCTCTTCATGCGTACACATGGGCCACACACACACACACACACACACACACACACACACACACACACACACACACACACACTTTTCTCCAGTTCTGCAGTTGAAGTCTGAGTCAGGACCTTCATTCATGGAAGGACGCTGCTGTGGCTACCCTTCAGTTCTGGCTTGGGGACAGCTACTTCCTCGATGAATCTTAGCATAGCAGAGAGATGAAGAGAACACAATTTTCATGCTGCCTCTTTTAAAGGCCCCCAGTTTAGTACAGAAAAGTCCCATGACTCCGTCCAACCCGAACCAACCTCCACTCCTGAGCTTAGAGCCTTGGTCAGTGGATCTGGAGGGTGGGCACCCAATCCACAAACATGAGCAGACTAAACAAGACCAACTTCCTGTGCTTCTGTCTACCAATGAGAGAATCTCATTAGCAGAGCCCACACCCCGGAGAAGGTGATGTATTTGACAAGCTGATATCCAAGATGATGAAATAATCTTACTAATCACAAAAGGAAAGGCAGGCAAAAAGTAAAAAGAAAAATGGACCAAAGGCTACCTCTAAATCCCTGACACATATTTGAAATAGTGAAAGTTCATTGATGGGGAAACATGGATCAAAATTGAAAAGTACTCCTCACCTGATGAGATGCCTTAAAAAGTTTTCAGAACACAGCAGAGCGTTGAATATATGAATCCACAGGAACTGTAGCAGCATGTACATGATCTGTGCCATATTGTCCTGACTAATGTATCAACTTGGTACAAGATAGAGTCATCAGAGATAAGGGAGCCTCAACTGAGAAAATGCCTCTAAAAGGCTGGACTGCAGGCAAGACTACTGTACATTTTCTTAATTAGTGATTGGTGTAGGAGGGCCCAGCCCATTGTGGGTAAATCTATCCCTTGGCTGCTGGTCCTGGATTCTATAAGAAAGCAGGCTGAGAAAGCCATAGGAAGTAAGCCCCTATCTCCATGGCATCTGCATCAGCTCCTGCCTCCAGGTTCTTGCCCTGTTTGAGTTCCTGTCTTGACTTCCTTCAGTGATGGACAGTGATGTGCAAGTGTGAGACAAATAAACTCTTTCCTCCCCAAGTTACTATTGGTCATGGTGTTTCATCACAGCAATAGAAACCCTAAGACAAAGATCAAGGAGAGTGTTTTTGATGGGGGATGTCCTTCTGTGTATATGTTTCTCTTATTGTTTCACGAATAAAACACTGTTTGGCCAATGAGGCAGGAAGATAGGTGGGACTAGGAGTCCAGGAGACTTCTGGGAAAGGTAGGCAGAGACAGCTCACCACAGTAGTCGCCATGTAGCCTGCCAAAGGAGTAGCAGGTCTGGACCCTTCTCTGGTAAGACCATGTGGAAATACTTAGATTAATAGAAATTGTTTAATAATTAAGACAGAGCTAGCCAATGAGAAACCCTAGTTACCGGCCAACAATTTTATAATTAATATAAGTCTGTGTGTGTTTATTTGGGTCCAAACAGCCAAACGTCTTTAGGAAAGCTCACATTACATGTTATCTTTGAGGATAAGGCACCCAAGAGGCTGTCCATGTTCCAGGCAGTGGCCCTATACTCATGCATATAAGTGGACCCAGTGGGGATAACAGAAACACATGAAGTTGGGAGAGAACGCTGGCAGAGGAATAAGAGTGGGGATAAAAGGGGGTGACTTGATCCAAACACATCGTGTGCTTGTTGAATTTCTCAAGCTATTTTAAAAGAAAAACGATAAAGTGAAGACAGCAGAGATCTGCTATAATTTGTTCATGAAACCTCCCCAAAGTCTGCCCATGTAAGGTTTGGTGCCCAGCTTGTGACACTAGTAGGAGACAGAATGTTAAGAGGTGGTCACTGGAAGGCTGCCCCTGAATGACATGTTGCCATTCTAACACATTCTTACTTCTCTCTCTATTCCTCACTGCCACAGGGCAAACAGCCTTAACCCTGATGTGGGGCGCTGTCCTCCAGGCATGCCCTACTGCAATGGGGTGCTGTCCTTCATGCATACATCACTGCCATTCAGCTGATAGGATCTGTAGGAGATGCTTGCAAGGCTGGGGCTCTCAAGGCAGAGGGTGACACACAAGAGACTTGAGACACTGTCATATGCCTTTAGAAAAAACGTTTCTTTTTCTAAAACTACAACTCTGGAAACCAACAAGTGGGAGTCAGTCCACCAGGGCCAATGCAAAGTGGCACATGGGGAGGCAGAGCCCCGGGGCATGTTGAAGGGGTGGACCATGCTCCTGCAAGAGAGGGTAAGAGAAGGGGGGTGTGATCAGGAGATTTCCACAGAAACACAGTTGTCAGCCGACCCTGCGACTCTCCAGGAGGCTGTCAGATCCTGACTCTCAAATCCCACTGACCCGTAAGCTCTCTGGTCAGCAGCCAGTCCTTGCAGAGGGATGTGGTGATATTTTGGTTTGTGATCTAACAAATAAAGCTTGCCTGAAGATCAGAGTGTGGAGCTAGCTACAGCAGGGAGCCATGGAGGCCAGGAGGCAGTGGTGGCGCACACACCTTTAATCCCAGCACTCAGGAGGTGGAGGCAGAAGCGATGTGGCTGGGCAGAGAGAGGAACACACATCAGGAGGAGATGGGAGGCCATGATGGCATTCAGTCTGAGGATCCGTAAGGACAGGGTCACCCCTTTGGCCCGAGGATTGAATAGAGGTAAGAGTTTTCCCTTGTGGCTGCTCCTTTACTTCTCTGACCTTTCAGCGTTTACCCGATACCTGACTCCGGGTTTTTATTACTAAGACCTATGAGGACTCGTGCTCCAGAGGGCTATGCTGTTCTTCCTTCGTTTCCCGCTTGTCTTCCCTGCCCGCAGGTAGTGAGTTCCCACCCATCCTTACAGCTCCCTTCCAGGCTTCCATGTGCATCCAGATGCCATCCACTGGAAATCTCTGGACAAGGCTTATTCAGTATAAATAGGCCTCATCAGACCAGAAATGGCTTCCCTTCAACGTGTTACTATAAGGACACGGAAGCAAGGGACTGCCGCGATTGGAAAATATTTTTTTTCATTGGAAATGGGCTGCTAAAGTTAGGAGGGATTATTCAGGGCCATAGGAAACTGCTCAGCGCTCCTAAAATTATTCCAAGAAGCAGCTGTTTTCCGTACACTGGAGAAGATTGGTGCCGTGTGTCCGTGTGTGTGACATTCAGGTGCAAGAAAGCCTGGCCTGCCCATTCCAGGTACCCAGGGGTGACTGCTGCCCTAGTCTGGCAAAAGTCACCAATGGTCCTTGACCCAACAGCTTTAGAATGTGCTATGTTTCTCTTAGGACAGAAGTTTCCTTGTGGGGAATGGCAATGAGCTAGGAAAAGCTAATTTCTCTCTGCCCTCTAATTGATAACACATGGCCTCCATTACAGACACTCCTGAGTGCTTTCTTAAAATTCACACAGCTTTCTGCAGGAGAAGGAATGGTCCATTGAGTCAGGAGATCTGTGCATGGCTGTAGCTGGTGCCAGATGTCACAGAAGAACACAAAAAGTCCCCATGATGCCCCTAACCATAAAACCCTAGCATGGGGAGAAATCCTTCCTGACCCCGGGCAGAGACCAATCATAAGCCCACAAGCAAAAACGACCATTACAGTTGGCAAATTTTTATGTGAATTGGTGAAGCCCCAAACGCTACGGTTTCTTACAAATTAAGCTAAATGCCTTATGAACAGTTGGTGACTATTAACAGTTACTACACTTTTCAACAGTCTTTAACAATTTCCCCAACTCATCCTATGCTAATGATGTGTTAATCACCGCCTAAACAAGGCGGGTAATGAGACATCTCTGTGTGTCACTGTAGACGGAGAAATGGGAATATTCAAAATATAGTGACAAAATAACAAGTTGAAAAGAGATGTTTCCTTAGACGTTGCAGTAACGAGAGTCTCAAGATGCTCAGGGGAAAGTCTTAAGTGTGCAACATGGAAGAGATGTGTGTGGGAATAAATATATGTTCCATACATTAGCCCACACCAAGCTAGAAGTGGGGATGAGGGGAGCCAGCAAAATGAAATGCAATATTTTCCTAAGACTGAGGCCTCTGCATCCATGTAAATATATGTGTGTATATACATATACACATACATACATATATATACACATATATATAAACACATACACAGAGAGACACACACACACACACACACACACACACACACAGAGAGAGAGGGAGGGAGGGAGGGAGAGAGAGAGAGAGAGAGGGAGGGACGGAGGGAGAGAGAGAGAGAGAGAGAGAGAGAGAGAGAGAGAGAGAGAGAGAGAGAGAGAGAGAGAGAGAGAGAGAGAGAATAGTTACCAAATTGTGCAAAAGGACCCAGTTTGTAGTCTGGAAAACTCAAATTATTTTCCAAAAATAAAATACCAATACTACATGGTCAAAAACAAAAAGCAGCTTCCTAGATAGGCTCTACTCTAACAGTTCCCTTTAGTTATGAGACAGGTTAGAATTTTCCAGGAGATCTTAGAGAGAGAGAGAGGTAACATGAAACAGCCAGGCTTTGAAACTACAGGTTCCCGTCCTATAATAACACCTTCCGGCTCCCAGACTGTTTTAGTTGTCACCCTGCCCCTGTGACCCTGAAGTTGACACAACTTCTCCAGCAGCAGGCTGGGACCTGTGAGCTGTTAGTTGCAAGCAAAGATTCGCTCTTATTTCAAGCACACGGGAAAAGTTGTCTTCTTCGGGTCACTCTGGTTTGCCTCCTCACCCAATACATAAGTTCAGGCAAAGGGCTATTTGCTCTCCCAAATTTCGTTTTGTGTGATATTAATTGTTTGCAGTCAAGTGAGAAGCCATTTGGAAATGAAAAAGTAAATTAATCCTCCACTCCATTCAAGCGAATGTACTGGGCCCTGTTGCTTATGGTGTTTTGTTTTCCTGATCTCAACTTTTTCTGTACTACGGGTTATAGAATGAGCCAGCCAAGTTCAAAGTCACACTCTCCGGTCCTAGAGTCAGACTGACCGATTTCAAAGTATTTCTGAGACACAATGAACGCATAAGGAAGGGCTGGAGGTGTTGTTGAGTGGCGACTCCCAATGATACTGTAACAGTTGCTGTTGAGCATGGAGGCTGTGGGGGAGAGACGGCTCCCTATCCTTATTTTGGACAAACATTGAGAGGTGAGAGTACATGGGGGCCCTGTAGGCTACTGATCATGTTTCCTGCAGCAGGCAGCTGGATTAGACCTTTAGCTACTCACAATGGTGCTAGGCACAGACAGACTGGTAACCTGATCCTCCAAGGAAAGCCCTCAAATGTTCAACTAAGTCCTCCATCTCCTCCTCCACTGATGCCCAGTCCGTGTCCGGTGAGGACCAAGGGCAGGTTGCTATTTTTCCTGCCATCTTCATCTTCCTTCTAGAAGAGAGTGTGGAGACCTTCCCACATCACATCTACATGCTCTCCCAAACCCTCCGAGGCCGAAGGAAACAGAAGGGATGTGAAGTAAAGCTT
Source organism: Mesocricetus auratus (assembly GCF_017639785.1). NCBI lineage: Eukaryota > Metazoa > Chordata > Mammalia > Rodentia > Cricetidae > Mesocricetus > Mesocricetus auratus. The sequence continues at coordinate 47,204,778 of NW_024429199.1, forward strand.
GATTTATTAGCAGGGGTAGCCTTTCCTCTTTCCCTGGTATGGTGGAGTCCTCTGTGTCAAAAACGGGAGCAAGCCTAAGCCTGCTAGCTTTGCTCCACACACATCTGACGTGTCTCATCTGTATCCGGACACGCAGAGCTGAGCGTTGGCTGCAGAGGACGCCATCTGTCCTTGAAACCAGCCCACGGCAGACACCGGCTAAGGAGAGGATTCGTTACTGACACTAGTTGCTTTGTCACATAGTGAAGCGGTGCTTTTCCTAGGGCGGGTGATCCCGTTTTCCTCCTCTCGGATGTTTCCTCAGCAACATGGGAGCGAGCTCGACTGGAAGGGGAGAGGCTGTCAGCCGTCCGTTTGTTCTATGAGCTTATGTTTTAGATCATGAGGAGGGGGCCCGGTGTGTGGGAGAGACAGAGTCCTCTTCATGATAATGTGTCTACAGCTAACTGCAGAACCCCCGCCCCCCCAAGCATCATTCTAGGCACAAGGAGGCAGCTGTTCTTTCGGTAGGAAGAATAAAGCAGAGACGCTGGACTTGCACGACTGGAATCATGTCAGGAGAAACACATTCAGCACACGCTTTGGGCAATGTGTGTTTCTTACTGTGTTTCTGATGGGGTCAATATTGCTACCTACAAACCCAGGGACGGGTGGTGCATCAGACCTTGTCCGGAAGTAAGGGCAGATGCCACAGGTTCAAGCTGAAAGCCAAATGTGTGAACTCCTTTTAGCGCCTCACCGCAGTGGTAAAACACCTGACCAAAACCACCAAGGAAGGAAAGGTTTATTTTGGATCAACACAACACGGGGAGAAATAGTGGGAGAAGTTTGTTACAACCGCCCTTAGAAAAACACAGGTGCTGGGGGCATGTCAACAGGATATGATTCCATCTCCCCGAGCTTATGAATACTAGAGCAAGGCTTGATGGGTGTTGAAAAGGAGATACTGGGGCTGAAGAGATGGCTCAGCAGTTGGGAGCATTTACTGTGTTTGCAGAGCATGGCAGCTCACAAAAGTGTTTAACTGCAGTTCTGGAGGGATCTGACACCCTCTGCTGGCCTTCACAGGTATTGCATGCACAGGTGTACATACATATGTACATACGTACGTACATGCAGGGAGAGACTCAGACACATAAAAAGTAATGTTTTAGACACAGCAACGAGAGAGAGAGAGAGACTAGAACTGCAAAACTGAGGTTGCTGCTTATGTTTCCATTCCCCTCCCACTGGCTTGTTAGAGACATAGCTTTCTGCTGATCTGTCTTTGCCAATCCCAAAGACTGAACCCCAGGCCTCACATGAGACAAGTCTTCTGCCATGGAGCTGTGCCTCATCCCAGGGTCGCAGACTGTTTGGAGTGGGAATGGATCACAGACTGTCCGCAGGGTTGGAGCATGGAGTCAGGCTGTGATAGGTTGCTTGCTCCCCACCAGTAAGCCGCCCACAACCCACACCGTTGACTCTGTATGAGAGCAACGTCCCTGTGGCCAGCTCTACACACACACACACACACACACACACACACACACACACACACACACACACACACACACACACACGGATGATCACCTGTGCAGGGCGGCCACTTTGATGTAGGTCATATAACAAGGCATATTCTGGCCCTTTGCCTGGGAGAACTGTCATTTCTGGGTGGGGATCACTGGTTTGTCTGCTGTGCCCTGCACAATGAGAATGCCACTTTGCCCTCAGCATCTCTGACCACGGAGACCTTTGTTAGCAGAAAATGACCCCGATTAATTTGAGAGAGAGAGAGAGAGAGAGAGAGAGAGAGAGAGAGAGAGAGAGAGAGAGAGAGAGAGTGCGCGTGTGTGCGTGCGTGCGTGCCTGCGTGCGTGCGTATGTATGGGCAACCCTGTCCCGCAGCACACAGTAAGCAAAGCAGACCCATGCTCTGCAGACTGCAGGAATGTTTTGGACCACTGTGACTCCTGTTATCCTAGACATTCTGTCCCACACCCCTATATTCCTGCTACTATCACCCTGGAAAGCAGACACTGCATTCGCCTTTCCAGGATGTGTCTGGGAAGCTATGTAAGCCTTCACCCACAAGCAAAGCCCGTGAGGAGTTTATCTAGAGCCGAGTCTGGCCAAGCAGAGCCTGTGTCTCCTTCAAACCAGCAAAGGGGCAGGACACAGTCTGGCATGTCCGGGTAAGAGAAGGAAGCAGGCCATCATAATCCCTGCCATACTTGGCATGACGGAATCAGAATGTAGCCACCCAGGATCTCACTCTTGAGACAAGACCAGATGCCTGTGTCACGGTGTCACATGAAACCCAAAATTGATTTTTAAAACCAAGGGACCTGTGCAATCAGTCCAGACGACGTGACAGAAAAAGCACTGGAGTAACTGCCTGACCCACTCAAGGTCAGGGAGCTCATTAGTGCTAGTTCAGAGTCAGCCGAAAGCCCCTTCCTGTTTCCCAGCAGAATCAAGTACCCTGCCTGTGCTGAGGTGTCGGAGTGGGGGCGTGCTCTCAGGAGGACACCCACACTCTAATTGACCTACTGACACACTCATATCACACACACACACACACACACACACACGTGTGCACACAGAAAGAGAGAAAGAAAGAGAGAGAGAGAGAGAGCAAAGAATGAAACCATAGGAACAGTTAAGAGGAATGATACCCAAGGAGAGCCAGATAGCTGCCGGGGAAAACATAACCGGCTAACACGGTGCATAAATGAAACAATCCCGAGGTCTCACCTCACAGAGGATTACTCTGCCCTGGAATTTGGTGCCGGTTTGTATCCCCAAATACTAAAATGGACAAGAAAGAAGCCTCTAGTAATGCAGTGGTATTCCCTCATAATGGCTCTTCCAAACCCTTGGTTAGAAATCACCTGAGGGCCTGGCCTCAGAGATCTGGGGGCAGGGAGCACAGGTGGAAAGTCATCCTGACCTCTGAGGATCGGAGGACCACAGGCCAAGGAGGTCCCTTAGTGTCCAGGAGTGACATTCAAGATGGGTGAGGCAGTGACAGGGCCTGCTAGGAGTGATGGTAGCCAAAGACGCCAGAAGCCATCTGCTCTGTTGGTGACCAGCACTCCCAGGAGGAAGCAAGAAAAGAAGTTATCGAGAAGAAAGGGACCACACTGAATTTCAGAAATATAAATACCTGTTTGCTTTCTAAGTGGGGAGAAGGAAAGGGTGAGGAATTGGATGGATAGGGACCTGGGGAAGATCTGGGAAGAGTTGGGGCAGGACAAACCATGATCAGAATATATCATATGGAAAGACTTTTGATAAAAAAGAATCATATATATGAACACAACTCTACATGGCTTTCTTTTGATTAATCATTTATCTGCTTACACACAATTTTCTTCTCTCCAACACACGTTTCAGTTAACAGGGAAAACCCCCTAACAACAAGTAGCCTAAGGATGGACAAAACTCGGTAGCAATGGTGTCACATGTTATCAACCTGTAACAAGGTGTCAATCATGGTGAAATGATCCCGGCTGATTGCAGATATAGTTACTAAGACGGGTAATTCTTTTTAAAGACTGAACTTACCAGTGCTGTCATGTCCTTTTGAGGTGATGGTCTATGTAAGCTTCCAGAACTTCTGCACCTGTACAAAGACACAAAAGCCTTGAGGTAAATTCTACAGAAGGCAATGTCCTGAGGCAGGGCACAGCATAAAAGTTCACTTTTAAGTTGCACCCATGCTTTGTGTACCTAAGTGGTGTCCTCACTGTAAACATCCATCCAGCTATTGAAATAGACAGAATCCAAGTGCTGCCCTCATTCCTTTTGGTCATAGCAAGCATTACAGAGCCCCCAGGACACCAGAACACGCAGGCAGCAGCTGCCCCGGTGAAAGGCAGAGATCTCTAACAAGATCTTCGTTGCCACTCTGTCTTTAATTCGCTTCAGCATAAGCTTGTTGCTTACTTGTGACACTTACAGATGTTTAGTATCGTCTGGCTAGTTTCTCAGTTTAAAATACTTGAAGATCATGATTCGTCAGATTCACATATTAGTCATCTCTACTGCAATGTTTACCTTTCAAAGAGATGTTACCCTGTGTCTTAGTTAGGGTTTCTTTCTGTGATTAACCACCACCAAAAGCAACTTGGGGAGGAAGGAATTTGGCTTACACTTCCGCGTCATAGTCTGCTATTGAAGGAAGTCGGCACAGGAACTCAAACATGTCTAAGCCCTGGAGGAAGGAGCTGATGCAGAGGCCATGGAAGGTTGCTGCTTACCTGCTTACTCCTCCTGGCTGACTAATACTGTTTTCTTATAGACTCCAAGACCACGTGCCCATGGATATCACCACCCAGGGGACTGGGCCCTGCCCCATCAATCACTAATTAAGAATATACCCTGCAGGCTCGCCTATGGCCTGATCTTATGGAAACAATTTTCTTAGTTGAGGTTCCTTTTTCTCTGATAACCCTACCTCGTGCCCAGTAACACAAAACTGGTCAGCACGACTGAACCCTTGCAAACTTGACACATAAATGCATCACTGTTCAGCCCATCCCAAGATCACACATTGATATAAACATCACAGTATAAAATATTTTAGAAACTTATAATATCCTACGGTCATGCAAATTCAAACACTTTAAATGTCCAGTCTCTTTTGTAACCCAAAGTCTTTTATAATCACAAGTCTCTCGACCGTGGGCTCCTATGGAATCAAAAATAAGTTAAACACTTTATTTCAAGAGGAAAGAACCAGGGCATGTCATAATTAGCTCAAAGCAAAACCAAACTCCAACCATGTCAATATCCACTCAGTGTGCAATATCCAGAACTCACCATCTTCCAGGTTTCTTCAAAGGGCCTGGGTCCCTTCCCGGCTCCGCCCTCTGCAGCGCACCAGCTCGTCATCTAGACTCAGGCAGGACCCCACTCTAGGGCTGCTGTTATCCCAAGGTATTGGCATCTCTAAAGTTCTGGGGTCTTCTGCTGCAACTGGGCTGCGCTTTCACCAAAGGCCTCTCCTGGCCTCTCCAAGTGTGGAGCTCCATCTGCTCTCCATGACCCCTTTCATGCCTCCAGAACCGACACCACCTGGGAGACTCTTTCACGTGACCAAGTTCAGCTGCTAGCACAAGGTACAACCTTGGCCACCTGTACAACACAGCTTTTGTGTACTGATCCCGAGGAAACACCTTGCGAAAGATTTCACATCGGTGAAGCTGGTTTCTTCTTTATCACCACCAATTTCTCGGCTCCAACTATCCAACACCGATAGTCCTGGTAAAGCAGTTGTTTGGCTTCAGGGGTGCTGCTCTCTGGTTGGTCATGGCTGACTCTTCAGCCCCAGCTGACCAGAACCGTAGAGTCTTAAATTCAGAAGAGCAAAGGGCCGGAATACAGTCTTCATCGTCTCTCTGAACTTCACAAGCCGGGCCTCCATCATCTGGACGGCTCTTGGCATTGTCTTCCAACCCTCCCACAGAACAGTCCGTCAAGCTTTGAACACTTAAAGACTTCTCTAGCACAAATTTACAAAGTCCTTCCGCAGTCCTTCCCGAAACGACACAGTCAGGTCTGTCACAGGGAAACTCCACGATTCTGGTGCCAATTTCTCTCTTAGGGTTATCACTGACCTGAAGAAGCACGACGGCCAGAAGCAACTTTGGGAGGAAAGGGTTTACTTGCCTTATGCTTCCCCTTCTGTTCATCCTCAAAGGAAGTCAGGACAGGAACGCAAGCTGGGCAGGAACCTGGCAGCAGGAGCTGATGCAGAGGCCATGAGGAGTGCTGCTACTTACTGACTTTCTCTCATGGCTTGTGCTGTCTACTTTCTCAAAGAACCCAGGACCACCAGCCCAGGAATGGCCCCACCCACATGGGCTGGGCCCTCCCCCACCAATCACTAATTAAGAAAATGCCCTACAGGCTTGCCTGCAGCCTGATTTATGGAGGCATTTTTTTTTCAGCTGAGACTCCCTCCTCTCTGATGACTCTAGCTTGTAACAAGTTGATATAAATGGGTGAGGACACCTGTATTCTTCTAGTTCGCTATCTATTGCTGTGATAAACACCATAACCAAACCTTAGAGAGGAAAGAGTGATGCTGGCTTATGCTCCCAGGTCACAGTCCACCGTTTGGGGAAGCCAGGACAGGAACTCAAGCACCAAATGACCCAGAAGCCAAAGAGAAATGCTACTTCATGTTTAGTTCCCCAGCTCTCGTACAGTCAGCTTTCTTACACTTCCCAGAAACCCTTGCCCAGAGACGAAGTCACCCACAGGGGGTTGCTCCACCCAGTTCAATCAGAAAATAACCCCACTGGCATCCCCATGGGTCAATCTGACTCAAGCAGTCCTACAATTGAGACTCAGCGAAATGTGGGCTGTATCAAATTGACAGCTGAACCCGATTAGAGATTATGTTTGGGGAAATCTCTTAAAAACACACGTTAGAAGTCATCAGTGGGATAAGTAATACGTAATTGTGTGCAGGAAATGAAACTTTGTAATGTTTCAAAATATTTTCATAGCTTCTTATGCTAAAAACCAGTAATCATTATTTCTCTCCAGGTGCGGCATTAGACGATTCAACACAAAATAACCACCTGCTCTAAAGAACAAGCTGGATTCAAAATAAAGTCAAAATCATCAAGATATTTAATTACTGCTCTTCTTCCAATATGATTACAGATCCCCAGAGGCTGGCAATGTTTCCAGCCTTCCTTTACCTCTTGAAGGGTACAGAGAGCACCCTGTGAGCATCCCTAGGCTGGGAGCACCCTGATCCATGATCGCACAGGGTACAGTGGGAATGCTCTCCTAATAGCCAGTCCCCTGCCTCAGCTCCTTTCTCTTCTATTGTAGGGTGCTAGCTGAAGGGAGTGTCCATTCTAGGTCTGCCTTTGCAGAGAAAGGAAGTGATAAGGCAGGGTGTAGACAGGATCTCAGCCCAGCCCATTTTGGGCTGAGGAGCCAGAGGGGTGAAGAGGTGACTGTGATCTTTCAGCTTTTATTCCAGTATCTGACTCCGGGTTTTTATTATTAAGACTAATTAGGTTCATGCATCACAGCTCTCTGTTGTAAGTGTCTCTGCCCTTCAGGAGAGTCAAGCTATGCATACCTGGGAAGAGCGGACCCTGCTGTAAACAGCTCCCAACACCTGGAGAACTCATATGTCCTTGTCATGAGAGATTTCTATCCGGCCTGCCGCATGCAACACCTCCCGGCTGACTGGAATTTTTCCAGAAAACTTAGTACTGCTTTTGTTTTTGTCCTGGTCTGTCTGGTTCACCTTAGCTCCTGGGGCATGATCAATAAAGCACCTATCAAATGAGCTCCCCCGCCCCTGGCCAACACATACCACCACCATCCTCTGGGGCAATCCAGAGGATTGAGAAGATTGAGAGTAGCTTGAAAAAAAATAAATTCTGCTGTTGTGTGCTTTGTATTAGGTGTGTAATGCCGTATTAAAAAGTGTGTCAAATGGGTTCTTCCTGAGGGTCTGCTAGCAGGTAACAGTTACTATGGGAGGGGAATCCCGTTTTCTTTGGTCAGTACCCATGTTCCAGTACATAACCCCTACCCATGCTCCTGTAAGCAAATCTAATTTAACTTTAGTTGAGCATGCACACAGAACACATAAAAGTCACACCTGGTCTTGTTGGGAATAAGGAGCTTTTCAGTAGAGAGGGGTTGGGGTAAAACTGATTAAAATTCACTATATGCATGTTTGAAGCCATCGAGGGATTAAAAAGAAAGTACATCAAGAACAAGCAGCATTTGGGGCTGAGCATGTTAATTTAAGGAGCCCTCCCTGGGTTCTTCTGCAGACCAGCTCTCTCTTGCCGAGCTCCCCCCTCACACCCCAGAATCTTTCTGCCTCACCCAAATGTCAGAGGCCAATGAAAGAAAACACACATGGGGCCTGGAGGGATGGATCATGCCTTGCTGCCCTTGCAGAGGATCCAGGGTCCGTTCCCAGCACCCACATGGTGGTCCACGACCGTCTCTAATTTCATTTCCGGGGCATCAGACACCCTCCTCTACCCTCCTGTGGCACCAGGCCTGTATGCGATGCATATAAATCCAGGGGTTAAAAAACATTCATACACAGAAAATAAAAATAAATAAAATCTTTTTAAGAATACATGTCCAGAAAAAAAATCGCAGGAAGTTTAGGAAACTTGGTGTGATATTTTAATATGACATCATTTTTAAAAATGTGAAGTAAACAAAAACAGATGCAAAATTCTATATGAGAAACAAGATTGAAGATAATATGGGGTTTAATATTGCTGGTAACCTTCCCCTCCCTGCGCCAGCTGCACGATGAGCTCAGAACATAAATCTGGCCAAACCGATCTGAAAATACCACGCTCTCTGGTAAGGACGTCTCTTATAAACAACCTTCGGGGTTAGAATAGTAAAGGGCGTGAGTAACCCACAGCTGAGGAGATTAATGCCTTTCTCTCCAGCCAGAGGACCGGCTACAATGGAATGACCCACTCTGATAGATAGCTTGCCACAATAACATTAGGACCAAGTTCATCAAAATAGCCACATCTGTGGTAGAAATAATCCACCAGGGACTATTTTTTTTGCCTTCCTCAATAATCTGATGTATATGTCTTTCTCACGCCCCTTTAGATAACAACCCTACCCAAAGCAGATCCAGACACGCTAAGAACTGCGTGAGTCTCTGAAGCCAGGAAAAATGAGTCCATCATCCACAATGCCTCTAACATAGCTCAAAGATAAATCACCAGACAGTGAAATCTTAGTGTCTCTTGTTCAGTAGCCTATGGCTGCAAATGTGCAGTGTGTCTGATGGATATATTCACGGGGACTTTTTGGGATAAAGAGAATGGTGTAAGTTAGCACGTCCCTGGCAGAAATACGACCGAGGGTGTGCATGCTGGCATTCTTTTGTCTCTGAGTATAGATCATGCCCAGGTCCCTGGAGGGCACACACAGCCCCCTGGGTTTTGCTTCTGGGGCCTTGGCGCTCTTGAGGAGTTACTTTAGTAAGACAAATGGCTAATTCTCCCCAGCCAAATGCTGCACATTTCATGATTAAAGACAAGCTTCCCTACACCGTGCTTCATCTGTTTCCCCTGCAGTGAAATATGTGTGGATTTATATTTTTTCTTTCCTTCATAAATACGAGCAGTTTGTAAAGTGCTGCGGGAATCATCTCCGTTAAATCTCCCACATGATGATGAAGGGAACTTCCCTGTTGTTGTTTCTTTCTTTAAAGAAAAGAAATAAGGCACAAGACACCATCTAATGATTTCATGACAAAATCTATTCAATTGTGTTGTTTGCAATGTGAAATAAGTAGAATTTAGCACATCCACTCAACCCCACTGGAGTAAATTCACGGTCGCTGAAAGGTAAGGGCACGGTAAACACATGCATTATTAATCATCCCACACCGTTCAGCTGAACACGGGTGGCTTGCAGCCAATGTCCAAGCTCTCGTTTTTTCCAAGTCATGTAAATCTACTATGCATTGTAGAGGTTATTGGATTCTTCATCTTTCTCATACATTTTACCAGTTTCTACCATGGGCATGTGATACCCAGGAGCTAGGAATGCAGTAGGAAGGGGCAGGGGACGCTGGTGCCAGGGATGGGTATGACAGCAGCCATAATGAACACACCCTTGGCGGATCTCTAATGCAGGATGCACACACAATGAACACACCGTTGGCTGATCTTCTCTAACGCAGGGTGCATACTGGAGGTCTTTCTTGCCGCCTAGGATTTGGCAGCAATTAGAGTCTTGGCCCTTTTGAGAGTGGGTACCAGGGCACTGGGTTTCTTTCTTGGGTGCCATCCCTCACTCTCTCTCACCGGCCCCTGATAGAATGCCTGCCATGCTGTGAGTTGAGTGAGAGAGCAATGCCTTAGCAGAGAACTATGAGGACTCTCAGGGAATGAGAATTCAACGACTGTACTTGGAAGCGTGACTCAAGGCACCCTAGGTGAGAGGAGGTGCCTACACCCTGGGCCTGCCTCTTTTATCACACCCTGTGGGAGACTCCCCAGCCTTAGGTCCTCACCGATGCTCGGGCCAGATCTCTCCCCTGGCCATCGCCACTGGGGAGCAGCCGAATACAGAGCAAGAGGTGCCACACACTTCTGCCTGGAGACAGAACCAGACAAGGGACAAGTTGAAACCTGCATGAGACGGTACATTGTGATGGCCAGCCACCTGCCTGCCAGGAAGAACTTCTCCACCAACAGGGAAGCCAATAGAACCATCAAAGGAGGAACCCCCCAGCCAGCCTCCAGACAGGGAGGAATAAATTCCAACATAAGCTGCCAAATCTGGGATATTTTGCTATGGCAGTCAGTAAGGCCCACTCCTCCTTCCCCATGTCTGTGGTGAAGCCTTCTCCAGAGTGCCTTGTCCAGCCACGTACATGGAACACAGTTATGATACACAGTAAAGACCCTGGAGTACTAAAGCAGGGGACGACTGTCAAGCAGGACTGACTTGTGAGGGCAACACTGACAAGCCTGGAGACTTCAACACACACACACACACACACACACACACACACACACACACACACACACATGCGCGCTTGACCAGAAGTGCTTGTAAAAAAGCATCAGTTAGACTAAGGAACACTCCAGAAAAAGTATGGAAGGAACACCATGGGTTTATTTACTCCTTACCCCAAATGTAAAACGGGAGAGGTGAGCTGAAGGAATCACTAACCAAAACACAGCCAGAACTTGAAGGCTAGGATAATTGTCAGCTTATTCAAATATATAGCCTGTGTGCGTGTACAATATGTGTATGTGATGTATATATACTTCAGTATAACGTTTAAGCATATATATGATTAGGCTCAGAGTTTTTTTTAATTCCTGTTATAAACAGAAGCAAGAAGCATTTATATCCTGTGAAAGAGAGCGTTGGATATCATTCACAATTTGCCATTTAGTAGTTCCTTACAACAGTGACCCATGAGTCAGTCATGTGCAGAGCTGACAGCTGGCATAGTTGCTGGCCTTTCTTCTTTAAATATCTGTTGTTTTAACAAGTACTCAATTATCTACACACATTCAATTTATTTCTGTTGCCATAATGAGTTTGAAGATTAGAAGGAAACATGACATATTGACAGCTACTGATTGTGTTTCCTTGGCTTTGTATAGATTTCTGCATTGATCCCAGAGAAGAAAAAACCCTTCAGTTTTAAGGTGGAGACTGTAGAAGCAGGCTAGGTACCTTTTAAAAAGTATTCTTCTGGGCCGGGTGGTGGTGACACACGCCTTTAATCCCAGCACTCGGGAGGCAGAGGCAGGCGGATCTCTGTGAGTTCGAGGCCGGGCTGGACTGACAACCTCCAAAACAATACAGAGAAACCCTGTCTCATAAAACCAAAAAAAAAAAAAGTATTCTTCTGAGGTGTTTATTTCTCCTATTTATGGACAGAAAAAGAAGGAATACCTAGAAATATGCAAAATGAAACTCCCTTTACTCTCTGTTTTCCACAGATTTTTTCCTAAAGAATAACAAACCGAAAAGGCTCCCACCACCATGGGTGGCCCGCAGCTTCATGATGCAGTTAAGGGGACAGCCAGAGTCACTTATAAGGACTTAGGTAATCCTGGTCTTTTTCTCCTTCTAGACACGTGGACAAATAAAATACTTAATCTGATCAGGACATCTTTAAAAGACAGTAGGAGTCAAATGATTGGGTCGTAACATAAAGCATCAGACACTTCCGCCACACTGTACTGAAGTGGTAGGAGGCTGTGGCTTGGTATCCCATGGGGCAGGAACATGTGACCACAGGAGAGATGAGGGCAGTTGATGGGAGCCAATCCCCTGCCCCGGTTACTTGAGCAGCTTTGCTAGGGATGTCAACTCTATGGAAGTTCGTGGCAAGAGTGCAGTCCACCCTCCACCCTGTGATGACATTTCAGCTCCACAGAAACAGAAGTATAAGGTGAGTGAGGCTGTCCCCTCTCTAACCTCTAGTAGTTATGTCTCCTGATATTTAACCTCCAGATTAATTGTGCTGCCGTTTGGTTAAGAAATGGTCCCCAAGGAAAGGGAGATAGTGGTGACACCCTCAACAGCAAAAGCCTTCTTAATGCTTGATTAGAAGACAAACGCAGGAGAAAGAAGCCTTATGGGACAGCTTGCGAGACCTAGATGTCATAATTAGATCTAGGCTCCATCTAGCCTCACCCCATACTGTGAGGATAGACCCCGTCACCGGCAAATACATGGAGCTTTTTCTTGATTCATTTCACAAGCAATTCTGGACCACTTGCAATAGAGAAAGTCTGTTTTGATGCTGAGGGTCAATGGATTGTCAAGATACACAACCATTTGACACCGGGGGCGGGGTGGGAGATTCCCCTGCAAAGTAAATGAGCTATGGAAGGCCACCGTACTTCCAAGAAGTCCCCACACACAGGTCACGGCAGTTTTGGTATACCAGTCCTGATTGCTGGAGTGGCTATCTGTGAAGTCCCTGACTCCACAAAGCCCACCTGAAACATGCTTTCACTCTGAGACGAGTCCAGAAGGTGGCTTGGGAAGCAGAATCAAAGTCAGCGTTTCTGTGATTCCCTGGGGGATGGGGCATGGGAACAGGGTCACAGGAAGTGTGAGTGAGGCAAGGTTAGCTGAGGAAGCAGTGTGCCTATGTGTGAGCAGCCATGCTGCCTATGGCTTAGAAACCCCCCACCCCTGCCCACCCCTGCTCGCCCCGCCCCCCTCCACCCCACCTACCCCCGCCCACCAGACCTTAGTGGCTCATAAGGTCATGGTTCCTGCTAATACTTCTTGGCCTGATGCTGTGGCCGCCTCAGCTGGCTGTGAAAATTGGTGTGGCATCAGGGCGGCCTCGCATGGGCTGTTAGGGCTCACTGGGGACCTCTTCTCTCTTCCTGTTTTCCCCTCCTCACTCCCCTGCTTCACGTTTCTCCTCCCAGCGCTCTCTCTCCTGTGTCTCCTCTTCCTCCGCCATCTGCCCGCCCACCCTGGCTTCTTCCGTGGAAGTACAAAGACAGCCGCTTCCAACTCTTCAGTCAATGCTCACCGTGTCAGTTCTGTCATGACCCCTTCATTGAGGAAATCACAAGCCTGCATCTAATGGACCCTGATGCAGACTCCTCCCCTTAATAGACCCAGGCAAATGGGAAGGCCATGTTTATCTGCAATGGTGAATATTTAATACACAGTGTACTGTGTATTTAATCCATTGCATAGTTATATATTATATATACACATGCACATGTTATACAATATATATGCATATATATGTATATATAAACTATGTTTATTAACCTCCACTGAAGATGGAATTAAAGGCTATTTGTCAAGTTGAAATAATTTAAAATGTAAAGAATAGCTGTAAGGATGGCGTTTGGAACCTGCTCTTGGGTCTGGAGAGATGGCTGATGACCGAGAACACTTGCTGCTTTCCCAGCAGACCTGAGCTGGGTTCCCAGCACCCAGGCCAAGTGCCACACAAGCACCTGTGACTCCAGCTTCAGGGTAGCTGATGCCCTCTTCTGCCACCTGCAGATGCCTGTCCACACATAGACACACGCATGCACGCACACACATACACACACACACAGAGAAATGTAAGGAACAACAAAGCCAGTTTGGCTGGTGTGATGGGTTAATTGGCACAGCTCAGTGAGATTTGGGCGTGTGTACACTGCACCTCACCAAGCAATTATCTCTACAACCCACTTGCTCATTCAGCCCCCATTTCTTAGGCGAGGCTGGTCTTCTTCGTTTGAAATGTGTGAGCATTTGCATTTTCATTTCAAGTGGTATTAAGTTTTGTCGTATCCAGGAAATTATTAGTATAAATAACCTTGGCAACTGGACAGTAGCTGTCATCTTTTGGAAGGCTTTAAGGTAAATTTTTGAATAACTTCTTGATTGCTATCACAGCCATACATATTCTACACATTACATTATTTAAATGGCAAAAAAGGGAAATAAATTATGGGTAGCTTCCACTTGGTAATTCTGCTGTTATTTAAGCAATCTATATTTCTTCAGAGCATGTTGCCATGGCTATCCTAGGTAATTCCAGGTTATTAAACACTTAAAATTAAAATGTGTGTGTGTGTACATGTCTGCATGTGTCCACATATATGTGTGAGTTCATACACATGTGTCTGTGTAGGTGTGCACATGAGTATGTGCACATTCATGCACGTGTACTGGTACCTTTGTGCTTTTTTGTGTTCACATGTATGTGTCTGTATGTATATATGTTCACATGCATGTGTGTATTCACACATGTGTATGTAAGCGAATGTGTGTGTGTGGTGTTGGAGCTGTTGGTTGAAGGAAACATTCTAACTGAGTCTAGAGCAGATTCTTTCTGCTTTCAGAACACCTCATAAATCACAGTTCCGGGAGCCCATGTAGCACAGCATGGTCCCCTCAGCTCGTAGTTTCCTTGACCTCACCCAGGGTTTCTGTGGTGTGACCACCAGAGTATCCACACAGCTACAGCTTGAGAATGATGGAAGCAGGGGTAGGGAAACAATCTGAATCCTAACATTCCATGGCTCCCGATTGTCTGTCTGCAGGAGGCTTCGTAGGGCGGCACTCACAGAGTGGGTGAGTGTGTTAACAGAGTCTCCCTCCCGGTGGGGACCAGGAGAAACCCCACTCAAAGGAGGAATGGACTCTGTCCTGTGTGCCTTCGCTTATCACACTTAAATGGAACTGTTTGTTTCCTTGTGAACGCACGGGTTGCCCTGGCATTCAAACCAGGGAAGTCACCAAAGCCTTTTAGTTCTCTACCAGTGTAAGCCACTAAATTGTCAATGTAAAAGTTACCATTCAATGCTGGGCATTGGTGGCGCACGCCTTTAATCCCAGCACTTGGGAGGCAGAGGCAGGTGGATCTCTGTAAGTTCGAGACCAGCCTGGACTACCAAGCGAGTTCCAGGACAGCCTCCAAAGCCACAGAGAAACCCTGTCTCGAAAAACCAAAAAAAAAAAAAAGTTACCATTCAAAGTGCACCATTTTTCTTAACAAGTACATTAAACACAGACAAAGATGAGTCGCCAGTTTTTCATTCAAGTGGAAGAGTGTAGTTGTATGGTGCAGTGGGATTCCCTTCCCTCGGCTTGTGACCCCATCACCTCACCAGGCCACCTTGTCACCCTCCCTCCTCCTTAGGCTAAGTCTCACATCTTTCTGTGATGCTAACACAAGAAGCTATCATCAACTGTGCCGCCGTTGAGTCGGGCTGCTTCAAACATCGTTACACGGAGCATACTAAGGCAAACAATTACAGATCAATCTTAATAACATTTTTGCTCCGTCCAATTACAAAAAACATTTTGATGGCTGCTTTAAAATTAAATAGAGAAATCTTACCTGGCATCTTAGCATCCACTGAGTAATTGGAGGGAACTTTGCCTGAGTGGGTTGGGTTATGAGAGCTAAGATGTCAAAAAAAAGTTTGAGTTTATAAAAATGAAATCTATTTTCAAATTGGGGGATATGGGGCTAAAGAAACATAGGCTAAAGGAAGATGGATGGAGAATCAGAAATCACCGTGAATCACTGTGACGGAATCACTGTGACGTTAGAGGGTCCATGCAGACACTTGACACAAAGTAACTAAAGGCATTTCCCAGAAAGGGACTCGACAAGGCTAAATATGAAACAAATTAGCACATTCGTTACATTTATGAAAGTAGTGTATTTAAAAAGAAATAAATTGTTACATTTCTAGTGCTCATTTTAAGATTAGATATCAAGGGCCTGGAGGGGCGGCTCCGCAATGAAGAGCGCTTGTTGCCCTCATAGATGACACAGGTTCAATTCCCAGCTCACACGGCTCAGAGCATTGGCAACTCCAGTTCCTGGACACCATACCCTCTTCTGACCTCCCTCTATACGTGGTTCACAGACACACAGACACACAGGCAGGCGAAACACACGCATACAATTAAATAAACCTAAAACAATTACGTCTAGATATCAAGTTATTATTGTTCAGTTGTGGCAAATCAAGTGTCCTCCTCCTCCTCCTCCTTTTCATCAATTTCCTCTCCTTTCATCTTCACAGCATGGCAGGGAAAGAGTGGAGAAGGAGAGAGAAGGCTTCTTTCTTTCCCTGTTACTCATCATGGAGTGGTGAATCTGGGACAGAAGTTCGCATCTGGAGTTCCTCTTGGTGTCTCTATCCATGTCCACATCTCCCCTTTTCCGATGT
Organism: Mesocricetus auratus; assembly: GCF_017639785.1. NCBI lineage: Eukaryota > Metazoa > Chordata > Mammalia > Rodentia > Cricetidae > Mesocricetus > Mesocricetus auratus. The sequence continues at coordinate 47,220,983 of NW_024429199.1, forward strand.
CTGGGAGACACCACTGCAATATACTTAGCATAGAAAGGGTTTTGGCCTCTGTACACCCCACCAGCTGACCCATGGGAAGTGAAGCGTCTTGATTTCACAACACACTGCGGAGGGTTGCATGTGTTGTACAGGCCTTTACGTCCCAACCCTTCTTCCAAGCCTTTGCTCACTTCTGAGGGCAAGCGCTGGTAGAGCCATTCCACAGGGCAAGGGCTATGCCCTGCAACGTGGGGTATGCTTGCTCCTGTGCATGCACAGTGCTGCTGTGCTGTGGAGACCGCGGGCCTGCCTCTGTCCCAATCTGCCCTTCCATGTCCCGTTTCCTGATGCCCCCTGTACTTTTATGAGTTCAGTTCTCGTCTTCATCCTCCTGAATGGTCCAGCTTCATCACAACTTTAGTCTTTTGGGCACAGCATCCGTTTTCCTCCACCTCCCCTCAGCACCACCAGAAACGGAGCGCCAGCTTCTCCATTAGCAGGCCGTCTCTTCCGTCACTGAATCAACACTTTCTTCTGTCCCTCAGGTGGTTTCTACAGGACTTCCATCTCTATCTTGTAGCACTTTCATTAAGTGAGTGCATCTCACGATACAACAAAATCTAAATGTCCTTTACTAGGATCATGACATCAGAAAAATTGGGGATACCAACTCATATAAAGCAATGAAAAGCAAACAACACCAATGGAGAAACAGTTTCCTTAAACATCTAGTCTTCTTTTAAACAAGTTTCCACCTCTAGGTATCGATTTCTGGATGAAAAGTGAAAAACTTTCTGTGTTCAGAACTCACATCGGCATTCAGAGTCTGTGACAGTCAATCTTGATGGTCAGTTCGGTGGAATTTAGAATTACCTTGGAAACAAATATGCGGACATAGCTCTGAGGGGTGGTCTATGCTAGGTTTACTGCAATAGGAAAACTTACTCTTACAGCGGGTGCTAACATTCTTGGGGCTGGGGGCCAAGACTGAATTTTAAAGAGAGAGAGCTGAGCACTAGCATCCATTCCTCTGTGACTGTGGTCGCAATGTGACCAGCCCCATCAAGATGGAGCTGTATCTCCAGGGAATGCAGAACCAAAATACCCTGCCCTCCCTAAGTTGCTATTGTATACTGTTACACTACAGACACAGAATAGATAGCTAATAGAGAGAACACCCAGACAGAGACAAGAGAGACTTGGTACAAATAGAAACACCCATCTAAAGCTGTTATTTGGATACTGTTTTATATTAATCAACTACAAAAAATAAAAATTCAAGAAACTTTGATAAATTTCTCTAAGATATTTTGATAGGTTAATTTGAGAGGCAAATATAGCTAAATGCTTTTGTTGGGTTTTTAAAAATTATTGTAAGAATATATACGTGTGTGTGTGGGGGGTGTTTTCATTCTGAGTCCATTTAGTAAGGCTTATACTTGCATGATTTTTGTGCTGACCGCTCTGGATAACCCATCAACCCTGATTGCCTGTACTTCTTTATCCAAGGGTGGGACCTTGTGAGATTTCTCCTGCTCGGGTTGGCATATTGGCTACTATTGTGCAGGTATTTTTCAGGCAGTCATACTATTGAGATTCATGTATGGAGTTTCCATGTCATATGGGAAGAGATTTTTGTTTGTTTCTTTGGTTGTTTTTGTTTGTTTGTTTTATCACAGCAACAGGAGCAGTACTAAAGGAAGCACTGAAACAAATGTCACCTGAGTCTATTCTGAGGGTGTCCTCTCTATACATTTGAGATCTGTAAAGCCTGAGTTCCTCCTTTAACCTCCGTGTTTACACAGCACGACATCAGAAATGGTTCTCTAAAGCGACGACATTCTCTCCACACCTGTATCTGGTTACAGTGTTTGATTTTGAACTCAGTGAGCTCTCAAGTCAACATTTGACTAACAGCAGGGCCAGTGTTTGAGAACACAGAAGTGACCTTTCTTCTCCTTCATTATCCTTCTGCAAAGGGCATGTGAGCGTTTCACAGGAGCACAATCCTGGACCCCCTGGCATCTGAAAATCCAAAGGTTCTGGCTTCAGGCATTTTGTGTGGAGCAGAGTGAGACAGGCTGCGCATTTCAGGAGGAAACCCGTGACGCTGGCCTCTTACAAAGGACAAATGACGTGGCCTCACCTACACCAACCATTACTCTCTGTTCCGTGAGGGCGACTAAAAGGCCCACTCCCACGCACACCACAGACAGCTGTCTCGACATGCATGGGAGAGAAGCATCAAAGGTTGTCCCAACTGTTGATGGCCCAGGTTTTGATACTGGGTCACATTTGGAAGGGAAGATAGGTGGATAAAATTGCATGCTATGGTTTCTGGATGTTTCTCTTTGGCTTATGCCAGACCCTGAGAAACTTCTGATGAAAACCCTGAGCTCCTCAGTTGACCCCTCGAGTTATGTAAACAGAGACAGAATCCTGGTGTCTCCCCTGCATTCTGTACCCATTTCTGCACTAGTTACCCTTTGCATCACGATGACCAAACATCTGATCAAAACATCACATACGGGAGGAAAGTTGTATTTGTCTCGTGTGTTAAGAGAGTTCATCCACAGTCATGTTGACTTGCAGTTATGGTAAAGATACAGAAGGCTGTCAAGTTTGTGAAAATATTAATAAATAAATGCAGGCCCTGTTACACCCTTACCTGCCTTACTGAAGGTCAAGGGACACTTCTCTTCAGTTTCTGAGGGGCTCCAAGAAACATTTATGTGGGTAGGATTGTATATTCCCTTGCTGCTAGCCCTGGGGAACGGAAACACTACATGCAAATATCCATTTTTACACCTTCTCCCAATCCTAAAAACAGAAAAAGGATCCTTCTCTGTGACTCACCATTTGGAACAGGAGCACAGCACCCAATTCCCCCTCCAACTCAGAGTTAGCAGGCTTCAGAGAAATAATATGAAGAATCTAAATGAAATGAGAGCTAAGATCATGTAAGTATTTGTGGGGGTTGAATTATATGCAAACAGTAGATAAAACACTGATTCTTACATTTTCAGTGTTTAGAAAAATAATTTAATATTAGAGAAATAGAAGCAACTGCCTATCAATAGTGCTGAAATGACTTTTTGAAAAGGTCATAGCATTTTCTCAAGCTAGCACAGTGACACCATTAACTGGCATGGCAAGCTGAACCAGGGAAACCGCACAAGGGTGTCCACTTAGATGCAGCACTGAAGGTAGCCAATGGCTGCTGAGAGAGCTCCCCAGTGTGCTGTCTGACACCACTGGCCATCCCTGGACACAAGCTAGAGTCATCAGGGAAGAAGCAGCGTGAGTTCAGGAAATGCCTCCACAGGATCAGGCTGTAGGCAGGCCTGTGAGGCATCTTCTTACTTAGTGATTTATGGAGCAGAGCCCAGACTACTCTGGGTGAAGCCACCCCTGGGCTGGTGTTCTGGGTTCTATAAGAAAGCATGAGCTAGCCATGAGTAAACAGCTCCTGCCTCCAGGATCCCGCCCTGCAAGTTCCTGCCCTGCCCGCTTTTGAGGACGAACTGTTTTATGGAATTGTGAGGGAATACCCCCTCGAATACAGGAGCAATAAGCAATAAAACCTGTGTGTAAGTGAGTGTGTGTGATTGAGTGTGTGTATGTGTGTGTCAGTGTGTAAGAGAAAGTATGTGTGTGAGTGTGTGAGAGAGAGTATTGTGTGTGAGAGAGAATGTGTGTGTGAGTGTGTGTGTATGAGAGAGAGTATGTGTGTATGAAAGAGAGCATGCATGAGTGTGTGTGAGAGTATGTTTGTGAGAAAGAGAGTGTGTGTGTGTCTGTGTCTGTGTGTGTATGTATTTTAAAGGGCCAAAAGACCCTAATGGGGTTCTGGAGGGAAGCTCAGAGATTCAGAGCTCTTACTGTTCTGGCAGAGGACCAGAGTTCAGTTTCCAGCACTTACACTGAGTGACTCCCAACCTCTTATAATCCCAGGCCCCTTCTGAGGAATTCAGTGCCCTCTACTGGCCACCAAAGGTACATGTGCATACACATGCATGCACGTGCACATATGCACACACACATACACAATTTAAAATAAAATTAAACAAAAAACCTAGTAAATGTCTAAATGCATTCCTGATTTCTTCATCTGCTAACAGCCACTCAGGGTCCAGGTCCAGGAGGATGTAAGCCATCATCCAGCACAAATTGTTTGGAGGTGTTCTCTACTTACCTAATATCTACATAAAGAATAATTTAAGAGCTGGGGCTTTATGTCTGCCGCATGTGCTTATATGACAGGACTGTGACAAACACATTACCACTCCACTTAATGTGATTATATTTAACAGCTATATTAAATCTAGATTATTTTACTTGTATTGCTTCATCCCAAATTGTCTCTTTTGGTATATCTTACTTCCAAGGTCATTCTTTCAAATATTTGCTAACATATATATGGGCAGACAGAGAGACAAGTAGATAGATAGATAGATAGATAGATAGATAGATAGATAGATACAGAGAGACAGAAAAAACTTTAAAAAACTATATCCATAATTTCATCTGAATTACCATATTCACTTATTCCATAAATAGTCAATGCACAGAACACACAACACACAACACATGCAGGTTAAACATGTTTATCCTCCCTTAATGATTTTATAAGGCCTCAGTCAATGGCAGAACCAGATCAAAATGAAACTGGGTGTGCCAGCCCATTACTCTGATCCTGGTGCTTAAGAGAGGATGCCGGATTTAAAGACAGCTTGAGTTACATAGCAAGACTCAGCCTTCTAATAAATAAATAACAACACAAATATTTTAAAAGGGTTCATATGTGTAAACTTGGAGTTTTTCAGTGAGATGAGAGGCACCTAATAGCTGCTGGCAGATGGAATCACACACATGGGAAGTCTGTGGTATTTTACACACATGGGGAGTCTGCGGTATTTTACACACATGGGAAGTCTGTGGTATTTTACACATGTGGGAAGTCTGTGGTCTGAGACCATCTCTACACATATCCAGTGTCCCCATGTGACCATCATCGCATATGCCATTTGAGTTTTCCAGGGGGATCTTTGGAAGAATCCCTTCTGGGTTTGGCCTATCTGATATGTCACCTAATCTACATGCTGCCATGCCCACAATGGTGACAGCATCTCTCCCAGCCATTTCATCATTTTCAGATGAGAAATTGCTCCTCAGCCCTGCAGACGGGAATGCTCTGTTTGTAGGAAGTCCCTTTCCTTTTACATGATATGCCTCTCAAATTTCAATAATTAAATTGCAAAACCTTTAAGATGAAGACTGTCAACACGCTGTCTTCTAGATTTTACAGGTATTCTCAAGTAGATGGTATTCTGAAATTATTATATGTGTTTCAAAGAAAACAAAGCATAGTGTTTGGATCTCTCTTGCCAGTTTTAGAGGTCACTTACCTAAAGTATCCTAAGATATCTTAATTTCAAGAATTAAGAAAAATCTTGGACTGTGCATTTTATTTATGCCCACTGCAACTATCATGCTGTCAAAATTTGCACCATTACAGTGTTTTATGTTTATATTTTAACACTGAAACCCATTACACTATTATGTATCTCCTGCTATTTTTCTAATATAACTAGAACATAGTAGTCTAAAATGTAAGAAATGCTTAGACATGTCCCCTCGATCATGTCACGCCTGTCATCGCCGCCATGCCCTCAGCAACAAAACAAATAGATAAATCACTGTTATATACATAGTTGACACAGAAATGAGTTTGCAAGTATCTATTTGGTGACAGTTTGCATTCCTGTCCGGTCCGGATACAGTCCCCCATCTGTCACACCCTGCTTGGTACCAATCCCAGGGGCCACGGCATCGGCTGGGAACAGATGCACAGAGGAAGAGAGCTGCAGACGACACTTCTTCACAGAGGAGAGGTGGAACGGGCAGAGAAGAAGTGGAAAACGGGGCAGAGCAGTAAAACTGTATCTAACAGGACACAGCACAGGTGAGCCTTACAGTAGCAAAACGTGCAGACAGAGGTCGAGAGCGCATGAAGAGTGAGCCAGGGATACACAGCAAAGGTCGTGACCCCAGAGCAACCAACTGGAGACAAGAGGAACGGGGTGGGGGGGTGACTCCAGCAAAGCAGGTGATGAACCCCCTGGCTTGGGGGAGGGCGAGCCTGGCTGTGCTGCTCTCTGAAGCACAGCAGAGCAGAAGGACACACCTGTCAGTCCTAGCTTTTCTGATGAGGCAGTTTTAAAGGAGGATCTTGCTGGTTCTTGAACAGAAGGAAATGGTTCCAAGGGCATGGGATGACTTATGGCGACACAGAAAGCCATGCAGAGTACTCATGAGTCTGAGCATGACTGGATACCATGATCACAGAATTGTCTCTTGAGCAGAGACACCAGAGATGGATAATGCTGACCTTAGAGGACATGGGTTACAAAAAAATTCTTTCTTCTGAGTGTGTGACACTGTCCCAGGAGCTGTCAGGCACGAAGGCCCCCGAGACCCCCAAATCACACAGGTTTATGGTATTGCCCTTGGTTGCCCATGAGAACTGAGTGCTAATACCCTGATGCTAAATGCTTCCCACACCTTCTGCAAGGCTGGGGTTGAATTAGAAGCTTCTCTCCTGGAAGACATCATGGTGCTACACTGGAGAGAAGTCTCTGGTCTTTTGGACCTTTGGGGCTCGGGTGCTACAACAGTCACTTTCCAGGCAAGAAGTATTTACTGGCGCAATGGTGGCGCAGCTATTATGGGGTAAAATCCTGGTTTCCGATTGCATCTGAATCGTACACCTTAGGAGAGAGTTAATGCTCATTACTGTAGACCTGGTCTAAGCTCCATAGCTGGGGAGGCTGAAACCATAGATGAACCTACTAGTGTTGTTTTGCAAATGGAAATGTTGTCATGTTGCATCCCAAATGTTCATTTTTCCTAATGGATTAGTGTGACACCCTCAGCTTTCATCAGAGAAGCTTCCCTTTGCTGACAATGGGAGCCAATGCTGAGACTACTAGCCAGGCAAGTTTCTAGGAACAAATGACTGTCAGACGGTCAGCCTTAAAATCTCACCCTTAACCCCTCCTCTAAGACTCAGGAAAAGTCATGGAGGAAGTAGAAGAAAAATGTAAGATCTGGACAGCAGAGACGAATCATGAAAAAATATTTTGGGCAAGTCATTGCCATGACACTTGTGAAGCAAAGTAGATAGATCTCTCATGCCTAGGTCTCACATAGGACTTAGCCTGTCAACATTTAACCATAGGTGAGAGAAGGGATCCTAAGGGACCCTACTACATCAAAAGGAGCTAATGGGAATTCAGGGGGCCAGGATAGTTAGTGATTATATTCAGTGGAGATTCAGGAGACAGTCTTGCTGGCAATATTCACCACCAGAACAACAAAGAGAGCAGGTCTATGTAGCACAGGGACTGTGACTCTGAGCCAGAGACAGGGTACTGTGCCTGAGAAGTTGGGGCTCTGGGGGTCAAGATCCAGGGTCCCAGCCATGGGAGACTGAGGAGGAGTAGAACTGGGTGTTAGAAACAGCGGTTGTTCCTAACCTAAGCATGTGATTGGCTGCTTAATTTTCACGAAGCCCTCTTCTGTTTTTAACTTTGCAATCTTACTTCAAATATCCCTGATGAATCTCTGTGCCCCTCCTGCTTATTTTGTTCTGATACAGTATCTAAGAATCTGGGCAAAGGGCAGGGGGACTGCCAGTGTTAACTGTCAATTTAATGGAATCTAGAATCATCTAGAACATGGGCCTCTGATCATACCTCCAGGGAATTATTTTTGCTTTTTGTTTGTTTTCAGAAAATCTTTTATTTGCTCTTTGACAATGTCATATTGATACAATGTGTCTTGATCATATCACGGTGAAAGGAATAACCTTGATTGTGTTCACTGAGGTGGGTGACCTGCTCAGTGTGGGAAGCCCTGCTCTCTGGCTGGGACACTGGAATGGAGGACAGAAGCTAAGCAGAAACATCCACGCATCTCTCTCTGCTTGAGAAGCGGTGCCTCAAACTCCTTCCTGTTGTCTACCATGGTGGGCCTGTGAGCCAGGACAACTGTCTCTTCCCTTACAGTGCCTTTGTCAGGGTATTTCATCACAGCAACAGGAAGAGGAGGAGCAAAGGCAGGAAGACACAGAACACATTGTGTGCAAAACATGCTTTGAAGAATTTTGAATTTCAAAGTAATTTAAAGCAGGTACGGATCACAAGAGAAACAAAGGATGGTGTGTAGAGCTTAACCCACTGCACAGTGTGGTCTTCTGAGCCAGCCCTGATGAGATGGTGCCAATACTGGATCCACGGAATCTGGACGGGAAAATGGGGACCAGAGCCCTGGGAATCCTATCGTGCAATGCACCTGCCCTATAGCCAGAACCCCACAGCAACTGGTGTACCCTGGTACCGTTTCTGTCCATCTACATGGATGCCTTTAGTACTATGGTCAGCACTCGAGGAAGACACAGAGACATCTCAGGTCATAGTACTCAGTCATCAGACCACTGTTTAAAAGTAAATAAGGTTATTTTCTCCCTGTCTTCCAGTCACTTTTCAGAACAGAAAGGCTGTGTAACACCCTATCCGCCCAGTGTGAGGGCTGCTTCGGAAAAGCTGAAGCTGTACCTGAAAGCCTGGGAAAATGTGAGCTGTTGAAGGAGCCGCATTGTGAGCACACATCAGAGGTCTGCATGGCCCAGGCAAAGGCTCCTTGCTGTGAGGCAGCACCAGCAGAGGCCTAGACCTCCTCCTCACTGCTCAGTGAGTCACCTTCCCAGCTCCACCAGCCCCTGCTCAAGAACCAGTTTCTCTGACCACCACCCCCTGCAGCCTGGAGGCTGTCACCGCTGACAAATGTTGAAATGGAATAATCACGGAGCGGCCTGTGGTGGCTGCTCCCGTAGCTCCCGAATAATTCTCTTCCCCGTTCCTTTTTTTAACTGGAACTCTCCCCTAAACTATTTTCTGTCAGAGCTACTTAACCTCCGCTTTGTTTCCCGAAATGTGCGCTGGCGAATGGGGCCTTTCACTCTGCTCCGCTGCTTGTTCTCCTTCCCTGACATTAGAGTTTGACAGAAATTTGGGGACAGACTTTAAAACTGGCAGGCCAGACCCAGAGACACCATATTTCTTTGTTATTTGTGCTGAATACATTGCTGGCAACCCCATCTATTTCAGTTCTTGGCAGGGTTTGGGCTCTTGGCCCCTTGGCACTGTTCCCTGCTTTCAGAACACTCAGGGAATTTATTTAGGGAGTTTTTAAAGAGTCCATTTTTAGACCAATGGAGGCAAAACCTCACCAGCCGACTCTGTTCCATCAAGCAGCCAAGAAATGCATCTTTGTTGTCATTAATAATCACTGGTAGGGCCGGGCGTTGGTGGCGCACGCCTTTAATCCCAGCACTTGGGAGGAAGAGGCAGGCGGATCTCTGTGAGTTCGAGGCCAGCCTGGTCTACCGAGTGAGTTCCAGAACAGTCTCCAAAAACAATACAGAGAAACCCTGTCTCAAAAAAAAAAAAAACCAAAAAAAGTAATAATCACTGGAACACACAGGATTTCAAATAAAAGAAACAAAACATGCCTGTACCTTTTAAAGTCCCACAAGGCACCTTTCGTGAGACTGCAAAATCTTGCTGTGAAATATTAGGTGGGGCCTGTGGGGAAGCTGGTTTGTAGACTCCATTGACAGCACCTATGAAAGCCTGCTCTCGCATGTGCTGAATTGTGTTATAGTTCACTGAAAAGAACTGCTTTCACAGGAAGTAGGTTCACAAATCAATTGAGCAACAGAAATTTAAAGGAATGATATAAACCAAGATAAGATTCATCAAAGTATGACGGTATTTTATTACTGATCTACAACACTCAGGGCATTTTCAGCGAATGTCCAGCCTATGCCTGGGCCATCCTCCAGTGACTCAGACATCCACACACACAAGGACTTGGACTGTGCACTCAAAGGGTTTGTGTGCCGCATGTAAGGTGTAAATCTAAAAGCTTGGAAAGAGCCAGGTATGGTGGACCAGGCCTTGGTTAGTGCCCTGCATATAAGAGGACCAACATGAACAGGATCACTGTGAGCTTCATAGTGAGACCCTACTCCAAAGACCAGAAGCTGAAATTTTGCCACGGTGAAAAGAAAGCATCTTCAACAAATGATGCTGGTCTAACTGGATACTGACATGCGGAGGAATGCAAAGAGATCCCTGTCTACCGCCATACACAAAACTCAAGTTCAAGTGGATCGCAGACCCCAACGTAAGTCCAGTTATACTGAGCCTGACAGCAGAGGAAGTCGGGGAGTAGACTTGAGCACATTGAAAGGGACACCAATAGTGAATACACTGAGATCAAAAGCTAATAAACAGGACCTCATGAAACGGAAAAGCTTCTGAAGGAGAAATAGAATAGTATAGCATTTAGTCTTCCTGCTCGCCGCCCTGTTCCTGTTGCTGATTTCAGCCCCCAAAGAACACACAGGGCACTATAATAAGTATGAAGCTGTTGGCCGTTTGCTTGGTTTCTTATTAGCTAGCTCTGATTTGATTATTAACCCATAATTACTAATATATTTTATAAAAACTTATCTTTTTGAAGACGTACTCCTGAGTGTGTGTTGCTCCTGGGAGATCACATGGCGAGAGCTTTCCTCACTAAAATTCCCAGAATCCTCCTAGATTCCTAGTCCCACCTATCTTGTTTCCCTATTGGCCAACAGTGCTTTATCCAAACCAATCAGACACATATTTACAGAATGACGTCTCCCAACAGAATAGAATCGTGGGTTGCTTGTGGGCAGGTGGGGAAGGGAAGGAACGTGAGGGATCAGGTGGGGGATTCAGGGGATAGTACTGAAAGAGATGACTTGAAAAGTAGGGGAATTTTGGGATGAGGTAGAAACCTAATATAATGGAAACTCCAAGTTAAGATGACCCTAGCCAAGACCCCTAGCAATAGGGGATAAGAAGTCTGAACTGGCCATCACCTATGACTAGGCAATATTTCCACTGGAGGGTTTCAGACACCGACATAACCTTCTATCTACGCCTACAGTCTGTCCTGTCTACTGGATGTGCTAGGGAAAAGGTGACACAGAGATTGTGGGGGGGGGGGGGGCAGCCAATGACTTGTCCAGCCTTAGGCCCATACCACAAGGGTGAGCCCACTGCCTGGAGTGCCAGTACCCATAGGCTGGATGACACAGAGAGCTGGGATAGAACCAAACAGGACTAGCAAAAAAAAAAAAAAAAGGTCAATGTAATGATGTCTAACTCATAGATTGGAGCCTGCCCCAATTGTCATCAGACAGGCTTCATCCGGCAACTGATGGGAACAGATGCAGAGACCCACAGCCAAACATTAGGCAGAGCTTGGGGAATCCTGCAGAGGAGGTGGAGTAAGGATTGTCGGAGCCAGAGAAGTCAAGGACATCACAGGAAAACCCACAGAATCATCTAACCTGGACTCATAGGGGCTCACAGAGACCGAACCTACAATCGGGGAGCCTACATGAGACTGACCTAGGTACTCTGCACACAGTTACAGTTGTGTAGCTTGGTCGTCTTCTGGGGTTCCTAAGAGTGGGAACAGGGGCTGTCTCTGGTTTTGCAAGCCTTTGGGACTCTATCCCCCATACTGAGTTACCTTGTCCAGCCTTAATATGAGGGGAGGTCTTAGTCTTATTGCAACTTGATATGCCATGATTTATTGATATCCATGGGATGCCTGTCCTTTTCTGAATAGAAATGGAGGAGTAGAGGATGGGGGAAACAGAAGGGAGGTGGTGGTCGGGAAAGGCAGGGAGGAAAGAGGGGAGGAGACACTGTGGCCGGGATATAAAAAATATAAAACAACAAAAACCTAATCTAACAAAGTCAAAACCAAACATAAATGCTAAGCAGTGAAGCGGTCTTGAAATTCTGATGCTTTGGCTCTGCCCCCTGAGCACTAGGATTTTAGACAGGTGGCACCAGGCTCAGTTCATGGCTCACTGGGAATCTAATGTGAAGCTTCATTCGTGCTGGGCACGGACACCACCAGCCACTTCTCTGGCAGTCCAGTCTACATGCCTCCCAGGCTCCTCTACAGGTGTCCTCAGCAGCTTCCTTTTCTCTATTAGATAGCTCCAAAATGGGGAAATAATCCCATTTCCTAACCCTGAATGATATAAAGCAGAGATAAGAGAGTCGGTTAGACATTAGGATAACATAAATCACCGGATAATTGAATCAGAGACATTAGGATAACATAAATCACAGGATAATTGAATCAGACAAGAAGCAGACACGGAAAAGCACCGTCACATTTTGTCCAGCGTCACTGCATGGCAAAGGATGGAGCTAGCTCTGAGACAGAAAAGAAAGGGGTCAAGGTTCCCTGGTGCTTGAGCCTTCTTATATGAGAGTACTCCCTGACCTGTGAGTACCAAACATCTCCATTTTGTGTCCTTATAAATAAGTGTTCTTATTTTTAAAAAATATTGTTCTATGTGAGTGGGTTTTTTTGCCTGCATGTATGTTTGTGTGTCTCATGTGAGTTCTATGACCTGGAGGCCAGATACAGGGACCTCTGGAAGAGCAGCAAATGCTCTTAACCACTGAGCCATCTCTCCTGCCCTGCCTCTTAATAATGTTGTAAAAGACCATGCCAGTATTCTCATGAAATCAGTGTGGGTGGAAGCTATCTAGGTTCTGCTAAAGGATTTTCCAGATAATCTTTATCTTCTCTTCTGTTGTTAAATGCTGTCAGGACTGATATTAGCATTTCCAAATGTGAATCTTAGTTATTCTGTGTTTGTTTTCAACATTTCGCTATATATTTTTTAACCTTCAAGTCCAGGGTTCCCATAATCACATAATTGGATTACAAATCAGGTTCTTACCCTTTCTAGCCCAACCTTCATTTTCAGACATCATCTCTCAAATACTTTATTACAGTAGATTTCTAAAATAAAATAATTCAGCAATCCAGTAATTTAAAAATGGAAGTAATTATGACATGAGACAGTGGCAGGGGGAATAAGCTTTGAGAAAAATAAAGCCTCTGATAGTATCTACTCAATGTGAAAATACTGTCATCTTGTGTCCATGCAGATGGCCTTACACTGGCCTTTTACATTTACTTAAGGGCTAAATAAGATGATGTGCTTCACACACCCACAGGCTCTGAGAGAAACCTGGTGGTATTCATGGATTGCAGTATGATTACTGTTCATCTTAGGACAGAGACCAGAACAGGAGTAACCAGCTGCTTCTCACCCTCAGGATGCCTGAGATGTTCACAGCCCCCCATTGTCTTGAAGGCAGATACATGGACTTGTCCAGGTGGACAGGAAGTGGGACATCCTGAGCTGCTCACAGCTGTACCCACCCATTACCCTGCTCTCTGCCTCAATGCAATGTGCCTTTCCTGAGTCCATATTTAATCAGCTTAGAAGATCAAGTTACCTAACTGGACAGCTGCCCTGGGCATCCATACTAATGTAGAATGGACCGTCTCTAAGAAAACACACATTTTTGTGGCTAATTCACCAAGACGCTGTTGTTACAGAATAACATAGACATTTTGCCTTTTATGCTTGCATCCGGATAAAATTCAGTCACTCATTACAATCAACAGCACATTGTTTGAATGCTCAAGCATTACAACGCCACTTACATTCCCGGCTTCCCACGTCCAGCCCTGAGTGTAGAACATTCAAGGAAAAGGGTGGATAAACACTCATTTGGTAAAAGGAAGAGTTTCTTCTTGTACTTTGTGACTCCTATAAAACAGGTGTAAATGCTGCCTTGTGCTAGTGTACAATCAGAATCAAGCCATCAAGTTTTGCAGGCTAATTTGTAACCACAGTGGTCTACTCACACTGAGTGATTTATGCAGAATGCATATTGGCAAATGTCTGATTCCCTCCGGTCCTGGCAAACAGGGCAGGCTGTCATAACAAATAGCCGAGTCCAAGAACTGACTCTGAAAAGAGGAAACACAAGAGAGAGGATGTGGAAGGCCTTTGGGCTTCCAGTTTATGATAAGTGCTGATCAATACCAGTTATTTGAAACGATTTGTATCACACAGGCTATAGTTCTGTCCACACTCATGCCATCTTGGAGTTTAACTACTTTGTTTCTTAAAAACAGCAACAATGTTGCCTTTTCCCTGTCTGTAATACACATAATAAGTATCCACAAACAGTTATTGTGGTTCAAGCTGAAGATCAGAGAAGCAAAGTAGCCAGCCACTTGCTCTTATCTCTACCTCAGTCCTCACCCTGGCATGACAATAAATCTCTGATACTGAGTACTGAATGCCTGGCTCCTATCTTATATACATACCTCTCTAGAGCTGGGATTAAAGGCGTGGGAACCCAAGTGCTGAGATTGCCTTTGTGTGAGCTGTTTCTCTTTGAGACTGGGTCAGTTTCATATAGCTCAGTGTGGCCTTGAACTCACAGAGATCCACGTGCCTCTGCCTCCTGAGTCCTGGGATGTGTGCCAGCACTGCCTGGCCTCTGTGGCTATGGCTAGCTTTGCATCCAGTTTCTTTATTAGATCATGAACAATAAATCACCACACCTCTCTGCCCCACCCTTCCACGTGCTTGATGTTTCTAGAGAAACTGTAACAACCAATTAAAATTTGAGTAAAGGAAAGAATAATTCTGTAGGAATGTCTTACATTGTGTTTTAATCCAGATGGGAAATTTTATATGAATATTTATCATGACAGTTATGCTGTCTCAGGTCATTTCATCATCTCACTGGCAAAATAGTATTTCCATTTTACTTGAAAAATGGAAATAACTGTGGAAATTTATAGAGTAATTCAGATTAAATGCTAGCTAGTGCTTAACAATGTTTAAATATATTTCATCAAACCCTAAACTAAAATACTATTAATTTCAATGTGTTTGTCACTGGTCATTTTCATTAGGTTCACAATATGGAGTGTTACCTCTGCAGCCAGGATCATCCCCAAACCACACTAGTGTCCTGAACAGGGGCCGCTTCCTCCAAGCCCACCGTAATGAGGTTTCCCCAGTCTCACTCAGAATCACATATCTCAGGGTTATAACTTCTTGCTCTCCAGTTCTGAGCTCAGTGTCATGAGGTTTCCATCTCTTGTTCCAGATCACATGCTTCTTCTTATTACAACTTTGCTCCTTTCTGGGACTCACTAACCAGTCCCAGAGAATATTATTTTTAATATCACATTTCAACCTACTTGTATTTCTCTGTTGCATTTTGCTTGTACTGAATTGATTTTTCCAAATCCACCATAGTAATCCCAGAAATATGATTGGGTTATTCAATCTATATATTTAATATCATTATTGACATAAGTATTGTCAGGCATGCCATTTTATTATTTGTTTCCTCTCTGTTGTATTTCCTGTACCTCCTTTCATTGTCCAATGTGAATTTTAGGATTGCATTTTATTTAGTGTATTGAATTTTATCAGTATTTCTTTGGATAATTTTAGAGCTTAATTGATTATAGCACACATCTTTAACTTATCACAATAAATGGAATTGTTCGTTAACTTCTGGGGAACATAGTAACTCTCAAGCGTTTTATACTTTATGCTCATCTTAATATATATTAACCCTAGTAATGTCATAGATTGCATGAGACAGGAATGATGTTTTGGCTTTAAACAGTCACATATATTAAATTAGATGGATAAGGGTATAAGTATCTAATAGGTGACTGATGATAAATACATATCTGATAGGTATATGATAGGTGGTATATAGATATATGGTAAATTAATAAGCAGATATATAGGTGTATGAATAAATAGATATGAGACAGATGATTGGTTGATAGATGATAAAGACATGGAGATTGTTTTATAGGTTATAGATAGATGTAGACCGATGATCAGCCGGGGCTACTGATGCACTTAGTAAGACAAGCATTAGCTTGGATTGCAGCTTCCACACCTCCAAATGTTGGTGCCAATAAGACAAGTTTACTTTAGAAGAACATGACAGATGCATTTGTAAGAGGCTCCACAGGCAGACACATGCTGCCCTCTGAACATGACCAGCAAACCAGCAGGCCTTCAGGTCCTCCCTGGATGATCTGACAGAGGCTGTGAGCTCCTGCTCATGTGGAGAAGCATAAATTGCCTGGACCATCTCCAGCAGGGTCTGATCAGGAAGTGGGATGTCTTGCATGTTGGTGTGCTTGGGGTTTAGAAATAAAAACACGTCTCAAGGGAAAGATACTCATTATCCCACAGTGATGGGAACATAAGTCCATAGCCAAGGTCTGTCTGCTCTGTCGGCTCTTGAAGTATGTTAGATGACAGGTGGCCATCTTTCCCTTGTCCTACACATGGTCCTCTATGCACATCTCTGTTTCTCTCTTCTTACAGGAAGACATTCTTCTAAGAAACCAGTCCCATTGGCCCTCTTTAAGGTCCTGACCCTGAGTCGGGTAACAACCTTGGGACCTAGGGTGAGACATTCAGCACAGAGATTCGGAACAGCTTACCCCATCAGATCCCCTCCTCTGCCACATAGGCACAGCACACAATCTTGCTATACAATCAGGACCACTGGCAGAGTGCCCCACAGATCCTGTTGGGTCACTGTGTATAACCAACCCCACATAGAACTCACTCCACACGGCCTATTACCCTTGATCACAAACCACTGCACTAATCAGAACTCAGTGAATTTAGTTGCCATTCACTGTTCAGGAGTATCACTTATTTAAACAAATAAGGTATCCTTGCCATGGTGCTTAGTGGGGTGTGTGTGTGTGTGTGTGTGTGTGTGTTATAGTTTTAATAAGAACAGCCCCCACATATGCTTAGTCACCAGGGAGCGGTACTGTTTGAAGGGATTAGAAGGATTAAGAATTGTGACTTTGTTGGAGGACATGTGTCACTGGAAGGTGGGCTTTGAGGTTTCAAAAGCCAGTGCTGAGTCCAGAGTCTTGCTTTCTCTCTCTGCCTGCAATCGGGATGTAGTCGCCAGCTTGCTCCAGTGTGTGCCTGCAGGCCCCACACTTGCTACTGTGATAATGGACTGAATGAACCTCCAAAACTGTAAGCCAAACTCCAGCTAAATGCTTTGTCTTATAAAAGCTGCCTTGGTTGTGGTGTCTCTTCACAGCTATAGAATGGTGAGTAAAACACGCAGTCTGCTCCTGTATCCATCACTCACTTCCTCTTCACCCTTCATGCAAACTGGACTAGGTGTCTAGGATAATTTTAGAAAGGCAACTGCAGAACTTCTACAGAAGCTAGACAAACGGAGGCCAATGCCCTCAGCTTGACTTTGTCTTACACTAACAATGGCCTTCTACTTTTTTTGGAAGAGGAGTTTAACATTTTCTTATATACATAAATTCTTTAAGAATTTTATATAATCTATTTTGGTTATAGTCAGCTTTACCTCCCAAGCTCCTCAAGAATAATGTGTGTTGCCCATATACTCCTGGGTGTGAGGCTATCTACTGAAGCACTGTGGATCCTTCAGGGGCCACATCATTAAAGGAAAACTCCCTCTCTGTCTCTCTGTCTCTCTGTCTGTCTCTCTGTCTCTCTGTCTCTCTGTCTGTCTCTCTGTCTCTGTCTCTGTCTCTGTCTCTGTCTCTGTCTCTGTCTCTGTCTCTGTCTCTCTCTCTCTCTCTCTCTCTCGGCATTTATTAACCACCAGTTAGCTTCTCAGTTAGGGGTAAGATCTTGTGATGACCCCCTTCTCCATGTTGTCTTGCTTAGCTTGCAAAGATCTAGTTCGTGTTGTCATAACCAGTGTGGACTCCTGTGTGCAACGGCCCCACTGTGATGAGGAAAAGGCTGATTCCCTGAAATCATCCACTGCTTCCAGCTGTTCCAGCGTTTCACTCTCTTCTTCCACGAGCTTCTCTGAGCCTTGGGAGAAGGGAGTGCGACATCGGTGGATATCGATGTCCCATTTAGGGCTGTGGATTCCACAGTCTTCCACTCTCTACACGTTGACCAGTTGTGGGCCTTCGTGTTACTATCTAACACAGAATGCGGTTTCTCTGATAAGGGCTGCAAACCGCACTAATGCATGGGTATAGCAGTAAGTCATAGAGAATCGGTTAAAAAATATGTCCATATAGCAGAGTATAATGGGCTCTCCCCAGGATCTATGTCCTGTCTAGCTATAGGTTCCTGGTCCTAGTAACATCTAGAATATGGATTCTACCTACTGGAGCTGGCCGTAGATCCAACCATAAAGCTGTTTCATATTCCCATGGCATTCATGAATATAATGCGGTGGTCATTACCTTGTTGTGCTAGTCTAGGATTTTATATATCCTATAGTTTTCACTTTTTTTCTAAAACAAAGATTTAGAGATGAGTATATCCTTGTCAAAACTATTGCAGTATTTTTCCTTTCACGCTTTCATGATAGCCTTTACTTTTGATACTTAACAGTTGACCCTGAGTGCTTCAGAAAATCTTTGTTGTGTCTCTTGCTTGGGGTTTCCTGGTGTTCTCCACATTCCCTTTCCATCTTGAACCTTCTATTCATTGCTTTTAGCAAAAAAAGTCATTGTCATAGATTGTCACTCTCCATTTTCTATATTCTATTTTTCTATAAAATTTCGCTACCTATTTTCTCACAAAGACTATATCTACTTCAGTTCTTTGACTGTGTTTAAAATAACTACCTAGATGATTTCTTTTGCCAAGCCATGTCTACACCTGGGCAGCAGAGTGCCTGTTACTGTGAAATGAGGGCACAAGTCTCTCCTTTGAATGTGCAACAACATCACTTATAGCAGAGCTTGTATGTGGTACACTGTGCAGTTTCTGAATCTTGATTGTTTTAATGTTTGTCTAGGCATTTTGTTCCACTACAGCTTTAATTTGCTCAGATTAAAACTGAAGTTTTTCTTGACCTGGGTAGCAGGACATCCCATCTCAGAGTCACAACCTCTGGGTGCTGTTTGCCCTCTGCTGCTCCAGGGTCTCCTAAAACGCACATAGTTGTGTTTGACCTGTGAAGTTTCTGTCAAGGTTTACCTGTAGACTTAATGTCTCCCCACTCTTTCTGTGTCTAATACTGATCCCATTACACTCTACCTGCCCGCCCTGTCCTGAGCCCGCCCCGCCCTGAGCCTCCATCTTTGAGTTAAGTGGAGGCAGCTGAGGATTACATCTCTATAGAAGTGGGACACCAGGTGTGCTCTCAGGAAGAATTCTGATTTTCACTTAGCAGAGTTCTGGTTGTTGAAAGTGAGCTCTTCTCGAGATTCTGAATGTCTCCTAGTCTGCATATTGAGAGAAAGGGAGGGGTAGAGGTTCCAGTTGTTTATGGGGTAATTCCCCTAACACTTCAACTTCCCACAGCCTAGAAGCTTCTGGATCTTAGTATGACTGGCTTTCTAGGCACAGTGAAGAGATAAAAACCAAGTTGGCCTGGCGGCGGTGGTGGTGGTGGTGTCTATTACAGCTCGTGTCAGGGAGGTCACACTGACGAAGGAAGTGTAGCACATCCACAGGCGGGATCGAAGAGCAGTGAATGAGTGGCGAGCTCGCTTGCGTGCCCTGTCTTTGCTCTCAGCACACTTACATTCAGGAACCCCTTGTCCAGGGAATGGTATCGCCCGTAGTAGACTGGTCTCCCTATATCAACCAGCTTCATTAAGACAATCCCCCTCAGACAATGCCCACAGGGCCAACACCATGCTTCACTGATCCTCTCTTCACAGATGATTGTGGAAGCCCATCAAGCCGCATGAGTGGCCAAGGCCCCTACCCCGAAGGCCTCTAACAGCCAGGGTCCACCCACAGGACACTCTAAACTGCCCTAACTGCTGGACCCAGCCCCCACCCTACAGAGTAAAAAGCCCAACCTCTGCATGTGAAATCCCACCAATCCCCAGCCTGGAAAGCTTCACCCTAAAATGTTTAATCCCCTCTTCCCAAGAAACTACACACACTCTGCTTTCTGTTAAGTTCCCTGGTGTTTTTTGCCCCAGCTGGGATCTTTTCCCTCCTGATGATTCTCTTGCGTGAAGTTTGCTGTGTGGTGTGACTATGGTATTCCTTGGCCCCCAACTGCTAAGACACCTTTATATCCTAGCTGTAATTCTTACAGACTGTTGACAATTAAAGTTAACTATCACAACAATGTAACAGACTTGCAGAAGTAGCAGGATAAAAATAGTGAGTAGGAAAAATAGCCCCAAATTAAATTATTCTTAATGCAATGAAGATAGAGAGTAGAGAAAAAATAATAAAAAATAAAATATGTGAAAGAGGAGATAAGGTCAAGCATGGTCTTCCTGAATTCCAGAAAGAAATCAGGGTCAGAACATGCAATAGATGAGATATTTTAAGAGACAAGCTCAGCCAGTTGAGAGCAAGGGCAGGAGGGCATAAATAGGTTCTTTTCAGCTTCATTTGATGTTTGAAATGATAAAGAGTATGAAAATGTGCACACTACATGCTCATTATATATTTATGTATAATGTATACGTAAATATATATTTAGAAAATTTCAAAATCAAATAATAAGGCAGCCGCTTATGATGATGGGATACATACTATGGAAGAGATTACTCCATCAGCCCAGAGTGAGACTTTCACAAACCATCCGTATGGTTGAACACAAGTATTCAACTTCTTCCTCATCACCTTAAGCAAAGAGTTCATGTGACTTGATTTGGTCAGTGACAGATGCAGATGAACATGTTTCAAGAAATACTCACATGTCTCAAGAACCTGCCTCAAGGAGGAACACTGGTAAACATCTCGTCCTTCCTTTGCTGTAAACTGCAGAGGGAAGCCTGTGACCAGGTAGCATGTCACCATGCCCCTCAAAAATACCTGCATCAGGCTAGCAGAATGAGCAGCAGACAGAGGCATTCGGGGGTATTAGCAACTCAGAATGAGCTAACCAACTGCACTGAAACATGAAATTAAAGAAATAAATCAGGGAAACAGAGTGGGTGACAGTATGTAGAAGCAGGCATTAGCATAATGTAATCATAAATCAATGGGGGGCTTAATGAAAGCAATAGTTGCCTGTCTATCTTGAAGACAAACTCCATTCCCACACAAGTCTTACACATATGTTAAAGTAGATTTTAGATGGATTAAGGTTACCAAATGTTATAAGACAAAAGAGTTAATGATTACAGAAATATTAGCAGACTAAAAATAAGAGTCAAAGATATCCCTTATTTAACCACAGCTTGAAGCCCTGACATATTTAAAAGAGGCATATTGAGCTATAGGAAAATATAAACCTTTATATAGCAGAAGTCACTTTTGAAAAATGTCAATAGGAAAACATGAAAGCTGGAAAAATGATTATACTGATGGCAATATCTTATTAGGTGCCATGTATAATAGTGACTGTATATTTTCAATAAAGAAAAATAATACAAAGAAATTCAAGTGTGGAGATTAACCCAAGCACAAACACTAAAGCCACAAATCTATGAAATGGTCAAATTCATTTGTAGTCAATAAATGTAAATAAAACAAACAACAATAGGTCACTCTATGTCTGACAGACTGTAAGTACAGAGCTTATAAATTTTCTCCTAGTGGATGCATGTGAGAAAGAAATTTTCACTCACTTCTTATAAAAATTAGAAATGATGCTCTCTTTTTTAATAAAAATAATGTATTATGATCTAGAAAAAACAATGAACAAAGAAGCATGTAAGCTTTTATACAGAAAGGTCACTTATCAATTTAGCCTGTATAAATTTAAGTGGCAAGGTACAAGGGGGGGGGTCCTTCCAGCTTACTTTGAGTTGTGTTGATTACAAGAAACATGAAAAAGGTGTGTGTGTGCTCTTGGACATCCACTCGTGTCTGTTTAAATTTTGTCTTTGCTGAAGGTCAGCTTCAGATGAGATTGGGTCTCCGGCTGGGACACCCCCCATCCCCTACCCAACACACATCCCCTTGATATCCCGGGGCCACTCCTGGCATCCAGAAGACCCGCCCACACAGGAAAGACATCAGCCCTTCCAGGCCCCAACCTGCGGCAACCCCAGCTTCAGATTAAGCTTCAGTGTCAGCATCCCCAGCTTCAGCTTCAGGAAGGAAGAAGACCAGTGGTGATGGAAAGACCCCACCAGCACCCCCTTGGCATCCACTGGAAGAAGAGATAGGAAGAAGACAGAATAAGAGCTCACTCAGCAATAGAAAGACCAATATGACTCCACCAGAATCTAGGGAACCAACACCGGCAAGATCTGAAAAGCACTACATAGATGAAGCAGAGGAGACAGACCTTAAAAATTATTATATGAAGATGATAGACACCCTCAAAGAAGAAATGAGGAAATCCCTTAAAGTAATAGAAGAAAAAAACAAACAAAACAATCCATGAAATGGGGGCAAAATTCAAGAAATAAACAAATCTCTCAAAGAATCTAAAGAGCACCAAGAAAAAACAACCAAACAAATGAAGGAAACAACTCAAAGAGTTGAAGGATTGAAAGCTGAAATAGAAACGATAAAGAAAACAGAACAAGAGGATGCTGGAAATAGAAAAGCTGGGTAAACGATCAGGAACTACAGATGCAAGTATCACCAATAGAATACAAGAGATAGAGGAGAGAATCTCAGGTGTTGAAGACTCATTAGAGGGTATAGAGTTGTCAACCAAAGAAAATCTCAAAACCAACAAATCCCTAACACAAAATATCCAGGAAATATGGGACACCGTGAAGAAGCAAAACCTGAGAATAGTAGGTATAGAAGACGGTGAAGAAATACAACTCAAAGGTACAGAAAATATATTCAACAAAATCATAGAAGAAAACTTCCCTAACATAAAGAAAGATATGCCTATGAAAATACAAGAATCTTACAGAACACCAAATAGGCTGGACCAGAAAAAGAAGTCACCTCGCCATATAATAATCAAAACATCAAACCTACAAAATAAAGAGAAAATATTAAGAGCAGCTAAAGAAAAAGGCCAAGTAACACACAAAGGCAGACCTATCTGAATTACACCTGACTTCTCAATGGAAACGATGAAAGCCAGAAGATCCTGGATAGATGTCCTACAAACACTAAGGGAACAAGGATGCCAGCCCAGACTACTATATCCAGCAAAGCTTTCAATTACCATATATGGAGAAAGCAAAATATTCCATGACAAAGCCAGATTTAAACAATACGTATCCATGAATCCAGCTCTACAGAAAGTTCTAGAAGGAAAACCTAGATCCAAGAAAGATAACTACACTCACAAAGACACAGGCAATATATAATCTCACTTTACAAAACACCAGAAGAAAAAGGGAGGAGAAACTACACAAAATAACTTCACTAACAATAAATCAAGCACAAACAAGAATCATCAATCAATGGTCATTAATATCCCTCAATGTCAACGGCCTCAACTTGCCTATAAAAAGACACAGACTAGCAGAATGGATACGAAGACAGAACCCTTCCTTCTGCTGCATACATGAAACACATCTCAACATCAAAGACAGATGTTATCTCAGAGTAAAGGGTTGGGAAAAGATCTTCCAATCAAACGGTCCCAAGAAACAAGCGGGTGTAGCAATCCTAATACCTAAAAACTAGACTTCAAATTAAAATCAATCAAAAGAGATGAAGAAGGACACTTCATATTCATCAAAGGAAAAGTACATCAAGATGAAGTCTCAATTTTAAACATCTACGCCCCTAATGTTTCATGAAAGAAACATTACTAAAGCTCAAAATGCACATAAAATCTCACACACTAATAGTAGGAGACTTCAACACTCTGCTATCACTGCTAGACAGAACCTCCAGACAGAAACTTAACAAAGAAACAAAAGAACTAATAGAAGTTATGACCCAACTGGGTTTAACAGACATCTATAGAACATCCCACCCACACACAAAGGGATGTACCTTCTTCTTGGTGCCACATGGAACCTTCTCTAAAATTGACCACATAATAGGAAACATAGCAAATCTCCACAGATACAAAAAATTGGAATAACCCCCTGTATTTTATCATTAAAATTAGAATTCGATAATAACACAAATCGCAGAAACCCTACAAACTCATGGAAATAGAACAATGCACAATTGCACCATCCCTGGGTAAAGGAAGAAATAAAAAAGAAATTAAAGACTTCCTGGAATTCAATGATAATGAAGACACAACATACACAAACTTATGGGACACATTGAAAGCAGTGCTGGGAGGAAAGTATATAGCACTAACTGCCCACATGAAGAAACTGGAGAACAGTCATACTAGAGAATTAATAGCACAGCTTCTAGAACAAAAAGAAGCAAACTCACCCAGGAGGAGCAGACGCCAGGAAATAATCAAATTGCGGGCTGAAATCAATCAAGTAGAAACCAGGAAAACACTGAGAAGAATCAATGAAACAAAGAGTTGGTTCTTTGAGAAAATTCAACAAAATAGACAAACCTCTGTCCAAACTAACAAAAAGACAGAGAGAGATCATACTAATTAACAAAATCAGAAATGAAAAAGGGGACATAACAATGGACTCTGGGGAAATCCAGAGAATCATCAGGGCATACTTTGAAAATTTGTACTCCACAAAATTCGAAAATTTAAAGGAAATGGACAATTTCCTGGATAGATATCACTTGCCAAAACTAAATCAAGAGCAGATAAGCAACCTAAACGGACCTATAACCCCTAATGAAATAGAAGCAGTCATCAAAAGTCTCCCAAACAAAAAAAGCCCTGGCCCAGATGGCTTCAGTGCACAATTCTACCAGAAATTCAAAGAAGAGCTAATTCCAATACTCCTCAAAGTATTCCACACAATAGAAGCAGGAGGCTCACTGCCAAACTCTTTTTACAAGGCTACAATTACCTTGATACCCAAGCCACACAAAGACACAACTAAGAAAGAGAACTATAGACCAGCTTCCCTCATGAACATCGATGCAAAAATACTCAATAAAACATTCGCAAACCAGATTCAAGAACACATCAGAAAAATCATCCACCATGATCAAGTAGGCTTCATCCCAGGAATGCAGGGATGGTTCAACATTAGAAAATCTATCAATGTAATCCACCATATAAACAAACTGCGAAAGAAAAAAACCACATGATCATCTCACTAGATACTGAAAAAGCCTTTGACAAAATCCAGCACCCCTTCACGATAAAGGTCCCAGAGAGATCAGGGATAACAGGAACATACCTGAATATAATAAAAGAAATATACAGTAAACCAACAGCTAACATCAAACTAAATGGAGAGAAACTCAAAGCAATTCCTCTAAAATCAGGAACAAGACAAGGCTGTCCACTCTCTCCATGTCTCTTTAATATTGTACTTGAAGTTCTAGCTACAGCAATAAGACAACAAAAGGAGATCAAGGGGGATACAAATAGGAAAAGAAGAAATCAAACTTTCACTATTTGCAGATGATATGATAGTTTACATAAGTGACCCAAAAAACTCCACAAGGAAACTCCTAGAGCTGATAAACACCTTCAGCAATGTGGCAGGATATAAGGTAAACTCAAAAAAAAATCAGTGGCCCTATTATATACAGATGATGAAGTGACTGAGAAAGAAATCAGAGAAACATCACCCTTTACAATAGCCATAAACAGCATCAAATATCTGGGGATAATGTTAACCAAGGAAGTGAAAGACTTGTATATCAAGAACTTTGAGTCTTTAAAGAAAGAAATCAAAGAGGATACCAGAAAATGGAAAGATCTCCCATGCTCTTGGATTGGTAGGATCAACATAATAAAAATGGAAATCTTGCCAAAAGCAGTCTACAGATTCAATGCAATCCCTATCAAAATTCTGTCACAATTCTTCAAGGACCTGGAAAGAACAATAATCAACTTTATATGGAAAAACAAAAGGCCCTGGATAGCCAAAACAACCCTATACAATAAAGGAACTTCAGGAGGCATACCTGACTTCAAGCTCTATTATAGAGCTATAGTCCTGAAAACAGCTTGGTATTGGCACAAAAATAGGCAGGTAGGCCAATGGAACCGAATTGAAAACCCTGATTTTAACCCACACACCTATTAACACTTGATTTTTGACAAAGAAGCTAAAACTATACAAGGGAAAAAAGAAAGCATCTTCAACAAATGGTGCTGGCATAACTGGGTACTGGTATGCAGAAGACTGCAGATAGATCCATGTTCATCGCCTTGTACAAAACATAAGTCCAAATGAATCAAAGATCTCAACATAAATCCAGCCACACTGAAACTTTTAGAAGAGAAAGTGGGAGATACTCTTCAATGGGTTGGTACAGGAGACCACTTCCTAAACATAACACCAGTGGCACAGGCACTGAGATTGACAATTAACAAATGGGACCTGATGAAACTAAAAAGCTTCTGTAAGGCAAAGGACACAGTCAACAAGACAAAAAGGCAGGCCACAGAATGGGAAAAGATATTCACTAACCCTACATCTGACAGAGGGCTAATCTCCAAAATTTACAAAGAACTCAAGAAGCTAGTCTCCAATCCACCAAAGGATCCAATTAAAAGGTGGGGTACAGAACTAAATAGAGAATTCTCAGTAGAGGAGGCTAAAATGGCTGAGAGACACTTAAGAAAGTGCTCAACATCCTTAGCCATCAGGAAAATGCCAATCCAAACAACTTTAAGATACCATCTTACTCCTGTCAGAATGGCTAAAATTAAAAACACCGAAGACAGTTTATGCTGGAGAGGATGTGGAGAGAGGGGAACACTGCTGGTGGGAGTGCCAACTCGTACAGCCACTTTGGAAATCAGTATGGAGATTCCTCAGGAAAATGGGAATCAATCTACCACAAGACCCAGCAATTCCACTCTTAGGCATATATCCAAAAGATGCACATTCATACAACAAGGACATCTGTTCCACTATGTTCATAGAAGCATTATTTGTAATAGCCAGAACCTGGAAGACAGATCAGGTACCAGTGAGACCTCTAGTGATGTAAAGGGATGACACCAATTGGCAAGCTAAGCAATAGTTGAGAGCACCTCGAATGCCCATTCCTGATAATGAGCTTGATGTCTATAACCATCCGGGAGCCTTCATCCAGTGACTTATGGAAGCAGAGGCAAACACCCACAGTTAAGCACTGAACTGAACCCAAGGAACCCAGTGACAGAGAGAGAGGAGCGATGAGCAAATTGGCAAAGAATGAGCTGGCAAAACCAGCAGAGACAGCTGATCTGAACAGGGGAGAGATCTTGGACCCCAGACCGACAGCGAGGAGGCCAGCATGGGACTGATCCAGACCCCCTGAGTGTGAGAATCAGTGAGGAGGCCTGGGCAACCTATGGGGCCCTGGGCAGTGGATCAGTGTTTATCCCTGGCATACAAACCGTCATCATGTGTCCATAATACAAAGAGGGATGCTCTCTCAGCATGGACTCTTAGGGGAGCCCCTGGATCCTACCCTGAGTGAAATGACAGACTCTGATATCCCCTATGTGGAAGGAATTGGCAATAGGGTGGGAGGCTTGGGGGGATATGGGGGGTGTGGGAGGAGGGTAGGGAGAGGGAACTGGGATTGACATGTAAAACAAGCTATTTAAAATTAAAATAAAAAATTTTTTAAAAATGTGACAAAAAATAGATAAAATTGGACCTAGTCAAAAAAAAAAAAAAAAGATACACAGGTCTGCACAGCCTGCTAAGGGAGATGGAAAGAACAAACTAAAAGAGGAAAGAAGTATGATTGCATTAAACTGTGATGCACACAAACACACACACACACACACACGTTTACTCATTGCTCTGTGATTGTTACATAGCTGGGTATGTGACAATTTTAAGTGGAGCACACCTAGCATTCTCTCCAAATATTTCCTAAACCATATGAAAGATAATAAAGACACATTTTACGTAATTATCATTTAGATCATTTTGTTACTTAACACTAGTTTCAAATTGTATCAGTAGATTTACAAAGTTGTAATAGTTCATCATACTAAAAGGATGCTAATAATCTATGGCCTCCGACAGTAGATCAGCATTTACCCCTGGCATACAAATGGACTTTGGGAGCCCATTCCGCATGGAGGGATGCTCTCTCAGTCTGGACACATGGGGGAGGGCCTAGGCTCTGCCCTGGATGATATGAAAGACTTTGGAAATCCCCCATGGAGGGCCTCACCCTCCCTAGGGAGTGGAGTGGGGATTGGTTAGGGGGTTTGGGTGGTTGGTGAGGGTAGAGGAGGAGGGGAGGGAGAGGGAGCAAGTTTATTTCCAATTTAAATTAAAAAAATAAAAGGTACAGAGAAGCCCTGTCTCAAAAAAACAAATAAATAAATAAATAAAAATAAAGGGATGCTAATACGAATATAATAAAAAAATTTTTTAAATTTTGTTCTGCTCAGAAAATAAAATGTTAAAAGACACATAATGATATGTGCCTGCATTTTTAAAAATATCAGGGATATATAAGCTTTATCTGCATATGATATGTAATTATTCATGAGAATGATACCATATTGTGAACATCATTCTATAACCTGCTTCACTCTATTGCGGTGACTTGCTTTGCTTTTATCAAAATACCTGTGGGCTGAAGTCATCACACATCCTGCAAGACAAGCCCTATGGAATCGTGAGTTTTACCTCACCTATGCTTTGCTTGTTCGTTAATACCTAGGGGAATCTCCCATACGACACAGATGCTGAATAAATTCAAATTATGAACGAATGCTTTGTCCTCGTTTTCCTGTGTGAGCTTCACAGATAGGAGGTACTGTGGCCTGCAACATTCGAGTCTGGTCCCCATAGGTAAACATGTTCCATGCTTGGTCCCCACCCCATTGATGTTTGGAGATGGTGGAAGCTCCACCAGGGGACCTGGGCTACCTGGCTAAGAGGCTTCTGTAGAAACTAAAGCCATTCTTCGTCAGTGATCTCTCCTGAGAAGCATCTGTTAAAAAGAGAGACTGCCAGCATTCCTCTACATGTGGGCAGCAGAGCTAGTGAGAGGTCACTGACTCAGGTCTGACAACTGGGGACCTGCATAAGACTGAGCTAGACTCCCTTAATCCCGGTGACAGTGGTGCGGCTGGGACAATGTATGAGACCTCTGGCAGTGGGTCCAAGATCTAACACTAATGCAAAAACTATAGCGGAGCCCATTCTATATGGAGAGAGATCTTGTCCAGCCTAGACACCGGAGTGTGGGGGTGGAGAGGAGCCTTGATCCCGCCTCAACGAGATAATAGGACAGACTTAGTAGACTACCCAGGGGAGACCTTACCCTCTCCAAGGAGCAGATGGGAGGAGGAAGGAGAGTGGGGAGGGGAGCAAGAGGAGAGGAGGGAGGAGAAGCTGGCATTGGAATATAAAAACATAAGTTAATAAAAATATATAAGAATAATGAAAAAGAGAGCCTGCAGCTGGATCCCCAGCTTGTTGCATAGCCATGTGATGTCTTCATTATGACCTTTTCCGGTGCGATGGCCCCTTCCTCTGTATCCTCAGTAAATCTTCACAGAGGCCAGTGACGTTTAGCTTTAGTTCTTTAAATTAAATAAGCCTCTTGCCTTTCTGAGCTACCCAGACCAAAGCATTTTCTTTGGGGGTTGACACAGAAGACATACCATAAAAAGAAAGTATGACACATCAGAACTTTAACTATTGCCTTACACTTGTTTTAACTTTGCTGTATTAGGTACAACATTGTAGGTTCCTATAGACACACTGGCACACAGTCTTTGTCACTTCCTTGATATGAATCTCTAGATATTTGAACAATGGGGCAGGGGGTGTGCACATGGTTTAATCTCACATACTTTGGTAAATTAAGACCCATCACTATTTAAATTCTTTAACCCCCTTTGTGTGGGAATTTTGGTATTCTTTTTAACTAGCAATTGTGTGTTAACAGGCACCATAAACAATTTCACAGATAAAAATGATTTTGCATTTCACGGGTATACTTTATCATAGTAATCCCTGAATTACATTTCGGGTCTTCTACCACGGCCCTCTCTCAAGGATTTCCGATAAAAGCAATTATCATCTGTTTACCTGCTGTGCTATGTTCCTGGTTTGTACATTGTCTTTTATAATCCTATAGTGATCTCCACACTTAGCTTAGATTCTCAAGAATGCCAGCATTTTCTGGAGTATGTTTTACACTGCTCAAACATGAGGTAGTTTTATTTGTGATTCATCACGTTATGGGAAGATTTGCAGTTTTCACATTATTCAAAATGTCGTTGTGGTTAATTATCAAAATTGGCAGCTTTAAAAATATCTTAGCCATTCAAAATAAAAAATTCTATGCATATGAGTGTTTATTTATTCGTGTATCTGTGCACCATTTGGGCACCTGATACCTTGGAGGTTAGAAGAGGGCACCGGACCTCCTTGAAACTAGAGTTATAGACAGTTGTCAATTGCCATGTAAATACTGGGATTTGAACCCAGGTCCTCTGGAAGAGTAGGCAGTGTTCTTAACTGGGGAGCCATCTCTCCAGTCCTGACAATAAAGTGTCATAAGTGTGCTTATTCAGTAACATTGTCGTTGACATTTATGACCTATTCATATCTTGTGAGCCTCAAGTGAATTCCTTTTCAACCCTAATGGTGCAGATAGTGGGAATTCTGTGCAAGTGTGACAAGTGACAATGACTGATGAACTCAAGCAGGTGGCATTGTTACAAAGTCTGAGCCCTTTCATGGAGAATGGAACTAATGTAGCCATAGCCTCCTTAAAATCTCAGCGTTGCCTTTATAACATCTACCTATAAACATATCCAATTATATAATTATAAAAGCAGCTATAATATATTTCAGAAACCAATGTTGAGTTCAAACCTAAGTCACATTACCACTTGGCTCAAACGTCACAGTGCAGTCAGCAGAGATACCCAATGTAACCCCTAAATGTGCCTTTGAGTGTTAAAACGAACATAGCGAGTGAAGCAGAAAATTGCATTTTCATAATTCTGGGAAACAGGGTTCTGCGGGTCTGCAAAGCACAGGCTAAGTTCACCCCTAAGCTCCACAGAACTGCCCCAGTGTGACCTCGAGACACATGCAAATCCAACAAGTACTGATTTCAAAATTACTAAACGGAAGTCTTCTCCTCAATGCAATCTAGGCACAGGCTGCCTTCTCCAACCCACTGTAAATACAAATTAATTCATATGTCAAAAGTGTCCTTGATAAGCCATCTGATGCCCCTCTTGCAATTAGCCTTTACAAGAAAAGCCCATCGGTTCCTACTAAATAACAATTTAGACTTCTTTACCCCATGAAGACTTGGACTCCATAAGTCCCAGTTACTAGTAGGGAAAGTTGGTCGTGACTTTTTCTCTAAGATTCAACTGACTTCAACCTTCTCCCCTGTGAGCCTTTTCAGTGATTAGAGAAAACACCTCACCTTTGCCCTGACCCATTTTTTAATCTTTTGATTCTAATTGTTCCTTCAAGAACAAAGGCAAGAAGATGGGATTTGGGGTGTCTTGAAAATATGGAACTGAAAAGCAAACCCAGGCACGGGGCCAAGCCTGCAGGTCAGCAGTCTCTCTTCCTTCTTGCGTGGTAGGAGGGCAAGCAAGCCAAGCAGCCTTCCTTCCAATGGACACTCGTTCCGCTAAAAGTCTTTACCCTCTTCAGCTGACACCTCCCTCTAGACCTGAAACGCTTGGGCTTAAGGGCACGGCTCAGTGTTGGTAAAGTACTTGCTAAACTAACACGAGAGCCTGAGCTCGGACAGCACCATGTAAAAAGATAGCACCGTGGTGCATAGGCAGCACCTCAACGTTGGAAGGCCCGGGTCAGAATGATCCTCAGCCTGATGGCCGAAAAATCTAGCTGGGCTCCAGGTCAAGCAAGAGATCTTGTCTCAAAGAACAAAGTGGATGCAAATGATAACCACTACATTTAGCACCGACACAGAGACAGAGAGAGGATATATGCAAGTACAACCCAAAGCACACATGGAAATGCCTACATGCACACGTGCAGACACACATATAAACATACATACACTCACACGGAGAAGTGAGGGACTGACTCCTAGACGTCTTCCAGGCACATTCTAAGGCTTCGGTTCATTAAGTGAGAACAGAGGCATGCATCCCCCCAAACGGTTAGGAATTCAAGTCTTGAAGATGCAGCTGTTTTCCTATGTCCCATGGGTAAAGGAGGAGAGAGATGATGGAAGCGGGTGACGTGTAGTTTGTTCTGGAAGTGGAAGGGTGTTGAAGTAGCATGGGTGGCCAGGGGCACAGAGGTAACATGGACACATAGACAAACGTCTCAGGCAATTGCCGTTATACTGGTTCTGATAAAAGGCACAAAAAGTCTGATTCCTCTCATTAGAATTGTCACAGCCTCGGTTTTCTCTGTGAACCCCCTCCAGCCTGGCCTGATGTCATTCCTCATGTCATCAGGTAGCCTTGGCCTGGTAAGTAAGTGTGGACACCTGGGGTAAGGGCCTTTGTAGTTCCGACAGGCCCATGCAGAAGGGGGTCTTCCCATCCTGGAGGAGCTATTAGGATGTCAGCCCCATTTGCAGCCTCCACTGTAGCAGGCTTCCCTGGGGGGCCTTAGCATCTCCCGAATCATGACACAGAGACCTATCACTCCTTGTGAAGGCTTGGCCTCAGCGCAGGCTCATTCCTTGCTAGCTCTTACAACTTAACCTGTTTCACTTCGCCTACATTTTGCCTTTCTGTCATTCTGTGTGTCCTATTCCATGCCTGGATGGCTGACCTCATCCTCCTCTCTCTTTTCTCTGGAGTCAAGATTCCTCCTGATATTTATTCTCTCTGCCTATCAGCCCCAGCTCTCTCCCTCCACTGACCAGCTACTGGCTGTGTAGTTCTTTATTAGACCAGGTGCCTTAAAGGAACAAAGCAACACATCTTTACATCGGTAAGTGAATGCAGCACAAAAAATAAAATACACAATAACCAAATTGACATGCTGCAACCCTCCATTGCCTTTCTCGACACAGCAAAGCAAATCCAATGGGCAGAGATTTTTATGTGGATTTGGTAGGGAGCTTGGTCTGCCCACCACCCCCCCTTCCGGTGTCTGATTGAGGGTCCATCACCACTAAAGACATCCTGACATCCCTCATCAAGAGCTTCCCACCAGCTGTTTCATCAAGCTGAGGACAAAGAGACAAATAATTCTAGCTTATGCCCAAAAGATGGCAAGTATCCAGTGGCAGAATTTGGTTTTCATCCATGCTCTTGAGACGGAATGTCATGTATCCAAGCGTGTTCCACAGCACCCGGCTCAAGCAATTCTGGAGACCAAACACCAAGTTTGACACTCAGCAATCTTACCAACTGAGCCAATCCCCCAGTCTCAGCATCACAACAAATTGCCTCAAGAGGAAAAGCCATGTCCACCAATGTGTGACAGCGTTAGCCCTGAATGACCCACGACTCAGTGTTTTCTCAACATCACAATAATTTATCTCAAGAGGAAGACCACGCCTGCCAATGTGTGATGATGTTAGCCCCAGATGGCCCACACCCAAACACTGAGGTATAGCACCGGGAAAAGGCTGGTGCTTTGTGCTGTAGCCAAGACCTCAGCCAGCACTCATGGGAGTCCTCGACTTGCTGGGTTCCTTCAGACATCCTTGGTGTCTCCCTAGGGTTCGCACCCTGTTAGCGTCTCAGTCCCTACACCCCCACCACAGCTCTGTTATATTTCTTCCAGAAGCTTCTATCAGAACGAATGTGTCAGCATTCCTAACAGATGGCTGCTTTCAGCAGTGAACAAGGATCCTCAATATATCATAGAGGCCCTGAGCCATGCTGGAAACACATCCAGAAGGCAGGCTGGCGGTACCTAGAAGCACAGGCAGGACAAAAGCCACTGCTACCCATGAGGCCATGGAGCAGAGGCAGTGATGACTGTAAGAGCCACCTGAACCACTGTGTTCCTTTATCTGAATGGAACCCAGGAAATGGAGGTGTGTGTGTGTGTGAGTGTGTGTGTGTGTGTGTGTGTGTATGTAGAATCTACTCCACATCAGGACTTGGGTTAAATGTCAAAACAACTGTTATAATAAAGGCATAGCTAAATGAGACCCTCTCCACTGGGTTTGTCCTGAGGGCACACACCTGAGCCCTCTCTAACCCATACTAACACCTACGAAGCAGAGGTGATTATCTCTTAAGGCAATGGGAAAGATTTTCAGAGAATGTTCTCTGGGGGTGGTAAGACGAACAAGGAACTGTTGCTGAGTTTTACTGTCAAGCATAAAGCCAGGAGGCCAAGGTGGGCATTTGAATCTTGGCACAAATTAGACTGTTCTCAATTGGGTCCTCAAATATCATGGGGAAATGCAGGAGGGGATTTCTGCCTTGGTGATTCACACTGGCATGTCCTCAAAACAGAAACGTTCACACTCAGCCCGGCAGCAGGGACATGCCTGGCCTCACTGGACAGTCAATGTCCACTGCTGCCAAGGAGGAGGAAGTGTGCTTGAGTCTATCCTGTAAGGCTCTTTGGGGGCAGAAACATGTTTTAGGAGAATTTAACATGGCACAATTAGCCAGAAATACAATTACCAAAGGTTTAACAAAGTATCCACTCTGCTTGTTTTATTTGCCAAAAGCCATTCCCTACTTCAGAAAAGTTTGCCAGCAACCACACCCCTGGCGATACAGTCAAAGCCAGCTTAGACACCCCATGCCCCAAATCAGTCTACATATGTCACTTTTTAATAAGCTTGTGACATTAACAGGCACAAATGTCCTTGTTCATCAGTTTCAAATGGCCAGTGCAAAAAAAGTGGGCTGTCATTATAGTTGCCTTCACTTGTAAACCTGAGTGGTGGTGGCAAGTATGATTTATTGTAATATACTTCACTGTTTATTTGAACATAATTGTCCCCATTCTTTTATGCAGCAAAAAGGATCGTATTTTTGGTTATAAATTACTTTCTGTTATTTTTTTACTTATTTTAAGTGGGAAATTTGTTTTTACTTACACAGAAGTATGGTTATATTATCCATGCAGTTTGTTTGTTTTGCTTTGCTTTTTTGCAGACAATATTAGTATTTTAAAAATGCAATCATAGATGAGAGACGAAAGTAGAACAAAAGGCAGGGGGGTTAGAGATGGACAGGCAGATTTCTCTTTGTTATTTCCCGGTGTTTCCACTTTATGTTTGCTGAACCTTCCTTCAGCACCGCCTATAAACTGCAACACTGGATTCTCTTGTGCAATTTTGTTTCAAGAAGTGTCTTGGTTATTCTTTTTCCTGCATCCTCTCATAGGACTTTGAATCATGAGCTGAGGAATAAGGAAAGAGCATGGCGGGCTGGAACTTTCTTCAGTGAGCCACCGGGAACGATGAGAGTTGAGGCATCTCTCCAGTATCCACACACATGAATAGCACAAAAAAATTAAAGTGACTTCTGGGTTGGAAACAGTGCACTGAATCTGGCTGGCTTGCCTTTGCTAAATCTTCCTTGTGTTTTCCAGAATTTTCTTAAGTGCCTCCATTGACCAAATATTTTATACACTGCATTTCTTTGCTTCTTAACTATTGGAATAGTTTTTAATCTTTAGGAGAGTGTACTAAGCGATATACACATAAAATTAGAACAAACATCACCTTCTCAGCTTTGCAATTGTGGTTAATCTGAGTCTCTGGCACATTTTTTTCATCTCTGACTTGTTTAAATGCATCCCGTGCTCGTATTAACCACATCACGAGGCAACAGGAGATGCTTACTAGTCATACTCTTTGTCCTCATTCACTTAAAACTGTTTACTAATCGTTCTGGGAGCGTTTACCAGTTTCTCAAAAATCGTTATCAATATTAGACAAAAATCGCAGTGCCATCAGAGCATACCCAACCAAGAGTCGTTGGCCAGGGTGGCCCCAGAGGCTCCTGAAACACCACAGATTATTGCTATTGCTCTTGGTTCTCTGGGAATTCCCCATATCAGCAGTAAGACCCGATAGCTGACGCCACCACAGATTCTGAAGGAAAGATACAGAGAAGCCAAGCTAGAACTGAACTACTGGACTGGAAACTTCCTTCCCAAAGGCTAGCACCCATAGTGGAGGAAGGTGCTATGCAGACATCTGAGGAAGACAAATCATCAAATCATCAGTTGCCTCCCCCTCATGACCTGAACTCATAAAACAGTCCCTTCCTCTCTTATCTTGCCTTCTTATGGTGCATTGTTTCAAGAAAACTCTTTCTTGGGGTATGGGCATGTTCAGCTATGTCTATGGCCCATAGCATTGAGATGTCATGGTTAATCACATTCTATCTAAAATACCTTTTCATTCCCTCTGTCTTTTATCTATTACCTCCTGAGTCACTTAAAATGCACCAATTTACTAACATTTAGAGACCTTCTGTTTACCTACTATTTGATTTCCAGGTTGATTTTACTACAGTCAGACAAGGACTTGTGATTTGTTTTTTACTTCATTTTTTTATTTTTAAAGTTTTTATTTAAATTAGAAACATCCCTTGTCCCTCCACCAGCCCTCCAACACCCTACCCAATCCCCACATCATTCCCCAGGAAGGGTGAGGCCCTCCTTGGGGGGATCTCCAAAGTCTGTCATTTCATCCAGGGAAGGACCTAGGCCCTTCCCCATGTGTCCAGGCTGAGAGAGCATTCCTCTATTTGGAATGGGCCCCCAAAGATCATTCATGAACCATGGTAAACACTGATCTACTACCCAAGGCCCCAGTGATTTCTGTGGCCTCCTCACGGAGACTACATTCATGGAGTCTGGATCAGTCCCCTGTTGGCCTCTCAGCCATCAGTCTGGGATTCAAGAGCTCACCCTTATCTGGTCAGCTGTCTTTGAGGGTTTCACCATCATGGTCTTGACTCTTTAGCTCATCACTCCTCCATCTCTGTCACTAGGTTCCAGGAATTCAGTTCAGTGTTTAGCTGTGGGTATCTGTCTCTGCTTCCATCAGTCACTGGATGAAGGTTCTAGGATGACATATAAGGTAGTCATCAAAACCTTACCATCAAGGACAGGCATTTAATGTAGTCTCTCCACTATTGCTTAGTTTGCCATTTGATGTTATCCTTGTAGATCTCTGGAGATCTCAATATTGTCAGCTCTCTCCTTAAGCCTATAATGACTCCTTCTATTATGGTATCTCTCATCCTGCTTTCCTCTATTCTTACCTTGACTCAACTTTCCTGCTTCCCCCATGATTTCTTCTCCCCTCCTCTTATCCCCCCTCTCTTTTTCCTGGTTCCCTCTCCCCTCCCCCATGTTCCCAATCTGTTCAGGAGATCTTGGCTCATTACACTTCTCTGGGGTATCATGCATCTCTCTTGGGAACCTCCCTGTTTCCCAGACTCACTGGCACTGGGATTGTAGGCTGACCCTCCCCTGATCCATATCTAAAATCCATATATGAGTGAGTACATACCATGTTTGTGTTTTTGTGTCTGGGTTACCTCACTCAGGATGGTTTCCTGTAGTGCCATCCATTTGCCTGCAAATTTCAAGATTCCATTGTTTTTTTCCACTGAGTAGTACTCCATATTTAAATGTACCATTTGTTGTGGGGCATCTAGGTTGCTTCCAGGATCTAGCTATTATATATAATGCTGCCATTAACATAGTGGAGCAGACATCCTTGTGTGAATGGGCGTCTTTTGGGTATACCCCTAACAGTGGAATTGCTGGGGTTTGTGGTAGACTGAGTCCCATTTTCCTGAGGAATTTCCATACTGATTTCCATAGTGGCTGTATGAGTTGGTCTTCCCACCAGCAGAGGAGGAGTGTTCCCTTTCCCCACATCTTCTCCAGCACAAACTGTCATTGGTGTTTTTTTGTTTTTTTTTTTAGCCATTCTGACAGGAGTAAGATGATATCTCAGAGTTGCTTTGATTTGCATTTCCCTAATGGCTAATGATGTTGAACACTTTCTAAAGTGTCTCTCTGCCATTTTATACTCCTCTATTGACAATTCTCTATTTAGTTCAGTCCCCCACTTTTTAATTGGATCCTTTTGTGTTTTGGAGACTTGCCTATTGAGTTCTTTGTAAATTATGGAGATCAGCCCTCTGTCTGATGTGTAGTTAGTGAATATCTTTTCCCAATCTGTGGGGTGTCTTTTAGTTTTGCTGACTGTGTCCTTTGCCTTATAGAAGCTTCTCAGTTTCAGGAGGTCCCATTTATTAATTGTTGATTTCAGTGTTTGTGCTATGGTGTTATGTTCAGGAAGTGCTCTCCTGTGCCGATTCATTCAAGGGTACCTCCCACTTTCTCTTCTAACAGGTTCAGTGTGGCTGGATTTATGTTGAGGTCTTTGATCCATTTAGACTTAAGTTTTGTATATGGCGATAGACATGGATCTATCTGCAGTCTTCTACATGCCAATATTCAGTTATGCAAGCACCATTTGGTGAAGATGCTATCCTTTTTCCATTATATAATTTTAGCTTCTTTGTTGAAAACCAGGTGTTCATAGGTTTGTGGAATAATCTCAGGGTTTTCAATTTTATTCCATTGGTCTTCCTGTCTATTTTTTGTGCTGATTCCAAGCTGTTTTCAGGACTATAGCTCTATAACAGAACTTGAAATCAGGGATGGTGATGCCTCCTGACATTGCTTTGTTGAGTAGGGTTGTCTTGGCTATTCTGGGTTTTTGTTTTTCCATATAAAGTTGAAAATTGTTCTTTCAAGGTCTGTGAAGAATTTTGCTGGGATTTTGAAGTCAGGATTGCAGTGAGTCTGAGGATTGCTTTTGGCAGGATTGCCATTTTTATTACATTTATCCTACCTATCCAAGAACATGGGATATCTTTCCATTTCCTGGTGTCTTCTTTGATTTCTTTCTTTAAAAACTCAAAGTTCTTTCGATACAGGTCTTTCACTTGTTTGGTTAGCATTACCCCCATATATTTTCTGTTGTTTGTGGCAATTGTAAAGGGTGATGTTTCTCTGATTTCTTTCTCAGGTCTTTTATTGTCTGTACATAGTAGGGCTACTGATTTTCTTGAGTTGATCTTGTATCCTGCCACTTTGCTGAAGTTGTTTATCAGCTGTAGGAGTTCCTGTGTAGAGTTCTTTGGGTCACTTATGTAAACTATCATATCATCTGCAAATAGTGAAAGTTTAACTTCTTCCTTTCCAATTTGTATCCCCTTGATCTTCTTTTGTTGTCTGATTGCTGTAGCTAGAACTTCAATTACAATATTGAAGATGCATGGGGAGAGGGGACAACCTTGCCTTGTTCCTGATCTTAGAGGAATTGCCTTGAGTTTCTCTCCATGCAGTTTGATGTTGGCTGTTAGTTTGCTGTATATAGCTTTTATGATGTTTAGGTATGTTCCTGTTATCCCGGGTCTCTCCAAGACCTTTATCATGAAGGGGTGTTAATTTTATCAAAGGCTTTTTCAGCATCTAGTGAGATGATCATGTGATTTTGTTTCTCAGTTTGTTTATATAGTGGATTACATTGATGGATTTTCATATGTTGAACCATCCCTGCATCCCTGGAATTAAGCCTATTTGATCATGGTGGATAAGTTTTCTGCTGCTTTCTTGGATCTGATTTGCCAGCATTATATTGAGTATTTTTGCATCAATGATCATGAGGGATATTGGTCGGAAGTTCTCTTTCTTCGTTGTGTCTTTGTGTGGCTTGGGTACCAATGTTATTAAAGCCTCATATACAAAGCCATCCACGTTCATAAATGACAAATTACTAAAACTCAAAGCACATATAAAACTTCACACACTTGTAGTGAGAGACTTCAACACCCCACTCTCACCACTAGACAGGACCATAAGACAGAAACTTAACAAGGATATGAAGGACCTAATAGAAATTATGACCCAATTAGGTTTTACAGACATCTGTAGAACACTCCATCCAAACACAAAAGAATATACCTTCTTCTCAGATCTACATCTTCTCAAAAATCAACCACATACTTGGCAACATAGCAAACCTCAACAGGTACAAAAAAAATTGGAATAACTCCATGTGTCTTATCAGACCATCATGACTTAAAGTTAGAATTCAACAATAACACAAATCGCAGGAAACCTGCAAACTCATGGAAATTGAATAATACACAATTGCACCACTCCTAGGTCAAAGAAGAAATAAAAAAAGAAATTAAAAACTTCCTCAAAGTCAATGAGAATGAAGACACAACATACCCAAACTTATGGGACACTTTGAAAGCAGTGCTAAGAGGAAAGTTCATAGCACTAAGTGCCCACATGAAGAAACTGGAGAATAGTCACACCAGAGAATTAACAGCGCAACTGAAAGTTCTAGAACAAAAGGAAGCAAACTCACCCCAGAGGAGCAGATGCCAAGAAATAATTGAATTGAGGGCTGAAATCAATAAAGTAGAAACTAGG
The DNA here is from genome assembly GCF_017639785.1 of Mesocricetus auratus. Lineage (NCBI taxonomy): Eukaryota > Metazoa > Chordata > Mammalia > Rodentia > Cricetidae > Mesocricetus > Mesocricetus auratus. Next base: position 47,261,267 of record NW_024429199.1, read on the forward strand.
AAAAGGATACAAAGAATCAATGTAACAAAGAGTTGGTTCTTTGAGAAAATCAATAAGATAGACAAACCTTTGTCTAAACTTACCAAATGGCAGAGTATGAACATGCAAATTAACAAAATCAGAAATGAAAAGGGAGACATAACAACGGACAGTGAGGAAATCCAGAGAATCATCAGGTCATATTTTGAAAAGTTGTACTCCACAAAATTTGAAAATTTAAAGGAAATGGACAATTTTCTGGATAAATATCATTTACCAAAATTAAATCAAGAACAGATAAGCAATTTAATAGTCCTTTAACACCTAAGGAAATAGAAACAGTCATCAAAAGTCTCCCAACCAAAGAAAGCCCAGGCACAGATGGCTTCAGTGCAGGACTGGTGATTTTAACTTTTGGATAAAAGATGGGTTTAAAGTCCAACATGTGGTCACTTTGCTATGATATTTCTTCTATGCCAGTTAGGTAAAACTGACCATCTGTATCTTCTTTGTCTGGGTTTTAGATACTGTCATTCATTGAATACTAAGTGTGTGTCAGAGAATTCTGTTCTGAGTGTGTTTTTCTCTCCTTCTTACCAACGTGCACATTGCATTTCAATCTGTAGAACTAGTTGCTCCCAGGCCTGCAAGTGTCCTGCTCTCCTGCAGGATGGCACATCCCATCCATCAAGAAATGCATGCTTCGGCCTCTGGACTGCCTTTCCTTTGGCAGATGTAGTCAAGCTCCATCAGACTTCTGGGACACAGCATTTAACTCCCTTCTTCCCAAGTTACACATGATGGTCTCTCCTAGAATATTTGTTTGGGAGCTTTGACTCCGTCTGATAATCTGTACTTCAATTCTTTGATCCATTTATACCTCCATTTAAATCACTGATTGATTGTCTATTGGACTGGGTTCACTTCTGCCCTCCAGTCCCTTCAATGCCTTCCCTGCTTCCTATCGGATAAGAAAGCATTTACACCCATTCTACTCTCTAAATCTTCTCACCTGCCAGCTATTACATCAGCAGAGTCTAATATAAAGGATGCTCTCTCCAGCTTCAGGAATGCAGTTTTAGAAAATGGCCTGTGTTTCCTGTTGTACTTTGTTCTCTAACTCCACATATGCTGAGCCCAACACGAGGCAATTCTTGTTCCCTAGGTCAGAAGGTTCAGGAGCACACGAGTGAGATCACTGTGTCCTGTGGTCTCTGTCACTACTCAGTTCTGTCCCTGCACTGTGAGAGCTGCCATGGGCACTGCCCAGACCAGTGATTGCCTGGACCAGGGGGATTTCAGCTGCTAAAACCAGTGTGTGGTCAGCTTTGGATTGCACAGCTCTGCTCAAACTCTGCTCGACAGCCTGGAATTCAAATAAAATCGGTGGGCAGAGGAAGCAGAATCAGCTACTTAACAATGCATCTCCCCCTGCTTGTGTTTATACATGGTTCAAGAGCTAGTTGGAAGATAGCAGGTGCTACGCTATCCCTTGTCTTTCATGTTCAAAAATCATGTATGCACATGTGCTGGGCAAGCATGAGATGTGTGTTAGTGGCTGAGATAAACCTGGGGAATTTCTGCTAAGAAAACCTTCCTGAAGGAGACTCAGATCTTCTGGGCACAAGACAACTGCACAGTGGGTGTGCTTGAGGAAGATGTGTAATTCTAAAACACCTTGTAATATCCTCACAGTTGCTTTTCTACACTAATATGTAGCGTGTGTACATGTATGTGTGTGTGCCTGCATGTATGTATGTGTATGCACACTAGTGTGTGTATATGTGCCAGCGTTTGTGCTTGTGTGTGTGCATGTGTGTACTAGTTTATGTGTATGTGTTAGTGTGCCTGCATGTGTGTGTGCGTGCTTATGTGTTAAGTGTGCTAGTGTGAAATGTGAGTTGGCGCACATATGTGTGTGTGAACAACACATATCTGTGTATGTTCTAATATGTACTTGCGTGTGTGTGTGTGTGCTTATGTGTTGGGTATGCTTATGTGTGTATGTATGTATGTGTGTGTGCTTGTATGTGCATGGGTGATGTGTGTATGGGTGTACGTATGTGTGTGTTGTAGTGTGTATATATATGTGTGTATGCTTGTGGGTTAGTTGTGTGTGTATATGTGTGCACTAGTATATATATATACATGTATATATATTGTGTGTGCACTAGTATATATATATATATTGTGTGTGTGTGTGTGTGCATTAGTGTAGATGCACTAGTATCTCTAATTCCATGCTCTCTTTGCTCATGGCTTGTGCAACCACTGTCTGCTAACTTGTTCTGGGTGTCTGTTTCCATCTGAAAACGCCACCTCATTTTCAATTAGAATTACTAGGTTAAAACCTTCCCAGGCTTGGTCTGCTCCTCTCTTTGACATCTAAACCATCTCTGGCTGCCTTGAGGCGTGCAAAGTTTCTGATGAGATGCCTGCTAGCCGCCGAGCATCTGGCCCATGAGCACGCCAACTTTCACGGCTGTCAGGGTCCGTTTTCTCCTGGGAGTTCTCTCAGTTTCACAGCAGGACGCATGGAAGCAGAGCCTCGGTTTGACCTGCCGGTCACTTTCTGGGACTTCCCGGGCCTGTGAACGGATGTTTCGCACAGGTTGGCAGTTCACGGAACTTTGCACATTGTCTCCTCAGTTACTCCACACAACATCCGGTCCTCCTGGTGCTGTGCTTACGTATTTTGCTACTGTTTGCCTTTCCCATTGTTCTGCTGTCAACCCTGGGCAGCCCCTGTCCTTCCGTCTGCCTTACATACACTGCTTGGCTTCGCTTCATTGCTTTGTCATTGGAGTCTCTTCGTTCATTCACTCCAGGTGTGTTTCCTTTGCTCGTGGCTGGGTCAACCTTCTTGGGCTGCCACAACAAAACCTCCACAAATGAAACGGCCCGTCTTCCATTTCATGGTCTCATGCCATCATCTCCTTCCTAAAGACTCCAACACCATGTACAATCACGTGGCAGGTTGGGCCTCTAACACTGGACTTTAAGGTGCTAACAATTCTCCCTCAGCTCATTCCAGTGACCTCGATTCAATGCAGTTGGCTTCAGTTAATTGACTCTCCCCGATTGGACAAGATAAGTATCCTGCTCTTTTATTGGATGAACTCTGAGCATTTTTGCCTCTTACACTGTGCAAGACCTGAGCTGACTCTTGACTTCCCAGCACATGGGACTTGAACTTGACGGGCAATGCATGGAATCGTATCAGCCTTTGAACGGTTTCTCATACTTGGTAAATTTCCTTTGAAGTCTCAATCTAGCTGTTCTCTGGGTCAGGTTGTCCATGGATATTTGGCTCAGACACTGACTGGAGACTTGTACAAATTGAGGGACCATGGCCTACAGCTGTCCCTACTGTGAGTACTCCCTGGAACCTCACCTGTCATTACCACCTTATTCCGCAGAATGACAGCACAAAGTATTTGCAGCTCCGTGAATGGTGAAGCCACAGGAAATGAGAGGATGGGGGAGCTTGGCCTGATTGCGTCCCAAGTGCTGGCTGCTTGTATGCTCTACCAGCTTTTGTTTTCTCTCCAGAGTAGAGTCTGCAGTGCTGCGGGTTAGCTGCTTATGTTGCGAGATCTCCCTTTTATGATCTTTCAGACTCCAGCTTGTGGTGACTTGATTTTGAAGTTTCAGACACAGAATCTACTACTTCTTAACGTCTATTGAAAGGCAGCCCTGCTCTTCCTTGTTATGCCTCACAGGGTGACGTTTATTTTTCCTATATGCTTTAGGATTTCCTTATCTAATCTTGTCAATATCCTTTCCATAGTATACATAGATGTATATTTCTTCTCCTGGTTGAGATTTTCAATAGTCCTAGAGTCTACATTCTAAGATCCTCTCAGTTTCAGAAAATTCTCAGCCATTATCTCACCAAATATTACCTACCCTGCATTCTCCTCCCTCTATATTTTTCATACATGTATATAGAGTGGCTTAGGTATATGCCCTATTACTTTTTATCCTTTCCCATTTCTTCCCCCAACTCCCCTTAATACATTCTTCCATGCCATGTGTATCTTTTTATTTTTATTTTTATGTTTTTTCGAGACAGGGTTTCTCTGCAGCTTTGGAGGCTGTCCTGGAATTAGCTCTTGTAGACTAGGCTGGTCTCACCTCCCGAGTACTGGGATTAAAGGCATGTGCCACCAATGTCCAGCTTTCTTTATTTGTTTTTTGTTGTTGTTGTTGTTGTTAATTTTTTTGTTAATTTTTTACACTTCAATTTTTTGTCTTATTGCTTCAGACAGTATATTTTCTACAGACCATAAATTCTTTCTTCAGCTGTAAAGGATTTGCTGGTAAGCAAACGAGATCTTAATTTCAATTACAACTTTCACTGCTTTATACATGTCACCTACAGGTTGGATATAAAGTCTGGGTAAATAATGTCACTGTGTCCTCATTCTGAATATTTAAAGTTCATGTCTGGCAAGTTCAGCATCTCAAATGCTAGTGCACTTTCTTCTGTTTTCTCTGGGTTCTGTCTCAGGTGGTGCTTGTAGTTTCCTTGTTGTTGCAGACCCGTTATTATGCATAGAAGCAATGCAGAGCTTCTAGAGTCTGACCTTTTTCATAAGGAGGCTTGGCTCAATTCTCTATGTTTAGATGCAGGGGAAATATAGGAGTGCCATTAGAAATCGACCCAACTCTCAGTAGAATATGTGTGTTCTGGCCCATTCTGGCTCTGGCCTACCTCTGTGAGGAGTTCTGGTCTACCTCTGTGAGTTCCAGTCTACCTGCGGTTCCAAGTCAGACAGCTGCAATGCTTCCCAAGGTCCCTCCACACCGACACTCACTGAACTCAGTTTTACCTCTTCAGATCTATGGGGTGCTGATGACTCTATTCAGGTTACCCTCCCACGCAGCCACATTCTGCACAGTGCTGCTGCTGGCACTGAAGCGAAGCCAAGAACTCACTGCCAACAACGGCTCGGGAGACCTTCCCACTTCTCTGTGCTTCCCTGTCACCTGGAGTTAGGCGTTCCTCTGAGCTTGTCTCGTTTCTCCATTCTGTAAGTTGGCAGCTGTGTTGGGAGGAAATGATGCAATCGTGCTGGGCCCGGATCAATGTGTTTTCCTTCTCTAGGGGATACCGGCCTCTCAAGCCCTAGATGTTTCTGTGGCTTTCAGATGCCTTCAAACAGATGTTTGTGTTTGCTTCTGTTTTTGTGCAGCTCTTCTAAATGACCTCATTGTTTGGATGATCTGCCACAGCTTTTTGCTCACAGCCAGACGTGGAGAATCGTGCCTGAATTCCACATTCGTTTTGGCCAAGTACATGCCGCCTTGAGATACATGGCTTTTCAACTCACAAAGAATTGAAACCTTTGGAGCAGTTATGTGTATATGAAGTTCATTTTGAGTGTAAAAGAGAAGCCAGCAGATTATCCCACATTGCTTTTCTTGTTCTTAATAAAGCTGTGCATTTACGGAAGGCACAAGGCATTCTCTGAAGGGAGCCTTCAAGTTTGGAGTCTTCACTGGTTCCCACTTGTCTCTGACTCATTGCTGCCAGTTTGTATGTAGTCTCCTCGTGGGTAGGCAAAGGTAACATGCCCAGGACCATACAATGGAAAGGAAGCAGAGGCATACATGTAGTTATCACTGAGAAACGGAGTGGGAAGCCATGATGAGCCGAGCCACGGAAAAAAGATGAATTCTCTTGCCCTCTAGCCATACAAGAATGGTGGCCCAGAATTAACACATTGTAAGTCTGCATAATAAATATTCCTATAAATGAGAGAACTGAACAGTATGGAGGGAGTGTTCACCGCAGGGAGCCTTGAGGAACACCAGGGTTCCTACAGATGAGCAGAAGCCTAATGGGCATGAAGTGTATTTGCCAATTAAGAGGTAAAGATTCCATGACAAGAAGAGAGAGAAACATGAATTGGGGGAGAGTTCATCTTCCCAGCCGGTAAAGGCAGCAGAAAGTAAGTACAGCCTGAATACTCGAATGATGTCTGTCTACAAACCATTCTGTCAAACAGCCCACACAAGTCATAGTGAAGTGAAAGACACCGCCGACGATCAAAAGCTGTTGACAATTAGACACTCTGATGAATGTAGGGGCATCCAGCTCTGGGCTAGAGAGCACAGATATGGGTGTAGCGTGGGATTTTAAAGTAAAATGGATCAAAAACTATTGGAAAGGGTACAAAGTGGATACAGAGGAAGAGACCATGAAGAGAAAAACAGAAATGAAAGGTAGCAAACAGATGGAAAGTTAAAATTTGTGGGTGTGGGAAGCTTCATTGGATGAATGCCATAGATCATGCAGGCTGGTCATAGCCATGTACCTAAGACTACACAAGGGTATAAACACACTAGTATGCAGAGTTCCTAAGCCGCTGCATTATTGAGTTTGGGGAGTCAATAAGTAGATTTTTTATAGAAGAAAACTAGAATTCTGAATTAAAACATATGACCATCATCATGTGGAGAGAAATAGACTCAGAAAGACACTGAGTATTTTCTCTTATGTGCAGACATTGCATTTAGTAGGAAAACATGAATGTTGGTGATGGATCACAAAGGACAGGAAGAGGAATGTGGGGCGTAGGTAAGACAAGGAAGGAAAGTGAATGATACAGAGCCAGAATGAAAAGAGGAAACTAATCCAGACCTGGAGTTGTCATCTGGTCTCCACATTTGCACAGTGGCCTGCTTGCGCACGCGTGCACACACACACACACACACACACACACACACACACACGAACACACACATGAATGAATAAATGTAATATAAATAGAATGTTCTTATTATTATCAGAAACAAATCTGTGGATGACCAAAGTCAGAGTTGAAACTGAATGCCAGATCTCTACCACACTGGCAGTAGTCAAGGCTGTGCACCAGTCAATGCTGGTGACATTCACACAAAGGCTGGCAAACACATTTACTTCAAACCCTCATGTGGTATTCATTCTAATTCTATTTAAGACAGAGGAGAAAGAGGAGGAGGAGGAAGAGGAAGAAGAAGGAGAAGAAGAAGAGGAAGAGGAAGGAGAAGGAGAAGGAGAGGAAGAGGAAAGAGAAGAGAAGGAGAAGAAGAAGAAGAAGAAGAAGAAGAAGAAGAAGAAGAAGGAGAAGGAGAAGGAGAAGGAGAAGGAAGAAGAAGAAGAAGAAGAAGAAGAAGAAGAAGAAGAAGAAGAAGAAGAAGAAGAAGAAGAAGAAGAAGAGGAAGAGGAAGAGGAAGAGGAAGAGGAAGAGGAAGAGGAAGAGGAAGAGGAAGAAGAGGAAGAGGAGGGAGAGGAAGAAGAAGAAGAAGAAGAAGAAGAAGAAGAAGAAGAAGAAGAAGAAGAAGAAGAAGAAGAAGAAGAAGAAGAAGAAGAAGGGCTTGCTACATTTTACCCACTTAGCGATGAGAGGAGACACCATGTGAGAAGATGGGCCAGCGGCTCAGCATCTTAGACTGTGTTTACATAGTCATACATGGTCATACCACACAGGGACATAAACACGCTGGTATACAGAAGCTTTCACATGATTCTCACCAATTAAGTGTCATTTGGTGATTTTGATCATGTGTCTTTGTTACTGACGCTCCTATAAAAATCGTAATGTCAACGTTGCATCAGATGGATGGCCAGTTTCGATTTTATTTGCATGAGGACATGAGCAGTGATGGGGACACCACCCTAGCAAAAGTCCCATATAATATGTGCCTGAAGTGGCAGTTTTATTTTCCTCCACTGCTTTTCTTCCTTTAGATGGCTTAGATAATGGCATGACTTTTTTTTAAGCTCCCAAAAAATACTTTCTATCATGTTATTTCGTGACTGAGGTTTGTTTCCTTCGTGATGTAAGTCGAGGAAAAATCAGAGTGACTGTCTGTTTTGATTACCCAATGCCCCCATAGCATGGGGTCCCAGATACAATGTGGACAGCTTGTCTGTGACTCACTGGAATTCACATACTGAAAAGTGACTGGAGGTGAGTGCTGTAGACAAGCTAACAAAGGTAGGGTCTACACAGTGGGTGGGGGGACCTGGACCCTAAGGAAATCCCTCCAGGTCCTCTACCACGTGAGTTCACAGGGAGAAATCGCCGTCCATCAACCAAGATTCTCTTTTCCAAACGCGTTGTCTTCTGGCACCTGATCTTAGTTTCCAATTCTGAGAGAAAACAGAAGTGCCATTTGTGAATCCCCCAACTTCTGCTATATGGTTAAAACATCCTCAATAACATAATGGTCACTGAAAGTGTGACAGAGTCAGGACCTTGAAGGTAGCATTTGTGCTTGATGTCAAATGTCTACAATATGGTAGGTCAAAAATATGTAATAATTGAAATATCCTCACAGGCAATCCAAAGTCACAGGTAAACCTGAGTCTTTCTATACACAGTTTATACTGAACATGTAGAAAACTCTCATGGGTTTTATATTCACATCTCTAGTCATTGAAGACTTCTCTTGCTTTCTTGTCTATGGAAGGCTAGGCTGGGGGAAACTAACAACTTATAGGAGATGAGAAGCCATTAAAATTCAGACAATTAAAAAAATAAGTATAAACTTATGGGACACTTTGAAAGTAGTGATAAGAAGAAAGTTTATAGTACTAAGTGTTCACATGAGGAAACTGGAGAATAGTCACACTAGAGAATTAACAGTACAGCTGAAAGCTCTAGAACAAGAAGAAGCAAATCCACCCCAGAGGAGAAGGCCCTAGGAAATAACCAAATTGAGGTCTGAAATCAACAAACTAGAAACTAGGAAAACAATATAAAGAATCAATGTAATGAAGACTTACTTCTTCAAGAAAATCAACAAGATAGATAGATAGACCTTTATCCAAACTTACCAAACTGTAGGGAGTGAATATGCAAATTATCAAAATCAGAAATGAAAAGGAGGACATGACAACAGACACTGAGGAAATCCAGAGAATCATCAGGTCATACTTTGAAAACCTACTCCACAAAATTCGAAAATCTAAAGGAAATGTACAATTTTCTGAATATATATCTCCTCTCAAAATTAAATCAAGGACAGATAAGCTATTTAAGTAGACCTATAACCGCTATGGAAATAGAAGCAGTCATCAAAAGTCTCCCAAACCCCCCCAAAAAACAAAAAACCCAGGGCCAGATGGTTTCAACATAGAATTCTACCAGAAATTCAAAGAACAGCTAATACCAATTCTCCTCAAAGTATTCCACACATTGGAAAGAAGCAGAAGGGTCATTGCCAAATTCTTTTTTACAAGGCTTCAATAACCTTGATACCCAAGCCACACAAAGACACAACTAACAAAGAGAACTACAGACCAATATCCCTCATGAGCATTGATGCAAAAATACTCAATAAGATACCGGCAAATCGAATCCAAGAAAACATCAGAAAAATCATCCACCATGATCAAGTAGGCTTCATCCCAGGGATTCAGGGATGGTTCAACATACAAAAATCCTAAAAAAAAGACAGGGGAGCTTCACCCATGAGACCTCAGCGACATGGTTGCACAAACAAACATGAACAAGGACAACATCAGTAGACTTGCTAACATGTGGGGGGGCTGGGCTCAGTCGGGCCTGACCCTAGACAAAGACCTGTGGGTACCTAAAGACTGCTGAGAGGAGGAGACTGTACCTTCCCAAGGGAGGTGCCCCGTAATCAGTCGCCCAATACCAAGTGGTCAGCCCCTAAATCATATACACAAATGCAACACCAAATGGAATAAGCAAGTTGTATTTAAATATTTATGCATATAAATTACACATGTCTATACACATATGTGTACAACAAAAATAACTAAATAAAGGAAGCCATGAATTCGAGAGGGAGCAAGATGGAGGATATGGGAGTGGCGGAGGCAGAAGAGGGATATAATGATGTAATTATATTTCAACTAAGGAGCATAAAGTAAAAAAGGGGGGTATTTTCATGTGTATCAAAGAAGGAATGTTAATAAACATTGATGAAAACTAGGATTTCTTTTCTACAACAAGCCAATAGAATGAAAACATGAGTGTGTAACAAAGTGAATAAAAGACTTTAGAATAAATGAAAGGACTTGATTGTCACTAGTATTTTATCACGTGCAATCTGAAGCAAAGGTAAAATTTATACCTAATAGAGAAGCAGAAATGCCTGGTTTTCTGACTTCATATTGGTAAGTGCAAAGAAAGTGTGTCCTTACACACTTGGGGTCGGCTGTTACATAGAGCAAGCTGGGTAGGGATGTTAGCAGCCTCACGTTCTACACCAGTCCATTAACTCAGACAGGACACACTTTTAGACAGATTACAAAAATGTGATGAAGTCTGAAATTCCAGTAGAGTGTTAGCACATATTATATTTGCTGGGATCTATGTGGCTTGCCTGGAAGTTGAAAAGATCCAATTCAAGTCAACGTTAATTCTCTTCAGTCTTAGATATGATTTGGTTACCATAGAAACAGGTTTTTAAAGCAATCCTTCAAAAGAACACCTGTGTTGATTAGCATGCCTCGAAACTGCGCAAGCAATACCAGCTCCGGGTACTTACACATTTCCTCTGCTAACTCCTATATTTCATCTAAGAAAAAAGATAAATAATTTGCCTCACAACCATTTCAATTTACTCCAAGACGTCTCCAATTGATGAACAAGCACTTTTTTTTCATGATTTCCCCAGATAACAAAACAAAAATTCATTATAAAGCATTCTCGCATGCTTATGCTTTCTCTCTCAACATAAAGGAAGTCAAAAGAGAAATGCTGCAGTGCGGAGGAAGAAAGGAAGCTGGACTAGAACCCTGAGTAGTGGAAGTGTTGTAGAGAATTAAGATCCACCTGGTGCTCACATATCAGAAGACTTAAGATTGAGCTGTCTGTCTCCCTGGTGTTTCCTTCTAGATGTGTGACTCAAGGCTCATTGCAATGCCAGCCAACCTTCTCCACTCAAGGCTTCATTACGTCTGAAACAAATGTAAAAGCAAAGGGTCTGTCTGGAGCCAGACTAGCACTGGTAAGCTTCAGTGACCTGTCACAGTGGCAGAGCCCCCAACATGCCCACTGGAAGCTCTACAGGCAAATGTACCTAATGATTGGGGTTTCAGGAAAAACCTGTATAGGGGTGAAATTAGAAGCCATTCTGATGCTGCCTGGCAGCCAGCAGGCTGACCTTCAAAGGGCATGGACGTGATGAAGGAGCAGCCAGCCCAGTGAGAAATAACTGGCAAAGTGAGGGGCTTTAATCACGTATATAAAGATGTGTGTAGACACAGATAGCTACTGTCTCTCCTGTACAATCCTCTAGTGATGGTAATTGTGTGTATGTGTTTATATGTGTACACACATGTGTATGTGTGTGTGTGCACCTGTATATCCTCCACCTGTGTGTTTGTGTATGTGCTTGAGTGTTTGTATGTGAATATGTATGTGTACCTGTACATGTGTACATTTATGCGTATATGTGTGAGTATTTATATGTGAACATGTACCACTACATGTGTATGTTTATGCATGTACATGTGTGTTTTATGTATACGTGTGTGTGTGTGTGTTTTAAAGGAAAGCCTGGCTAAGAGTTTAATTCACACTTTTAGAATAGTAGCAACCAACATCTAATATAAGATGATCATAAATTCTCGAAAAACCAAAAAAAAAACCCAAAAAAAAGTATAATTTACATGTGTATTGGACAGAATTTTTCAAATATGAGAATTATCCGGTTGAAAATCAAGACTTATCCCAAGAACTAGAATAAATAATACCTGCTAGAAACACATTTCTGTTTCTTCTGTATTATGATACCCTGTTGTTCTCTTTCAGAATATGTCACTTTGTGAATGTGTGTGCACAGAGAAGTGTGAGTGTGTGTGTGTGTGTGTGGTGTATGTATGTATGTAGATCCAGATCCAGGTTTGTGTCCCTATTGCTGTTAATGGTGTCCTTCAGTATTCAACGTGACATAAGTTACTATGGCCAAACACTGTGCTCACCACTTAGCTCAACTCTCACATTAGTCCTGGCTATCCACAAGTACACAACCAAAAAGAATTGGTTTTGTTTAAGTTACTTATAAGAAATTGGGTCAAATGATTTTGGAGGCTTAGTCTCAGAATGTTCCAGTGTGCTGTCCACAAGTTAGAGATGCAGAAAAATCCCAGTACAAGTGAAAGCTGAAATATAAGGTCCTGGATGGTGTAAGTCACATCCATGCCAATCAAATTCCAAACCCAGGAAATTATAGAGAAAACTCCACTGTCTTCTGTTGTTCAGACCCACGGCAGGTTGTCATCCACCCAAGATGTTTCATCAACCCATATTTAGAAGGTCAGGGGCTTGTCCTTCTGAACCTAATACCAATCAAATCCCATAACATCCTCACACAGACAGAAAGGCTTAAAACCCTTGCAATGTACCAATCTTTCCATTTTGGAATCTGTAATCTTTTCTCCATTTCCTGAGTGAAGACAATGAATATCCACTGACAAGTTCATAGTGAGAGCTACAGTAAAATTGGAGCAGTGAGAGCATCTACAGTTTCTGGCAAGCAAAGAGTGTTTAAGCAGAAATCCTTTGGGCTATTATTGTTGCTGTTGCAGAATTTGTCTTGGAAGGACACGTCTAGAACTGAATGAATTCCACAAAGGTCTGCACAACCAATGTCTCCGGAGGTGATGACTATCAGGTCTCTCGGTTAGGATTTGTATCACTGTGAAAACCCACAATCCTTAGCAATTTGTGGAGGAAGGGTTTATTTCCGCTTGTAACTTAGATCACAATCCGCCATTAAGGGAAGTCAGGGCAGGAACCTGAAGGCGGGAACTGATGCAGAGGCCATGGAGGACTGTTGATTACTGGCTTGCTCACCATGACTTGCTCGGATTTCTTTCTTAAATGATCCAGGACTAGCAACCTAGGGATGGCACCACCCACAGTGAGCTGGGCACACCCACATCAACCGTCAGTCAAGAAGATACCCTTCAGATTTGTCTGCAAGCTGATCCTATGGATGCAACTCCTCAATTAGATTCTTTCTTTGAAGATAGCACTAGCTTATGTCAAGTTGACATGATACTAGACAGTACAGCAAACAAGTTGTTAAAATATTTGCATTCTCCACTTCTTTTCTTTAAGTCAGGACCCCCACCCTTTTCTGACTTTTCTGTAGCCCCTCTCTGTTCCCCACTCACTCTTTCTGGATTATGGGGAGCACTAAATGACAACAAAGGATTTGCATGGAAAACAGCATTTAGTAAGACGTAAGCACAACCCAGTAGATTGTCCTCCCCTCATTATTCTAATGACAGTGAATGATTTGAAGAACCTACCAGAGCCATCCACACAGTGGCCATGCTAGCTGTTCAGCCCCCACATCAAGGGATTCAGGACTTCAGTGAGGTGTCTTTATGTATTCCAATGAGATGTCATTAAGTCTAATTCTTTTTGAACAGCTTTCAAAATCTGAAGGAAAAAAATGATTTGAATATTCTGAATCACAGCCATTCACTGAGAAGTGTGCTTCCTGATTTCATCTTTTATTCTTCTGAAAGTGTAATGTAGAATATGTAAGGAATGAGTAAGGAAGTTTCTAGACTTCCCCCCCCTCCGCCCACTGCCGCCCCCATGGAAACCATAACTCAGAGCCTAGAAGGATTAGGAAGATGGTTCAGGAAGCAAAGCCCTTTATGAAGACTATGCAGAGGATAACTTGAATTTTACTATTCTCAAAAAGGAGTATGATTTCCTTCAAAAGAGGACTTCATATAGGTGGACACCGAAACACAGACATTTGCACCAGCAAGATCTACCAGCTGGGTGTGGAGGCAAACACAGACATCTGAGTTCAGAAACATTGTACTGCTAAAGAGCATGACGACTCGGGTGCCCCCAACAAGGATGTCATCTGCTGTTTGCACAAAGAGCCCATGTCCTACAGAAGACTTTCTTACGTCTCTATTTTAATCTTCTCAACTGGAAGTCTGCATCCAAGACTTTTGCCGTTTACCAGACAGTGTTCGGCTCACTTCTGACACTTCAGCGACCCCAGGAACTACCTTTTAAAAAATAATTCATAGAGTAAGAATGTATGCTGCCCATTTACTTATGGGGGCATCAACTGAAGAATGGTTCATCTACTAGGAGCCACACACTTAAAGACAACTGCCTCTCTGTCCTCCAGAAACTAGCTAGGGACTTACGTGTCCCTCCTTTCTCCACGCTGGAATTCTGGCTGGCTTGATCTTGTTTGGTCTTGTGCAGGCATCCACAGCTGCTGTCCTGTCATGGCCAGAGGACGCTGCTTCACTGCAGTTTCTGCATACTATGAGCTTCTGTACAGTGTCTTTCCAGGATGTCCCTGAGCCTTTGGGGCGGGGATAATATGGTTATGCCAATTCTGTGCCTTGATTGCCTTGGTTGATAGGAGGACGCAGCCTTAAAGTGGGCATCATCATTCCGTAGTTTGGGGTCCTGGAGTAATGAAGAATAGTGACATCTAGCTTAGCAGTACGTGTGCATTCATTCTCTGTCTGCTTCTGAATGTGATATGTTTGACTAGCTGACTCCAGTCCTGTCCCCTTGATCTCCCTGTGATGGTGGGCTAGAACCTGGAAGTGTAAGCCAAAGGAAACACATTATAGACTAGAATGTGGGAGTGTGCAAGCGAAAGGAAACCCAATAGCAGACTCGATCATGGGAGTGTGTAAGCTAAAGAAACCCAGTGGTGGACTGGATCATGGGAGTGTGAGCAAAAGGAACTCCCTTCTCCTCTAAATCTCTTTTTGGCCAGGATATTTATCAGAGACATGGGAATGAAACTAGGTCAAGGGTGTCATTAGGAATTTTTCCTGGGTCAGGCTTACAAAGTGCACGGTCCTTGAGGAGCACCCGCTCTCCTCAGCTTCTCTGTGGTGGCTTTTTTGCTCCACCACTCTCTCTCTTTAACGTTGCCTTTTTCCACTAAACAATCTCTATCTCTCTGAGGACATGCATGTTTAACAGCCTGTGGTGAGTCCATGTTGTTGTGTGATTCCATTTGACCTAGATTTCCATCTGATCACTTAAAAAAAAAAAAAGACAACGATGTCATCTTCCAAAAAATACATCTCTGACTGTTCTACTCCCTTATTGTTTGTCGTTGCTGATATTTTAAGCTGTGTGGTCCTTAAAATTCATTGTTTTCTGTTCAAATTCCCCATGCATACTGGCCAGTTCCCCTATCTGTGAACGCATTAATCATAGTCATTTTAACATTTATATTTGGAGAACGGTTTATATTCTCTTGTCCCAAGAAAACACTCATCTTCAATAGACCTACCTCCAAGGCAGGTATGGCAGGTGGCTTGCTCTGAATGTCTTTCCCCTTCCTGGTCATGGTAACCAAACTCAGCCTGAGTCTCATATTACAGTGGTTTCCTCATCCCCACAGTGGAAAGTTCATAGCCCTATAGACAAAAGAGTGTGAACTCTGTGGTGATGGCAGGGACTTCTGTAGGTGGAGGGTGATTTTATCTTTGGCCTAGTGATGATGTTCTGAGTTTGATGGCATCTGCTCCTCCATGACTGTGACTTTGCCCTTTATAAGAGACACATCCATCGAGGGGCAGGGTTTCCAGCCTTCCCACAGACATTCCAGCTCCTTCTCCGGGCCTGTACCATGATCATCTGTCCTATCTCATACTCCCTATGAGCAGCAGGTAGAACCCTCTGAAAAAGAGCTTACTCCAAATAGAGTCCGGAGCCTGGTACTCCTAGAGAGTCCCAAGTCTAGGATTCTAGAGCCGTTAGCAACTAGCTAAGAGCTGAGCTGACTTCCTAGGTGTGTGCACGGCAGCCATGCCTCTCCCTCCAGGACTCTGGCACAGCTGAGCCAGGTGCATAAGTGGTTCACCTTCATTTGACAGGGGATGAGGTCGGCTTCCTTCACTGAGCCTCAGTCACCTCGCTGAGCTGTGGCCATGGCTTCCTTATGAGAAGGAATTGCCGCGGCCTTGTATTACAGCTGTGCTTTTCTTGTGTTTTGTGTGAACACAGTGCTGTCTCTGACTTTTCCCCACACATTGCCCATGCATTTATGAGCTAGCCGTGCTGATGCCGTCATCCCAGTGCGTGAAGTCAGCAAGAGCAAACAGCGACAGCCTGGCTGGTACAGGTCAAAGGACAAACAGCCCATTGGGAATTCATTATGTCACTGTTGGCAGACACTGAACAAAGACTGTGTAACTTTAGCCCATTCAGGGTATGACCTTGCCGTCCAGTTCAGAGATCTTGCAGTGTGTACTCTGAGTCGGCTGGCCAATGCCTGCTGAATTCTGACAGCCCCTGTGATCCAGGCCTGGAAGTGTTTGATGTGCAGAGGCCAGTGGAGATGGACTAGAAAGTGGGCTTTTGGTTTTGTTTTTCGGATTTAAGAGAGCCAATGAGATTTTTGTTACCTGACTTCTAGAGAGGTCCTTAAGACAACAGCATCAAAAGTACAAATCTCTTAAATATAATGTTAAGTATTAACTTGAGTGAGTGAGTGTGTGTGTATGTGTGTGTGTGTGTGTGTGTGTGTGTATGTGTGTGTGTACTCAATAACATAGGAACTTCCCCCCAACTCTCTCCAAATCATTGGTTCTCAACTTGTGAATCATGACCTCTTGGGGGCTTCAAATAACACTTTCACAGGGGTTCTTTAAGACTATCATGGATATTCACATTACATTCATAACAGTAGCTAAATTACAGCTATGAAACAGCAGCAAAAAATTTATGGTTGGAGTCACCACAGCCTGAGGAACGGTGTTAAATGGCCACACTATGGTATTCAGGAAACGGTTCCCCATCCATTGCTCATATCTTCCTATTGTTTCTTCAACGTTATCTCTCCACAGCATTTATAATGATCTTGGGTAAGGAAGCTGGTCTGGTCAAAGCCAGGGGATCCGTGGACCCTAGTGAAGTAAATCCCTCTTCCCCACAGTCCCCCTTTCCCTCGACGGCCATTTCCTAACCTCTCCTCCCCGTGAAGATGTCAGAAAATGGTGGCAGTGACAAAGCCCACAGAGGAGGGGTCACCCAGCTGTGACATTTAACAAAGCAGAACTCCTGCAGGTCCTGCAGCCAGAGGCTAGCTTGCTGGTTTAGTCTGGGTGCCGGTACCAAACATTAACGTTTTCTCCTCCTGGTAACTGCCAACTGCAGATGCACCTTGATGAATGCCAGGAACTCTAAATAATGAGGAAAAGTCCCAGGAACCAGTTAAGCAGTACCCTGAGTGTTGTTTACAAGTTACTTCGCAGCTATTACAGGGGCGAAAATCAATAATGTACAGATCCCATCTGCGAAGCTGCAGCTCTTTATCTGTCTGCGCTGTCAGCCCCCTCAGGGAGGTTCAGCCTCTCTCTCTCTTAACCTCACACTCTGAAACATCCCCACTTCAACTGGAGACTAATACAGGAAGAGAAATCCTGTTCCACCTTGGTTTTCTTCCAGAGACTCAGATGATCAGTATGCCTACCATTTATAACCTGTTGCCTGTTACATTGTTGCTACGAGATATTTTCTGTTGCCACCCCACAGACAACCACACTTGTGAGAGCTATAGCTGCAGATAGAGCCAAAGCTCATGCACCAAAGCATCAATCTCAGTTATAAGACCTCCACCTTCATGACTTAAAATAGCTCCCAAGGCCCCATCTGCTAACACCACCATTATCTGACTATCTATCAATCTATCATCTATCTCTATCATCTCTCCTCTATCTCTCATCTATCTATATACCATCTACATATCACTATATATCACCTGCCATCAATCTGTATATAAACTGTCTCTCTGTATATATCATCTACCTATCCATCATCTATCATCTGTATAATCTATCATCTATCAGCTACCTCTCATCTCTCTCTGTCATCTGTCTACATCATGTGAGTACAGATAAGCACATTCCATAGCACGTGTGTGGAGGTCAGAGGACAAGTTTTGGGAGTCAGTTTTTGCTTCCACCTTGTTGAGGTGTTGTCTCTGTCACTTCTGCTGCTTCTTCTAGACCAGCTGGCCTGGCAGCTCCCCAGTGATCCCCCGTTCTCCCTGGCTCCCATCTCACAACGGGGGAGCTGAGATTACAGATGCACACCACCTAGCCAGGCCTTTTCTGTAGTGTAGTTTCCAGGGATAAAACTTGGGACCTCAGACTAGCGTAGCTAGTGCTTTTACCTACTGGTGTTTCTCCCCAGCTTCAGACACCATCATTTTAAGAGAGCACTAACACATGAATTTGGAGAAAAAATGAACGACAAACTGCACATGATAAGAAGCCACCACACAATGGACAACTGCCATGCTGGAGCCTCTCTCTAGAACATTCTTCAGAGACAGGGGGTGAGAGAATCCTCCTGGCTGGCAGAACATTGGGTTCCACATCTGGTTTCAACTTTCCTCCCAGGGGAGAAATGGCCACGTGTGATCATATCCAGCTATGGACCACAACAAAGACTTTGGTAAAACTTGATTCAAAAATTAGTAACAATGGACTTTGCAAATAAGTAAGTGAACAAACACCCATGAATGGGCAATACCGCTGACCCGAGACCTCAGCAGAGAATTTTATCGATCTATGCATAGAATGACCCTCCCGTGGATACCAGCCAGCCTCATCACACATTCATGTCACTCAGTCATCTGTGGCCCATTAACAAAGAGCCATACTGACAAGAGAAAGGGCATTGTGGACTTCATGCACCATGGCTGACCTGGCCATGACTGCAATGAGTATCTACTCTGCCAATGTCAGAGACCAACAAGGAGCACCAAGTACAGAATGGGCCCTCTGTGGATTTATGACTTCTCTCATTGCCCAGTCATTCTAGAATCTCACTGCGGCACAGCTTCTGGTGAAGGAGATCTCTGCTGTTGCTGTGGCAGCTGGCTTGCTTGGAAAATGATATTTTCAGCACTGTCTTAACGACAGCTCAGCATAATGCCTTGTAGGCCTCGCAGATGAATAAATATGTCCCAAATGAGCATCCAAATGAGATTATTTTGTTCTTCCACGGGGAGAACTTGGGGTCCAAGGATCAGGGATGGAAAGAACAGTGCCGTTTCCTATCAGTCCTTGAGATCTATCAGGCCCAATGTGTGTTTCTTAATTCAGGGGCCTTATGTTTTGCTGGCCTATATGTTTCAGTTTAAAAGGAAGAAATATTTCCAACATTAGACCCAACTTAAGTCTGATACCTTACTAACTTGGGTGCCTCTGTCCCCTAAATCAGCAACCATATGAACGAGTTCCCATTCCCCCCTGGGTACCTGGCCATAACTCTATGGGCGACTCAACTCCTGCTCCGTGAAGCTAGTCATTGAGAGGACTCACAGTTCGAGTCTATCATGCAGAAGAAAGCAGGGAATGGAAGGACCTTCTGGCCACGCCCCGTCAGTAGCAGTTAGAAGACAGGATGATGGCTGCTGGGGATCAGCTCACTTCCTGTATTTAACCAGCGTGCCAGTTCTGTCTACATTCAGAGCACATCTTAAGACCCCAGTCACACCTCTTCTTAAATGTCCTCACAGAGACACACAGAACTGCATCACCTAAGTGAGTCCAAATTCCGTCAAATTGACAATCGATAGTAAGCAGTAATTCGGGGGGAAAACGAGTTTCCCTCTGCAGCATGAATGACAATGCCAGAACTAGCGAGCGATGACTAAAGGGAGAACTCTGTTTCCTCCCTAGATGGTGACTGAAATGCGCATCATTGATCTTCCTTTGACCTTAGGTTAGGACTGGCGAAGTACCTCTGCTAAATCTGGGCTCGCAGGAGGAGGGTCATAGAGCCCTTCAGCCTCCGCAGCTGTAGGAACCAATTTTCATAATGAGCCAATTTATGCAGATCCGATCTCCATTTTTGAGTTAAATGCCTTTCTTATTTGTCGTATATGTGTCTGCTTCCTCCCCCTCATATTAGCCATTTATTCAAATGCAGTGTAATTGCCAGGTTGCCTTTCAGTCTACCGTCCCCATAATTCTGGAAACGTACATATCTTTCCCTCGAAATTGTGCCGGTGGCATCCACCACCCGTCCCTGTAATGTAGATATCCGGAGATTGTTTGCTGCATTTATTTAAGTTTATCTTACATGACATAATGCCTTAGAGCCGTTGCTCAAATTACTGGCTAGTTCTGAACAGAATAAAATGGTTAGGCAAGGTCATGTCTTGTACATGCTTAAATTGGAGCTGGAAGACTGAATTTCATATGAGGAATCTTTCGGTGGTGTTTTGAAAATTAATCAAGCACTGTTCTAAGTAAATGCAAAATGAGAAAACCACATAAATATTTTATAGAGAAATTTAAGGCCTACCTTTAGTTTAGCTGAATAAAGTCTAACTATCTATATGGACTGCTGGTCACAAGCTACGAATTGTGTTTTGTGTGTGTGTGTGTGTGTGTGAGTGTGTATGTAGATAGACAAATATTTGCACATATATAATTGCTGAATGTGTCCTGAAATCTTACTAATTTAACCAAACCTTGATACCTTTTCACTATTTACCCAACCTATCCTTAGTAGGAACAGGTAAAATGCCAGACCTTTGACTGTTGGGAGATGAGAAAAATAACATTGATTATGCCAGCTGGAATGATGCCTCGGGTTTATGTAAAGCAAAATAATATGCTTAGAATATGTTACTAAAGGAAACAAAAGCTGATGAGACTTTAAATGTTGAGACAGCTATGGTGGCTCACAGGTACAGTAGCCATGCTCACGGTAGAGAGGTAGGTG
The DNA here is from genome assembly GCF_017639785.1 of Mesocricetus auratus. Taxonomy (NCBI): domain Eukaryota; kingdom Metazoa; phylum Chordata; class Mammalia; order Rodentia; family Cricetidae; genus Mesocricetus; species Mesocricetus auratus. Next base: position 47,281,975 of record NW_024429199.1, read on the forward strand.
GACTGCTCCAGATCAATGGTCCCCTGGCCACTGTCTCCAAAAAAAACAAGAACAAAAGTAAGAAATGTGTGTCAGATATTTATTTGCTGCTTAAAAGGTAACAAGGCAATTCAAGGACAGACAAACGCTCCATTCCTGCTTCATCATATCAGAAGCGACACAGAATTACCAATAATTTATTAGAAATAACTTTTCAAAACTGCTGAATGATGGAGCTGAGAACATACTGAATTTCTGTTCGTCGTCTTTGCTGGGGTCCTACAATGGGATTGACAA